>NC_080051.1:1911756-2540675 GCF_026212465.1 Amaranthus tricolor | reverse complement strand
TGTTCATTCTTCGTCGTTCATTCGTCATTGATCATTGATCCTTGTTCATTCTTCATCGTTCATTCGTCATTGACCATTGATCCTTGTTCATTCTTCATTGATCATTGATCCTTGTTCATTCTTCATCGTTCATTTTTCATTGATCATTGATCCTTGTTCATTCTTCATCGTTCATTCTTCATTGATCATTGATGCTTGTTCATTCTTCATCGTTCATTCGTCATTGACCATTAATCCTTGTTCATTCTTCATCGTTCATTCTTCATTGATCATTGATCCTTGTTCATTCTTCATCGTTCATTCGTCATTGATCATTGATCCTTGTTTATTCTTCATCGTTCATTCGTCATTGACCATTAATCCTTGTTCATTCTTCATCGTTCATTTTTCATTGATCATTGATCCTTGTTCATTCTTCATCGTTCATTCTTCATTGATCATTGATGCTTGTTCATTCTTCATCGTTCATTCTTCATTGATTATTTATCCTTGTTCATTCTTCATCAATCATTCTTCATTGATCATTGATCCTTGTTCATTCTTCATCGTTCATTCGTCATTGACCATTGATCCTTGTTCATTCTTCATTGATCATTGATCCTTGTTCATTCTTGATCGTTCATTCTTCTTTGATCATTGATCCTTGTTCATTATTCATTGATCATTGATCCTTGTTCATTCTTCATCGTTCATTCTTCATTGATCATTGATCCTTGTTCATTCTTCGTTGATCATTGATCCTTGTTCATTCTTCATCGTTCATTCGTCATTGACCATTGATCCTTGTTCATTCTTCATCGTTCATTTTTCAATTATCATTGATCCTTGTTCATTCTTCATTGATCATTGATCCTTGTTCATTCTTCATCGTTCATTCGTCATTGAGCATTGATCCTTGTTCATTCTTCATCGTTCATTCTTCATTGATCATTGATCATTGTTCATTCTTCATCGTTCATTCTTCATTGATCATTGATCATTGTTCATTCTTCATCGTTCATTCGTCATTGATCATTGATCCTTGTTCATTCTTCGTCGTTCATTCGTCATTGATCATTGATCCTTGTTCATTCTTCATCGTTCATTCGTCATTGACCATTGATCCTTGTTCATTCTTCATTGATCATTGATCCTTGTTCATTCTTCATCGTTCATTTTTCATTGATCATTGATCCTTGTTGATTCTTAATCGTTCATTCTTCATTGATCATTGTTCCTTGTTCATTCTTCATCGTTCATTCGTTATTGACCATTAATCCTTGTTCATTCTTCATCGTTCAGTCGTCATTGACCATTGATCCTTGTTCATTCTTCATCGTTCATTCGTCATTGACCATTAATCCTTGTTCATTCTTCATCGCTTATTCTTCATTGATCATTGATCCTTTTTCATTATTCATCGTTCATTCGTCATTGATCATTGATCCTTGTTCATTCTTCATCGTTCATTCGTCATTGACCATTAATCGTTGTTCATTCTTCATCGTTCATTTTTCATTAATCATTGATCCTTATTCATTCTTCATCGTTCATTCTTCATTGATCATTGATCCTTGTTCATTCTTCATCGTTCATTCGTCATTGACCATTGATCCTTGTTCATTCTTCATTGATCATTGATCCTTGTTCATTCTTCATCGTTCATTCTTCATTGATCATTGATCCTTGTTCATTCTTCATTGATCATTGATCCTTGTTCATTCTTAATAGTTCATTCTTCATTGATCTTTGATCCTTGTTCATTCTTCATCGTTCATTCGTCATTGACCATTAATCCTTGTTCATTCTTCATCGTTCATTCTTCTTTGATCATTGATCCTTGTTCATTCTTCATCGTTCATTCGTCATTGACCATTGATCCTTGTTCATTCTTCATCGTTCATTCGTCATTGACCATTAATCCTTGTTCATTCTTCATCGTTCATTCTTCATTGATCATTGATCCTTGTTCATTCTTCATCGTTCATTCGTCATTGATCATTGATCCTTGTTCATTCTTCATCGTTCATTCGTCATTGACCATTAATCCTTGTTCATTCTTCATCGTTCATTTTTCATTAATCATTGATCCTTGTTCATTTTTCATCGCTCATTCTTCATTGATCATTGATCCTTGTTCATTCTTCATCGTTCATTCGTCATTGACCATTAATCCTTGTTCATTCTTCATCGTTCATTTTTCATTGATCATTGATCCTTGTTCATTCTTCATCGTTCATTCTTCATTGATCATTGATGCTTGTTCATTCTTCATCGTTCATTCGTCATTGACCATTAATCCTTGTTCATTATTCATCGTTCATTCTTCATTGATCATTGATCCTTGTTCATTCTTCATCGTTCATTCGTCATTGATCATTGATCCTTGTTTATTCTTCATCGTTCATTCGTCATTGACCATTAATCCTTGTTCATTCTTCATCGTTCATTTTTCATTGATCATTGATCCTTGTTCATTCTTCATCGTTCATTCTTCATTGATCATTGATGCTTGTTCATTCTTCATCGTTCATTCTTCATTGATTATTTATCCTTGTTCATTCTTCATCGTTCATTCTTCATTGATCATTGATCCTTGTTCATTTTTCATCGTTCATTCGTCATTGACCATTGATCCTTGTTCATTCTTCATTGATCATTGATCCTTGTTCATTCTTGATCGTTCATTCTTCTTTGATCATTGATCCTTGTTCATTATTCATTGATCATTGATCCTTGTTCATTCTTCATCGTTCATTCTTCATTGATCATTGATCCTTGTTCATTCTTCATTGATCATTGATCCTTGTTCATTCTTCATCGTTCATTCGTCATTGACCATTGATCCTTGTTCATTCTTCATCGTTCATTTTTCAATTATCATTGATCCTTGTTCATTCTTCATTGATCATTGATCCTTGTTCATTCTTCATCGTTCATTCGTCATTGAGCATTGATCCTTGTTCATTCTTCATCGTTCATTCTTCATTGATCATTGATCATTGTTCATTCTTCATCGTTCATTCTTCATTGATCATTGATCATTGTTCATTCTTCATCGTTCATTCGTCATTGATCATTGATCCTTGTTCATTCTTCGTCGTTCATTCGTCATTGATCATTGATCCTTGTTCATTCTTCATCGTTCATTCGTCATTGACCATTGATCCTTGTTCATTCTTCATTGATCATTGATCCTTGTTCATTCTTCATCGTTCATTTTTCATTGATCATTGATCCTTGTTCATTCTTCATCGTTCATTCTTCATTGATCATTGATGCTTGTTCATTCTTCATCGTTCATTCGTCATTGACCATTAATCCTTGTTCATTCTTCATCGTTCATTCTTCATTGATCATTGATCCTTGTTCATTCTTCATCGTTCATTCGTCATTGATCATTGATCCTTGTTTATTCTTCATCGTTCATTCGTCATTGACCATTAATCCTTGTTCATTCTTCATCGTTCATTTTTCATTGATCATTGATCCTTGTTCATTCTTCATCGTTCATTCTTCATTGATCATTGATGCTTGTTCATTCTTCATCGTTCATTCTTCATTGATTATTTATCCTTGTTCATTCTTCATCGTTCATTCTTCATTGATCATTGATCCTTGTTCATTCTTCATCGTTCATTCGTCATTGACCATTGATCCTTGTTCATTCTTCATTGATCATTGATCCTTGTTCATTCTTGATCGTTCATTCTTCTTTGATCATTGATCCTTGTTCATTATTCATTGATCATTGATCCTTGTTCATTCTTCATCGTTCATTCTTCATTGATCATTGATCCTTGTTCATTCTTCGTTGATCATTGATCCTTGTTCATTCTTCATCGTTCATTCGTCATTGACCATTGATCCTTGTTCATTCTTCATCGTTCATTTTTCAATTATCATTGATCCTTGTTCATTCTTCATTGATCATTGATCCTTGTTCATTCTTCATCGTTCATTCGTCATTGAGCATTGATCCTTGTTCATTCTTCATCGTTCATTCTTCATTGATCATTGATCATTGTTCATTCTTCATCGTTCATTCTTCATTGATCATTGATCATTGTTCATTCTTCATCGTTCATTCGTCATTGATCATTGATCCTTGTTCATTCTTCGTCGTTCATTCGTCATTGATCATTGATCCTTGTTCATTCTTCATCGTTCATTCGTCATTGACCATTGATCCTTGTTCATTCTTCATTGATCATTGATCCTTGTTCATTCTTCATCGTTCATTTTTCATTGATCATTGATCCTTGTTGATTCTTAATCGTTCATTCTTCATTGATCATTGTTCCTTGTTCATTCTTCATCGTTCATTCGTTATTGACCATTAATCCTTGTTCATTCTTCATCGTTCAGTCGTCATTGACCATTGATCCTTGTTCATTCTTCATCGTTCATTCGTCATTGACCATTAATCCTTGTTCATTCTTCATCGCTTATTCTTCATTGATCATTGATCCTTTTTCATTATTCATCGTTCATTCGTCATTGATCATTGATCCTTGTTCATTCTTCATCGTTCATTCGTCATTGACCATTAATCGTTGTTCATTCTTCATCGTTCATTTTTCATTAATCATTGATCCTTATTCATTCTTCATCGTTCATTCTTCATTGATCATTGATCCTTGTTCATTCTTCATCGTTCATTCGTCATTGACCATTAATCCTTGTTCATTCTTCATCGTTCATTCTTCAATGATCATTGATCCTTGTTCATTCTTCATCGTTCATTCTTCATTGATCATTGATGCTTGTTCATTCTTCATCGTTCATTCGTCATTGACCATTAATCCTTGTTCATTCTTCATCGTTCATTCTTCATTGATCATTGATCCTTGTTCATTCTTCATCGTTCATTCGTCATTGATCATTGATCCTTGTTCATTCTTCATCGTTCATTCTTCATTGATCATTGATCCTTGTTCATTCTTCATCGTTCATTCTTCATTGATCATTGATCCTTGTTCATTCTTCATCGTTCATTCGTCATTGACCATTGATCCTTGTTCATTCTTCATTGATCATTGATCCTTGTTCATTCTTGATCGTTCATTCTTCTTTGATCATTGATCCTTGTTCATTCTTCATTGATCATTGATCCTTGTTCATTCTTCATCGTTCATTCTTCATTGATCATTGATCCTTGTTCATTCTTCATTGATCATTGATCCTTGTTCATTCTTAATAGTTCATTCTTCATTGATCTTTGATCCTTGTTCATTCTTCATCGTTCATTCGTCATTGACCATTAATCCTTGTTCATTCTTCATCGTTCATTCTTCTTTGATCATTGATCCTTGTTCATTCTTCATCGTTCATTCGTCATTGACCATTGATCCTTGTTCATTCTTCATCGTTCATTCGTCATTGACCATTAATCCTTGTTCATTCTTCATCGTTCATTCTTCATTGATCATTGATCCTTGTTCATTCTTCATCGTTCATTCGTCATTGATCATTGATCCTTGTTCATTCTTCATCGTTCATTCGTCATTGACCATTAATCCTTGTTCATTCTTCATCGTTCATTTTTCATTAATCATTGATCCTTGTTCATTTTTCATCGCTCATTCTTCATTGATCATTGATCCTTGTTCATTCTTCATCGTTCATTCGTCATTGACCATTAATCCTTGTTCATTCTTCATCGTTCATTTTTCATTGATCATTGATCCTTGTTCATTCTTCATCGTTCATTCTTCATTGATCATTGATGCTTGTTCATTCTTCATCGTTCATTCGTCATTGACCATTAATCCTTGTTCATTCTTCATCGTTCATTCTTCATTGATCATTGATCCTTGTTCATTCTTCATCGTTCATTCGTCATTGATCATTGATCCTTGTTTATTCTTCATCGTTCATTCGTCATTGACCATTAATCCTTGTTCATTCTTCATCGTTCATTTTTCATTGATCATTGATCCTTGTTCATTCTTCATCGTTCATTCTTCATTGATCATTGATGCTTGTTCATTCTTCATCGTTCATTCTTCATTGATTATTTATCCTTGTTCATTCTTCATCGTTCATTCTTCATTGATCATTGATCCTTGTTCATTCTTCATCGTTCATTCGTCATTGACCATTGATCCTTGTTCATTCTTCATTGATCATTGATCCTTGTTCATTCTTGATCGTTCATTCTTCTTTGATCATTGATCCTTGTTCATTATTCATTGATCATTGATCCTTGTTCATTCTTCATCGTTCATTCTTCATTGATCATTGATCCTTGTTCATTCTTCATTGATCATTGATCCTTGTTCATTCTTCATCGTTCATTCGTCATTGACCATTGATCCTTGTTCATTCTTCATCGTTCATTTTTCAATTATCATTGATCCTTGTTCATTCTTCATTGATCATTGATCGTTGTTCATTCTTCATCGTTCATTCGTCATTGAGCATTGATCCTTGTTCATTCTTCATTGATCATTGATCATTGTTCATTCTTCATCGTTCATTCTTCATTGATCATTGATCATTGTTCATTCTTCATCGTTCATTCGTCATTGATCATTGATCCTTGTTCATTCTTCGTCGTTCATTCGTCATTGATCATTGATCCTTGTTCATTCTTCATCGTTCATTCGTCATTGACCATTGATCCTTGTTCATTCTTCATTGATCATTGATCCTTGTTCATTCTTCATCGTTCATTTTTCATTGATCATTGATCCTTGTTCATTCTTCATCGTTCATTCTTCATTGATCATTGATGCTTGTTCATTCTTCATCGTTCATTCGTCATTGACCATTAATCCTTGTTCATTCTTCATCGTTCATTCTTCATTGATCATTGATCCTTGTTCATTCTTCATCGTTCATTCGTCATTGATCATTGATCCTTGTTTATTCTTCATCGTTCATTCGTCATTGACCATTAATCCTTGTTCATTCTTCATCGTTCATTTTTCATTGATCATTGATCCTTGTTCATTCTTCATCGTTCATTCTTCATTGATCATTGATGCTTGTTCATTCTTCATCGTTCATTCTTCATTGATTATTTATCCTTGTTCATTCTTCATCGTTCATTCTTCATTGATCATTGATCCTTGTTCATTCTTCATCGTTCATTCGTCATTGACCATTGATCCTTGTTCATTCTTCATTGATCATTGATCCTTGTTCATTCTTGATCGTTCATTCTTCTTTGATCATTGATCCTTGTTCATTATTCATTGATCATTGATCCTTGTTCATTCTTCATCGTTCATTCTTCATTGATCATTGATCCTTGTTCATTCTTCATTGATCATTGATCCTTGTTCATTCTTCATCGTTCATTCGTCATTGACCATTGATCCTTGTTCATTCTTCATCGTTCATTTTTCAATTATCATTGATCCTTGTTCATTCTTCATTGATCATTGATCCTTGTTCATTCTTCATCGTTCATTCGTCATTGAGCATTGATCCTTGTTCATTCTTCATCGTTCATTCTTCATTGATCATTGATCATTGTTCATTCTTCATCGTTCATTCTTCATTGATCATTGATCATTGTTCATTCTTCATCGTTCATTCGTCATTGATCATTGATCCTTGTTCATTCTTCGTCGTTCATTCGTCATTGATCATTGATCCTTGTTCATTCTTCATCGTTCATTCGTCATTGACCATTGATCCTTGTTCATTCTTCATTGATCATTGATCCTTGTTCATTCTTCATCGTTCATTTTTCATTGATCATTGATCCTTGTTGATTCTTCATCGTTCATTCTTCATTGATCATTGTTCCTTGTTCATTCTTCATCGTTCATTCGTTATTGACCATTAATCCTTGTTCATTCTTCATCGTTCAGTCGTCATTGACCATTGATCCTTGTTCATTCTTCATCGTTCATTCGTCATTGACCATTAATCCTTGTTCATTCTTCATCGCTTATTCTTCATTGATCATTGATCCTTTTTCATTATTCATCGTTCATTCGTCATTGATCATTGATCCTTGTTCATTCTTCATCGTTCATTCGTCATTGACCATTAATCGTTGTTCATTCTTCATCGTTCATTTTTCATTAATCATTGATCCTTATTCATTCTTCATTGTTCATTCTTCATTGATCATTGATCCTTGTTCATTCTTCATCGTTCATTCGTCATTGACCATTAATCCTTGTTCATTCTTCATCGTTCATTCTTCAATGATCATTGATCCTTGTTCATTCTTCATCGTTCATTCTTCATTGATCATTGATGCTTGTTCATTCTTCATCGTTCATTCGTCATTGACCATTAATCCTTGTTCATTCTTCATCGTTCATTCTTCATTGATCATTGATCCTTGTTCATTCTTCATCGTTCATTCGTCATTGATCATTGATCCTTGTTCATTCTTCATCGTTCATTCTTCATTGATCATTGATCCTTGTTCATTCTTCATCGTTCATTCTTCATTGATCATTGATCCTTGTTCATTCTTCATCGTTCATTCGTCATTGACCATTGATCCTTGTTCATTCTTCATTGATCATTGATCCTTGTTCATTCTTGATCGTTCATTCTTCTTTGATCATTGATCCTTGTTCATTCTTCATTGATCATTGATCCTTGTTCATTCTTCATCGTTCATTCTTCATTGATCATTGATCCTTGTTCATTCTTCATTGATCATTGATCCTTGTTCATTCTTCATCGTTCATTCGTCATTGACCATTGATCCTTGTTCATTCTTCATCGTTCATTCTTCATTGATCATTGATCATTGTTCATTCTTCATCGTTCATTCTTCATTGATCATTGATCCTTGTTCATTCTTCATCGTTCATTCGTCATTGATCATTGATCCTTGTTCATTCTTCGTCGTTCATTCGTCATTGACCATTAATCCTTGTTCATTCTTCATCGTTCATTCTTCATTGATCATTGATCCTTGTTCTTTCTTCATCGTTCATTCGTCATTGATCATTGATCCTTGTTCATTCTTCATCGTTCTATCTTCATTGATCATTGATGCTTGTTCATTCTTTATCGTTCATTCTTCATTGATCATTGATCCTTGTTCATTCTTCATTGTTCATTCTTCATTGATCATTGATCTTTGTTCATTCTTCATCGTTCATTCGTCATTGATCATTGATCCTTGTTCATTCTTCATCGTTCATTCTTTATTGATCATTGATCCTTGTTCATTCTTCATTGATCATTGATCCTTGTTCATTCTTCATCGTTCATTCTTCATTGATCATTGATCCTTGTTCATTCTTCATCGTTCATTCGTCATTGACCATTGATCCTTGTTCATTCTTCATTGATCATTGATCCTTGTTCATTCTTGATCGTTCATTCTTCTTTGATCATTGATCCTTGTTCATTCTTCATTGATCATTGATCCTTGTTCATTCTTCATCGTTCATTCTTCATTGATCATTGATCCTTGTTCATTCTTCATTGATCATTGATCCTTGTTCATTCTTCATCGTTCATTCGTCATTGACCATTGATCCTTGTTCATTCTTCATCGTTCATTCTTCATTGATCATTGATCATTGTTCATTCTTCATCGTTCATTCTTCATTGATCATTGATCCTTGTTCATTCTTCATCGTTCATTCGTCATTGATCATTGATCCTTGTTCATTCTTCGTCGTTCATTCGTCATTGACCATTAATCCTTGTTCATTCTTCATCGTTCATTCTTCATTGATCATTGATCCTTGTTCTTTCTTCATCGTTCATTCGTCATTGATCATTGATCCTTGTTCATTCTTCATCGTTCTATCTTCATTGATCATTGATGCTTGTTCATTCTTTATCGTTCATTCTTCATTGATCATTGATCCTTGTTCATTCTTCATTGTTCATTCTTCATTGATCATTGATCTTTGTTCATTCTTCATCGTTCATTCGTCATTGATCATTGATCCTTGTTCATTCTTCATCGTTCATTCTTTATTGATCATTGATCCTTGTTCATTCTTCATTGATCATTGATCCTTGTTCATTCTTCATCGTTCATTCTTCATTGATCATTGATCCTTGTTCATTCTTCATCGTTCATTCGTCATTGACCATTGATCCTTGTTCATTCTTCATCGTTCATTCTTCATTGATCATTGATCCTTGTTCATTCTTCATCGTTCATTCGTCATTGACCATTGATCCTTGTTCATTCTTCATTGATCATTGATCCTTGTTCATTCTTCATCGTTCATTCTTCATTGATCATTGATCCTTGTTCATTCTTCATTGATCATTGATCCTTGTTCATTCTTAATAGTTCATTCTTCATTGATCATTGATCCTTGTTCATTCTTCATCGTTCATTCGTCATTGACCATTAATCCTTGTTCATTCTTCATCGTTCATTCTTCTTTGATCATTGATCCTTGTTCATTCTTCATCGTTCATTCGTCATTGACCATTGATCCTTGTTCATTCTTCATCGTTCATTCGTCATTGACCATTAATCCTTGTTCATTCTTCATCGTTCATTCTTCATTGATCATTGATCCTTGTTCATTCTTCATCGTTCATTCGTCATTGATCATTGATCCTTGTTCATTCTTCATCGTTCATTCGTCATTGACCATTAATCCTTGTTCATTCTTCATCGTTCATTTTTCATTAATCATTGATCCTTGTTCATTTTTCATCGCTCATTCTTCATTGATCATTGATCCTTGTTCATTCTTCATCGTTCATTCGTCATTGACCATTAATCCTTGTTCATTCTTCATCGTTCATTTTTCATTGATCATTGATCCTTGTTCATTCTTCATCGTTCATTCTTCATTGATCATTGATGCTTGTTCATTCTTCATCGTTCATTCGTCATTGACCATTAATCCTTGTTCATTCTTCATCGTTCATTCTTCATTGATCATTGATCCTTGTTCATTCTTCATCGTTCATTCGTCATTGATCATTGATCCTTGTTTATTCTTCATCGTTCATTCGTCATTGACCATTAATCCTTGTTCATTCTTCATCGTTCATTTTTCATTGATCATTGATCCTTGTTCATTCTTCATCGTTCATTCTTCATTGATCATTGATGCTTGTTCATTCTTCATCGTTCATTCTTCATTGATTATTTATCCTTGTTCATTCTTCATCGTTCATTCTTCATTGATCATTGATCCTTGTTCATTCTTCATCGTTCATTCGTCATTGACCATTGATCCTTGTTCATTCTTCATTGATCATTGATCCTTGTTCATTCTTGATCGTTCATTCTTCTTTGATCATTGATCCTTGTTCATTATTCATTGATCATTGATCCTTGTTCATTCTTCATCGTTCATTCTTCATTGATCATTGATCCTTGTTCATTCTTCATTGATCATTGATCCTTGTTCATTCTTCATCGTTCATTCGTCATTGACCATTGATCCTTGTTCATTCTTCATCGTTCATTTTTTCATTATCATTGATCCTTGTTCATTCTTCATTGATCATTGATCCTTGTTCATTCTTCATCGTTCATTCGTCATTGACCATTAATCGTTGTTCATTCTTCATCGTTCATTTTTCATTAATCATTGATCCTTATTCATTCTTCATTGTTCATTCTTCATTGATCATTGATCCTTGTTCATTCTTCATCGTTCATTCGTCATTGACCATTAATCCTTGTTCATTCTTCATCGTTCATTCTTCAATGATCATTGATCCTTGTTCATTCTTCATCGTTCATTCTTCATTGATCATTGATGCTTGTTCATTCTTCATCGTTCATTCGTCATTGACCATTAATCCTTGTTCATTCTTCATCGTTCATTCTTCATTGATCATTGATCCTTGTTCATTCTTCATCGTTCATTCGTCATTGATCATTGATCCTTGTTCATTCTTCATCGTTCATTCTTCATTGATCATTGATCCTTGTTCATTCTTCATCGTTCATTCTTCATTGATCATTGATCCTTGTTCATTCTTCATCGTTCATTCGTCATTGACCATTGATCCTTGTTCATTCTTCATTGATCATTGATCCTTGTTCATTCTTGATCGTTCATTCTTCTTTGATCATTGATCCTTGTTCATTCTTCATTGATCATTGATCCTTGTTCATTCTTCATCGTTCATTCTTCATTGATCATTGATCCTTGTTCATTCTTCATTGATCATTGATCCTTGTTCATTCTTCATCGTTCATTCGTCATTGACCATTGATCCTTGTTCATTCTTCATCGTTCATTCTTCATTGATCATTGATCATTGTTCATTCTTCATCGTTCATTCTTCATTGATCATTGATCCTTGTTCATTCTTCATCGTTCATTCGTCATTGATCATTGATCCTTGTTCATTCTTCGTCGTTCATTCGTCATTGACCATTAATCCTTGTTCATTCTTCATCGTTCATTCTTCATTGATCATTGATCCTTGTTCTTTCTTCATCGTTCATTCGTCATTGATCATTGATCCTTGTTCATTCTTCATCGTTCTATCTTCATTGATCATTGATGCTTGTTCATTCTTTATCGTTCATTCTTCATTGATCATTGATCCTTGTTCATTCTTCATTGTTCATTCTTCATTGATCATTGATCTTTGTTCATTCTTCATCGTTCATTCGTCATTGATCATTGATCCTTGTTCATTCTTCATCGTTCATTCTTTATTGATCATTGATCCTTGTTCATTCTTCATTGATCATTGATCCTTGTTCATTCTTCATCGTTCATTCTTCATTGATCATTGATCCTTGTTCATTCTTCATCGTTCATTCGTCATTGACCATTGATCCTTGTTCATTCTTCATTGATCATTGATCCTTGTTCATTCTTGATCGTTCATTCTTCTTTGATCATTGATCCTTGTTCATTCTTCATTGATCATTGATCCTTGTTCATTCTTCATCGTTCATTCTTCATTGATCATTGATCCTTGTTCATTCTTCATTGATCATTGATCCTTGTTCATTCTTCATCGTTCATTCGTCATTGACCATTGATCCTTGTTCATTCTTCATCGTTCATTCTTCATTGATCATTGATCATTGTTCATTCTTCATCGTTCATTCTTCATTGATCATTGATCCTTGTTCATTCTTCATCGTTCATTCGTCATTGATCATTGATCCTTGTTCATTCTTCGTCGTTCATTCGTCATTGACCATTAATCCTTGTTCATTCTTCATCGTTCATTCTTCATTGATCATTGATCCTTGTTCTTTCTTCATCGTTCATTCGTCATTGATCATTGATCCTTGTTCATTCTTCATCGTTCTATCTTCATTGATCATTGATGCTTGTTCATTCTTTATCGTTCATTCTTCATTGATCATTGATCCTTGTTCATTCTTCATTGTTCATTCTTCATTGATCATTGATCTTTGTTCATTCTTCATCGTTCATTCGTCATTGATCATTGATCCTTGTTCATTCTTCATCGTTCATTCTTTATTGATCATTGATCCTTGTTCATTCTTCATTGATCATTGATCCTTGTTCATTCTTCATCGTTCATTCTTCATTGATCATTGATCCTTGTTCATTCTTCATCGTTCATTCGTCATTGACCATTGATCCTTGTTCATTCTTCATCGTTCATTCTTCATTGATCATTGATCCTTGTTCATTCTTCATCGTTCATTCGTCATTGACCATTGATCCTTGTTCATTCTTCATTGATCATTGATCCTTGTTCATTCTTCATCGTTCATTCTTCATTGATCATTGATCCTTGTTCATTCTTCATTGATCATTGATCCTTGTTCATTCTTAATAGTTCATTCTTCATTGATCATTGATCCTTGTTCATTCTTCATCGTTCATTCGTCATTGACCATTAATCCTTGTTCATTCTTCATCGTTCATTCTTCTTTGATCATTGATCCTTGTTCATTCTTCATCGTTCATTCGTCATTGACCATTGATCCTTGTTCATTCTTCATCGTTCATTCGTCATTGACCATTAATCCTTGTTCATTCTTCATCGTTCATTCTTCATTGATCATTGATCCTTGTTCATTCTTCATCGTTCATTCGTCATTGATCATTGATCCTTGTTCATTCTTCATCGTTCATTCGTCATTGACCATTAATCCTTGTTCATTCTTCATCGTTCATTTTTCATTAATCATTGATCCTTGTTCATTTTTCATCGCTCATTCTTCATTGATCATTGATCCTTGTTCATTCTTCATCGTTCATTCGTCATTGACCATTAATCCTTGTTCATTCTTCATCGTTCATTTTTCATTGATCATTGATCCTTGTTCATTCTTCATCGTTCATTCTTCATTGATCATTGATGCTTGTTCATTCTTCATCGTTCATTCGTCATTGACCATTAATCCTTGTTCATTCTTCATCGTTCATTCTTCATTGATCATTGATCCTTGTTCATTCTTCATCGTTCATTCGTCATTGATCATTGATCCTTGTTTATTCTTCATCGTTCATTCGTCATTGACCATTAATCCTTGTTCATTCTTCATCGTTCATTTTTCATTGATCATTGATCCTTGTTCATTCTTCATCGTTCATTCTTCATTGATCATTGATGCTTGTTCATTCTTCATCGTTCATTCTTCATTGATTATTTATCCTTGTTCATTCTTCATCGTTCATTCTTCATTGATCATTGATCCTTGTTCATTCTTCATCGTTCATTCGTCATTGACCATTGATCCTTGTTCATTCTTCATTGATCATTGATCCTTGTTCATTCTTGATCGTTCATTCTTCTTTGATCATTGATCCTTGTTCATTATTCATTGATCATTGATCCTTGTTCATTCTTCATCGTTCATTCTTCATTGATCATTGATCCTTGTTCATTCTTCATTGATCATTGATCCTTGTTCATTCTTCATCGTTCATTCGTCATTGACCATTGATCCTTGTTCATTCTTCATCGTTCATTTTTTCATTATCATTGATCCTTGTTCATTCTTCATTGATCATTGATCCTTGTTCATTCTTCATCGTTCATTCGTCATTGAGCATTGATCCTTGTTCATTCTTCATCGTTCATTCTTCATTGATCATTGATCATTGTTCATTCTTCATCGTTCATTCTTCATTGATCATTGATCATTGTTCATTCTTCATCGTTCATTCGTCATTGATCATTGATCCTTGTTCATTCTTCGTCGTTCATTCGTCATTGATCATTGATCCTTGTTCATTCTTCATCGTTCATTCGTCATTGACCATTGATCCTTGTTCATTCTTCATTGATCATTGATCCTTGTTCATTCTTCATCGTTCATTTTTCATTGATCATTGATCCTTGTTGATTCTTAATCGTTCATTCTTCATTGATCATTGTTCCTTGTTCATTCTTCATCGTTCATTCGTTATTGACCATTAATCCTTGTTCATTCTTCATCGTTCAGTCGTCATTGACCATTGATCCTTGTTCATTCTTCATCGTTCATTCGTCATTGACCATTAATCCTTGTTCATTCTTCATCACTTATTCTTCATTGATCATTGATCCTTTTTCATTATTCATCGTTCATTCGTCATTGATCATTGATCCTTGTTCATTCTTCATCGTTCATTCGTCATTGACCATTAATCGTTGTTCATTCTTCATCGTTCATTTTTCATTAATCATTGATCCTTATTCATTCTTCATCGTTCATTCTTCATTGATCATTGATCCTTGTTCATTCTTCATCGTTCATTCGTCATTGACCATTAATCCTTGTTCATTCTTCATCGTTCATTCTTCAATGATCATTGATCCTTGTTCATTCTTCATCGTCCATTCTTCATTGATCATTGATGCTTGTTCATTCTTCATCGTTCATTCGTCATTGACCATTAATCCTTGTTCATTCTTCATCGTTCATTCTTCATTGATCATTGATCCTTGTTCATTCTTCATCGTTCATTCGTCATTGATCATTGATCCTTGTTCATTCTTCATCGTTCATTCTTCATTGATCATTGATCCTTGTTCATTCTTCATCGTTCATTCTTCATTGATCATTGATCCTTGTTCATTCTTCATCGTTCATTCGTCATTGACCATTGATCCTTGTTCATTCTTCATTGATCATTGATCCTTGTTCATTCTTGATCGTTCATTCTTCTTTGATCATTGATCCTTGTTCATTCTTCATTGATCATTGATCCTTGTTCATTCTTCATCGTTCATTCTTCATTGATCATTGATCCTTGTTCATTCTTCATTGATCATTGATCCTTGTTCATTCTTCATCGTTCATTCGTCATTGACCATTGATCCTTGTTCATTCTTCATCGTTCATTCTTCATTGATCATTGATCATTGTTCATTCTTCATCGTTCATTCTTCATTGATCATTGATCCTTGTTCATTCTTCATCGTTCATTCTTTATTGAACATTGATCCTTGTTCATTCTTCATTGATCATTGATCCTTGTTCATTCTTCATCGTTCATTCTTCATTGATCATTGATCCTTATTCATTCTTCATCGTTCATTCGTCATTGACCATTGATCCTTGTTCATTCTTCATCGTTCATTCTTCATTGATCATTGATCCTTGTTCATTCTTCATCGTTCATTCGTCATTGACCATTGATCCTTGTTCATTCTTCATTGATCATTGATCCTTGTTCATTCTTCATCGTTCATTCTTCATTGATCATTGATCCTTGTTCATTCTTCATTGATCATTGATCCTTGTTCATTCTTAATCGTTCATTCTTCATTGATCATTGATCCTTGTTCATTCTTCATCGTTCATTCGTCATTGACCATTAATCCTTGTTCATTCTTCATCGTTCATTTTTCATTAATCATTGATCCTTGTTCATTTTTCATCGCTCATTCTTCATTGATCATTGATCCTTGTTCATTCTTCATCGTTCATTCGTCATTGACCATTAATCCTTGTTCATTCTTCATCGTTGATTTCTCATTGATCATTGATCCTTGTTCATTCTTCATCGTTCATTCTTCATTGATCATTGATGCTTGTTCATTCTTCATCGTTCATTCGTCATTGACCATTAATCCTTGTTCATTCTTCATCGTTCATTCTTCATTGATCATTGATCCTTGTTCATTCTTCATCGTTCATTCGTCATTGATCATTGATCCTTGTTTATTCTTCATCGTTCATTCGTCATTGACCATTAATCCTTGTTCATTCTTCATCGTTCATTTTTCATTGATCATTGATACTTGTTCATTCTTCATCGTTCATTCTTCATTGATCATTGATGCTTGTTCATTCTTCATCGTTCATTCTTCATTGATCATTTATCCTTGTTCATTCTTCATCGTTCATTCTTCATTGATCATTGATCCTTGTTCATTCTTCATCGTTCATTCGTCATTGACCATTTATCCTTGTTCATTCTTCATTGATCATTGATCCTTGTTCATTCTTGATCGTTCATTCTTCTTTGATCATTGATCCTTGTTCATTCTTCATTGATCATTGATCCTTGTTCATTCTTCATCGTTCATTCGTCATTGACCATTGATCCTTGTTCATTCTTCATCGTTCATTCTTCATTGATCATTGATCATTGTTCATTCTTCATCGTTCATTCTTCATTGATCATTGATCATTGTTCATTCTTCATCGTTCATTCGTCATTGATCATTGATCCTTGTTCATTCTTCGTCGTTCATTCGTCATTGACCATTAATCCTTGTTCATTCTTCATCGTTCATTCTTCATTGATCATTGATCCTTGTTCTTTCTTCATCGTTCATTCGTCATTGATCATTGATCCTTGTTCATTCTTCATCGTTCTATCTTCATTGATCATTGATGCTTGTTCATTCTTCATCGTTCATTCTTCATTGATCATTGATCCTTGTTCATTCTTCATTGTTCATTCTTCATTGATCATTGATCTTTGTTCATTCTTCATCGTTCATTCGTCATTGATCATTGATCCTTGTTCATTCTTCATCGTTCATTCTTTATTGATCATTGATCCTTGTTCATTCTTCATTGATCATTGATCCTTGTTCATTCTTCATCGTTCAGTCGTCATTGACCATTGATCCTTGTTCATTCTTCATCGTTCATTCGTCATTGACCATTAATCCTTGTTCATTCTTCATCGTTTATTCTTCATTGATCATTGATCCTTGTTCATTATTCATCGTTCATTCGTCATTGATCATTGATCCTTGTTCATTCTTCATCGTTCATTCGTCATTGACCATTAATCGTTGTTCATTCTTCATCGTTCATTTTTCATTAATCATTGATCCTTATTCATTCTTCATCGTTCATTCTTCATTGATCATTGATCCTTGTTCATTCTTCATCGTTCATTCGTCATTGACCATTAATCCTTGTTCATTCTTCATCGTTCATTCTTCAATGATCATTGATCCTTGTTCATTCTTCATCGTTCATTCTTCATTGATCATTGATGCTTGTTCATTCTTCATCGTTCATTCGTCATTGACCATTAATCCTTGTTCATTCTTCATCGTTCATTCTTCATTGATCATTGATCCTTGTTCATTCTTCATCGTTCATTCGTCATTGATCATTGATCCTTGTTCATTCTTCATCGTTCATTCTTCATTGATCATTGATCCTTGTTCATTCTTCATCGTTCATTCTTCATTGATCATTGATCCTTGTTCATTCTTCATCGTTTATTCGTCATTGACCATTGATCCTTGTTCATTCTTCATTGATCATTGATCCTTGTTCATTCTTGATCGTTCATTCTTCTTTGATCATTGATCCTTGTTCATTCTTCATTGATCATTGATCCTTGTTCATTCTTCATCGTTCATTCTTCATTGATCATTGATCCTTGTTCATTCTTCATTGATCCTTGTTCATTCTTCATCGTTCATTCGTCATTGACCATTGATCCTTTTTCATTCTTCATCATTCATTCTTCATTGATCATTGATCATTGTTCATTCTTCATCGTTCATTCTTCATTGATCATTGATGCTTGTTCATTCTTCATCGTTCATTCGTCATTGACCATTAATCCTTGTTCATTCTTCATCGTTCATTCTTCATTGATCATTGATCCTTGTTCATTCTTCATCGTTCATTCGTCATTGATCATTGATCCTTGTTCATTCTTCATCGTTCATTCTTCATTGATCATTGATCCTTGTTCATTCTTCATTGATCATTGATCCTTGTTCATTCTTCATCGTTCATTCGTCATTGACCATTTATCCTTGTTCATTCTTCATTGATCATTGATCCTTGTTCATTCTTGATCGTTCATTCTTCTTTGATCATTGATCCTTGTTCATTCTTCATTGATCATTGATCCTTGTTCATTCTTCATCGTTCATTCGTCATTGACCATTGATCCTTGTTCATTCTTCATCGTTCATTCTTCATTGATCATTGATCATTGTTCATTCTTCATCGTTCATTCTTCATTGATCATTGATCATTGTTCATTCTTCATCGTTCATTCGTCATTGATCATTGATCCTTGTTCATTCTTCGTCGTTCATTCGTCATTGACCATTAATCCTTGTTCATTCTTCATCGTTCATTCTTCATTGATCATTGATCCTTGTTCTTTCTTCATCGTTCATTCGTCATTGATCATTGATCCTTGTTCATTCTTCATCGTTCTATCTTCATTGATCATTGATGCTTGTTCATTCTTCATCGTTCATTCTTCATTGATCATTGATCCTTGTTCATTCTTCATTGTTCATTCTTCATTGATCATTGATCTTTGTTCATTCTTCATCGTTCATTCGTCATTGATCATTGATCCTTGTTCATTCTTCATCGTTCATTCTTTATTGATCATTGATCCTTGTTCATTCTTCATTGATCATTGATCCTTGTTCATTCTTCATCGTTCAGTCGTCATTGACCATTGATCCTTGTTCATTCTTCATCGTTCATTCGTCATTGACCATTAATCCTTGTTCATTCTTCATCGTTTATTCTTCATTGATCATTGATCCTTGTTCATTATTCATCGTTCATTCGTCATTGATCATTGATCCTTGTTCATTCTTCATCGTTCATTCGTCATTGACCATTAATCGTTGTTCATTCTTCATCGTTCATTTTTCATTAATCATTGATCCTTATTCATTCTTCATCGTTCATTCTTCATTGATCATTGATCCTTGTTCATTCTTCATCGTTCATTCGTCATTGACCATTAATCGTTGTTCATTCTTCATCGTTCATTTTTCATTAATCATTGATCCTTATTCATTCTTCATCGTTCATTCTTCATTGATCATTGATCCTTGTTCATTCTTCATCGTTCATTCGTCATTGACCATTAATCCTTGTTCATTCTTCATCGTTCATTCTTCAATGATCATTGATCCTTGTTCATTCTTCATCGTTCATTCTTCATTGATCATTGATGCTTGTTCATTCTTCATCGTTCATTCGTCATTGACCATTAATCCTTGTTCATTCTTCATCGTTCATTCTTCATTGATCATTGATCCTTGTTCATTCTTCATCGTTCATTCGTCATTGATCATTGATCCTTGTTCATTCTTCATCGTTCATTCTTCATTGATCATTGATCCTTGTTCATTCTTCATCGTTCATTCTTCATTGATCATTGATCCTTGTTCATTCTTCATCGTTTATTCGTCATTGACCATTGATCCTTGTTCATTCTTCATTGATCATTGATCCTTGTTCATTCTTGATCGTTCATTCTTCTTTGATCATTGATCCTTGTTCATTCTTCATTGATCATTGATCCTTGTTCATTCTTCATCGTTCATTCTTCATTGATCATTGATCCTTGTTCATTCTTCATTGATCCTTGTTCATTCTTCATCGTTCATTCGTCATTGACCATTGATCCTTTTTCATTCTTCATCATTCATTCTTCATTGATCATTGATCATTGTTCATTCTTCATCGTTCATTCTTCATTGATCATTGATGCTTGTTCATTCTTCATCGTTCATTCGTCATTGACCATTAATCCTTGTTCATTCTTCATCGTTCATTCTTCATTGATCATTGATCCTTGTTCATTCTTCATCGTTCATTCGTCATTGATCATTGATCCTTGTTCATTCTTCATCGTTCATTCTTCATTGATCATTGATCCTTGTTCATTCTTCATCGTTCATTCTTCATTGATCATTGATCCTTGTTCATTCTTCATCGTTTATTCGTCATTGACCATTGATCCTTGTTCATTCTTCATTGATCATTGATCCTTGTTCATTCTTGATCGTTCATTCTTCTTTGATCATTGATCCTTGTTCATTCTTCATTGATCATTGATCCTTGTTCATTCTTCATCGTTCATTCTTCATTGATCATTGATCCTTGTTCATTCTTCATTGATCCTTGTTCATTCTTCATCGTTCATTCGTCATTGACCATTGATCCTTTTTCATTCTTCATCGTTCATTCTTCATTGATCATTGATCATTGTTCATTCTTCATCGTTCATTCTTCATTGATCATTGATCCTTGTTCATTCTTCATCGTTCATTCGTCATTGATCATTGATCCTTGTTCATTTTTCGTCGTTCATTCGTCATTGACCATTAATCCTTGTTCATTCTTCATCATTCATTCTTCATTGATCATTGATCCTTGTTCTTTTTTCATCTTTCATTCGTCATTGATCATTGATCCTTGTTCCGTCTTCATCGTTCTATCTTCATTGATCATTGATGCTTGTTCATTCTTCATCGTTCATTCTTCATTGATCATTGATCCTTGTTCATTCTTCATTGTTCATTCTTCATTGATCATTGATCTTTGTTCATTCTTCATCGTTCATTCGTCATTGATCATTGATCCTTGTTCATTCTTCATCGTTCATTCTTTATTGATCATTGATCCTTGTTCATTCTTCATTGATCATTGATCCTTGTTCATTCTTCATCGTTCATTCTTCATTGATCATTGATCCTTATTCATTCTTCATCGTTCATTCGTCATTGACCATTGATCCTTGTTCATTCTTCATTGATCATTGATCCTTGTTCATTCTTCATCGTTCATTCTTCATTGATCATTGATCCTTGTTCATTCTTCATTGATCATTGATCCTTGTTCATTCTTAATCGTTCATTCTTCATTGATCATTGATCCTTGTTCATTCTTCATCGTTCATTCGTCATTGACCATTAATCCTTGTTCATTCTTCATCGTTCATTCTTCTTTGATCATTGATCCTTGTTCATTCTTCATCGTTCATTCGTCATTGACCATTGATCCTTGTTCATTCTTCATCGTTCATTAGTCATTGACCATTAATCCTTGTTCATTCTTCATCGTTCATTCTTCATTGATCATTGATCCTTGTTCATTCTTCATCATTCATTCGTCATTGATCATTGATCCTTGTTCATTCTTCATCGTTCATTCGTCATTGACCATTAATCCTTGTTCATTCTTCATCGTTCATTTTTAATTAATCATTGATCCTTGTTCATTTTTCATCGCTCATTCTTCATTGATCATTGATCCTTGTTCATTCTTCATCGTTCATTCGTCATTGACCATTAATCCTTGTTCATTCTTCATCGTTCATTTTTCATTGATCATTGATCCTTGTTCATTCTTCATCGTTCATTCTTCATTGATCATTGATGCTTGTTCATTCTTCATCGTTCATTCTTTATTGATCATTGATCCTTGTTCATTCTTCATTGATCATTGATCCTTGTTCATTCTTCATCGTTCATTCTTCATTGATCATTGATCCTTATTCATTCTTCATCGTTCATTCGTCATTGACCATTGATCCTTGTTCATTCTTCATTGATCATTGATCCTTGTTCATTCTTCATCGTTCATTCTTCATTGATCATTGATCCTTGTTCATTCTTCATTGATCATTGATCCTTGTTCATTCTTAATCGTTCATTCTTCATTGATCATTGATCCTTGTTCATTCTTCATCGTTCATTCGTCATTGACCATTAATCCTTGTTCATTCTTCATCGTTCATTCTTCTTTGATCATTGATCCTTGTTCATTCTTCATCGTTCATTCGTCATTGACCATTGATCCTTGTTCATTCTTCATCGTTCATTAGTCATTGACCATTAATCCTTGTTCATTCTTCATCGTTCATTCTTCATTGATCATTGATCCTTGTTCATTCTTCATCATTCATTCGTCATTGATCATTGATCCTTGTTCATTCTTCATCGTTTATTCGTCATTGACCATTAATCCTTGTTCATTCTTCATCGTTCATTTTTAATTAATCATTGATCCTTGTTCATTTTTCATCGCTCATTCTTCATTGATCATTGATCCTTGTTCATTCTTCATCGTTCATTCGTCATTGACCATTAATCCTTGTTCATTCTTCATCGTTCATTTTTCATTGATCATTGATCCTTGTTCATTCTTCATCGTTCATTCTTCATTGATCATTGATGCTTGTTCATTCTTCATCGTTCATTCGTCATTGACCATTGATCCTTGTTCATTCTTCATCGTTCATTCTTCATTGATCATTGATCCTTGTTCATTCTTCATCGTTCATTCGTCATTGATCATTGATCCTTGTTTATTCTTCATCGTTCATTCGTCATTGACCATTAATCCTTGTTCATTCTTCATCGTTCATTTTTCATTGATCATTGATCCTTGTTCATTCTTCATCGTTCATTCTTCATCGATCATTGATGCTTGTTCATTCTTCATCGTTCATTCTTCATTGATCATTTATCCTTGTTCATTCTTCATCGTTCATTCTTCATTGATCATTGATCCTTGTTCATTCTTCATCGTTCATTCGTCATTGACCATTGATCCTTGTTCATTCTTCATTGATCATTGATCCTTGTTCATTCTTGATCGTTCATTCTTCTTTGATCATTGATCCTTGTTCATTCTTCATTGATCATTGATCCTTGTTCATTCTTCATCGTTCATTCTTCATTGATCATTGATCCTTGTTCATTCTTCATTGATCATTGATCCTTGTTCATTCTTCATCGTTCATTCGTCATTGACCATTGATCCTTGTTCATTCTTCATCGTTCATTCTTCATTGATGATTGATCATTGTTCATTCTTCATCGTTCATTCTTCATTGATCATTGATCCTTGTTCATTCTTCATCGTTCATTCGTCATTGATCATTGATCCTTGTTCATTCTTCGTCGTTCATTCGTCATTGACCATTAATCCTTGTTCATTCTTCATCGTTCATTCTTCATTGATCATTGATCCTTGTTCTTTCTTCATCGTTCATTCGTCATTGATCATTGATCCTTGTTCATTCTTCATCGTTCTATCTTCATTGATCATTGATGCTTGTTCATTCTTCATCGTTCATTCTTCATTGATCATTGATCCTTGTTCATTCTTCATTGTTCATTCTTCATTGATCATTGATCTTTGTTCATTCTTCATCGTTCATTCGTCATTGATCATTGATCCTTGTTCATTCTTCATCGTTCATTCTTTATTGATCATTGATCCTTGTTCATTCTTCATTGATCATTGATCCTTGTTCATTCTTCATCGTTCATTCTTCATTGATCATTGATCCTTGTTCATTCTTCATCGTTCATTCGTCATTGACCATTGATCCTTGTTCATTCTTCATCGTTCATTCTTCATTGATCATTGATCCTTGTTCATTCTTCATCATTCATTCGTCATTGACCATTGATCCTTGTTCATTCTTCATTGATCATTGATCCTTGTTCATTCTTCATCGTTCATTCTTCATTGATCATTGATCCTTGTTCATTCTTCATTGATCATTGATCCTTGTTCATTCTTAATCGTTCATTCTTCATTGATCATTGATCCTTGTTCATTCTTCATCGTTCATTCGTCATTGACCATTAATCCTTGTTCATTCTTCATCGTTCATTCTTCTTTGATCATTGATCCTTGTTCATTCTTCATCGTTCATTCGTCATTGACCATTAATCCTTGTTCATTCTTCATCGTTCATTTTTCATTAATCATTGATCCTTGTTCATTTTTCATCGCTCATTCTTCATTGATCATTGATCCTTGTTCATTCTTCATCGTTCATTCGTCATTGACCATTATTCCTTGTTCATTCTTCATCGTTCATTTTTCATTAATCATTGATCCTTGTTCATTCTTCATCGTTCATTCTTCATTGATCATTGATGCTTGTTCATTCTTCATCGTTCATTCGTCATTGACCATTAATCCTTGTTCATTCTTCATCGTTCATTCTTCATTGATCATTGATCCTTGTTCATTCTTCATCGTTCATTCTTCATTGATCATTGATCCTTGTTCATTCTTCATCGTTCATTCGTCATTGACCATTGATCCTTGTTCATTCTTCATTGATCATTGATCCTTGTTCTTTCTTCATCGTTCATTCTTCATTGATCATTGATCCTTGTTCATTCTTCATCATTCATTCGTCATTGACCATTGATCCTTGTTCATTCTTCATTGATCATTGATCCTTGTTCATTCTTCATCGTTCATTCTTCATTGATCATTGATCCTTGTTCATTCTTCATTGATCATTGATCCTTGTTCATTCTTAATCGTTCATTCTTCATTGATCATTGATCCTTGTTCATTCTTCTTCGTTCATTCGTCATTGACCATTAATCCTTGTTCATTCTTCATCGTTGATTCTTCTTTGATCATTGATCCTTGTTCATTCTTCATCGTTCATTCGTCATTGACCATTAATCCTTGTTCATTCTTCATCGTTCATTTTTCATTAATCATTGATCCTTGTTCATTTTTCATCGCTCATTCTTCATTGATCATTGATCCTTGTTCATTCTTCATCGTTCATTCGTCATTGACCATTAATCCTTGTTCATTCTTCATCGTTCATTTTTCATTAATCATTGATCCTTGTTCATTCTTCATCGTTCATTCTTCATTGATCATTGATGCTTGTTCATTCGTCATCGTTCATTCGTCATTGACCATTAATCCTTGTTCATTCTTCATCGTTCATTCTTCATTGATCATTGATCCTTGTTCATTCTTCATCGTTCATTCGTCATTGATCATTGATCCTTGTTCATTCTTCATCGTTCATTCGTCATTGACCATTAATCCTTGTTCATTCTTCATCGTTCATTTTTCATTGATCATTGATGCTTGTTCATTCTTCATCGTTCATTCTTCATTGATCATTGATCCTTGTTCATTCTTCATCGTTCATTCTTCATTGATCATTGATCCTTGTTTATTCTTCATCGTTCATTCGTCATTGACCATTGATCCTTGTTCATTCTTCATTGATCATTGATCCTTGTTCATTCTTGATCGTTCATTCTTCTTTGATCATTGATCCTTGTTCATTCTTCATTGATCATTGATCCTTGTTCATTCTTCATCGTTCATTCTTCATTGATCATGGATCCTTGTTCATTCTTCATTGATCATTGATCCTTGTTCATTCTTCAGCGTTCATTCGTCATTGACCATTGATCCTTGTTCATTCTTCATCGTTCATTCTTCATTGATCATTGATCATTCTTCATTCTTCATCGTTCATTCTTCATTGATCATTGATCCTTGTTCATTCTTCATTGTTCATTCGTCATTGATCATTGATCCTTGTTCATTCTTCGTCGTTCATTCGTCATTGACCATTAATCCTTGTTCATTCTTCATCGTTCATTCTTCATTGATCATTGATCCTTGTTCATTCTTCATCGTTCATTCTTCATTGATCATTGATCTTTGTTCATTCTTCATCGTTCATTCGTCATTGATCATTGATCCTTGTTCATTCTTCATCGTTCATTCTTTATTGATCATTGATCCTTGTTCATTCTTCATTGATCATTGATCCTTGTTCTTTCTTCATCGTTCATTCTTCATTGATCATTGATCCTTGTTCATTCTTCATCGTTCATTCGTCATCGACCATTGATCCTTGTTCATTCTTCATCGTTCATTCTTCATTGATCATTGATCCTTGTTCATTCTTCATCGTTCATTCGTCATTGACCATTGATCCTTGTTCATTCTTCATTGATCATTGATCCTTGTTCATTCTTCATCGTTCATTCTTCATTGATCATTGATCCTTGTTCATTCTTCATTGATCATTGATCCTTGTTCATTCTTAATCGTTCATTCTTCATTGATCATTGATCCTTGTTCATTCTTCATCGTTCATTCGTCATTGACCATTAATCCTCGTTCATTCTTCATCGTTCATTCTTCTTTGATCATTGATCCTTGTTCATTCTTCATCGTTCATTCGTCATTGACCATTGATCCTTGTTCATTCTTCATCGTTCATTCGTCATTGACCATTAATCCTTGTTCATTCTTCATCGTTCATTCTTCATTGATCATTGATCCTTGTTCATTCTTCATCGTTCATTCGTCATTGATCATTGATCCTTGTTCATTCTTCATCGTTCATTCGTCATTGACCATTAATCCTTGTTCATTCTTCATCGTTCATTTTTCATTAATCATTGATCCTTGTTCATTCTTCATCGCTCATTCTTCATTGATCATTGATCCTTGTTCATTCTTCATCGTTCATTCGTCATTGACCATTAATCCTTGTTCATTCTTCATCGTTCATTTTTCATTGATCATTGATCCTTGTTCATTCTTCATCGTTCATTCTTCATTGATCATTGATGCTTGTTCATTCTTCATCGTTCATTCGTCATTGACCATTAATCCTTGTTCATTCTTCATCGTTCATTCTTCATTGATCATTTATCCTTGTTCATTCTTCATCGTTCATTCGTCATTGATCATTGATCCTTGTTCATTCTTCATCGTTCATTCGTCATTGACCATTAATCCTTGTTCATTCTTCATCGTTCATTCGTCATTGATCATTGATCCTTGTTCATTCTTCATCGTTCATTCTTCATTGATCATTGATCCTTGTTCATTCTTCATTGAACATTGATCCTTTTTCATTCTTCATCGTTCATTCTTCATTGATCATTGATCCTTGTTCATTCTTCATCGTTCATTCTTCATTGATCATTGATCCTTGTTCATTCATCATCGTTCATTCTTCATTGATCATTGATCCTTGTTCATTCTTCATCGTTCATTCTTCATTGATCATTGATCCTTGTTCATTCTTCATCGCTCATTCTTCATTGATCATTGATCCTTGTTCATTCTTCATCGTTCATTCGTCATTGACCATTAATCCTTGTTCATTCTTCATCGTTCATTTTTCATTGATCATTGATCCTTGTTCATTCTTCATCGTTCATTCTTCATTGATCATTGATGCTTGTTCATTCTTCATTTTTCATTCGTCATTGACCATTAATCCTTGTTCATTCTTCATCGTTCATTCTTCATTGATCATTTATCCTTGTTCATTCTTCATCGTTCATTCGTCATTGATCATTGATCCTTGTTCATTCTTCATCGTTCATTCGTCATTGACCATTAATCCTTGTTCATTCTTCATCGTTCATTCGTCATTGATCATTGATCCTTGTTCATTCTTCATCGTTCATTCTTCATTGATCATTGATCCTTGTTCATTCTTCATTGAACATTGATCCTTTTTCATTCTTCATCGTTCATTCTTCATTGATCATTGATCCTTGTTCATTCTTCATCGTTCATTCTTCATTGATCATTGATCCTTGTTCATTCATCATCGTTCATTCTTCATTGATCATTGATCCTTGTTCATTCTTCATCGTTCATTCGTCATTGATCATTGATCTTTGTTCATTCTTCATCGTTCATTCTTCATTGATCATTGATCCTTGTTCATTCTTCATTGTTCATTCGTCATTGACCATTGATCCTTATTCATTTTTCATCGTTCATTCGTCATTGACCATTGATCCTTGTTCATTCTTTATTGATCATTGATCCTTGTTCATTCTTCATGGTTCATTTTTCATTGATCATTGATCCTTGTTCATTCTTCATTGATCATTGATCCTTGTTCATTCTTAATCGTTCATTCTTCATTGATCATTGATCCTTTTTCATTCTTCATCGTTCATTCGTCATTGACCATTAATCCTTGTTCATTCTTCATCGTTCATTCTTCTTTGATCATTGATCCTTTTTCATTCTTCATCGTTCAGTCGTCATTGACCATTGATCCTTGTTCATTGTTCATCGTTCATTCGTCATTGACCATTAATCCTTGTTCATTCTTCATCGTTCATTCTTCATTGATCATTTATCCTTGTTCATTATTCATCGTTCATTCGTCATTGATCATTGATCCTTGTTCATTCTTCATCGTTCATTCGTCATTGACCATTAATCGTTGTTCATTCTTCATCGTTCATTTTTCATTAATCATTGATCCTTGTTCATTCTTCATCGTTCATTCTTCATTGATCATTGATCCTTGTTCATTCTTCATCGTTCATTCGTCATTGACCATTAATCCTTGTTCATTCTTCATCGTTCATTCTTCATTGATCATTGATCCTTGTTCATTCTTCATCGTTCATTCTTCATTGATCATTGATCCTTGTTCATTCTTCATCGTTCATTCGTCATTGACCATTAATCCTTGTTCATTCTTCATCGTTCATTCTTCATTGATCATTGATCCTTGTTCATTCTTCATCGTTCATTCTTCATTGATCATTGATGCTTGTTCATTCTTCATCGTTCATTCTTCATTGATCATTGATGCTTGTTCATTCTTCATCGTTCATTCGTCATTGACCATTAATCCTTGTTCATTCTTCATCGTTCATTCTTCATTGATCATTGATCCTTGTTCATTCTTCATCGTTCATTCGTCATTGATCATTGATCCTTGTTCATTCTTCATCGTTCATTCGTCATTGACCATTAATCCTTGTTCATTCTTCATCGTTCATTCTTCATTGATCATTGATCCTTGTTCTTTCTTCATTGTTCATTCGTCATTGATCATTGATCCTTGTTCATTCTTCATCGTTCTATCTTCATTGATCATTGATGCTTGTTCATTCTTCATCGTTCATTCTTCATTGATCATTGATCCTTGTTCATTCTTCATCGTTCATTCTTCATTGATCATTGATCTTTGTTCATTCTTCATCGTTCATTCGTCATTGATCATTGATCCTTGTTCATTCTTCATCGTTAATTCTATATTGATCATTGATCCTTGTTCATTCTTCATTGATCATTGATCCTTGTTCATTCTTGATCGTTCATTCTTCTTTGATCATTGATCCTTGTTCATTCTTCATTGATCATTGATCCTTGTTCATTCTTCATTGATCATTGATCCTTGTTCATTCTTCATCGTTCATTCGTCATTGACCATTGATCCTTGTTCATTCTTCATCGTTCATTCTTCATTGATCATTGATCATTGTTCATTCTTCATCGTTCATTCTTCATTGATCATTGATCCTTGTTCATTCTTCATCGTTCATTCGTCATTGATCATTGATCCTTGTTCATTCTTCGTCGTTCATTCGTCATTGACCATTAATCCTTGTTCATTCTTCATCGTTCATTCTTCATTGATCATTGATCCTTGTTCTTTCTTCATCGTTCATTCGTCATTGATCATTGATCCTTGTTCATTCTTCATCGTTCTATCTTCATTGATCATTGATGCTTGTTCATTCTTCATCGTTCATTCTTCATTGATCATTGATCCTTGTTCATTCTTCATCGTTCATTCTTCATTGATCATTGATCTTTGTTCATTCTTCATCGTTCATTCGTCATTGATCATTGATCCTTGTTCATTCTTCATCGTTAATTCTATATTGATCATTGATCCTTGTTCATTCTTCATTGATCATTGATCCTTGTTCATTCTTCATCATTCATTCGTCATTGATCATTGATCCTTGTTCATTCTTCATCGTTCATTCTTCATTGATCATTGATCCTTGTTCATTCTTCATCGTTTATTCGTCATTGACCATTGATCCTTGTTCATTCTTCATCGTTCATTCTTCATTGATCATTGATCCTTGTTCATTCTTCATCGTTCATTCTTCATTGATCATTGATCCTTGTTCATTCTTCATCGTTCATTCTTCATTGATCATTGATCCTTGTTCATTCTTCATCGTTCATTCGTCATTGACCATTGATCCTTGTTCATTCTTCATCGTTCATTCCTCATTGATCATTGATCCTTGTTCATTCTTCATCGTTCATTCTTCATTGACCATTGATCCTTGTTCATTCTTCATTGATCATTGATCCTTGTTCATTCTTCATCGTTCATTCTTCATTGATCATTGATCCTTGTTTATTCTTCATCGTTCATTCTTCATTGATCATTGATCCTTGTTCATTCTTCATTGATCATTGATCCTTGTTCATTCTTCATTGATCATTGATCCTTGTTCATTCTTAATCGTTCAATCTTCATTGATCATTGATCCTTGTTCATTCTTCATCGTTCATTCGTCATTGACCATTAATCCTTGTTCATTCTTCATCGTTCATTTTTCAATAATCATTGATCCTCGTTCATTCTTCATCGTTCATTCTTCATTGATCATTGATCCTTGTTCATTCTTCATCGTTCATTCGTCATTGACCATTGATCCTTGTTCATTCTTCATCGTTCATTCTTCATTGATCATTGATCCTAGTTCATTCTTCATCGTTCTATCTTCATTGATCATTGATGCTTGTTCATTCTTCATCGTTCATTCTTCATTGATCATTGATCTTTGTTCATTCTTCATCGTTCATTCTTCATTGATCATTGATCCTTGTTCATTCTTCATTGTTCATTCGTCATTGACCATTGATCCTTGTTCATTCTTCATCGTTCATTCTTCATTGATCATTGATCCTTGTTCATTCTTCATCGTTCATTCGTCATTGACCATTGATCCTTGTTCATTCTTCATTGATCATTCTTCATCGTTCAGTCTTCATTGATCATTGATCGTTGTTCATTCTTCATTGTTCATTGATCCTTGTTCATTCTTAATCGTTCAATCTTCATTGATCATTGATCCTTGTTCATTCTTCATCGTTCATTCGTCATTGACCATTAATCCTTGTTCATTGTTCATCGTTCATTCTTCATCGTTCATTGTTCTTTGATCATTGATCCTTGTTAATTCTTCATCGTTCATTCGTCATTGACCATTGATCCTTGTTCATTCTTCATCGTTCATTCGTCATTGACCATTAATCCTTGTTCATTCTTCATCGTTCATTCTTCATTGATCATTTATCCTTGTTCATTATTCATCGTTCATTCGTCATTGATCATTGATCCTTGTTCATTCTTCATCGTTCATTCGTCATTGACCATTAATCGTTGTTCATTCTTCATCGTTCATTTTTCATTAATCATTGATCCTTGTTCATTCTTCATCGTTCATTCTTCATTGATCATTGATCCTTGTTCATTCTTCATCGTTCATTCGTCATTGACCATTAATCCTTGTTCATTCTTCATCGTTCATTCTTCATTGATCATTGATCCTTGTTCATTCTTCATCGTTCATTCTTCATTGATCATTGATCCTTGTTCATTCTTCATCGTTCATTCGTCATTGACCATTAATCCTTGTTCATTCTTCATTGATCATTGATCCTTGTTCATTCTTCATCGTTCATTCTTCATTGATCATTGATGCTTGTTCATTCTTCATCGTTCATTCTTCATTGATCATTGATGCTTGTTCATTCTTCATCGTTCATTCGTCATTGACCATTAATCCTTGTTCATTCTTCATCGTTCATTCTTCATTGATCATTGATCCTTGTTCATTCTTCATCGTTCATTCGTCATTGATCATTGATCCTTGTTCATTCTTCATCGTTCATTCGTCATTGACCATTAATCCTTGTTCATTCTTCATCGTTCATTCTTCATTGATCATTGATCCTTGTTCTTTCTTCATTGTTCATTCGTCATTGATCATTGATCCTTGTTCATTCTTCATCGTTCTATCTTCATTGATCATTGATGCTTGTTCATTCTTCATCGTTCATTCTTCATTGATCGTTGATCCTTGTTCATTCTTCATCGTTCATTCTTCATTGATCATTGATCTTTGTTCATTCTTCATCGTTCATTCGTCATTGATCATTGATCCTTGTTCATTCTTCATCGTTAATTCTATATTGATCATTGATCCTTGTTCATTCTTGATCGTTCATTCTTCTTTGATCATTGATCCTTGTTCATTCTTCATTGATCATTGATCCTTGTTCATTCTTCATCGTTCATTCTTCATTGATCATTGATCCTTGTTCATTCTTCATTGATCATTGATCCTTGTTCATTCTTCATCGTTCATTCGTCATTGACCATTGATCCTTGTTCATTCTTCATCGTTCATTCTTCATTGATCATTGATCATTGTTCATTCTTCATCGTTCATTCTTCATTGATCATTGATCCTTGTTCATTCTTCATCGTTCATTCGTCATTGATCATTGATCCTTGTTCATTCTTCGTCGTTCATTCGTCATTGACCATTAATCCTTGTTCATTCTTCATCGTTCATTCTTCATTGATCATTGATCCTTGTTCTTTCTTCATCGTTCATTCGTCATTGATCATTGATCCTTGTTCATTCTTCATCGTTCTATCTTCATTGATCATTGATGCTTGTTCATTCTTCATCGTTCATTCTTCATTGATCATTGATCCTTATTCATTCTTCATCGTTCATTCTTCATTGATCATTGATCTTTGTTCATTCTTCATCGTTCATTCGTCATTGATCATTGATCCTTGTTCATTCTTCATCGTTAATTCTATATTGATCATTGATCCTTGTTCATTCTTCATTGATCATTGATCCTTGTTCATTCTTCATCATTCATTCGTCATTGATCATTGATCCTTGTTCATTCTTCATCGTTCATTCTTCATTGATCATTGATCCTTGTTCATTCTTCATCGTTTATTCGTCATTGACCATTGATCCTTGTTCATTCTTCATCGTTCAATCTTCATTGATCATTGATCCTTGTTCATTCTTCATCGTTCATTCTTCATTGATCATTGATCCTTGTTCATTCTTCATCGTTCATTCTTCATTGATCATTGATCCTTGTTCATTATTCATCGTTCATTCGTCATTGACCATTGATCCTTGTTCATTCTTCATCGTTCATTCCTCATTGATCATTGATCCTTGTTCATTCTTCATCGTTCATTCTTCATTGACCATTGATTCTTGTTCATTCTTCATTGATCATTGATCCTTGTTCATTCTTCATCGTTCATTCTTCATTGATCATTGATCCTTGTTCATTCTTCATCGTTCATTCTTCATTGATCATTGATCCTTGTTCATTCTTCATTGATCATTGATCCTTGTTCATTCTTCATTGATCATTGATCCTTGTTCATTCTTAATCGTTCAATCTTCATTGATCATTGATCCTTGTTCATTCTTCATCGTTCATTCGTCATTGACCATTAATCCTTGTTTATTCTTCATCGTTCATTTTTCAATAATCATTGATCCTTGTTCATTCTTCATCGTTCATTCTTCATTGATCATTGATCCTTGTTCATTCTTCATCGTTCATTCGTCATTGACCATTGATCCTTGTTCATTCTTCATCGTTCATTCTTCATTGATCATTGATCCTAGTTCATTCTTCATCGTTCTATCTTCATTGATCATTGATGCTTGTTCATTCTTCATCGTTCATTCTTCATTGATCATTGATCCTTGTTCATTCTTCATCGTTCATTCTTCATTGATCATTGATCTTTGTTCATTCTTCATCGTTCATTCTTCATTGATCATTGATCCTTGTTCATTCTTCATTGTTCATTCGTCATTGACCATTGATCCTTGTTCATTCTTCATCGTTCATTCTTCATTGATCATTGATCCTTGTTCATTCTTCATCGTTCATTCGTCATTGACCATTGATCCTTGTTCATTCTTCATTGATCATTCTTCATCGTTCAGTCTTCATTGATCATTGATCCTTGTTCATTCTTCATTGTTCATTGATCCTTGTTCATTCTTAATCGTTCAATCTTCATTGATCATTGATCCTTGTTCATTCTTCATCGTTCATTCGTCATTGACCATTAATCCTTGTTCATTGTTCATCGTTCATTCTTCATCGTTCATTCTTCTTTGATCATTGATCCTTGTTAATTCTTCATCGTTCATTCGTCATTGACCATTGATCCTTGTTCATTCTTCATCGTTCATTCGTCATTGACCATTAATCCTTGTTCATTCTTCATCGTTCATTCTTCATTGATCATTGATCCTTGTTCATTCTTCATCATTCATTCGTCATTGATCATTGATCCTTGTTCATTCTTCATCGTTCATTCGTCATTGACCATTAATCCTTGTTCATTCTTCATCGTTCATTTTTCATTAATCATTGATCCTTGTTCATTCTTCATCGTTCATTCTTCATTGATCATTGATCCTTGTTCATTCTTCATCGTTCATTCGTCATTGACCATTAATCCTTGTTCATTCTTCATCGTTCATTTTTCAATAATCATTGATCCTTGTTCATTCTTCATCGTTCATTCTTCATTGATCATTGATCCTTGTTCATTCTTCATCGTTCATTCGTCATTGACCATTGATCCTTGTTCATTCTTCATCGTTCATTCTTCATTGATCATTGATCCTAGTTCATTCTTCATCGTTCTATGTTCATTGATCATTGATGCTTGTTCATTCTTCATCGTTCATTCTTCATTGATCATTGATCCTTGTTCATTCTTCATCGTTCATTCTTCATTGATCATTGATCTTTGTTCATTCTTCATCGTTCATTCTTCATTGATCATTGATCCTTGTTCATTCTTCATTGTTCATTCGTCATTGACCATTGATCCTTGTTCATTCTTCATCGTTCATTCTTCATTGATCATTGATCCTTGTTCATTCTTCATCGTTCATTCGTCATTGACCATTGATCCTTGTTCATTCTTCATTGATCATTCTTCATCGTTCAGTCTTCATTGATCATTGATCCTTGTTCATTCTTCATTGTTCATTGATCCTTGTTCATTCTTAATCGTTCAATCTTCATTGATCATTGATCCTTGTTCATTCTTCATCGTTCATTCGTCATTGACCATTAATCCTTGTTCATTGTTCATCGTTCATTCTTCATCGTTCATTCTTCTTTGATCATTGATCCTTGTTAATTCTTCATCGTTCATTCGTCATTGACCATTGATCCTTGTTCATTCTTCATCGTTCATTCGTCATTGACCATTAATCCTTGTTCATTCTTCATCGTTCATTCTTCATTGATCATTGATCCTTGTTCATTCTTCATCATTCATTCGTCATTGATCATTGATCCTTGTTCATTCTTCATCGTTCATTCGTCATTGACCATTAATCCTTGTTCATTCTTCATCGTTCATTTTTCATTAATCATTGATCCTTGTTCATTCTTCATCGTTCATTCTTCATTGATCATTGATCCTTGTTCATTCTTCATCGTTCATTCGTCATTGACCATTGATCCTTGTTCATTCTTCATCGTTCATTCTTCATTGATCATTGATCCTAGTTCATTCTTCATCGTTCTATCTTCATTGATCATTGATGCTTGTTCATTCTTCATCGTTTATTCTTCATTGATCATTGATCCTTGTTCATTCTTCATCGTTGATGCGTAATCAAGGGCTGATTAGGGCCTTGGTTATGCAAGGATGAATGTGGCGTAGAAGCTTTATTGATTAATACTCACGAAAACTACAAATGATCATGAAAAGAATACGAAACAACCACAAACAGCACCAAGAACTCCGTTCTTGATTTTCTGATGTTGATCACCTGTGACCCTCCTCTATGATCGACTCTAAACTGATATGTACAAAGCCTTCTAGACCTTGCACTCGAGGTTTCCTTAAATATCAAGGTTGCTCCACAACTCTTAACGCTCTAAGGATCAAAGGATACTCCGTAGCCTTTGATGAAGTTGCCTCCAACTTCGTAGAAGAAAACAGAAAATCCATTTCTGAAATACCTCTCTATTGATTGATCACATGACAACATACATGAACGTCCTATTACATGGGTGAGGCTATGTATTTATAGAGTTTTGCATCTAAACTAGCCGTTACAAGATGAGGCACTTAATACACGTGGACAAAACAGAATACATAAAACAAGCAAAACACTTAAACAAATCTGAACTATCATATTGTCGAGCAGCCCTCCTTCAGCTCAGCTTCTAGGCCTCCTCGTGGATCTTTAGAGTGGTTTTAGGACCTTGATAGCAAGTTCCTAGTGTAGAGATTCCATTCCAACCCTTGGTGGCACAAGATACCATGAAACACGATCTAGACAACGCGTGCTAGGTCAGTTGGTCAGAAAACTTTGTTCTGTTCTGATTTGTATGACCTGCTGAGTGGCTGACCTTCACGTCACATTTCAGTGGGTTGTCCATGATGCATAGTGATGTTCTTGGGCCAAGGCATGAAGTTCCATGTACCAAGAATCCATTACCACTTTAATCCAGGTCAAGGATACACCGGTTTGGTCTCCACGTGTCGTGCAAGGTGGCCTGGTCGCTAGTTTACTGCTGTCCTGTTCTGAACCATGAGCTGTTCCCATTTCCATGTTGTTCCCATGTCCATGTGCGTGATGCTGTTCCTAGGTGCTTCCTTGTTCCCAAAACATCCTTGTCCCACAACCTAACACTTGATGTATTTGCATCAACTCCTCCTTCTTGGAAAAAGAATTGTCCTCAATTCTACATACTCCATGGTTTGCTGAACTAACGCCCAATACAACTAAGGCTTGTTCATGTTCTGGTTTATCAAATGCTCCACATTTGTCCATGCTTAACTTTGTTAATGTCATCTTCTAGACTCAATAAAGGGTGAAAAGAAAAAGAAAAGAAAAGACACGAGGTTTTGGAATTTTGGTGTGCACAAAACAGAAATAAACAGAAACAAACACTACAAATTCAGAATTTGTGTTTTTGCCTTCACTACTGTAAACCCAATCAAACCAACTCCAATGATGATGAAAATTGGTGACAACACAGCTAAATATGTCTACAAACACTCAGAATTGAAATTACGCAAAAATATTGTGTGGTTTGATCACAAATCAAATTTCACTACACATATACAGTATGAATTATTTCTGTGACCTTTGGTGAAAAACACTTGCGCATCTTTTTTTCCACAACCCTCCTGACTACAAAAAAAAGGCTTACGAAAAACTAGACTCAACATGAATTAATATGAAAAAAAGAAACAATGAAAAAGACTCAAAAATGAAGGATGAAAAAAATAAAATACAGAAGACTAAAAAAAAATTCAGCTATTCTGTATTTTGTATTCAACACAATGAATGGGTTACTCAAGAAACCTATAAAACGTAAGAGAAAGTGAAAAAATGATATGGTTTAATGATTATAGGATAGTGATTGATAATGTGGCGGAAAATGAAGGCCAAAGGAAAGAATCTTGATAGGTTTTCGAAGACAACTTACCACAATGCACAGATTCGATCAATTGTGCGCAGTCTGTGAAGAATAATGCATATCTCCTTCGTTACTCCACCAAATCCATTAATTCCAACGCCCACAGTTCACCAACTCAATGAAGAATATGGTGCAAAAACAGTTTTGAAAAATAACATCAAACGATCCTCCAAATCAATCACGTTTCAAACCCCAAAAACTGACAGAACTGAAAAACGTTCCTTCTGTGCATACCTTGTCCCTTTCGCAAAATGGCTCTGATACCAATTTGATGCGTAATCAAGGGCTGATTAGGGCCTTGTTTATGCAAGGATGAATGTGGCGCAGAAGCTTTATTGATTAATACTCACGAAAACTACAAATGATCATGAAAAGAATACGAAACAACCACAAACAGCACCAAGAACTCCGTTCTTGATTATCTGATGTTGATCACCTGTGACCCTCCTCTATGATCGACTCTAAACTGATATGTACAAAGCCTTCCAGACCTTGCACTCGAGGTTTCCTTAAATATCAAGGTTGCTCCACAACTCTTAACGCTCTAAGGATCAAAGGATACTCCGTAGCCTTTGATGAAGTTGCCTCCAACTTCGTAGAAGAAAACAGAAAATCCATTTCTGAAATACCTCTCTATTGATTGATCACATGACAACATACATGAACGTCCTATTACATGGGTGAGGCTATGTATTTATAGAGTTTTGCATCTAAACTAGCCGTTACAAGATGAGGCACTTAATACACGTGGAAAAAACAGAATACATAAAACAAGCAAAACACTTAAACAAATCTGAACTATCATATTGTCGAGCAGCCCTCCTTCAGCTCAGCTTCTAGGCCTCCTCGTGGATCTTTAGAGTGGTTTTAGGACCTTGATAGCAAGTTCCTAGTGTAGAGATTCCATTCCAACCCTTGGTGGCACAAGATACCATGAAACACGATCTAGACAACGCGTGCTAGGTCAGTTGGTCAGAAAACTTTGTTCTGTTCTGATTTGTATGACCTGCTGAGTGGCTGACCTTCACGTCACATTTCAGTGGTTTATCCATGATGCATAGTGATGTTCTTGGGCCAAGGCATGAAGTTCCATGTACCAAGAATCCATTACCACTTTAATCCAGGTCAAGGATACACCGGTTTGGTCTCCACGTGTCGTGCAAGGTGGCATGGTCGCTAGTTTGCTGCTGTCCTGTTCTGAACCATGAGCTGTTCCCATTTCCATGTTGTTCCCATGTCCATGTGCGTGATGCTGTTCCTAGGTGCTTCCTTGTTCCCAAAACATCCTTGTCCCGCAACCTAACACTTGATGTATTTGCATCAATCGTTCATTCTTCATTGATCATTGATCTTTGTTCAATTTTCATCGTTCATTCTTCATTGATCATTGATCCTTGTTCATTCTTCATCGTTCATTCGTCATTGACCATTGATCTTTGTTCATTCTTCATCGTTCATTCTTCATTGATCATTGATCCTTGTTCATTCTTCATCGTTCATTCGTCATTGACCATTGATCCTTGTTCATTCTTCATTGATCATTGATCCTTGTTCATTCTTCATCGTTCATTCTTCATTGATCATTGATCCTTGTTCATTCTTCATTGATCATTGATCCTTGTTCATTCTTAATCGTTCAATCTTCATTGATCATTGATCCTTGTTCATTCTTCATCGTTCATTCGTCATTGACCATTAATCCTTGTTCATTGTTCATCGTTCATTCTTCATCGTTCATTCTTCTTTGATCATTGATCCTTGTTAATTCTTCATCGTTCATTCGTCATTGACCATTGATCCTTGTTCATTCTTCATCGTTCATTCGTCATTGACCATTAATCCTTGTTCATTCTTCATCGTTCATTCTTCATTGATCATTGATCCTTGTTCATTCTTCATCATTCATTCGTCATTGATCATTGATCCTTGTTCATTCTTCATCGTTCATTCGTCATTGACCATTAATCCTTGTTCATTCTTCATCGTTCATTTTTCATTAATCATTGATCCTTGTTCATTCTTCATCGTTCATTCTTCATTGATCATTGATCCTTGTTCATTCTTCATCGTTCATTCGTCATTGACCATTGATCCTTGTTCATTCTTCATCGTTCATTCTTCATTGATCATTGATCCTAGTTCATTCTTCATCGTTCTATCTTCATTGATCATTGATGCTTGTTCATTCTTCATCGTTTATTCTTCATTGATCATTGATCCTTGTTCATTCTTCATCGTTGATGCGTAATCAAGGGCTGATTAGGGCCTTGGTTATGCAAGGATGAATGTGGCGTAGAAGCTTTATTGATTAATACTCACGAAAACTACAAATGATCATGAAAAGAATACGAAACAACCACAAACAGCACCAAGAACTCCGTTCTTGATTTTCTGATGTTGATCACCTGTGACCCTCCTCTATGATCGACTCTAAACTGATATGTACAAAGCCTTCTAGACCTTGCACTCGAGGTTTCCTTAAATATCAAGGTTGCTCCACAACTCTTAACGCTCTAAGGATCAAAGGATACTCCGTAGCCTTTGATGAAGTTGCCTCCAACTTCGTAGAAGAAAACAGAAAATCCATTTCTGAAATACCTCTCTATTGATTGATCACATGACAACATACATGAACGTCCTATTACATGGGTGAGGCTATGTATTTATAGAGTTTTGCATCTAAACTAGCCGTTACAAGATGAGGCACTTAATACACGTGGACAAAACAGAATACATAAAACAAGCAAAACACTTAAACAAATCTGAACTATCATATTGTCGAGCAGCCCTCCTTCAGCTCAGCTTCTAGGCCTCCTCGTGGATCTTTAGAGTGGTTTTAGGACCTTGATAGCAAGTTCCTAGTGTAGAGATTCCATTCCAACCCTTGGTGGCACAAGATACCATGAAACACGATCTAGACAACGCGTGCTAGGTCAGTTGGTCAGAAAACTTTGTTCTGTTCTGATTTGTATGACCTGCTGAGTGGCTGACCTTCACGTCACATTTCAGTGGGTTGTCCATGATGCATAGTGATGTTCTTGGGCCAAGGCATGAAGTTCCATGTACCAAGAATCCATTACCACTTTAATCCAGGTCAAGGATACACCGGTTTGGTCTCCACGTGTCGTGCAAGGTGGCCTGGTCGCTAGTTTACTGCTGTCCTGTTCTGAACCATGAGCTGTTCCCATTTCCATGTTGTTCCCATGTCCATGTGCGTGATGCTGTTCCTAGGTGCTTCCTTGTTCCCAAAACATCCTTGTCCCGCAACCTAACACTTGATGTATTTGCATCAACTCCTCCTTCTTGGAAAAAGAATTGTCCTCAATTCTACATACTCCATGGTTTGCTGAACTAACGCCCAATACAACTAAGGCTTGTTCATGTTCTGGTTTATCAAATGCTCCACATTTGTCCATGCTTAACTTTGTTAATGTCATCTTCTAGACTCAATAAAGGGTGAAAAGAAAAAGAAAAGAAAAGACACGAGGTTTTGGAATTTTGGTGTGCACAAAACAGAAATAAACAGAAACAAACACTACAAATTCAGAATTTGTGTTTTTGCCTTCACTACTGTAAACCCAATCAAACCAACTCCAATGATGATGAAAATTGGTGACAACACAGCTAAATATGTCTACAAACACTCAGAATTGAAATTACGCAAAAATATTGTGTGGTTTGATCACAAATCAAATTTCACTACACATATACAGTATGAATTATTTCTGTGACCTTTGGTGAAAAACACTTGCGCATCTTTTTTTCCACAACCCTCCTGACTACAAAAAAAAGGCTTACGAAAAACTAGACTCAACATGAATTAATATGAAAAAAAGAAACAATGAAAAAGACTCAAAAATGAAGGATGAAAAAAATAAAATACAGAAGACTAAAAAAAAATTCAGCTATTCTGTATTTTGTATTCAACACAATGAATGGGTTACTCAAGAAACCTATAAAACGTAAGAGAAAGTGAAAAAATGATATGGTTTAATGATTATAGGATAGTGATTGATAATGTGGCGGAAAATGAAGGCCAAAGGAAAGAATCTTGATAGGTTTTCGAAGACAACTTACCACAATGCACAGATTCGATCAATTGTGCGCAGTCTGTGAAGAATAATGCATATCTCCTTCGTTACTCCACCAAATCCATTAATTCCAACGCCCACAGTTCACCAACTCAATGAAGAATATGGTGCAAAAACAGTTTTGAAAAATAACATCAAACGATCCTCCAAATCAATCACGTTTCAAACCCCAAAAACTGACAGAACTGAAAAACGTTCCTTCTGTGCATACCTTGTCCCTTTCGCAAAATGGCTCTGATACCAATTTGATGCGTAATCAAGGGCTGATTAGGGCCTTGTTTATGCAAGGATGAATGTGGCGCAGAAGCTTTATTGATTAATACTCACGAAAACTACAAATGATCATGAAAAGAATACGAAACAACCACAAACAGCACCAAGAACTCCGTTCTTGATTATCTGATGTTGATCACCTGTGACCCTCCTCTATGATCGACTCTAAACTGATATGTACAAAGCCTTCCAGACCTTGCACTCGAGGTTTCCTTAAATATCAAGGTTGCTCCACAACTCTTAACGCTCTAAGGATCAAAGGATACTCCGTAGCCTTTGATGAAGTTGCCTCCAACTTCGTAGAAGAAAACAGAAAATCCATTTCTGAAATACCTCTCTATTGATTGATCACATGACAACATACATGAACGTCCTATTACATGGGTGAGGCTATGTATTTATAGAGTTTTGCATCTAAACTAGCCGTTACAAGATGAGGCACTTAATACACGTGGAAAAAACAGAATACATAAAACAAGCAAAACACTTAAACAAATCTGAACTATCATATTGTCGAGCAGCCCTCCTTCAGCTCAGCTTCTAGGCCTCCTCGTGGATCTTTAGAGTGGTTTTAGGACCTTGATAGCAAGTTCCTAGTGTAGAGATTCCATTCCAACCCTTGGTGGCACAAGATACCATGAAACACGATCTAGACAACGCGTGCTAGGTCAGTTGGTCAGAAAACTTTGTTCTGTTCTGATTTGTATGACCTGCTGAGTGGCTGACCTTCACGTCACATTTCAGTGGTTTATCCATGATGCATAGTGATGTTCTTGGGCCAAGGCATGAAGTTCCATGTACCAAGAATCCATTACCACTTTAATCCAGGTCAAGGATACACCGGTTTGGTCTCCACGTGTCGTGCAAGGTGGCATGGTCGCTAGTTTGCTGCTGTCCTGTTCTGAACCATGAGCTGTTCCCATTTCCATGTTGTTCCCATGTCCATGTGCGTGATGCTGTTCCTAGGTGCTTCCTTGTTCCCAAAACATCCTTGTCCCGCAACCTAACACTTGATGTATTTGCATCAATCGTTCATTCTTCATTGATCATTGATCTTTGTTCAATTTTCATCGTTCATTCTTCATTGATCATTGATCCTTGTTCATTCTTCATCGTTCATTCGTCATTGACCATTGATCTTTGTTCATTCTTCATCGTTCATTCTTCATTGATCATTGATCCTTGTTCATTCTTCATCGTTCATTCGTCATTGACCATTGATCCTTGTTCATTCTTCATTGATCATTGATCCTTGTTCATTCTTCATCGTTCATTCTTCATTGATCATTGATCCTTGTTCATTCTTCATTGATCATTGATCCTTGTTCATTCTTAATCGTTCATTCTTCTTTGATCATTGATCCTTGTTCATTCTTCATTGTTCATTCGTCATTGACCATTGATCCTTGTTCATTTTTCATCGTTCATTCGTCATTAATCATTGATCCTTGTTCATTCTTCTTCGTTCATTCTTTATTGATCATTGATCCTTGTTCATTCTTCATTGATCATTGATCCTTGTTCATTCTTCATCGTTCATTCTTTATTGATCATTTATCCTTGTTCATTCTTAATCGTTCATTGTTCATTGATCATTGATCCTTGTTCATTCTTCATCGTTCATTCGTCATTGACCATTGATCCTTGTTCATTCTTCATCGTTCATTCTTCATTGATTATTGATCCTTGTTCATTCTTCATTGTTCATTCTTCTTTGATCATTGATCCTTGTTCATTCTTCATCGTTCATTCGTCATTGACCATTGATCCTTGTTCATTCTTCATCGTTCATTCTTCATTGATCATTGATCCTTGTGCATTCTTCATCGTTCATTCTTCATTGATCATTTATCCTTGTTCATTCTTCATTGATCATTGATCCTTGTTCATTCTTCATCGTTCTATCTTCATTGATCATTGATGCATGTTCATTCTTCATCGTTCATTCTTCATTGATCATTGATCCTTGTTCATTTTTCATCATTCATTCTTCCTTGATCATTGATCTTTGTTCATTCTTCATCGTTCATTCGTCATTGATCATTGATCCTTGTTCATTCTTCATCGTTCATTCTTTATTGATCATTGATCCTTGTTCATTCTTCATTGATCATTGATCCTTGTTCATTCTTCATCGTTCATTCGTCATTGACCATTGATCCTTGTTCATTCTTCATCGTTCATTCGTCATTGACCATTAATCCTTGTTCATTCTTCATCGTTCATTCTTCATTGATCATTGATCCTTGTTCATTCTTCATCGTTCATTCGTCATTGATCATTGATACTTGTTCATTCTTCATCGTTCATTCGTCATTGACCATTAATCCTCGTTCATTCTTCATCGTTCATTTTTCATTAATAATTGATCCTTGTTCATTCTTCATCGTTCTTTCTTCATTGATCATTGATCCTTGTTCATTCTTCATCGTTCATTCGTCATTGACCATTAATCCTTGTTCATTCTTCATCGTTCATTTTTCATTGATCATTGATCCTTGTTCATTCTTCATCGTTCATTCTTCATTGATCATTGATGCTTGTTCATTCTTCATCGTTCATTCGTCATTGACCATTAATCCTTGGTCATTCTTCATCGTTCATTCTTCATTGATCATTGATCCTTGTTCATTCTTCATCGTTCATTCGTCATTGATCATTGATCCTTGTTCATTCTTCATCGTTCATTCGTCATTGACCATTAATCCTTGTTCATTCTTCATCGTTCATTTTTCATTGATCATTGATCCTAGTTCATTCTTCATCGTTCATTCTTCATTGATCATTGATGCTTGTTCATTCTTCATCGTTCATTCGTCATTGACCATTAATCCTTGTTCATTCTTCATCGTTCATTCTTCATTGATCATTGATCCTTGTTCATTCTTCATCGTTCATTCGTCATTGATCATTGATCCTTGTTCATTCTTCATCGTTCATTCGTCATTGACCATTAATCCTTGTTCATTCTTCATCGTTCATTCTTCATTGATCATTGATCCTTGTTCTTTCTTCATCGTTCATTCGTCATTGATCATTGATCCTTGTTCATTCTTCATCGTTCTATCTTCATTGATCATTGATGCTTGTTCATTCTTCATCGTTCATTCTTCATTGATCATTGATCCTTGTTCATTCTTAATCGTTCATTCTTCATTGATCATTGATCCTTGTTCATTCTTCATCGTTCATTCTTCATTGATCATTGATCCTTGTTCATTCTTCATTGATCATTGATCCTTGTTCATTCTTAATCGTTCAATCTTCATTGATCATTGATCCTTGTTCATTCTTCATCTTTCATTCGTCATTGACCATTAATCCTTGTTCATTCTTCATCGTTCATTCTTCATCGTTCATTCTTCTTTGATCATTGATCCTTGTTCATTCTTCATCGTTCATTCGTCATTGACCATTGATCCTTGGTCATTCTTCATCGTTAATTCTTTATTGATCATTGATCCTTGTTCATTCTTCATTGATCATTGATCCTTGTTCATTCTTCATCGTTCATTCGTCATTGATCATTGATCCTTGTTCATTCTTCATCGTTCATTCTTCATTGATGATTGATCCTTGTTCATTCTTCATCGTTCATTCTTCATTGATCATTGATCCTTGTTCATTCTTCATCGTTTATTCGTCATTGACCATTGATCCTTGTTCATTCTTCATCGTTCATTCTTCATTGATCATTGATCCTTGTTCATTCTTCATCGTTCATTCTTCATTGATCATTGATCCTTGTTCATTCTTCATCATTCATTCTTCATTGATCATTGATCCTTGTTCATTCTTCATCGTTCATTCGTCATTGACCATTGATCCTTGTTCATTCTTCATCGTTCATTCTTCATTGATCATTGATCCTTGTTCATTCTTCATCGTTCATTCTTCATTGATCATTGATCTTTGTTCATTCTTCATCGTTCATTCGTCATTGACCATTGATCCTTGTTCATTCTTCATTGATCATTGATCCTTGTTCATTCTTCATCGTTCATTCTTCATTGATCATTGATCCTTGTTCATTCTTCATTGATCATTGATCCTTGTTCATTCTTAATCGTTCAATCTTCATTGATCATTGATCCTTGTTCATTCTTCATCGTTCATTCGTCATTGACCATTAATCCTTGTTCATTCTTCATCGTTCATTCTTCATCGTTCATTCTTCTTTGATCATTGATCCTTGTTCATTCTTCATCGTTCTATCTTCATTGATCATTGATGCTTGTTCATTCTTCATCGTTCATTCTTCATTGATCATTGATCCTTGTTCATTCTTCATCGTTCATTCTTCATTGATCATTGATCTTTGTTCATTCTTCATCGTTCATTCGTCATTGATCATTGATCCTTGTTCATTCTTCATCGTTCATTCTTTATTGATCATTGATCCTTGTTCATTCTTCATTAATCATTGATCCTTGTTCATTCTTCATCGTTCATTCGTCATTGATCATTGATCCTTGTTCATTCTTCATCGTTCATTCTTCATTGATGATTGATCCTTGTTCATTCTTCATCGTTCATTCTTCATTGATCATTGATCCTTGTTCAATCTTCATCGTTTATTCGTCATTGACCATTGATCCTTGTTCATTCTTCATCGTTCTATCTTCATTGATCATTGATGCTTGTTCATTCTTCATCGTTCATTCTTCTTTGATCATTGATCCTTGTTCATTCTTCATCGTTCATTCTTCATTGATCATTGATGCTTGTTCATTCTTCATCGTTCATTCGTCATTGACCATTAATCCTTGTTCATTCTTCATCGTTCATTCGTCATTGACCATTAATCCTTGTTCATTCTTCATCGTTCATTCTTCATTGATCATTGATCCTTGTTCTTTCTTTATCGTTCATTCGTCATTGATCATTTATCCTTGCTCATTCTTCATCGTTCTATCTTCATTGATCATTGATGCTTGTTCATTCTTCATCGTTCATTCTTCATTGATCATTGATCCTTGTTCATTCTTCATCGTTCATTCTTCATTGATCATTGATCCTTGTTCATTCTTCATCGTTCATTCTTCATTGATCATTGATCCTTGTTCATTCTTCATTGATCATTGATCCTTGTTCATTCTTAATCGTTCAATCTTCATTGATCATTGATCCTTGTTCATTCTTCATCTTTCATTCGTCATTGACCATTAATCCTTGTTCATTCTTCATCGTTCATTCTTCTTTGATCATTGATCCTTGTTCATTCTTCATCGTTCATTCGTCATTGACCATTGATCCTTGGTCATTCTTCATCGTTAATTCTTTATTGATCATTGATCCATGTTCATTCTTCATTGATCATTGATCCTTGTTCATTCTTCATCGTTCATTCGTCATTGATCATTGATCCTTGTACATTCTTCATCGTTCATTCTTCATTGATGATTGATCCTTGTTCATTCTTCATCGTTCATTCTTCATTGATCATTGATCCTTGTTCATTCTTCATCGTTTGTTCGCCATTGACCATTGATCCTTGTTCATTCTTCATCGTTCATTCTTCATTGATCATTGATCCTTGTTCATTCTTCATCTTTCATTCTTCATTGATCATTGATCCTTGTTCATTCTTCATCGTTCATTCTTCATTGATCATTGATCCTTGTTCATTCTTCATCGTTTATTCATCATTGACCATTGATCCTTGTTCATTCTTCATCGTTCATTCTTCATTGATCATTGATCCTTGTTCATTCTTCATCGTTCATTCGTCATTGACCATTGATCCTTGTTCATTCTTCATTGATCATTGATCCTTGTTCATTCTTCATCGTTCATTCTTCATTGATCATTGATCCTTGTTCATTCTTCATTGATCATTGATCCTTGTTCATTCTTAATCGTTCAATCTTCATTGATCATTGATCCTTGTTCATTCTTCATCGTTCATTCGTCATTGACCATTAATCCTTGTTCATTCTTCATCGTTCATTCTTCATCGTTCATTCTTCTTTGATCATTGATCCTTGTTCATTCTTCATCGTTCATTCCTCATTGACCATTGATACTTGTTCATTCTTCATCGTTCATTCGTCATTGACCATTAATCCTTGTTCATTCTTCATCGATCATTCTTCATTGATGATTGATCCTTGTTCATTCTTCATCGTTCATTCGTCATTGATCATTGATCCTTATTCATTCTTCATCGTTCATTGGTCATTGACCATTAATCCTTGTTCATTCTTCATCGTTCATTTTTCATTAATCATTGATCCTTGTTCATTCTTCATCGTTCATTCTTCATTGATCATTGATCCTTGTTCATTCTTCATCGTTCATTCGTCATTGACCATTGATCCTTGTTCATTCTTCATCGTTCATTCTTCACTGATCATTGATCCTAGTTCATTCTTCATCGTTCTATCTTCATTGATCATTGATGCTTGTTCATTCTTCATCGTTCATTCTTCATTGATCATTGATCCTTGTTCATTCTTCATCGTTCATTCTTCATTGATCATTGATCTTTGTTCATTCTTCATCGTTCAATCTTCATTGATCATTGATCCTTGTTCATTCTTCATCGTTCATTTGTCATTTACCATTGATCCTTGTTCATTCTTCATCATTCATTCTTCATTGATCATTGATCCTTGTTCATTCTTCATCGTTCATTCGTCATTGACCATTGATCCTTGTTCTTTCTTCATTGATCATTGATCCTTGTTCATTCTTCATCGTTCATTCTTCATTGATCATTGATCCTTGTTCATTCTTCATTGATCATTGATCCTTGTTCATTCTTCATCGTTCATTCGTCATTGATCATTGATCCTTGTTCATTCTTCATCGTTCATTCTTCATTGATCATTGATCCTTGTTCATTCTTCATCGTTCATTCTTCATTGATCATTGATGCTTGTTCATTCTTCATCGTTCATTCTTCATTGAACATTGATCCTTTTTCATTCTTCATCGTTCATTCTTCATTGATCATTGATCCTTGTTCATTCTTAATCGTTCATTCTTCGTTGATCATTGATCCTTGTTCATTCTTCATCATTCATTCTTCATTGATCATTGATCTTTGTTCATTCTTCATCGTTCATTCGTCAATGATCATTGATCCTTGTTCATTCTTCTTCGTTCATTCTTTATTGATCATTGATCCTTGTTCATTCTTCTTTGATCATTGATCCTTGTTCATTCTTCATCGTTCATTCTTCATTGATCATTTATCCTTGTTCATTCTTAATCGTTCATTCTTCATTGATCATTGATCCTTGTTCATTCTTCATCGTTCATTCGTCATTGACCATTGATCCTTGTTCATTCTTCATTGATTATTCATCCTTGTTCATTCTTCATTGTTCATTCTTCTTTGATCATTGATCCTTGTTCATTCTTCATCGTTCATTCGTCATTGACCATTGATCCTTGTTCATTCTTCATCGTTCATTCTTCACTGATCATTGATCCTAGTTCATTCTTCATCGTTCTATCTTCATTGATCATTGATGCTTGTTCATTCTTCATCGTTCATTCTTCATTGATCATTGATCCTTGTTCATTCTTCATCGTTCATTCTTCATTGATCATTGATCTTTGTTCATTCTTCATCGTTCAATCTTCATTGATCATTGATCCTTGTTCATTCTTCATCGTTCATTTGTCATTTACCATTGATCCTTGTTCATTCTTCATCATTCATTCTTCATTGATCATTGATCCTTGTTCATTCTTCATCGTTCATTCGTCATTGACCATTGATCCTTGTTCTTTCTTCATTGATCATTGATCCTTGTTCATTCTTCATCGTTCATTCTTCATTGATCATTGATCCTTGTTCATTCTTCATTGATCATTGATCCTTGTTCATTCTTCATCGTTCATTCGTCATTGATCATTGATCCTTGTTCATTCTTCATCGTTCATTCTTCATTGATCATTGATCCTTGTTCATTCTTCATCGTTCATTCTTCATTGATCATTGATGCTTGTTCATTCTTCATCGTTCATTCTTCATTGAACATTGATCCTTTTTCATTCTTCATCGTTCATTCTTCATTGATCATTGATCCTTGTTCATTCTTAATCGTTCATTCTTCGTTGATCATTGATCCTTGTTCATTCTTCATCATTCATTCTTCATTGATCATTGATCTTTGTTCATTCTTCATCGTTCATTCGTCAATGATCATTGATCCTTGTTCATTCTTCTTCGTTCATTCTTTATTGATCATTGATCCTTGTTCATTCTTCATTGATCATTGATCCTTGTTCATTCTTCATCGTTCATTCTTCATTGATCATTTATCCTTGTTCATTCTTAATCGTTCATTCTTCATTGATCATTGATCCTTGTTCATTCTTCATCGTTCATTCGTCATTGACCATTGATCCTTGTTCATTCTTCATTGATTATTCATCCTTGTTCATTCTTCATTGTTCATTCTTCTTTGATCATTGATCCTTGTTCATTCTTCATCGTTCATTCGTCATTGACCATTGATCCTTGTTCATTCTTCATCGTTCATTCTTCATTGATCATTGATCCTTGTGCATTCTTCATCGTTCATTCTTCATTGATCATTGATCCTTGTTCATTCTTCATTGATCATTGATCCTTGTTCATTCTTCATCGTTCATTCGTCATTGATCATTGATCCTTGTTCATTCTTCATCGTTCATTCTTCATTGATGATTGATCCTTGTTCATTCTTCATCGTTTATTCTTCATTGATCATTGATCCTTGTTCATTCTTCATCGTTTGTTCGTCATTGACCATTGATCCTTGTTCATTCTTCATCGTTCATTCTTCATTGATCATTGATCCTTGTTCATTCTTCATCTTTCATTCTTCATTGATCATTGATCTTTGTTCATTCTTCATCGTTCATTCGTCATTGATCATTGATCCTTGTTCATTCTTCATCGTTCATTCTTTATTGATCATTGATCCTTGTTCATTCTTCATTGATCATTGATCCTTGTTCATTCTTCATCGTTCATTCGTCATTGACCATTGATCCTTGTTCATTCTTCATCGTTCATTCTTCATTGATCATTGATCCTTGTTCATTCTTCATCGTTCATTCTTCATTGATCATTGATCCTTGTTCATTTTCATCGTTCATTCTTCATTGATCATTGATCCTTGTTCATTCTTCATCGTTCATTCGTCATTGACCATTGATCCTTGTTCATTCTTCATCGTTCATTCTTCATTGATCATTGATCCTTGTTCATTCTTCATCGTTCATTCGTCATTGACCATTGATCCTTGTTCATTCTTCATTGATCATTGATCCTTGTTCATTCTTCATCGTTCATTCTTCATTGATCATTGATCCTTGTTCATTCTTCATTGATCATTGATCCTTGTTCATTCTTAATCGTTCAATCTTCATTGATCTTGATCCTTGTTCATTCTTCATCGTTCATTCGTCATTGACCATTAATCCTTGTTCATTCTTCATCGTTCATTCTTCATCGTTCATTCTTCTTTGATCATTGATCCTTGTTCATTCTTCATCGTTCATTCGTCATTGACCATTGATCCTTGTTCATTCTTCATCGTTCATTCGTCATTGACCATTACACCTTGTTCATTCTTCATCGATCATTCTTCATTGATGATTGATCCTTGTTCATTCTTCATCATTCATTCGTCATTGATCATTGATCCTTATTCATTCTTCATCGTTCATTCGTCATTGACCATTAATCCTTGTTCATTCTTCATCGTTCATTTTTCATTAATCATTGATCCTTGTTCATTCTTCATCGTTCATTCTTCATTGATCATTGATCCTTGTTCATTCTTCATCGTTCATTCGTCATTGACCATTGATCCTTGTTCATTCTTCATCGTTCATTCTTCACTGATCATGGATCCTAGTTCATTCTTCATCGTTCTATCTTCATTGATCATTGATGCTTGTTCATTCTTCATCGTTCATTCTTCATTGATCATTGATCCTTGTTCATTCTTCATCGTTCATTCTTTATTGATCATTGATGTTTGTTCATTCTTCATCGTTCAATCTTCATTGATCATTGATCCTTGTTCATTCTTCATCGTTCATTCGTCATTGACCATTGATCCTTGTTCATTCTTCATCGTTCATTCTTCATTGATCATTGATCCTTGTTCATTCTTCATCGTTCATTCGTCATTGACCATTGATCCTTGTTCATTCTTCATCGTTCATTCTTCATTGATCATTGATCCTTGTTCATTCTTCATTGATCATTGATCCTTGTTCATTCTTTATCGTTCATTCTTCATTGATCATTGATCCTTGTTCATTCTTCATCGTTCATTCTTCATTGATCATTGATCTTTGTTCATTCTTCATCGTTCATTCGTCATTGATCATTGATCCTTGTTCATTCTTCTTCGTTCATTCTTTATTGATCATTGATCCTTGTTCATTCTTCATTGATCATTGATCCTTGTTCATTCTTCATCGTTCATTCTTCATTGATCATTTATCCTTGTTCATTCTTAATCGTTCATTCTTCATTGATCATTGATCCTTGTTCATTCTTCATCGTTCATTCGTCATTGACCATTGATCCTTGTTCATTCTTCATCGTTCATTCTTCAGTGATTATTGATCCTTGTTCATTCTTCATTGTTCATTCTTCTTTGATCATTGATCCTTGTTCATTCTTCATCGTTCATTCGTCATTGACCATTGATCCTTGTTCATTCTTCATCGTTCATTCTTCATTGATCATTGATCCTTGTGCATTCTTCATCGTTCATTCTTCATTGATCATTGATCCTTGTTCATTCTTCATTGATCATTGAGCCTTGTTCATTCTTCATCGTTCTATCTTCATTGATCATTGATACTTGTTCATTCTTCATCGTTCATTCTTCATTGATCATTGATCCTTGTTCATTCTTCATCGTTCATTCTTCATTGATCATGGATCTTTGTTCATTCTTCATCGTTCATTCGTCATTGTTCATTGATCCTTGTTCATTCTTCATCGTTCATTCTTTATTGATCATTGATCCTTGTTCATTCTTCATTGATCATTGATCCTTGTTCATTCTTCATCGTTCATTCGTCATTGACCATTGATCCTTGTTCATTCTTCATCGTTCATTCGTCATTGACCATTAATCCTTGTTCATTCTTCATCGTTCATTCGTCATTGATCATTGATCCTTGTTCATTCTTCATCGTTCATTCGTCATTGACCATTAATCCTTATTCATTCTTCATCGTTCATTTTTCATTAATCATTGATCCTTGTTCATTCTTCATCGTTCATTCGTTATTGACCATTAATCCTTGTTCATTCTTCATCGTTCATTTTTCATTGATCATTGATCCTTGTTCATTCTTCATCGTTCATTCTTCATTGATCATTGATCCTTGTTCATTCTTCATCGTTCATTCTTCATTGATCATTTATCCTTGTTCATTCTTAATCGTTCATTCTTCATTGATCATTGATCCTTGTTCATTCTTCATCGTTCATTCGTCATTGACCGTTGATCCTTGTTCATTCTTCATCGTTCATTCTTCAGTGATTATTGATCCTTGTTCATTCTTCATTGTTCATTCTTCTTTGATCATTGATCCTTGTTCATTCTTCATCGTTCATTCGTCATTGACCATTGATCCTTGTTCATTCTTCATCGTTCATTCTTCATTGATCATTGATCCTTGTGCATTCTTCATCGTTCATTCTTCATTGATCATTGATCCTTGTTCATTCTTCATTGATCATTGAGCCTTGTTCATTCTTCATCGTTCTATCTTCATTGATCATTGATACTTGTTCATTCTTCATCGTTCATTCTTCATTGATCATTGATCCTTGTTCATTCTTCATCGTTCATTCTTCATTGATCATGGATCTTTGTTCATTCTTCATCGTTCATTCGTCATTGTTCATTGATCCTTGTTCATTCTTCATCGTTCATTCTTTATTGATCATTGATCCTTGTTCATTCTTCATTGATCATTGATCCTTGTTCATTCTTCATCGTTCATTCGTCATTGACCATTTATCGTTGTTCATTCTTCATCGTTCATTCGTCATTGACCATTAATCCTTGTTCATTCTTCATCGTTCATTCGTCATTGATCATTGATCCTTGTTCATTCTTCATCGTTCATTCGTCATTGACCATTAATCCTTATTCATTCTTCATCGTTCATTTTTCATTAATCATTGATCCTTGTTCATTCTTCATTGATCATTGATCCTTGCTCATTCTTCATCGTTCATTCGTTATTGACCATTAATCCTTGTTCATTCTTCATCGTTCATTTTTCATTGATCATTGATCCTTGTTCATTCTTCATCGTTCATTCTTCATTGATCATTGATGCTTGTTCATTCTTCATCGTTCATTCGTCATTGACCATTAATCCTTGTTCATTCTTCATCGTTCATTCTTCATTGATCATTGATCCTTGTTCATTCTTCATCGTTCATTCGTCATTGATCATTGATCCTTGTTCATTCTTCATCGTTCATTCGTCATTGACCATTAATCCTTGTTCATTCTTCATCGTTCATTCGTCATTGATCATTGATCCTTGTTCATTCTTCATCGTTCATTCTTTATTGATCAATTATCCTTGTTCATTCTTCATTGATCATTGATCCTTGTTCATTCTTCATCGTTCATTCGTCATTGATCATTGATCCTTGTTCATTCTTCATCGTTCATTCTTCATTGATGATTGATCGTTGTTCATTCTTCATCGTTCATTCTTCATTGATCATTGATCCTTGTTCATTCTTCATCGTTTATTCGTCATTGAGCATTGATCCTTGTTCATTCTTCATCGTTCATTCTTCATTGATCATTGATCCCAGTTCATTCTTCATTGATCATTGATCCTTGTTCATTCTTCATCGTTCATTCGTCATTGACCATTATTCCTTGTTCATTCTTCATTGATCATTGATCCTTGTTCATTCTTCATCGTTCATTCTTCATTGATCATTGATCCTTGTTCATTCTTCATTGATCATTGATCCTTGTTCATTCTTAATCGTTCAATCTTCATTGATCATTGATCCTTGTTCATTCTTCATCTTTCATTCGTCATTGACCATTAATCCTTGTTCATTCTTCATCGTTCATTGTTCTTTGATCATTAATCCTTGTTCATTCTTCATCGTTCATTCGTCATTGACCATTGATCCTTGTTCATTCTTCATCGTTCATTCGTCATTGACCATTAATCCTTGTTCATTCTTCATCGTTCATTCTTCATTGATCATTTATCCTTGTTCATACTTAATCATTCATTCTTTATTGATCATTGATCCTTGTTCATTCTTCATCGTTCATTCGTCATTGACCATTGATCCTTGTTCATTCTTCATCGTTCATTCTTCATTGATCATTGATCCTTGTTCATTCTTCATTGTTCATTCTTCTTTGATCATTGATCCTTGTTCATTCTTCATCGTTCATTCGTCATTGACCATTGATCCTTGTTCATTCTTCATCGTTCATTCTTCATTGATCATTGATCCTTGTGCATTCTTCATCGTTCATTCTTCATTGATCATTGATCCTTGTTCATTCTTCATCGTTCATTCGTCATTGATCATTGATCCTTGTTCATTCTTCATCGTTCATTCTTCATTGATCATTGATCCTTGTTCATTCTTCATCGTTTATTCGTCATTGACCATTGATCCTTGTTCATTCTTCATCGTTCATTCTTCATTGATCATTGATCCTTGTTCATTCTTCATCGTTCATTCTTCATTGATCATTGATCCTTGTTCATTCTTCATCGTTCATTCTTCATTGATCATTGATCCTTGTTCCTTCTTCATCATTCATTCGTCATTGACCATTGACCTTGTTCATTCTTCATCGTTCATTCTTCATTGATCATTGATCCTTGTTCATTCTTCATTGTTCATTTGTCATTGACCATTGATCCTTGTTCATTCTTCATTGATCATTGATCCTTGTTCATTCTTCATTGTTCATTCTTCATTGATCATTGATCCTTGTTCATTCATCTTTGATCATTGATCCTTGTTCATTCTTAATCGTTCAATCTTCATTGATCATTGATCCTTGTTCATTCTTCATCGTTCATTCGTCATTGACCATTAATCCTTGTTCATTCTTCATGGTTCATTCTTCTTTGATCATTGATCCTTGTTCATTCTTCATCGTTCATTCGTCATTGACCATTGATCCTTGTTCATTCTTCATTGTTCATTCGTCATTGACCATTAATCCTTGTTCATTCTTCATCGTTCATTTTTCATTAATCATTGATCCTTGTTCATTCTTCATCGTTCATTCTTCATTGATCATTGATCCTTGTTCGTTCTTCATCGTTCATTCGTCATTGACCATTGATCCTTGTTCATTCTTCATCGTTCATTCTTCATTGATCATTGATCCTAGTTCATTCTTCATCGTTCTATCTTCATTGATCATTATTGCTTGTTCATTCTTCATCGTTCATTCTTCATTGATCATTGATCCTTGTTCATTCTTCATCGTTCATTCTTCATTGATCATTGATCTTTGTTCATTCTTCATCGTTCATTCTTCATTGATCAATGATCCTTGTTCATTCTTCATCGTTCATTCGTCATTGACCATTGATCCTTGTTCATTCTTCATCGTTCATTCTTCATTGATCATTGATCCTTGTTCATTCTTCATCGTTCATTCGTCATTGACCATTGATCCTTGTTCATTCTTCATTGATCATTGATCCTTGTTCATTCTTCATCGTTCATTCTTCATTGATCATTGATCCTTGTTCATTCTTCATTAATCATTGATCCTTGTTCATTCTTAATCGTTCATTCTTCATTGATCATTGTTCCTTGTTCATTCTTCATCGTTCATTCTTCATTGATCATTGATCCTTGTTCATTCTTCATCATTCATTCGTCATTGACCATTAATCCTTGTTCATTCTTCATCGTTCATTTTTCATTAATCATTGATACTTGTTCATTCTTCATCGTTCATTCTTCATTGATCAATGATCCTTGTTCATTCTTCATCATTCATTCTTCATTGATCATTAATCCTTGTTCATTCTTCATCGTTCATTCGTCATTGACCATTCATCCTTGTTCATTCTTCATTGATCATTGATCCTTGTTCATTCTTCATCGTTCATTCTTCATTGATCATTGATCCTTGTTCATTCTTCATCGTTCATTCGTCATTGACCATTCATCCTTGTTCATTCTTCATTGATCATTGATCCTTGTTCATTCTTCATCGTTCATTCTTCATTGATCATTGATCCTTGTTCATTCTTCATTGATCATTGATCCTTGTTCATTCTTAATCGTTCATTCTTCATTGATCATTGTTCCTTGTTCATTCTTCATCGTTCATTCTTCATTGATCATTGATCTTTGTTCATTCTTCATCGTTCATTCGTCATTGACCATTGATCCTTGTTCATTCTTCATCGTTCATTCTTCATTGATCATTGATCCTTGTTCATTCTTCATCGTTCATTCGTCATTGACCATTAATCCTTGTTCATTCTTCATCGTTCATTTTTCATTAATCATTGATACTTGTTCATTCTTCATCGTTCATTCTTCATTGATCAATGATCCTTGTTCATTCTTCATCGTTCATTCGTCATTGAGCATTGATCCTTGTTCATTCTTCATCGTTCATTCGTCATTGACCATTAATCCTTATTCATTCTTCATCGTTCATTTTTCATTAATCATTGATCCTTGTTCATTCTTCATCGTTCATTCGTTATTGACCATTAATCCTTGTTCATTCTTCATCGTTCATTTTTCATTGATCATTGATCCTTGTTCATTCTTCATCGTTCATTCTTCATTGATCATTGATCCTTGTTCATTCTTCATCGTTCATTCTTCATTGATCATTTATCCTTGTTCATTCTTAATCGTTCATTCTTCATTGATCATTGATCCTTGTTCATTCTTCATCGTTCATTCGTCATTGACCGTTGATCCTTGTTCATTCTTCATCGTTCATTCTTCAGTGATTATTGATCCTTGTTCATTCTTCATTGTTCATTCTTCTTTGATCATTGATCCTTGTTCATTCTTCATCGTTCATTCGTCATTGACCATTGATCCTTGTTCATTCTTCATCGTTCATTCTTCATTGATCATTGATCCTTGTGCATTCTTCATCGTTCATTCTTCATTGATCATTGATCCTTGTTCATTCTTCATTGATCATTGAGCCTTGTTCATTCTTCATCGTTCTATCTTCATTGATCATTGATACTTGTTCATTCTTCATCGTTCATTCTTCATTGATCATTGATCCTTGTTCATTCTTCATCGTTCATTCTTCATTGATCATGGATCTTTGTTCATTCTTCATCGTTCATTCGTCATTGTTCATTGATCCTTGTTCATTCTTCATCGTTCATTCTTTATTGATCATTGATCCTTGTTCATTCTTCATTGATCATTGATCCTTGTTCATTCTTCATCGTTCATTCGTCATTGACCATTGATCGTTGTTCATTCTTCATCGTTCATTCGTCATTGACCATTAATCCTTGTTCATTCTTCATCGTTCATTCGTCATTGATCATTGATCCTTGTTCATTCTTCATCGTTCATTCGTCATTGACCATTAATCCTTATTCATTCTTCATCGTTCATTTTTCATTAATCATTGATCCTTGTTCATTCTTCATTGATCATTGATCCTTGTTCATTCTTCATCGTTCATTCGTTATTGACCATTAATCCTTGTTCATTCTTCATCGTTCATTTTTCATTGATCATTGATCCTTGTTCATTCTTCATCGTTCATTCTTCATTGATCATTGATGCTTGTTCATTCTTCATCGTTCATTCGTCATTGACCATTAATCCTTGTTCATTCTTCATCGTTCATTCTTCATTGATCATTGATCCTTGTTCATTCTTCATCGTTCATTCGTCATTGATCATTGATCCTTGTTCATTCTTCATCGTTCATTCGTCATTGACCATTAATCCTTGTTCATTCTTCATCGTTCATTCGTCATTGATCATTGATCCTTGTTCATTCTTCATCGTTCATTCTTTATTGATCAATTATCCTTGTTCATTCTTCATTGATCATTGATCCTTGTTCATTCTTCATCGTTCATTCGTCATTGATCATTGATCCTTGTTCATTCTTCATCGTTCATTCTTCATTGATGATTGATCGTTGTTCATTCTTCATCGTTCATTCTTCATTGATCATTGATCCTTGTTCATTCTTCATCGTTTATTCGTCATTGAGCATTGATCCTTGTTCATTCTTCATCGTTCATTCTTCATTGATCATTGATCCCAGTTCATTCTTCATTGATCATTGATCCTTGTTCATTCTTCATCGTTCATTCGTCATTGACCATTATTCCTTGTTCATTCTTCATTGATCATTGATCCTTGTTCATTCTTCATCGTTCATTCTTAATTGATCATTGATCCTTGTTCATTCTTCATTGATCATTGATCCTTGTTCATTCTTAATCGTTCAATCTTCATTGATCATTGATCCTTGTTCATTCTTCATCTTTCATTCGTCATTGACCATTAATCCTTGTTCATTCTTCATCGTTCATTGTTCTTTGATCATTAATCCTTGTTCATTCTTCATCGTTCATTCGTCATTGACCATTGATCCTTGTTCATTCTTCATCGTTCATTCGTCATTGACCATTAATCCTTGTTCATTCTTCATCGTTCATTCTTCATTGATCATTTATCCTTGTTCATACTTAATCATTCATTCTTTATTGATCATTGATCCTTGTTCATTCTTCATCGTTCATTCGTCATTGACCATTGATCCTTGTTCATTCTTCATCGTTCATTCTTCATTGATCATTGATCCTTGTTCATTCTTCATTGTTCATTCTTCTTTGATCATTGATCCTTGTTCATTCTTCATCGTTCATTCGTCATTGACCATTGATCCTTGTTCATTCTTCATCGTTCATTCTTCATTGATCATTGATCCTTGTGCATTCTTCATCGTTCATTCTTCATTGATCATTGATCCTTGTTCATTCTTCATCGTTCATTCGTCATTGATCATTGATCCTTGTTCATTCTTCATCGTTCATTCTTCATTGATCATTGATCCTTGTTCATTCTTCATCGTTTATTCGTCATTGACCATTGATCCTTGTTCATTCTTCATCGTTCATTCTTCATTGATCATTGATCCTTGTTCATTCTTCATCGTTCATTCTTCATTGATCATTGATCCTTGTTCATTCTTCATCGTTCATTCTTCATTGATCATTGATCCTTGTTCCTTCTTCATCATTCATTCGTCATTGACCATTGACCTTGTTCATTCTTCATCGTTCATTCTTCATTGATCATTGATCCTTGTTCATTCTTCATTGTTCATTTGTCATTGACCATTGATCCTTGTTCATTCTTCATTGATCATTGATCCTTGTTCATTCTTCATTGTTCATTCTTCATTGATCATTGATCCTTGTTCATTCATCTTTGATCATTGATCCTTGTTCATTCTTAATCGTTCAATCTTCATTGATCATTGATCCTTGTTCATTCTTCATCGTTCATTCGTCATTGACCATTAATCCTTGTTCATTCTTCATGGTTCATTCTTCTTTGATCATTGATCCTTGTTCATTCTTCATCGTTCATTCGTCATTGACCATTGATCCTTGTTCATTCTTCATTGTTCATTCGTCATTGACCATTAATCCTTGTTCATTCTTCATCGTTCATTTTTCATTAATCATTGATCCTTGTTCATTCTTCATCGTTCATTCTTCATTGATCATTGATCCTTGTTCGTTCTTCATCGTTCATTCGTCATTGACCATTGATCCTTATTCATTCTTCATCGTTCATTCTTCATTGATCATTGATCCTAGTTCATTCTTCATCGTTGTATCTTCATTGATCATTATTGCTTGTTCATTCTTCATCGTTCATTCTTCATTGATCATTGATCCTTGTTCATTCTTCATCGTTCATTCTTCATTGATCATTGATCTTTGTTCATTCTTCATCGTTCATTCTTCATTGATCAATGATCCTTGTTCATTCTTCATCGTTCATTCGTCATTGACCATTGATCCTTGTTCATTCTTCATCGTTCATTCTTCATTGATCATTGATCCTTGTTCATTCTTCATCGTTCATTCTTCATTGATCATTGATCTTTGTTCATTCTTCATCGTTCATTCTTCATTGATCAATGATCCTTGTTCATTCTTCATCGTTCATTCTTCATTGATCATTGATCCTTGTTCATTCTTCATCGTTCATTCTTCATTGATCATTTATCCTTGTTCATTCTTAATCGTTCATTCTTCATTGATCATTGATCCTTGTTCATTCTTCATCGTTCATTCGTCATTGACCGTTGATCCTTGTTCATTCTTCATCGTTCATTCTTCAGTGATTATTGATCCTTGTTCATTCTTCATTGTTCATTCTTCTTTGATCATTGATCCTTGTTCATTCTTCATCGTTCATTCGTCATTGACCATTGATCCTTGTTCATTCTTCATCGTTCATTCTTCATTGATCATTGATCCTTGTGCATTCTTCATCGTTCATTCTTCATTGATCATTGATCCTTGTTCATTCTTCATTGATCATTGAGCCTTGTTCATTCTTCATCGTTCTATCTTCATTGATCATTGATACTTGTTCATTCTTCATCGTTCATTCTTCATTGATCATTGATCCTTGTTCATTCTTCATCGTTCATTCTTCATTGATCATGGATCTTTGTTCATTCTTCATCGTTCATTCGTCATTGTTCATTGATCCTTGTTCATTCTTCATCGTTCATTCTTTATTGATCATTGATCCTTGTTCATTCTTCATTGATCATTGATCCTTGTTCATTCTTCATCGTTCATTCGTCATTGACCATTGATCGTTGTTCATTCTTCATCGTTCATTCGTCATTGACCATTAATCCTTGTTCATTCTTCATCGTTCATTCGTCATTGATCATTGATCCTTGTTCATTCTTCATCGTTCATTCGTCATTGACCATTAATCCTTATTCATTCTTCATCGTTCATTTTTCATTAATCATTGATCCTTGTTCATTCTTCATTGATCATTGATCCTTGTTCATTCTTCATCGTTCATTCGTTATTGACCATTAATCCTTGTTCATTCTTCATCGTTCATTTTTCATTGATCATTGATCCTTGTTCATTCTTCATCGTTCATTCTTCATTGATCATTGATGCTTGTTCATTCTTCATCGTTCATTCGTCATTGACCATTAATCCTTGTTCATTCTTCATCGTTCATTCTTCATTGATCATTGATCCTTGTTCATTCTTCATCGTTCATTCGTCATTGATCATTGATCCTTGTTCATTCTTCATCGTTCATTCGTCATTGACCATTAATCCTTGTTCATTCTTCATCGTTCATTCGTCATTGATCATTGATCCTTGTTCATTCTTCATCGTTCATTCTTTATTGATCAATTATCCTTGTTCATTCTTCATTGATCATTGATCCTTGTTCATTCTTCATCGTTCATTCGTCATTGATCATTGATCCTTGTTCATTCTTCATCGTTCATTCTTCATTGATGATTGATCGTTGTTCATTCTTCATCGTTCATTCTTCATTGATCATTGATCCTTGTTCATTCTTCATCGTTTATTCGTCATTGAGCATTGATCCTTGTTCATTCTTCATCGTTCATTCTTCATTGATCATTGATCCCAGTTCATTCTTCATTGATCATTGATCCTTGTTCATTCTTCATCGTTCATTCGTCATTGACCATTATTCCTTGTTCATTCTTCATTGATCATTGATCCTTGTTCATTCTTCATCGTTCATTCTTAATTGATCATTGATCCTTGTTCATTCTTCATTGATCATTGATCCTTGTTCATTCTTAATCGTTCAATCTTCATTGATCATTGATCCTTGTTCATTCTTCATCTTTCATTCGTCATTGACCATTAATCCTTGTTCATTCTTCATCGTTCATTGTTCTTTGATCATTAATCCTTGTTCATTCTTCATCGTTCATTCGTCATTGACCATTGATCCTTGTTCATTCTTCATCGTTCATTCGTCATTGACCATTAATCCTTGTTCATTCTTCATCGTTCATTCTTCATTGATCATTTATCCTTGTTCATACTTAATCATTCATTCTTTATTGATCATTGATCCTTGTTCATTCTTCATCGTTCATTCGTCATTGACCATTGATCCTTGTTCATTCTTCATCGTTCATTCTTCATTGATCATTGATCCTTGTTCATTCTTCATTGTTCATTCTTCTTTGATCATTGATCCTTGTTCATTCTTCATCGTTCATTCGTCATTGACCATTGATCCTTGTTCATTCTTCATCGTTCATTCTTCATTGATCATTGATCCTTGTGCATTCTTCATCGTTCATTCTTCATTGATCATTGATCCTTGTTCATTCTTCATCGTTCATTCGTCATTGATCATTGATCCTTGTTCATTCTTCATCGTTCATTCTTCATTGATCATTGATCCTTGTTCATTCTTCATCGTTTATTCGTCATTGACCATTGATCCTTGTTCATTCTTCATCGTTCATTCTTCATTGATCATTGATCCTTGTTCATTCTTCATCGTTCATTCTTCATTGATCATTGATCCTTGTTCATTCTTCATCGTTCATTCTTCATTGATCATTGATCCTTGTTCCTTCTTCATCATTCATTCGTCATTGACCATTGACCTTGTTCATTCTTCATCGTTCATTCTTCATTGATCATTGATCCTTGTTCATTCTTCATTGTTCATTTGTCATTGACCATTGATCCTTGTTCATTCTTCATTGATCATTGATCCTTGTTCATTCTTCATTGTTCATTCTTCATTGATCATTGATCCTTGTTCATTCATCTTTGATCATTGATCCTTGTTCATTCTTAATCGTTCAATCTTCATTGATCATTGATCCTTGTTCATTCTTCATCGTTCATTCGTCATTGACCATTAATCCTTGTTCATTCTTCATGGTTCATTCTTCTTTGATCATTGATCCTTGTTCATTCTTCATCGTTCATTCGTCATTGACCATTGATCCTTGTTCATTCTTCATTGTTCATTCGTCATTGACCATTAATCCTTGTTCATTCTTCATCGTTCATTTTTCATTAATCATTGATCCTTGTTCATTCTTCATCGTTCATTCTTCATTGATCATTGATCCTTGTTCGTTCTTCATCGTTCATTCGTCATTGACCATTGATCCTTATTCATTCTTCATCGTTCATTCTTCATTGATCATTGATCCTAGTTCATTCTTCATCGTTGTATCTTCATTGATCATTATTGCTTGTTCATTCTTCATCGTTCATTCTTCATTGATCATTGATCCTTGTTCATTCTTCATCGTTCATTCTTCATTGATCATTGATCTTTGTTCATTCTTCATCGTTCATTCTTCATTGATCAATGATCCTTGTTCATTCTTCATCGTTCATTCGTCATTGACCATTGATCCTTGTTCATTCTTCATCGTTCATTCTTCATTGATCATTGATCCTTGTTCATTCTTCATCGTTCATTCGTCATTGACCATTGATCCTTGTTCATTCTTCATTGATCATTGATCCTTGTTCATTCTTCATCGTTCATTCTTCATTGATCATTGATCCTTGTTCATTCTTCATTAATCATTGATCCTTGTTCATTCTTAATCGTTCATTCTTCATTGATCATTGTTCCTTGTTCATTCTTCATCGTTCATTCTTCATTGATCATTGATCCTTGTTCATTCTTCATCATTCATTCGTCATTGACCATTAATCCTTGTTCATTCTTCATCGTTCATTTTTCATTAATCATTGATACTTGTTCATTCTTCATCGTTCATTCTTCATTGATCAATGATCCTTGTTCATTCTTCATCATTCATTCTTCATTGATCATTAATCCTTGTTCATTCTTCATCGTTCATTCGTCATTGACCATTCATCCTTGTTCATTCTTCATTGATCATTGATCCTTGTTCATTCTTCATCGTTCATTCTTCATTGATCATTGATCCTTGTTCATTCTTCATCGTTCATTCGTCATTGACCATTCATCCTTGTTCATTCTTCATTGATCATTGATCCTTGTTCATTCTTCATCGTTCATTCTTCATTGATCATTGATCCTTGTTCATTCTTCATTGATCATTGATCCTTGTTCATTCTTAATCGTTCATTCTTCATTGATCATTGTTCCTTGTTCATTCTTCATCGTTCATTCTTCATTGATCATTGATCTTTGTTCATTCTTCATCGTTCATTCGTCATTGACCATTGATCCTTGTTCATTCTTCATCGTTCATTCTTCATTGATCATTGATCCTTGTTCATTCTTCATCGTTCATTCGTCATTGACCATTAATCCTTGTTCATTCTTCATCGTTCATTTTTCATTAATCATTGATACTTGTTCATTCTTCATCGTTCATTCTTCATTGATCAATGATCCTTGTTCATTCTTCATCGTTCATTCGTCATTGAGCATTGATCCTTGTTCATTCTTCATCATTCATTCTTCATTGATCATTGATCCTTGTTCATTCTTCATCGTTCATTCGTCATTGACCATTAATCCTTGTTCATTCTTCATCGTTCATTTTTCATTAATCATTGATCCTTGTTCATTCTTCATCGTTCATTCTTCATTGATCATTGATCCTTGTTTATTCTTCATCGTTCATTCGTCATTGACCATTGATCCTTGTTCATTCTTCATCATTCATTCGTCATTGATCATTGATCGTTGTTCATTCTTCATCGTTCATTCTTCATTGATCATTGATCCTTGTTCATTCTTCATCGTTCATTCTTCATTGAACATTGATCCTTTTTCATTCTTCATCGTTCATTCTTCATTGATCATTGATCCTTGTTCATTCTTCATCGTTCATTCTTCATTGATCATTGATCCTTGTTCATTCTTCATCGTTCATTCTTCATTGATCATTGATCCTTTTTCTTTCTTCATCGTTCATTCGTCATTGATCATTGATCCTTGTTCATTCTTCATCGTTCTATCTTCATTGATCATTGATGCTTGTTCATTCTTCATCGTTCATTCTTCATTGATCATTGATCCTTGTTCATTCTTCATCGTTCATTCGTCATTGACCATTGATCCTTGTTCATTCTTCATCGTTCATTCTTCATTGATCATTGATCCTTGTTCATTCTTCATCGTTCATTCGTCATTGACCATTGATCCTTGTTCATTCTTCATTGATCATTGATCCTTGTTCATTCTTCATCGTTCATTCTTCATTAATCATTGATCCTTGTTCATTCTTCATTGATCATTGATCCTTGTTCATTCTTAATCGTTCATTCTTCATTGATCATTGATCCTTGTTCATTCTTCATCGTTCATTCGTCATTGACCATTGATCCTTGTTCATTCTTCATCGTTCATTCTTCATTGATCATTGATCCTTGTTCATTCTTCATTGTTCATTCTTCTTTGATCATTGATCCTTGTTCATTCTTCATCGTTCATTCGTCATTGACCATTGATCCTTGTTCATTCTTCATCGTTCATTCTTCATTGATCATTGATCCTTGTGCATTCTTCATCGTTCATTCTTCATTGATCATTGATCCTTGTTCATTCTTCATTGATCATTGATTCTTGTTCATTCTTCATCGTTCATTCGTCATTGATCATTGATCCTGGTTCATTCTTCATCGTTCATTCTTCATTGATCAATGATCCTTGTTCATTCTTCATCGTTCATTCTTCATTGATCATTGATCCTTGTTCATTCTTCATCGTTCATTCTTCATTGATCATTGATCCTTGTTCATTCTTCATCGTTCATTCTTCATTGATCATTGATCCTTGTTCATTCTTCATCGTTCATTCGTCATTGACCATTGATCCTTGTTCATTCTTCATCGTTCATTCTTCATTGATCAATGATCCTTGTTCATTCTTCATTGTTCATTTGTCATTGACCATTGATCCTTGTTCATTCTTCATTGATCATTGATCCTTGTTCATTCTTCATTGTTCATTCTTCATTGATCATTGATCCTTGTTCATTCATCTTTGATCATTGATCCTTGTTCATTCTTAATCGTTCAATCTTCATTGATCATTGATCCTTGTTCATTCTTCATCGTTCATTCGTCATTGACCATTAATACTTGTTCATTCTTCATGGTTCATTCTTCTTTGATTATTGATCCTTGTTCATTCTTCATCGTTCATTCGTCATTGACCATTGATCCTTGTTCATTCTTCATCGTTCATTCGTCATTGACCATTAATCCTTGTTCATTCTTCATCGTTCATTTTTCATTAATCATTGATCCTTGTTCATTCTTCATCGTTAATTCTTCATTGATCATTGATCCTTGTTCGTTCTTCATCGTTCATTCGTCATTGACCATTGATCCTTGTTCATTCTTCATCGTTCATTCTTCATTGATCATTGATCCTAGTTCATTCTTCATCGTTCTATCTTCATTGATCATTGATGCTTGTTTATTCTTCATCGTTCATTCTTCATTGATCATTGATCCTTGTTCATTCTTCATCGTTCATTCTTCATTGAACATTGATCTTTGTTCATTCTTCATCGTTCATTCTTCATTGATCATTGATCCTTGTTCATTCTTCATCGTTCATTCGTCATTGACCATTGATCCTTGTTCATTCTTCATCGTTCATACTTCATTGATCATTGATCCTTGTTCATTCTTCATCGTTCATTCGTCATTGACCATTGATCCTTGTTCATTCTTCATTGATCATTGATCCTTGTTCATTCTTCATCGTTCATTCTTCATTGATCATTGATCCTTGTTCATTCTTCATTGATCATTGATCCTTGTTCATTCTTAATCGTTCATTCTTCATTGATCATTGTTCCTTGTTCATTCTTCATCGTTCATTCTTCATTGATCATTGATCTTTGTTCATTCTTCATCGTTCATTCGTCATTGACCATTGATCCTTGTTCATTCTTCATCGTTCATTCTTCATTGATCATTGATCCTTGTTCATTCTTCATCGTTCATTCGTCATTGACCATTAATCCTTGTTCATTCTTCATCGTTCATTTTTCATTAATCATTGATACTTGTTCATTCTTCATCGTTCATTCTTCATTGATCAATGATCCTTGTTCATTCTTCATCGTTCATTCGTCATTGACCATTGATCCTTGTTAATTCTTCATCGTTCATTCTTCATTGATCATTGATCCTTGTTCATTCTTCATCGTTCGTTCGTCATTGACCATTAATCCTTGTTCATTCTTCATCGTTCATTTTTCATTAATCATTGATCCTTGTTCATTCTTCATCGTTCATTCTTCATTGATCATTGATCCTTGTTCATTCTTCATCGTTCATTCGTCATTGACCATTGATCCTTGTTCATTCTTCATCATTCATTCGTCATTGATCATTGATCCTTGTTCATTCTTCATCGTTCATTCTTCATTGAACATTCATCCTTTTTCATTCTTCATCGTTCATTTTTCATTGATCATTGATCCTTGCTCATTCTTCATCGTTCATTCTTCATTGATCATTGATCCTTGTTCATTCTTCATCGTTCATTCTTCATTGATCATTGCTCCTTGTTCTTTCTTCATCGTTCATTCGTCATTGATCATTGATCCTTGATCATTCTTCATCGTTCTATCTTCATTGATCATTGATGCTTGTTCATTCTTCATCGTTCATTCTTCATTGATCATTGATCCTTGTTCATTCTTCATCGTTCATTCGTCATTGACCATTGATCCTTGTTCATTCTTCATCGTTCATTCTTCATTGATCATTGATCCTTGTTCATTCTTCATCGTTCATTCGTCATTGACCATTGATCCTTGTTCATTCTTCATTGATCATTGATCCTTGTTCATTCTTCATCGTTCATTCTTCATTGATCATTGATCCATGTTCATTCTTCATTGATCATTGATCCTTGTTCATTCTTAATCGTTCATTCTTCATTGATCATTGATCCTTGTTCATTCTTCATCGTTCATTCGTCATTGACCATTGATCCTTGTTCATTCTTAATCGTTCATTCTTCATTGATCATTGATCCTTGTTCATTCTTCATTGTTCATTCTTCTTTTATCATTGATCCTTGTTCATTCTTCATCGTTCATTCGTCATTGACCATTGATCCTTGTTCATTCTTCATCGTTCATTCTTCATTGATCATTGATCCTTGTGCATTCTTCATCGTTCATTCTTCATTGATCATTGATCCTTGTTCATTCTTCATCGTTCATTCTTCATTGATCATTGATCCTTGTTCATTCTTCATCGTTTATTCGTCATTGACCATTGATCCTTGTTCATTCTTCATTGATCATTGATCCTTGTTCATTCTTCATCGTTCATTCTTCATTGATCATTGATCCTTGTTCATTCTTCATCGTTCATTCTTCATTGATAATTGATCCTTGTTCATTCTTCATCGTTCATTCGTCATTGACCATTGATCCTTGTTCATTCTTCATCGTTCATTCTTCATTGATCATTGATCCTTGTTCATTCTTCATTGTTCATTTGTCATTGACCATTGATCCTTGTTCATTCTTCATTGATCATTGATCCTTGTTCATTCTTCATTGTTCATTCTTCATTGATCATTGATGCTTGTTCATTCTTCATTGATCATTGATCCTTGTGCATTCTTAATCGTTCAATCTTCATTGATCATTGATCCTTGTTCATTCTTCATCGTTCATTCGTCATTGACCATTAATCCTTGTTCATTCTTCATCGTTCATTCTTCATCGTTCATTCTTCATTGATCATTGATCCTTGTTCATTCTTCATCGTTCATTCGTCATTGACCATTGATCCTTGATCATTCTTCACTGATCATTGATCCTTGTTCATTCATCATCGTTCATTCTTCATTAATCATTGATCCTTGTTCATTCTTCATCTATCATTGATCCTTGTTCATTCTTAATCGTTCATTCTTCATTGATCATTGATCCTTGTTCATTCTTCATCGTTCATTCGTCATTGACCATTGATCCTTGTTCATTCTTAATCGTTCATTCTTCATTGATCATTGATCCTTGTTCATTCTTCATTGTTCATTCTTCTTTTATCATTGATCCTTGTTCATTCTTCATCGTTCATTCGTCATTGACCATTGATCCTTGTTCATTCTTCATCGTTCATTCTTCATTGATCATTGATCCTTGTGCATTCTTCATCGTTCATTCTTCATTGATCATTGATCCTTGTTCATTCTTCATCGTTCATTCTTCATTGATCATTGATCCTTGTTCATTCTTCATCGTTTATTCGTCATTGACCATTGATCCTTGTTCATTCTTCATTGATCATTGATCCTTGTTCATTCTTCATCGTTCATTCTTCATTGATCATTGATCCTTGTTCATTCTTCATCGTTCATTCTTCATTGATAATTGATCCTTGTTCATTCTTCATCGTTCATTCGTCATTGACCATTGATCCTTGTTCATTCTTCATCGTTCATTCTTCATTGATCATTGATCCTTGTTCATTCTTCATTGTTCATTTGTCATTGACCATTGATCCTTGTTCATTCTTCATTGATCATTGATCCTTGTTCATTCTTCATTGTTCATTCTTCATTGATCATTGATGCTTGTTCATTCTTCATTGATCATTGATCCTTGTGCATTCTTAATCGTTCAATCTTCATTGATCATTGATCCTTGTTCATTCTTCATCGTTCATTCGTCATTGACCATTAATCCTTGTTCATTCTTCATCGTTCATTCTTCATCGTTCATTCTTCATTGATCATTGATCCTTGTTCATTCTTCATCGTTCATTCGTCATTGACCATTGATCCTTGATCATTCTTCACTGATCATTGATCCTTGTTCATTCATCATCGTTCATTCTTCATTAATCATTGATCCTTGTTCATTCTTCATCTATCATTGATCCTTGTTCATTCTTAATCGTTCATTCTTCATTGATCATTGATCCTTGTTCATTCTTCATCGTTCATTCATCATTGACCATTGATCCTTGTTCATTCTTCATCGTTCATTCTTCATTGATCATTGATCCTTGTTCATTCTTCATTGTTCATTCTTCTTTGATCATTGATCATTGATCCTTGTTCATTCTTCATCGTTCATTCGTCATTGACCATTGATCCTTGTTCATTCTTCATCGTTCATTCTTCATTGATCATTGATACTTGTGCATTCTTCATCGTTCATTCTTCATTGATCATTGATCCTTGTTCATTCTTCATTGATCATTGATCCTTGTTCATTCTTCATCGTTCATTCGTCATTGATCATTGATCCTGGTTCATTCTTCATCGTTCATTCTTCATTGATCAATGATCCTTGTTCATTCTTCATCGTTCATTCTTCATTGATCATTGATCCTTGTTCATTCTTCATCGTTCATTCTTCATTGATCATTGATCCTTGTTCATTCTTCATCGTTCATTCTTCATTGATCATTGATCCTTGTTCATTCTTCATCGTTCATTCGTCATTGACCATTGATCCTTGTTCATTCTTCATCGTTCATTCTTCATTGATCATTGATCCTTGTTCATTCTTCATTGTTCATTTGTCATTGACCATTGATCCTTGTTCATTCTTCATTGATCATTGATCCTTGTTCATTCTTCATTTTTCATTCTTCATTGATCATTGATGCTTGTTCATTCTTCATTGATCATTGATCCTTGTTCATTCTTAATCGTTCAATCTTCATTGATCATTGATCCTTGTTCATTCTTCATCGTTCATTCTTCATTGATCATTGATCCTTGTTCTTTCTTCATCGTTCATTCGTCATTGATCATTGATCCTTGTTCATTCTTCATTGATCATTGATCCTTGTTCATTCTTCATCGTTCATTCTTCATTGATAATTGATCCTTGTTCATTCTTCATCGTTCATTCGTCATTGACCATTGATCCTTGTTCATTCTTCATCGTTCATTCTTCATTGATCATTGATCCTTGTTCATTCTTCATTGTTCATTTGTCATTGACCATTGATCCTTGTTCATTCTTCATTGATCATTGATCCTTGTTCATTCTTCATTGTTCATTCTTCATTGATCATTGATGCTTGTTCATTCTTCATTGATCATTGATCCTTGTGCATTCTTAATCGTTCAATCTTCATTGATCATTGATCCTTGTTCATTCTTCATCGTTCATTCGTCATTGACCATTAATCCTTGTTCATTCTTCATCCTTCATTCTTCATCGTTCATTCTTCATTGATCATTGATCCTTGTTCATTCTTCATCGTTCATTCGTCATTGACCATTGATCCTTGTTCATTCTTCATTGATCATTGATCCTTGTTCATTCATCATCGTTCATTCTTCATTAATCATTGATCCTTGTTCATTCTTCATTGATCATTGATCCTTGTTCATTCTTAATCGTTCATTCTTCATTGATAATTGATCCTTGTTCATTCTTCATCGTTCATTCATCATTGACCATTGATCCTTGTTCATTCTTCATCGTTCATTCGTCATTGACCATTGATCCTTGTTCATTCTTCATCATTCATTCGTCATTGATCATTGATCCTTGTTCATTCTTCATCGTTCATTCTTCATTGATCATTGATCCTTGTTTATTCTTCATCGTTCATTCTTCATTGAACATTGATCCTTTTTCATTCTTCATCGTTCATTCTTCATTGATCATTGATCCTTGTTCATTCTACATCGTTCATTCTTCATTGATCATTGATCCTTGTTCATTCTTCATCGTTCATTCTTCATTGATCATTGATCCTTGTTCTTTCTTCATCGTTCATTCGTCATTGATCATTGATCCTTGTTCATTCTTCATTGATCATTGATCCTTGTTCATTCTTCATCGTTCATTCTTCATTGATAATTGATCCTTGTTCATTCTTCATCGTTCATTCGTCATTGACCATTGATCCTTATTCATTCTTCATCGTTCATTCTTCATTGATCATTGATCCTTGTTCATTCTTCATCGTTCATTCGTCATTGACCATTGATTCTTGTTCATTCTTCATCGTTCATTCTTCATTGATCATTGATCCTTGTTCATTCTTCATCGTTCATTCGTCATTGACCATTGATCCTTGTTCATTCTTCATTGATCATTGATCCTTGTTCATTCTTCATCGTTCATTTTTCATTGATCATTGATCCTTGTTGATTCTTAATCGTTCATTCTTCATTGATCATTGTTCCTTGTTCATTCTTCATCGTTCATTCGTCATTGACCATTAATCCTTGTTCATTCTTCATCGTTCATTCTTCATTGATCATTGATCCTTGTTCATTCTTCATCGTTCATTCTTCATTGATCATTGATCTTTGTTCATTCTTCATCGTTCATTCGTCATTGATCATTAATCCTTGTTCATTCTCCATCGTTCATTCTTTATTGATCATTGATCCTTGTTCATTCTTCATTGATCATTGATCCTTGTTCATTCTTCATCGTTCATTCGTCATTGATCATTGATCCTTGTTCATTCTTCATCGTTCTATCTTCATTGATCATTGATGCTTGTTCATTCTTCATCGTTCATTCTTCATTGATCATTGAACCTTGTTCATTCTTCATCGTTCATTCTTCATTCATCATAGATCTTTGTTCATTCTTCATCGTTCATTCGTCATTGATCATTAATCCTTGTTCATTCTCCATCGTTCATTCTTTATTAATCATTGATCCTTGTTCATTCTTCATTGATCATTGATCCTTGTTCATTCTTCATCGTTCATTCGTCACTGATCATTGATCTTTGTTCATTCTTCATCGTTCATTCTTCATTGATGATTGATCCTTGTTCATTCTTCATCGTTCATTCTTCATTGATCATTGATCCTTGTTCATTCTTCATCATTTATTCGTCATTGATCATTGATCCTTGTTCATTCTTCATCGTTCATTCGTCATTGACCATTGATCCTTTTTCATTCTTCATCGTTCATTCTTCATTGATCATTGATACTTGTTCATTCTTCATCGTTCATTCGTCATTGACCATTGATCCTTGTTCATTCTTCATTGATCATTGATCCTTGTTCATTCTTCATCGTTCATTCTTCATTGATCACTGATCCTTGTTCATTCTTCATTGATCATTGATCCTTGTTCATTCTTAATCGTTCATTCTTCATTGATCATTGATCCTTGTTAATTCTTCATCGTTCATTCGTCATTGACCATTAAGCCTTCTTCATTCTTCATCGTTAATTCTTCATCGTTCATTCTTCTTTGATCATTGATCCTTGTTCATTCTTCATCTCTCATTCGTCATTGACCATTGATCCTTTTTCATTCTTCATCGTTCAATCGTCATTGACCATTAATCCTTGTTCATTCTTCATCGTTCATTCTTCATTGATCATTGATCCTTGTTCATTCTTCATCGTTCATTCGTCATTGATCATTGATCCTTGTTCATTCTTCATCGTTCATTCATCATTGACCATTAATCCTTGTTCATTCTTCATCGTTCATTTTTCATTAATCATTGATCCTTGTTCATTCTTCATCGTTCATTCTTCATTGATCATTGATTCTTGTTCATTCTTCATCGTTCATTCGTCATTGACCATTAATCCTTGTTCATTCTTCATCGTTCATTCCTCATTGATCATTTATCCTTGTTCATTCTTCATCGTTCATTCTTCATTGATCATTGATGCTTGTTCATTCTTCATCGTTCATTCGTCATTGACCATTAATCCTTGTTCATTCTTCATCGTTCATTCTTCATTGATCATTGATCCTTGTTCATTCTTCATCGTTCATTCTTCATTGACCATTAATCCTTGTTCATTCTTCATCGTTCATTCTTCATTGATCATTGATCCTTGTTCATTCTTCATCGTTCATTCGTCATTGATCATTGATCCTTGTTCATTCTTCATCGTTCATTCGTCATTGACCATTAATCCTTGTTCATTCTTCATCGTTCATTCTTCATTGATCATTGATCCTTGTTCTTTCTTCATCGTTCATTCGTCATTGATCATTGATCCTTGTTCATTCTTCATCGTTCATTCTTCATTGATCATTGATCCTTGTTCTTTCTTCATCGTTCATTCGTCATTGATCATTGATCCTTGTTCATTCTTCATCGTTCATTCGTCATTGACCATTAATCCTTGTTCATTCTTCATCGTTCATTCTTCATTGATCATTGATCCTTGTTCATTCTTCATCGTTCATTCGTCATTGATCATTGATCCTTGTTCATTCTTCATCGTTCATTCGTCATTGACCATTAATCCTTGTTCATTCTTCATCGTTCATTCTTCATTGATCATTGATCCTTGTTCATTCTTCATCGTTCATTCTTCATTGATCATTGATCCTTGTTCATTCTTCATCGTTCATTCTTCATTGATCATTGATCCTTGTTCATTCTTCATCGTTCATTCGTCATTGACCATTAATCCTTGTTCATTCTTCATCGTTCTTTCTTCATTGATCATTGATCCTTGTTCATTCTTCATTGATCATTGATCCTTGTTCATTCTTCATCGTTCATTCGTCATTGACCATTAAGCCTTCTTCATTCTTCATCGTTCATTCTTCATCGTTCATTCTTCTTTGATCATTGATCCTTGTTCATTCTTCATCGTTCATTCGTCATTGACCATTGATCCTTTTTCATTCTTCATCGTTCATTCGTCATCGACCATTAATCCTTGTTCATTCTTCATCGTTCATTCTTCATTGATCATTGATCCTTGTTCATTCTTCATCGTTCATTCGTCATTGATCATTGATCCTTGTTCATTCTTCATCGTTCATTCATCATTGACCATTAATCCTTGTTCATTCTTCATCGTTCATTTTTCATTAATCATTGATCCTTGTTCATTCTTCATCGTTCATTCTTCATTGATCATTGATTCTTGTTCATTCTTCATCGTTCATTCGTCATTGACCATTAATCCTTGTTCATTCTTCGTCGTTCATTCTTCATTGATCATTGATCCTTGTTCATTCTTCATCATTCATTCGTCATTGATCATTGATCCTTGTTCATTCTTCATCGTTCATTCGTCATTGACCATCAATCCTTGTTCATTCTTCATCGTTCATTCTTCATTGATCATTAATCCTTATTCTTTCTTCATCGTTCATTCGTCATTGATCATTGATCCTTGTTCATTCTTCATCGTTCTATCTTCATTGATCATTGATGCTTGTTCATTCTTCATCGTTCATTCTTCATTGATCATTGATCCTTGTTCATTCTTCATCGTTCATTCTTCATTGATCATTGATCTTTGTTCATTCTTCATCGTTCATTCGTCATTGATCATTGATCCTTGTTCATTCTTCATCGTTCATTCTTCATTGATCATTGATCCTTGTTCATTCTTCATCGTTCATTCTTCATTGATCATTGATCTTTGTTCATTCTTCATCGTTCATTCGTCATTGATCATTAATCCTTGTTCATTCTCCATCGTTCATTCTTTATTGATCATTGATCCTTGTTCATTCTTCATTGATCATTGATCCTTGTTCATTCTTCATCGTTCATTCGTCATTGATCATTGATCGTTGTTCATTCTTCATCGTTCTATCTTCATTGATCATTGATGCTTGTTCATTCTTCATCGTTCATTCTTCATTGATCATTGAACCTTGTTCATTCTTCATCGTTCATTCTTCATTGATCATAGATCTTTGTTCATTCTTCATCGTTCATTCGTCATTGATCATTAATCCTTGTTCATTCTCCATCGTTCATTCTTTATTAATCATTGACCCTTGTTCATTCTTCATTGATCATTGATCCTTGTTCATTCTTCATCGTTCATTCTTCATTGATCATTGATGCTTGTTCATTCTTCATCGTCCATTCATCATTGACCATTAATCCTTGTTCATTCTTCATCGTTCATTTTTCATTAATCATTGATCCTTGTTCATTCTTCATTGATCATTGATTCTTGTTCATTCTTCATCGTTCATTCGTCATTGACCATTAATCCTTGTTCATTCTTCATCGTTCATTCCTCATTGATCATTTATCCTTGTTCATTCTTCATCGTTCATTCTTCATTGATCATTGATGCTTGTTCATTCTTCATCGTTCATTCGTCATTGACCATTAATCCTTGTTCATTCTTCATCGTTCATTCTTCATTGATCATTGATCCTTGTTCATTCTTCATCGTTCATTCGTCATTGATCATTGATCCTTGTTCATTCTTCATCGTTCATTCGTCATTGACCATTAATCCTTGTTCATTCTTCATCGTTCATTCTTCATTGATCATTGATCCTTGTTCTTTCTTCATCGTTCATTCGTCATTGATCATTGATCCTTGTTCATTCTTCATCGTTCTATCTTTAATGATCATTGATTCTTGTTCATTCTTCATCGTTCATTCTTCATTGATCATTGATCCTTGTTCATTCTTCATCGTTCATTCTTCATTGATCATTGATCTTTGTTCATTTTTCATCGTTCATTCGTCATTGATCATTGATCCTTGCTCATTCTTCATCGTTCATTCTTTATTGATCATTGATCCTTGTTCATTCTTCATCGTTCATTCTTCATTGATCATTGATCCTTGTTCATTCTTCATCGTTCATTCTTCATTGATCATTGATCCTTGTTCATTCTTCATCGTTCATTCGTCATTGACCATTAATCCTTGTTCATTCTTCATCGTTCTTTCTTCATTGATCATTGATCCTTGTTCATTCTTCATCGTTCATTCTTCATTGATCATTGATCCTTGTTCATTCTTCATCGTTCATTCGTCATTAACCATTAAGCCTTCTTCATTCTTCATCGTTCATTCTTCATCGTTCATTCTTCTTTGATCATTGATCCTTGTTCATTCTTCATCGTTCATTCGTCATTGACCATTGATCCTTTTTCATTCTTCATCGTTCATTCGTCATTGACCATTAATCCTTGTTCATTCTTCATCGTTCATTCTTTATTGATCATTGATCCTTGTTCATTCTTCATCGTTCATTCGTCATTGATCATTGATCCTTGTTCATTCTTCATCGTTAATTCGTCATTGACCATTAATCCTTGTTCATTCTTCATCGTTCATTCTTCATTGATCATTTATCCTTGTTCATTCTTCATCGTTCATTCTTCATTGATCATTGATGCTTGTTCATTCTTCATCGTTCATTCGTCATTGACCATTAATCCTTGTTCATTCTTCATCGTTCATATTTCATTGATCATTGATCCTTGTTCATTCTTCATCGTTCATTCGTCATTGATCATTGATCCTTGTTCATTCTTCATCGTTCATTCGTCATTGACCATTAATCCTTGTTCATTCTTCATCGTTCATTCTTCATTGATCATTGATCCTTTTTCTTTCTTCATCGTTCATTCGTCATTGATCATTGATCCTTGTTCATTCTTCATCGTTCTATCTTTAATGATCATTGATTCTTGTTCATTCTTCATCGTTCATTCTTCATTGATCATTGATCCTTGTTCATTCTTCATCGTTCATTCTTCATTGATCATTGATCTTTGTTCATTCTTCATCGTTCATTCGTCATTGATCATTGATCCTTGCTCATTCTTCATCGTTCATTCTTTATTGATCATTGATCCTTGTTCATTCTTCATCGTTCATTCTTCACTGATCATTGATCCTTTTTCATTCTTCATCGTTCATTCTTCATTGATCATTGATCCTTGTTCATTCTTCATCGTTCATTCTTCATTGATCATTGATCCTTGTTCATTCTTCATCGTTCATTCGTCATTGACCATTAATCCTTGTTCATTCTTCATCGTTCTTTCTTCATTGATCATTGATCCTTGTTCATTCTTCATCGTTCATTCGTCATTGATCATTGATCCTTGTTCATTCTTCATCGTTCATTCGTCATTGACCATTAATCCTTGTTCATTCTTCATCGTTCATTCTTCATTGATCATTGATCCTTGTTCTTTCTTCATCGTTCATTCGTCATTGATCATTGATCCTTGTTCATTCTTCATCGTTCTATCTTTAATGATCATTGATTCTTGTTCATTCTTCATCGTTCATTCTTCATTGATCATTGATCCTTGTTCATTCTTCATCGTTCATTCTTCATTGATCATTGATCTTTGTTCATTCTTCATCGTTCATTCGTCATTGATCATTGATCCTTGCTCATTCTTCATCGTTCATTCTTTATTGATCATTGATCCTTGTTCATTCTTCATCGTTCATTCTTCACTGATCATTGATCCTTTTTCATTCTTCATCGTTCATTCTTCATTGATCATTGATCCTTGTTCATTCTTCATCGTTCATTCTTCATTGATCATTGATCCTTGTTCATTCTTCATCGTTCATTCGTCATTGACCATTAATCCTTGTTCATTCTTCATCGTTCTTTCTTCATTGATCATTGATCCTTGTTCATTCTTCATCGTTCATTCTTCATTGATCATTGATCCTTGTTCATTCTTCATCGTTCATTCGTCATTAACCATTAAGCCTTCTTCATTCTTCATCGTTCATTCTTCATCGTTCATTCTTCTTTGATCATTGATCCTTGTTCATTCTTCATCGTTCATTCGTCATTGACCATTGATCCTTTTTCATTCTTCATCGTTCATTCGTCATTGACCATTAATCCTTGTTCATTCTTCATCGTTCATTCTTCATTGATCATTGATCCTTGTACATTCTTCATCGTTCATTCGTCATTGATCATTGATCCTTGTTCATTCTTCATCGTTCATTCATCATTGACCATTAATCCTTGTTCATTCTTCATCGTTCATTTTTCATTAATCATTGATCCTTGTTCATTCTTCATCGTTCATTTTTCATTGATCATTGATTCTTGTTCATTCTTCATCGTTCATTCGTCATTGACCATTAATCCTTGTTCATTCTTCATCGTTCATTCTTCATTGATCATTTATCCTTGTTCATTCTTCATCGTTCATTCTTCATTGATCATTGATGCTTGTTCATTCTTCATCGTTCATTCATCATTGACCATTAATCCTTGTTCATTCTTCATCGTTCATTCTTCATTGATCATTGATCCTTGTTCATTCTTCATCGTTCATTCGTCATTGATCATTGATCCTTGTTCATTCTTCATCGTTCATTCGTCATTGACCATTAATCCTTGTTCATTCTTCATCGTTCATTCTTCATTGATCATTGATCCTTGTTCTTTCTTCATCGTTCATTCGTCATTGATCATTGATCCTTGTTCATTCTTCATCGTTCTATCTTTAATGATCATTGATTCTTGTTCATTCTTCATCGTTCATTCTTCATTGATCATTGATCCTTGTTCATTCTTCATCGTTCATTCTTCATTGATCATTGATCTTTGTTCATTTTTCATCGTTCATTCGTCATTGATCATTGATCCTTGCTCATTCTTCATCGTTCATTCTTTATTGATCATTGATCCTTGTTCATTCTTCATCGTTCATTCTTCATTGATCATTGATCCTTGTTCATTCTTCATCGTTCATTCTTCATTGATCATTGATCCTTGTTCATTCTTCATCGTTCATTCTTCATTGATCATTGATCCTTGTTCATTCTTCATCGTTCATTCGTCATTGACCATTAATCCTTGTTCATTCTTCATCGTTCTTTCTTCATTGATCATTGATCCTTGTTCATTCTTCATCGTTCATTCTTCATTGATCATTGATCCTTGTTCATTCTTCATCGTTCATTCGTCATTAACCATTAAGCCTTCTTCATTCTTCATCGTTCATTCTTCATCGTTCATTCTTCTTTGATCATTGATCCTTGTTCATTCTTCATCGTTCATTCGTCATTGACCAATGATCCTTTTTCATTCTTCATCGTTCATTCGTCATTGACCATTAATCCTTGTTCATTCTTCATCGTTCATTCTTCATTGATCATTGATCCTTGTTCATTCTTCATCGTTCATTCGTCATTGATCATTGATCCTTGTTCATTCTTCATCGTTCATTCATCATTGACCATTAATCCTTGTTCATTCTTCATCGTTCATTTTTCATTAATCATTGATCCTTGTTCATTCTTCATCGTTCATTCTTCATTGATCATTGATTCTTGTTCATTCTTCATCGTTCATTCGTCATTGACCATTAATCCTTGTTCATTCTTCATCGTTCATTCTTCATTGATCATTTATCCTTGTTCATTCTTCATCGTTCATTCTTCATTGATCATTGATGCTTGTTCATTCTTCATCGTTCATTCGTCATTGACCATTAATCCTTGTTTATTCTTCATCGTTCATTCTTCATTGATCATTGATCCTTGTTCATTCTTCATCGTTCATTCGTCATTAATCATTGATCCTTGTTCATTCTTCATCGTTCATTCGTCATTGACCATTAATCCTTGTTCATTCTTCATCGTTCATTCTTCATTGATCATCGATCCTTGTTCTTTCTTCATCGTTCATTCGTCATTGATCATTGATCCTTGTTCATTCTTCATCGTTCTATCTTTAATGATCATTGATTCTTGTTCATTCTTCATCGTTCATTTTTCATTGATCATTGATCCTTGTTCATTCTTCATCGTTCATTCTTCATTGATCATTGATCTTTGTTCATTCTTCATCGTTCATTCGTCATTGATCATTGATCCTTGCTCATTCTTCATCGTTCATTCTTTATTGATCATTGATCCTTGTTCATTCTTCATCGTTCATTCTTCATTGATCATTGATCCTTGTTCATTCTTCATCGTTCATTCTTCATTGATCATTGATCCTTGTTCATTCTTCATCGTTCATTCGTCATTGACCATTAATCCTTGTTCATTCTTCATCGTTCTTTCTTTATTGATCATTGATCCTTGTTCATTCTTCATCGTTCTATCTTTAATGATCATTGATTCTTGTTCATTCTTCATCGTTCATTTTTCATTGATCATTGATCCTTGTTCATTCTTCATCGTTCATTCTTCATTGATCATTGATCTTTGTTCATTCTTCATCGTTCATTCGTCATTGATCATTGATCCTTGCTCATTCTTCATCGTTCATTCTTTATTGATCATTGATCCTTGTTCATTCTTCATCGTTCATTCTTCATTGATCATTGATCCTTGTTCATTCTTCATCGTTCATTCTTCATTGATCATTGATCCTTGTTCATTCTTCATCGTTCATTCTTCATTGATCATTGATCCTTGTTCATTCTTCATCGTTCATTCGTCATTGACCATTAATCCTTGTTCATTCTTCATCGTTCTTTCTTCATTGATCATTGATCCTTGTTCATTCTTCATCGTTCATTCTTCATTGATCATTGATCCTTGTTCATTCTTCATCGTTCATTCGTCATTAACCATTAAGCCTTCTTCATTCTTCATCGTTCATTCTTCATCGTTCATTCTTCTTTGATCATTGATCCTTGTTCATTCTTCATCGTTCATTCGTCATTGACCAATGATCCTTTTTCATTCTTCATCGTTCATTCGTCATTGACCATTAATCCTTGTTCATTCTTCATCGTTCATTCTTCATTGATCATTGATCCTTGTTCATTCTTCATCGTTCATTCGTCATTGATCATTGATCCTTGTTCATTCTTCATCGTTCATTCATCATTGACCATTAATCCTTGTTCATTCTTCATCGTTCATTTTTCATTAATCATTGATCCTTGTTCATTCTTCATCGTTCATTCTTCATTGATCATTGATTCTTGTTCATTCTTCATCGTTCATTCGTCATTGACCATTAATCCTTGTTCATTCTTCATCGTTCATTCTTCATTGATCATTTATCCTTGTTCATTCTTCATCGTTCATTCTTCATTGATCATTGATGCTTGTTCATTCTTCATCGTTCATTCGTCATTGACCATTAATCCTTGTTTATTCTTCATCGTTCATTCTTCATTGATCATTGATCCTTGTTCATTCTTCATCGTTCATTCGTCATTAATCATTGATCCTTGTTCATTCTTCATCGTTCATTCGTCATTGACCATTAATCCTTGTTCATTCTTCATCGTTCATTCTTCATTGATCATCGATCCTTGTTCTTTCTTCATCGTTCATTCGTCATTGATCATTGATCCTTGTTCATTCTTCATCGTTCTATCTTTAATGATCATTGATTCTTGTTCATTCTTCATCGTTCATTTTTCATTGATCATTGATCCTTGTTCATTCTTCATCGTTCATTCTTCATTGATCATTGATCTTTGTTCATTCTTCATCGTTCATTCGTCATTGATCATTGATCCTTGCTCATTCTTCATCGTTCATTCTTTATTGATCATTGATCCTTGTTCATTCTTCATCGTTCATTCTTCATTGATCATTGATCCTTGTTCATTCTTCATCGTTCATTCTTCATTGATCATTGATCCTTGTTCATTCTTCATCGTTCATTCGTCATTGACCATTAATCCTTGTTCATTCTTCATCGTTCTTTCTTTATTGATCATTGATCCTTGTTCATTCTTCATCGTTCATTCTTCATTGATCATTGATCCTTGTTCATTCTTCATCGTTCATTCTTCATTGACCATTAATCCTTATTCATTCTTCATCGTTCATTCTTCATTGATCATTGATCCTTGTTCATTCTTCTTCGTTCATTCGTCATTGATCATTGATCCTTGTTCATTCTTCATCGTTCATTCGTCATTGACCATTAATCCTTGTTCATTCTTCATCGTTCATTCTTCATTGATCATTGATCCTTGTTCTTTCTTCATCGTTCATTCGTCATTGATCATTGATCCTTGTTCATTCTTCATCGTTCTATCTTTAATGATCATTGATTCTTGTTCATTCTTCATCGTTCATTCTTCATTGATCATTGATCCTTGTTCATTCTTCATCGTTCATTCTTCATTGATCATTGATCTTTGTTCATTTTTCATCGTTCATTCGTCATTGATCATTGATCCTTGCTCATTCTTCATCGTTCATTCTTTATTGATCATTGATCCTTGTTCATTCTTCATCGTTCATTCTTCATTGATCATTGATCCTTGTTCATTCTTCATCGTTCATTCTTCATTGATCATTGATCCTTGTTCATTCTTCATCGTTCATTCTTCATTGATCATTGATCCTTGTTCATTCTTCATCGTTCATTCGTCATTGACCATTAATCCTTGTTCATTCTTCATCGTTCTTTCTTCATTGATCATTGATCCTTGTTCATTCTTCATCGTTCATTCTTCATTGATCATTGATCCTTGTTCATTCTTCATCGTTCATTCGTCATTAACCATTAAGCCTTCTTCATTCTTCATCGTTCATTCTTCATCGTTCATTCTTCTTTGATCATTGATCCTTGTTCATTCTTCATCGTTCATTCGTCATTGACCATTGATCCTTTTTCATTCTTCATCGTTCATTCGTCATTGACCATTAATCCTTGTTCATTCTTCATCGTTCATTCTTCATTGATCATTGATCCTTGTTCATTCTTCATCGTTCATTCGTCATTGATCATTGATCCTTGTTCATTCTTCATCGTTCATTCATCATTGACCATTAATCCTTGTTCATTCTTCATCGTTCATTTTTCATTAATCATTGATCCTTGTTCATTCTTCATCGTTCATTCTTCATTGATCATTGATTCTTGTTCATTCTTCATCGTTCATTCGTCATTGACCATTAATCCTTGTTCATTCTTCATCGTTCATTCTTCATTGATCATTTATCCTTGTTCATTCTTCATCGTTCATTCTTCATTGATCATTGATGCTTGTTCATTCTTCATCGTTCATTCGTCATTGACCATTAATCCTTGTTTATTCTTCATCGTTCATTCTTCATTGATCATTGATCCTTGTTCATTCTTCATCGTTCATTCGTCATTAATCATTGATCCTTGTTCATTCTTCATCGTTCATTCGTCATTGACCATTAATCCTTGTTCATTCTTCATCGTTCATTCTTCATTGATCATCGATCCTTGTTCTTTCTTCATCGTTCATTCGTCATTGATCATTGATCCTTGTTCATTCTTCATCGTTCTATCTTTAATGATCATTGATTCTTGTTCATTCTTCATCGTTCATTTTTCATTTATCATTGATCCTTGTTCATTCTTCATCGTTCATTCTTCATTGATCATTGATCTTTGTTCATTCTTCATCGTTCATTCGTCATTGATCATTGATCCTTGCTCATTCTTCATCGTTCATTCTTTATTGATCATTGATCCTTGTTCATTCTTCATCGTTCATTCTTCATTGATCATTGATCCTTGTTCATTCTTCATCGTTCATTCTTCATTGATCATTGATCCTTGTTCATTCTTCATCGTTCATTCGTCATTGACCATTAATCCTTGTTCATTCTTCATCGTTCTTTCTTTATTGATCATTGATCCTTGTTCATTCTTCATCGTTCATTCTTCATTGATCATTGATCCTTGTTCATTCTTCATCGTTCATTCTTCATTGACCATTAATCCTTATTCATTCTTCATCGTTCATTCTTCATTGATCATTGATCCTTGTTCATTCTTCATCGTTCATTCGTCATTGATCATTGATCCTTGTTCATTCTTCATCGTTCATTCGTCATTGACCATTAATCCTTGTTCATTCTTCATCGTTCATTCTTCATTGATCATTGATCCTTGTTCTTTCTTCATCGTTCATTCGTCATTGATCATTGATCCTTGTTCATTCTTCATCGTTCTATCTTTAATGATGATTGATTCTTGTTCATTCTTCATCGTTCATTCTTCATTGATTATTGATCCTTGTTCATTCTTCATCGTTCATTCTTCATTGATCATTGATCTTTGTTCATTCTTCATCGTTCATTCGTCATTGATCATTGATCCTTGTTCATTCTTCATCGTTCATTCTTTATTGATCATTGATCCTTGTTCATTCTTCATCGTTCATTCTTCATTGATCATTGATCCTTGTTCATTCTTCATCGTTCATTCTTCATTGATCATTGATCATTGATCCTTGTTCATTCTTCATCGTTCATTCGTCATTGACCATTAATCCTTGTTCATTCTTCATCGTTCTTTCTTCATTGATCATTGATCCTTGTTCATTCTTCATCGTTCATTCTTCATTGATCATTGATCCTTGTTCATTCTTCATCGTTCATTCTTCATTGACCATTAATCCTTCTTCATTCTTCATCGTTCATTCTTCATCATTCATTCTTCTTTGATCATTGATCCTTGTTCATTCTTCATCGTTCATTCGTCATTGACCATTGATCCTTGTTCATTCTTCATCGTTCATTCGTCATTGACCATTAATCCTTGTTCATTCTTCATCGTTCATTCTTCATTGATCATTGATCCTTGTTCATTCTTCATCGTTCATTCGTCATTGATCATTGATCCTTGTTCATTCTTCATCGTTCATTCGTCATTGACCATTATTCCTTGTTCATTCTTCATCGTTCATTTTTCATTAATCATTGATCCTTGTTCATTCTTCATCGTTCATTCTTCATTGATCATTGATCCTTGTTCATTCTTCATTCTTCATCGTTCATTCGTCATTGACCATTAATCCTTGTTCATTCTTCATCGTTCATTCTTCATTGATTATTGATCCTTGTTCATTCTTCATCGTTCATTCTTCATTGATCATTAATGCTTGTTCATTCTTCATCGTTCATTCGTCATTGACCATTAATCCTTGTTCATTCTTCATCGTTCATTCTTCATTGATCATTGATCCTTGTTCATTCTTCATCGTTCATTCGTCATTGATCATTGATCCTTGTTCATTCTTCATCGTTCATTCGTCATTGACCATTAATCCTTGTTCATTCTTCATCGTTCATTCTTCATTGATCATTGATCCTTGATCTTTCTTCATCGTTCATTCGTCATTGATCATTGATCCTTGTTCATTCTTCATCGTTCATTCTTCATTGATCATTGATCCTTGTTCATTCTTCATCGTTCATTCTTCATTGATCATTGATCCTTGTTCATTCTTCATCGTTCATTCGTCATTGACCATTAATCCTTGTTCATTCTTCATCGTTCTTTCTTTATTGATCATTGATCCTTGTTCATTCTTCATCGTTCATTCTTCATTGATCATTGATCCTTGTTCATTCTTCATCGTTCATTCTTCATTGACCATTAATCCTTATTCATTCTTCATCGTTCATTCTTCATTGATCATTGATCCTTGTTCATTCTTCTTCGTTCATTCGTCATTGATCATTGATCCTTGTTCATTCTTCATCGTTCATTCGTCATTGACCATTAATCCTTGTTCATTCTTCATCGTTCATTCTTCATTGATCATTGATCCTTGTTCTTTCTTCATCGTTCATTCGTCATTGATCATTGATCCTTGTTCATTCTTCATCGTTCTATCTTTAATGATCATTGATTCTTGTTCATTCTTCATCGTTCATTCTTCATTGATCATTGATCCTTGTTCATTCTTCATCGTTCATTCTTCATTGATCATTGATCTTTGTTCATTTTTCATCGTTCATTCGTCATTGATCATTGATCCTTGCTCATTCTTCATCGTTCATTCTTTATTGATCATTGATCCTTGTTCATTCTTCATCGTTCATTCTTCATTGATCATTGATCCTTGTTCATTCTTCATCGTTCATTCTTCATTGATCATTGATCCTTGTTCATTCTTCATCGTTCATTCTTCATTGATCATTGATCCTTGTTCATTCTTCATCGTTCATTCGTCATTGACCATTAATCCTTGTTCATTCTTCATCGTTCTTTCTTCATTGATCATTGATCCTTGTTCATTCTTCATCGTTCATTCTTCATTGATCATTGATCCTTGTTCATTCTTCATCGTTCATTCGTCATTAACCATTAAGCCTTCTTCATTCTTCATCGTTCATTCTTCATCGTTCATTCTTCTTTGATCATTGATCCTTGTTCATTCTTCATCGTTCATTCGTCATTGACCATTGATCCTTTTTCATTCTTCATCGTTCATTCGTCATTGACCATTAATCCTTGTTCATTCTTCATCGTTCATTCTTCATTGATCATTGATCCTTGTTCATTCTTCATCGTTCATTCGTCATTGATCATTGATCCTTGTTCATTCTTCATCGTTCATTCATCATTGACCATTAATCCTTGTTCATTCTTCATCGTTCATTTTTCATTAATCATTGATCCTTGTTCATTCTTCATCGTTCATTCTTCATTGATCATTGATTCTTGTTCATTCTTCATCGTTCATTCGTCATTGACCATTAATCCTTGTTCATTCTTCATCGTTCATTCTTCATTGATCATTTATCCTTGTTCATTCTTCATCGTTCATTCTTCATTGATCATTGATGCTTGTTCATTCTTCATCGTTCATTCGTCATTGACCATTAATCCTTGTTTATTCTTCATCGTTCATTCTTCATTGATCATTGATCCTTGTTCATTCTTCATCGTTCATTCGTCATTAATCATTGATCCTTGTTCATTCTTCATCGTTCATTCGTCATTGACCATTAATCCTTGTTCATTCTTCATCGTTCATTCTTCATTGATCATCGATCCTTGTTCTTTCTTCATCGTTCATTCGTCATTGATCATTGATCCTTGTTCATTCTTCATCGTTCTATCTTTAATGATCATTGATTCTTGTTCATTCTTCATCGTTCATTTTTCATTTATCATTGATCCTTGTTCATTCTTCATCGTTCATTCTTCATTGATCATTGATCTTTGTTCATTCTTCATCGTTCATTCGTCATTGATCATTGATCCTTGCTCATTCTTCATCGTTCATTCTTTATTGATCATTGATCCTTGTTCATTCTTCATCGTTCATTCTTCATTGATCATTGATCCTTGTTCATTCTTCATCGTTCATTCTTCATTGATCATTGATCCTTGTTCATTCTTCATCGTTCATTCGTCATTGACCATTAATCCTTGTTCATTCTTCATCGTTCTTTCTTTATTGATCATTGATCCTTGTTCATTCTTCATCGTTCATTCTTCATTGATCATTGATCCTTGTTCATTCTTCATCGTTCATTCTTCATTGACCATTAATCCTTATTCATTCTTCATCGTTCATTCTTCATTGATCATTGATCCTTGTTCATTCTTCATCGTTCATTCGTCATTGATCATTGATCCTTGTTCATTCTTCATCGTTCATTCGTCATTGACCATTAATCCTTGTTCATTCTTCATCGTTCATTCTTCATTGATCATTGATCCTTGTTCTTTCTTCATCGTTCATTCGTCATTGATCATTGATCCTTGTTCATTCTTCATCGTTCTATCTTTAATGATGATTGATTCTTGTTCATTCTTCATCGTTCATTCTTCATTGATTATTGATCCTTGTTCATTCTTCATCGTTCATTCTTCATTGATCATTGATCTTTGTTCATTCTTCATCGTTCATTCGTCATTGATCATTGATCCTTGTTCATTCTTCATCGTTCATTCTTTATTGATCATTGATCCTTGTTCATTCTTCATCGTTCATTCTTCATTGATCATTGATCCTTGTTCATTCTTCATCGTTCATTCTTCATTGATCATTGATCATTGATCCTTGTTCATTCTTCATCGTTCATTCGTCATTGACCATTAATCCTTGTTCATTCTTCATCGTTCTTTCTTCATTGATCATTGATCCTTGTTCATTCTTCATCGTTCATTCTTCATTGATCATTGATCCTTGTTCATTCTTCATCGTTCATTCTTCATTGACCATTAATCCTTCTTCATTCTTCATCGTTCATTCTTCATCATTCATTCTTCTTTGATCATTGATCCTTGTTCATTCTTCATCGTTCATTCGTCATTGACCATTGATCCTTGTTCATTCTTCATCGTTCATTCGTCATTGACCATTAATCCTTGTTCATTCTTCATCGTTCATTCTTCATTGATCATTGATCCTTGTTCATTCTTCATCGTTCATTCGTCATTGATCATTGATCCTTGTTCATTCTTCATCGTTCATTCGTCATTGACCATTATTCCTTGTTCATTCTTCATCGTTCATTTTTCATTAATCATTGATCCTTGTTCATTCTTCATCGTTCATTCTTCATTGATCATTGATCCTTGTTCATTCTTCATTCTTCATCGTTCATTCGTCATTGACCATTAATCCTTGTTCATTCTTCATCGTTCATTCTTCATTGATTATTGATCCTTGTTCATTCTTCATCGTTCATTCTTCATTGATCATTAATGCTTGTTCATTCTTCATCGTTCATTCGTCATTGACCATTAATCCTTGTTCATTCTTCATCGTTCATTCTTCATTGATCATTGATCCTTGTTCATTCTTCATCGTTCATTCGTCATTGATCATTGATCCTTGTTCATTCTTCATCGTTCATTCGTCATTGACCATTAATCCTTGTTCATTCTTCATCGTTCATTCTTCATTGATCATTGATCCTTGATCTTTCTTCATCGTTCATTCGTCATTGATCATTGATCCTTGTTCATTATTCATCGTTCTATGTTCATTGATCATTGATGCTTGTTCATTCTTCATCGTTCATTCTTTATTGATCATTGATCCTTGTTCATTCTTCATCGTTCATTCTTCATTGATCATTGATCCTTGTTCATTCTTCATCGTTCATTCTTCATTGACCATTGATCCTTGTTCATTCTTCATTGATCATTGATCCTTGTTCATTCTTCATCGTTCATTCTTCATTGATCATTTATCCTTGTTCATTCTTCATTGATCATTGATCCTTGTTCAAACTTAATCGTTCAATCTTCATTGATCATTGATCCTTGTTCATTATTCATCGTTCATTCGTCATTGACCATTAATCCTTGTTCATTCTTCATCGTTCATTCTTCTTTGATCATTGATCCTTGTTCATTCTTCATCGTTCATTCGTCATTGACCATTGATCCTAGTTCATTCTTCATCGTTCATTCGTCATTGATCATTGATCCTTGCTCATTCTTCATCGTTCATTCTTTATTGATCATTGATCCTTGTTCATTCTTCATCGTTCATTCTTCATTGATCATTGATCCTTGTTCATTCTTCATCGTTCATTCTTCATTGATCATTGATCCTTGTTCATTCTTCATCGTTCATTCGTCATTGACCATTAATCCTTGTTCATTCTTCATCGTTCTTTCTTTATTGATCATTGATCCTTGTTCATTCTTCATCGTTCATTCTTCATTGATCATTGATCCTTGTTCATTCTTCATCGTTCATTCTTCATTGACCATTAATCCTTATTCATTCTTCATCGTTCATTCTTCATTGATCATTGATCCTTGTTCATTCTTCATCGTTCATTCGTCATTGATCATTGATCCTTGTTCATTCTTCATCGTTCATTCGTCATTGACCATTAATCCTTGTTCATTCTTCATCGTTCATTCTTCATTGATCATTGATCCTTGTTCTTTCTTCATCGTTCATTCGTCATTGATCATTGATCCTTGTTCATTCTTCATCGTTCTATCTTTAATGATCATTGATTCTTGTTCATTCTTCATCGTTCATTCTTCATTGATTATTGATCCTTGTTCATTCTTCATCGTTCATTCTTCATTGATCATTGATCTTTGTTCATTCTTCATCGTTCATTCGTCATTGATCATTGATCCTTGTTCATTCTTCATCGTTCATTCTTTATTGATCATTGATCCTTGTTCATTCTTCATCGTTCATTCTTCATTGATCATTGATCCTTGTTCATTCTTCATCGTTCATTCTTCATTGATCATTGATCATTGATCCTTGTTCATTCTTCATCGTTCATTCGTCATTGACCATTAATCCTTGTTCATTCTTCATCGTTCTTTCTTCATTGATCATTGATCCTTGTTCATTCTTCATCGTTCATTCTTCATTGATCATCGATCCTTGTTCATTCTTCATCGTTCATTCTTCATTGACCATTAATCCTTCTTCATTCTTCATCGTTCATTCTTCATCATTCATTCTTCTTTGATCATTGATCCTTGTTCATTCTTCATCGTTCATTCGTCATTGACCATTGATCCTTGTTCATTCTTCATCGTTCATTCGTCATTGACCATTAATCCTTGTTCATTCTTCATCGTTCATTCTTCATTGATCATTGATCCTTGTTCATTCTTCATCGTTCATTCGTCATTGATCATTGATCCTTGTTCATTCTTCATCGTTCATTCGTCATTGACCATTATTCCTTGTTCATTCTTCATCGTTCATTTTTCATTAATCATTGATCCTTGTTCATTCTTCATCGTTCATTCTTCATTGATCATTGATCCTTGTTCATTCTTCATTCTTCATCGTTCATTCGTCATTGACCATTAATCCTTGTTCATTCTTCATCGTTCATTCTTCATTGATTATTGATCCTTGTTCATTCTTCATCGTTCATTCTTCATTGATCATTAATGCTTTTTCATTCTTCATCGTTCATTCGTCATTGACCATTAATCCTTGTTCATTCTTCATCGTTCATTCTTCATTGATCATTGATCCTTGTTCATTCTTCATCGTTCATTCGTCATTGATCATTGATCCTTGTTCATTCTTCATCGTTCATTCGTCATTGACCATTAATCCTTGTTCATTCTTCATCGTTCATTCTTCATTGATCATTGATCCTTGATCTTTCTTCATCGTTCATTCGTCATTGATCATTGATCCTTGTTCATTATTCATCGTTCTATGTTCATTGATCATTGATGCTTGTTCATTCTTCATCGTTCATTCTTCATTGATCATTGATCCTTGTTTATTCTTCATCGTTCATTCTTCATTGAACATTGATCCTTTTTCATTCTTCATCGTTCATTCTTCATTGATCATTGATCCTTGTTCATTCTACATCGTTCATTCTTCATTGATCATTGATCCTTGTTCATTCTTCATCGTTCATTCTTCATTGATCATTGATCCTTGTTCTTTCTTCATCGTTCATTCGTCATTGATCATTGATCCTTGTTCATTCTTCATCGTTCTATCTTTAATGATCATTGATTCTTGTTCATTCTTCATCGTTCATTCTTCATTGATCATTGATCCTTGTTCATTCTTCATCGTTCATTCTTCATTGATCATTGATCTTTGTTCATTCTTCATCGTTCATTCGTCATTGATCATTGATCCTTGCTCATTCTTCATCGTTCATTCTTTATTGATCATTAATCCTTGTTCATTCTTCATCGTTCATTCTTCATTGATCATTGATCCTTGTTCATTCTTCATCGTTCATTCTTCATTGATCTTTGATCCTTGTTCATTCTTCATCGTTCATTCGTCATTGACCATTAATCCTTGTTCATTCTTCATCGTTCTTTCTTCATTGATCATTGATCCTTGTTCATTCTTCATCGTTCATTCTTCATTGATCATTGATCCTTGTTCATTCTTCATCGTTCATTCTTCATTGACCATTAATCCTTGTTCATTCTTCATCGTTCATTCTTCATTGATCATTGATCCTTGTTCATTCTTCATCGTTCATTCGTAATTGATCATTGATCCTTGTTCATTCTTCATCGTTCATTCGTCATTGACCATTAATCCTTGTTCATTCTTCATCGTTCATTCTTCATTGATCATTGATCCTTGTTCTTTCTTCATCGTTCATTCGTCATTGATCATTGATCCTTGTTCATTCTTCATCGTTCTATCTTTAATGATCATTGATTCTTGTTCATTCTTCATCGTTCATTCTTCATTGATCATTGATCCTTGTTCATTCTTCATCTTTCATTCTTCATTGATCATTGATCTTTGTTCATTCTTCATCGTTCATTCGTCATTGATCATTGATCCTTGTTCATTCTTCATCGTTCATTCTTTATTGATCATTGATCCTTGTTCATTCTTCATCGTTCATTCTTCATTGATCATTGATCCTTGTTCATTCTTCATCGTTCATTCTTCATTGATCATTGATCCTTGTTCATTCTTCATCGTTCATTCGTCATTGACCATTAATCCTTGTTCATTCTTCATCGTTCTTTCTTCATTGATCATTGATCCTTGTTCATTCTTCATCGTTCATTCTTCATTGATCATTGATCCTTGTTCATTCTTCATCGTTCATTCGTCATTGACCATTAATCCTTGTTCATTCTTCATCGTTCTTTCTTTATTGATCATTGATCCTTGTTCATTCTTCATCGTTCATTCTTCATTGATCATTGATCCTTGTTCATTCTTCATCGTTCATTCTTCATTGACCATTAATCCTTATTCATTCTTCATCGTTCATTCTTCATTGATCATTGATCCTTGTTCATTCTTCTTCGTTCATTCGTCATTGATCATTGATCCTTGTTCATTCTTCATCGTTCATTCGTCATTGACCATTAATCCTTGTTCATTCTTCATCGTTCATTCTTCATTGATCATTGATCCTTGTTCTTTCTTCATCGTTCATTCGTCATTGATCATTGATCCTTGTTCATTCTTCATCGTTCTATCTTTAATGATCATTGATTCTTGTTCATTCTTCATCGTTCATTCTTCATTGATCATTGATCCTTGTTCATTCTTCATCGTTCATTCTTCATTGATCATTGATCTTTGTTCATTTTTCATCGTTCATTCGTCATTGATCATTGATCCTTGCTCATTCTTCATCGTTCATTCTTTATTGATCATTGATCCTTGTTCATTCTTCATCGTTCATTCTTCATTGATCATTGATCCTTGTTCATTCTTCATCGTTCATTCTTCATTGATCATTGATCCTTGTTCATTCTTCATCGTTCATTCTTCATTGATCATTGATCCTTGTTCATTCTTCATCGTTCATTCGTCATTGACCATTAATCCTTGTTCATTCTTCATCGTTCTTTCTTCATTGATCATTGATCCTTGTTCATTCTTCATCGTTCATTCTTCATTGATCATTGATCCTTGTTCATTCTTCATCGTTCATTCGTCATTAACCATTAAGCCTTCTTCATTCTTCATCGTTCATTCTTCATCGTTCATTCTTCTTTGATCATTGATCCTTGTTCATTCTTCATCGTTCATTCGTCATTGACCATTGATCCTTTTTCATTCTTCATCGTTCATTCGTCATTGACCATTAATCCTTGTTCATTCTTCATCGTTCATTCTTCATTGATCATTGATCCTTGTTCATTCTTCATCGTTCATTCGTCATTGATCATTGATCCTTGTTCATTCTTCATCGTTCATTCATCATTGACCATTAATCCTTGTTCATTCTTCATCGTTCATTTTTCATTAATCATTGATCCTTGTTCATTCTTCATCGTTCATTCTTCATTGATCATTGATTCTTGTTCATTCTTCATCGTTCATTCGTCATTGACCATTAATCCTTGTTCATTCTTCATCGTTCATTCTTCATTGATCATTTATCCTTGTTCATTCTTCATCGTTCATTCTTCATTGATCATTGATGCTTGTTCATTCTTCATCGTTCATTCGTCATTGACCATTAATCCTTGTTTATTCTTCATCGTTCATTCTTCATTGATCATTGATCCTTGTTCATTCTTCATCGTTCATTCGTCATTAATCATTGATCCTTGTTCATTCTTCATCGTTCATTCGTCATTGACCATTAATCCTTGTTCATTCTTCATCGTTCATTCTTCATTGATCATCGATCCTTGTTCTTTCTTCATCGTTCATTCGTCATTGATCATTGATCCTTGTTCATTCTTCATCGTTCTATCTTTAATGATCATTGATTCTTGTTCATTCTTCATCGTTCATTTTTCATTTATCATTGATCCTTGTTCATTCTTCATCGTTCATTCTTCATTGATCATTGATCTTTGTTCATTCTTCATCGTTCATTCGTCATTGATCATTGATCCTTGCTCATTCTTCATCGTTCATTCTTTATTGATCATTGATCCTTGTTCATTCTTCATCGTTCATTCTTCATTGATCATTGATCCTTGTTCATTCTTCATCGTTCATTCTTCATTGATCATTGATCCTTGTTCATTCTTCATCGTTCATTCGTCATTGACCATTAATCCTTGTTCATTCTTCATCGTTCTTTCTTTATTGATCATTGATCCTTGTTCATTCTTCATCGTTCATTCTTCATTGATCATTGATCCTTGTTCATTCTTCATCGTTCATTCTTCATTGACCATTAATCCTTATTCATTCTTCATCGTTCATTCTTCATTGATCATTGATCCTTGTTCATTCTTCATCGTTCATTCGTCATTGATCATTGATCCTTGTTCATTCTTCATCGTTCATTCGTCAATGACCATTAATCCTTGTTCATTCTTCATCGTTCATTCTTCATTGATCATTGATCCTTGTTCTTTCTTCATCGTTCATTCGTCATTGATCATTGATCCTTGTTCATTCTTCATCGTTCTATCTTTAATGATGATTGATTCTTGTTCATTCTTCATCGTTCATTCTTCATTGATTATTGATCCTTGTTCATTCTTCATCGTTCATTCTTCATTGATCATTGATCTTTGTTCATTCTTCATCGTTCATTCGTCATTGATCATTGATCCTTGTTCATTCTTCATCGTTCATTCTTTATTGATCATTGATCCTTGTTCATTCTTCATCGTTCATTCTTCATTGATCATTGATCCTTGTTCATTCTTCATCGTTCATTCTTCATTGATCATTGATCATTGATCCTTGTTCATTCTTCATCGTTCATTCGTCATTGACCATTAATCCTTGTTCATTCTTCATCGTTCTTTCTTCATTGATCATTGATCCTTGTTCATTCTTCATCGTTCATTCTTCATTGATCATTGATCCTTGTTCATTCTTCATCGTTCATTCTTCATTGACCATTAATCCTTCTTCATTCTTCATCGTTCATTCTTCATCATTCATTCTTCTTTGATCATTGATCCTTGTTCATTCTTCATCGTTCATTCGTCATTGACCATTGATCCTTGTTCATTCTTCATCGTTCATTCGTCATTGACCATTAATCCTTGTTCATTCTTCATCGTTCATTCTTCATTGATCATTGATCCTTTTTCATTCTTCATCGTTCATTCGTCATTGATCATTGATCCTTGTTCATTCTTCATCGTTCATTCGTCATTGACCATTATTCCTTGTTCATTCTTCATCGTTCATTTTTCATTAATCATTGATCCTTGTTCATTCTTCATCGTTCATTCTTCATTGATCATTGATCCTTGTTCATTCTTCATTCTTCATCGTTCATTCGTCATTGACCATTAATCCTTGTTCATTCTTCATCGTTCATTCTTCATTGATTATTGATCCTTGTTCATTCTTCATCGTTCATTCTTCATTGATCATTAATGCTTGTTCATTCTTCATCGTTCATTCGTCATTGACCATTAATCCTTGTTCATTCTTCATCGTTCATTCTTCATTGATCATTGATCCTTGTTCATTCTTCATCGTTCATTCGTCATTGATCATTGATCCTTGTTCATTCTTCATCGTTCATTCGTCATTGACCATTAATCCTTGTTCATTCTTCATCGTTCATTCTTCATTGATCATTGATCCTTGATCTTTCTTCATCGTTCATTCGTCATTGATCATTGATCCTTGTTCATTATTCATCGTTCTATGTTCATTGATCATTGATGCTTGTTCATTCTTCATCGTTCATTCTTCATTGATCATTGATACTTGTTCATTCTTCATCGTTCATTCTTCATTGATCATTGATCTTTGTTCATTCTTCATCGTTCATTCGTCATTGATCATTGATCCTTGTTCATTCTTCATCGTTCATTCTTTATTGATCATTGATCCTTGTTCATTCTTCATCGTTCATTCTTCATTGATCATTGATCCTTGTTCATTCTTCATCGTTCATTCTTCATTGACCATTGATCCTTGTTCATTCTTCATTGATCATTGATCCTTGTTCATTCTTCATCGTTCATTCTTCATTGATCATTTATCCTTGTTCATTCTTCATTGATCATTGATCCTTGTTCATTCTTAATCGTTCAATCTTCATTGATCATTGATCCTTGTTCATTCTTCATCGTTCATTCGTCATTGACCATTAATCCTTGTTCATTCTTCATCGTTCATTCTTCTTTGATCATTGATCCTTGTTCATTCTTCATCGTTCATTCGTCATTGACCATTGATCCTAGTTCATTCTTCATCGTTCATTCGTCATTGATCATTGATCCTTGCTCATTCTTCATCGTTCATTCTTTATTGATCATTGATCCTTGTTCATTCTTCATCGTTCATTCTTCATTGATCATTGATCCTTGTTCATTCTTCATCGTTCATTCTTCATTGATCATTGATCCTTGTTCATTCTTCATCGTTCATTCGTCATTGACCATTAATCCTTGTTCATTCTTCATCGTTCTTTCTTTATTGATCATTGATCCTTGTTCATTCTTCATCGTTCATTCTTCATTGATCATTGATCCTTGTTCATTCTTCATCGTTCATTCTTCATTGACCATTAATCCTTATTCATTCTTCATCGTTCATTCTTCATTGATCATTGATCCTTGTTCATTCTTCATCGTTCATTCGTCATTGATCATTGATCCTTGTTCATTCTTCATCGTTCATTCGTCATTGACCATTAATCCTTGTTCATTCTTCATCGTTCATTCTTCATTGATCATTGATCCTTGTTCTTTCTTCATCGTTCATTCGTCATTGATCATTGATCCTTGTTCATTCTTCATCGTTCTATCTTTAATGATCATTGATTCTTGTTCATTCTTCATCGTTCATTCTTCATTGATTATTGATCCTTGTTCATTCTTCATCGTTCATTCTTCATTGATCATTGATCTTTGTTCATTCTTCATCGTTCATTCGTCATTGATCATTGATCCTTGTTCATTCTTCATCGTTCATTCTTTATTGATCATTGATCCTTGTTCATTCTTCATCGTTCATTCTTCATTGATCATTGATCCTTGTTCATTCTTCATCGTTCATTCTTCATTGATCATTGATCATTGATCCTTGTTCATTCTTCATCGTTCATTCGTCATTGACCATTAATCCTTGTTCATTCTTCATCGTTCTTTCTTCATTGATCATTGATCCTTGTTCATTCTTCATCGTTCATTCTTCATTGATCATCGATCCTTGTTCATTCTTCATCGTTCATTCTTCATTGACCATTAATCCTTCTTCATTCTTCATCGTTCATTCTTCATCATTCATTCTTCTTTGATCATTGATCCTTGTTCATTCTTCATCGTTCATTCGTCATTGACCATTGATCCTTGTTCATTCTTCATCGTTCATTCGTCATTGACCATTAATCCTTGTTCATTCTTCATCGTTCATTCTTCATTGATCATTGATCCTTGTTCATTCTTCATCGTTCATTCGTCATTGATCATTGATCCTTGTTCATTCTTCATCGTTCATTCGTCATTGACCATTATTCCTTGTTCATTCTTCATCGTTCATTTTTCATTAATCATTGATCCTTGTTCATTCTTCATCGTTCATTCTTCATTGATCATTGATCCTTGTTCATTCTTCATTCTTCATCGTTCATTCGTCATTGACCATTAATCCTTGTTCATTCTTCATCGTTCATTCTTCATTGATTATTGATCCTTGTTCATTCTTCATCGTTCATTCTTCATTGATCATTAATGCTTTTTCATTCTTCATCGTTCATTCGTCATTGACCATTAATCCTTGTTCATTCTTCATCGTTCATTCTTCATTGATCATTGATCCTTGTTCATTCTTCATCGTTCATTCGTCATTGATCATTGATCCTTGTTCATTCTTCATCGTTCATTCGTCATTGACCATTAATCCTTGTTCATTCTTCATCGTTCATTCTTCATTGATCATTGATCCTTGATCTTTCTTCATCGTTCATTCGTCATTGATCATTGATCCTTGTTCATTATTCATCGTTCTATGTTCATTGATCATTGATGCTTGTTCATTCTTCATCGTTCATTCTTCATTGATCATTGATCCTTGTTCATTCTTCATCGTTCATTCTTCATTGATCATTGATCTTTGTTCATTCTTCATCGTTCATTCGTCATTGATCATTGATCCTTGTTCATTCTTCATCGTTCATTCTTTATTGATCATTGATCCTTGTTCATTCTTCATCGTTCATTCTTCATTGATCATTGATCCTTGTTCATTCTTCATCGTTCATTCTTCATTGACCATTGATCCTTGTTCATTCTTCATTGATCATTGATCCTTGTTCATTCTTCATCGTTCATTCTTCATTGATCATTTATCCTTGTTCATTCTTCATTGATCATTGATCCTTGTTCATTCTTAATCGTTCAATCTTCATTGATCATTGATCCTTGTTCATTCTTCATCGTTCATTCGTCATTGACCATTAATCCTTGTTCATTCTTCATCGTTCATTCTTCTTTGATCATTGATCCTTGTTCATTCTTCATCGTTCATTCGTCATTGACCATTGATCCTAGTTCATTCTTCATCGTTCATTCGTCATTGACCATTAATCCTTGTTCATTCTTCATCGTTCATTCTTCATTGATCATTGATCCTTGTTCATTCTTCATTGATCATTGATCCTTGTTCATTCTTCATCGTTCATTCTTCATTGACCATTAATCCTTCTTCATTCTTCATCGTTCATTCTTCATCATTCATTCTTCTTTGATCATTGATCCTTGTTCATTCTTCATCGTTCATTCGTGATTGACCATTGATCCTTGTTCATTCTTCATCGTTCATTCGTCATTGACCATTAATCCTTGTTCATTCTTCATCGTTCATTCTTCATTGATCATTGATCCTTGTTCATTCTTCATCGTTCATTCGTCATTTATCATTGATCCTTGTTCATTCTTCATCGTTCATTCGTCATTGACCATTAATCCTTGTTCATTCTTCATCGTTCATTTTTCATTAATCATTGATCCTTGTTCATTCTTCATCGTTCATTCTTCATTGATCATTGATCCTTGTTCATTCTTCATTCTTCATCGTTCATTCGTCATTGACCATTAATCCTTGTTCATTCTTCATCGTTCATTCTTCATTGATTATTGATCCTTGTTCATTCTTCATCGTTCATTCTTCATTGATCATTGATGCTTGTTCATTCTTCATCGTTCATTCGTCATTGACCATTAATCCTTGTTCATTCTTCATCGTTCATTCTTCATTGATCATTGATCCTTGTTCATTCTTCATCGTTCATTCGTCATTGATCATTGATCCTTGTTCATTCTTCATCGTTCATTCGTCATTGACCATTAATCCTTGTTCATTCTTCATCATTCATTCTTCATTGATCATTGATCCTTGTTCTTTCTTCATCGTTCATTCGTCATTGATCATTGATCCTTGTTCATTATTCATCGTTCTATGTTCATTGATCATTGATGCTTGTTCATTCTTCATCGTTCATTCTTCATTGATCATTGATCCTTGTTCATTCTTTATCGTTCATTCTTCATTGATCATTGATCTTTGTTCATTCTTCATCGTTCATTCGTCATTGATCATTGATCCTTGTTCATTCTTCATCGTTCATTCTTTATTGATCATTGATCCTTGTTCATTCTTCATCGTTCATTCTTCATTGATCATTGATCCTTGTTCATTCTTCATCGTTCATTCTTCATTGACCATTGATCCTTGTTCATTCTTCATTGATCATTGATCCTTGTTCATTCTTAATCGTTCAATCTTCATTGATCATTGATCCTTGTTCATTCTTCATCGTTCATTCGTCATTGACCATTAATCCTTGTTCATTCTTCATCGTTCATTCTTCTTTGATCATTGATCCTTGTTCATTCTTCATCGTTCATTCGTCATTGACCATTGATCCTAGTTCATTCTTCATCGTTCATTCGTCATTGACCATTAATCCTTGTTCATTCTTCATCGTTCATTCTTCATTGATCATTGATCCTTGTTCATTCTTCATCGTTCATTCTTCATTGATCATTGATCCTTGTTCATTCTTCATCGTTCATTCTTCATTGACCATTAATCCTTCTTCATTCTTCATCGTTCATTCTTCATCATTCATTCTTCTTTGATCATTGATCCTTGTTCATTCTTCATCGTTCATTCGTCATTGACCATTGATCCTTGTTCATTCTTCATCGTTCATTCGTCATTGACCATTAATCCTTGTTCATTCTTCATCGTTCATTCTTCATTGATCATTGATCCTTGTTCATTCTTCATCGTTCATTCGTCATTGATCATTGATCCTTGTTCATTCTTCATCGTTCATTCGTCATTGACCATTAATCCTTGTTCATTCTTCATCGTTCATTTTTCATTAATCATTGATCCTTGTTCATTCTTCATCGTTCATTCTTCATTGATCATTGATCCTTGTTCATTCTTCATTCTTCATCGTTCATTCGTCATTGACCATTAATCCTTGTTCATTCTTCATCGTTCATTCTTCATTGATTATTGATCCTTGTTCATTCTTCATCGTTCATTCTTCATTGATCATTGATGCTTGTTCATTCTTCATCGTTCATTCGTCATTGACCATTAATCCTTGTTCATTCTTCATCGTTCATTCTTCATTGATCATTGATCCTTGTTCTTTCTTCATCGTTCATTCGTCATTGATCATTGATCCTTGTTCATTATTCATCGTTCTATGTTCATTGATCATTGATGCTTGTTCATTCTTCATCATTCATTCTTCATTGATCATTGATCCGTGTTCATTCTTCATTGATCATTGATCCTTGTTCATTCTTCATCGTTCATTCTTCATTGATCATTGATCTTTGTTCATTCTTCATCGTTCATTCGTCATTGATCATTGATCCTTGTTCATTCTTCATCGTTCATTCTTTATTGATCATTGATCCTTGTTCATTCTTCATCGTTCATTCTTCATTGATCATTGATGTTTGTTCATTCTTCATCGTTCATTCGTCATTGATCATTGATCCTTGTTCATTCTTCATCGTTCATTCTTTATTGATCATTGATCCTTGTTCATTCTTCATCGTTCATTCTTCATTGATCATTGATCCTTGTTCATTCTTCATCGTTCATTCTTCATTGACCATTGATCCTTGTTCATTCTTCATTGATCATTGATCCTTGTTCATTCTTCATCGTTCATTCTTCATTGATCATTTATCCTTGTTCATTCTTCATTGATCATTGATCCTTGTTCATTCTTAATCGTTCAATCTTCATTGATCATTGATCCTTGTTCATTCTTCATCGTTCATTCGTCATTGACCATTAATCCTTGTTCATTCTTCATCGTTCATTCTTCTTTGATCATTGATCCTTGTTCATTCTTCATCGTTCATTCGTCATTGACCATTGATCCTAGTTCATTCTTCATCGTTCATTCGTCATTGACCATTAATCCTTGTTCATTCTTCATCGTTCATTCTTCATTGATCATTGATCCTTATTCATTCTTCATCGTTCATTCTTCATTGATCATTGATCCTTGTTCATTCTTCATCGTTCATTCTTCATTGACCATTAATCCTTCTTCATTCTTCATCGTTCATTCTTCATCATTCATTCTTCTTTGATCATTGATCCTTGTTCATTCTTCATCGTTCATTCGTCATTGACCATTGATCCTTGTTCATTCTTCATCGTTCATTCGTCATTGACCATTAATCCTTGTTCATTCTTCATCGTTCATTCTTCATTGATCATTGATCCTTGTTCATTCTTCATCGTTCATTCGTCATTGACCATTAATCCTTGTTCATTCTTCATCGTTCATTTTTCATTAATCATTGATCCTTGTTCATTCTTCATCGTTCATTCTTCATTGATCATTGATCCTTGTTCATTCTTCATTCTTCATCGTTCATTCGTCATTGACCATTAATCCTTGTTCATTCTTCATCGTTCATTCTTCATTGATTATTGATCCTTGTTCATTCTTCATCGTTCATTCTTCATTGATCATTGATGCTTGTTTATTCTTCATCGTTCATTCGTCATTGACCATTAATCCTTGTTCATTCTTCATCGTTCATTCTTCATTGATCATTGATCCTTGTTCATTCTTCATCGTTCATTCTTCATTGATCATTGATCCTTGTTCATTCTTCATCGTTCATTCTTCATTGACCATTAATCCTTCTTCATTCTTCATCGTTCATTCTTCATCATTCATTCTTCTTTGATCATTGATCCTTGTTCATTCTTCATCGTTCATTCGTCATTGACCATTGATCCTTGTTCATTCTTCATCGTTCATTCGTCATTGACCATTAATCCTTGTTCATTCTTCATCGTTCATTCTTCATTGATCATTGATCCTTGTTCATTCTTCATCGTTCATTCGTCATTGATCATTGATCCTTGTTCATTCTTCATCGTTCATTCGTCATTGACCATTAATCCTTGTTCATTCTTCATCGTTCATTTTTCATTAATCATTGATCCTTGTTCATTCTTCATCGTTCATTCTTCATTGATCATTGATCCTTGTTCATTCTTCATTCTTCATCGTTCATTCGTCATTGACCATTAATCCTTGTTCATTCTTCATCGTTCATTCTTCATTGATTATTGATCCTTGTTCATTCTTCATCGTTCATTCTTCATTGATCATTGATGCTTGTTCATTCTTCATCGTTCATTCGTCATTGACCATTAATCCTTGTTCATTCTTCATCGTTCATTCTTCATTGATCATTGATCCTTGTTCTTTCTTCATCGTTCATTCGTCATTGATCATTGATCCTTGTTCATTATTCATCGTTCTATGTTCATTGATCATTGATGCTTGTTCATTCTTCATCATTCATTCTTCATTGATCATTGATCCGTGTTCATTCTTCATTGATCATTGATCCTTGTTCATTCTTCATCGTTCATTCTTCATTGATCATTGATCTTTGTTCATTCTTCATCGTTCATTCGTCATTGATCATTGATCCTTGTTCATTCTTCATCGTTCATTCTTTATTGATCATTGATCCTTGTTCATTCTTCATCGTTCATTCTTCATTGATCATTGATCTTTGTTCATTCTTCATCGTTCATTCGTCATTGATCATTGATCCTTGTTCATTCTTCATCGTTCATTCTTTATTGATCATTGATCCTTGTTCATTCTTCATCGTTCATTCTTCATTGATCATTGATCCTTGTTCATTCTTCATCGTTCATTCTTCATTGACCATTGATCCTTGTTCATTCTTCATTGATCATTGATCCTTGTTCATTCTTCATCGTTCATTCTTCATTGATCATTTATCCTTGTTCATTCTTCATTGATCATTGATCCTTGTTCATTCTTAATCGTTCAATCTTCATTGATCATTGATCCTTGTTCATTCTTCATCGTTCATTCGTCATTGACCATTAATCCTTGTTCATTCTTCATCGTTCATTCTTCTTTGATCATTGATCCTTGTTCATTCTTCATCGTTCATTCGTCATTGACCATTGATCCTAGTTCATTCTTCATCGTTCATTCGTCATTGACCATTAATCCTTGTTCATTCTTCATCGTTCATTCTTCATTGATCATTGATCCTTATTCATTCTTCATCGTTCATTCTTCATTGATCATTGATCCTTGTTCATTCTTCATCGTTCATTCTTCATTGACCATTAATCCTTCTTCATTCTTCATCGTTCATTCTTCATCATTCATTCTTCTTTGATCATTGATCCTTGTTCATTCTTCATCGTTCATTCGTCATTGACCATTGATCCTTGTTCATTCTTCATCGTTCATTCGTCATTGACCATTAATCCTTGTTCATTCTTCATCGTTCATTCTTCATTGATCATTGATCCTTGTTCATTCTTCATCGTTCATTCGTCATTGACCATTAATCCTTGTTCATTCTTCATCGTTCATTTTTCATTAATCATTGATCCTTGTTCATTCTTCATCGTTCATTCTTCATTGATCATTGATCCTTGTTCATTCTTCATTCTTCATCGTTCATTCGTCATTGACCATTAATCCTTGTTCATTCTTCATCGTTCATTCTTCATTGATTATTGATCCTTGTTCATTCTTCATCGTTCATTCTTCATTGATCATTGATGCTTGTTTATTCTTCATCGTTCATTCGTCATTGACCATTAATCCTTGTTCATTCTTCATCGTTCATTCTTCATTGATCATTGATCCTTGTTCATTCTTCATCGTTCATTCTTCATTGATCATTGATCCTTGTTCATTCTTCATCGTTCATTCTTCATTGACCATTAATCCTTCTTCATTCTTCATCGTTCATTCTTCATCATTCATTCTTCTTTGATCATTGATCCTTGTTCATTCTTCATCGTTCATTCGTCATTGACCATTGATCCTTGTTCATTCTTCATCGTTCATTCGTCATTGACCATTAATCCTTGTTCATTCTTCATCGTTCATTCTTCATTGATCATTGATCCTTGTTCATTCTTCATCGTTCATTCGTCATTGATCATTGATCCTTGTTCATTCTTCATCGTTCATTCGTCATTGACCATTAATCCTTGTTCATTCTTCATCGTTCATTTTTCATTAATCATTGATCCTTGTTCATTCTTCATCGTTCATTCTTCATTGATCATTGATCCTTGTTCATTCTTCATTCTTCATCGTTCATTCGTCATTGACCATTAATCCTTGTTCATTCTTCATCGTTCATTCTTCATTGATTATTGATCCTTGTTCATTCTTCATCGTTCATTCTTCATTGATCATTGATGCTTGTTCATTCTTCATCGTTCATTCGTCATTGACCATTAATCCTTGTTCATTCTTCATCGTTCATTCTTCATTGATCATTGATCCTTGTTCATTCTTCATCGTTTATTCGTCATTGATCATTGATCCTTGTTCATTCTTCATCGTTCATTCGTCATTGACCATTAATCCTTGTTCATTCTTCATCGTTCATTCTTCATTGATCATTGATCCTTGTTCTTTCTTCATCGTTCATTCGTCATTGATCATTGATCCTTGTTCATTATTCATCGTTCTATGTTCATTGATCATTGATGCTTGTTCATTCTTCATCGTTCATTCTTCATTGATCATTGATCCTTGTTCATTCTTCATTGATCATTGATCCTTGTTCATTCTTCATCGTTCATTCTTCATTGATCATTGATCTTTGTTCATTCTTCATCGTTCATTCGTCATTGATCATTGATCCTTGTTCATTCTTCATCGTTCATTCTTTATTGATCATTGATCCTTGTTCATTCTTCATCGTTCATTCTTCATTGATCATTGATCTTTGTTCATTCTTCATCGTTCATTCGTCATTGATCATTGATCCTTGTTCAATCTTCATCGTTCATTCTTTATTGATCATTGATCCTTGTTCATTCTTCATCGTTCATTCTTCATTGATCATTGATCCTTGTTCATTCTTCATCGTTCATTCTTCATTGACCATTGATCCTTGTTCATTCTTCATTGATCATTGATCCTTGTTCATTCTTCATCGTTCATTCTTCATTGATCATTTATCCTTGTTCATTCTTCATTGATCATTGATCCTTGTTCATTCTTAATCGTTCAATCTTCATTGATCATTGATCCTTGTTCATTCTTCATCGTTCATTCGTCATTGACCATTAATCCTTGTTCATTCTTCATCGTTCATTCTTCTTTGATCATTGATCCTTGTTCATTCTTCATCGTTCATTCGTCATTGACCATTGATCCTAGTTCATACTTCATCGTTCATTCGTCATTGACCATTAATCCTTGTTCATTCTTCATCGTTCATTCTTCATTGATCATTGATCCTTGTTCATTCTTCATCGTTCATTCTTCATTGATCATTGATCCTTGTTCATTCTTCATCGTTCATTCTTCATTGACCATTAATCCTTCTTCATTCTTCATCGTTCATTCTTCATCATTCATTCTTCTTTGATCATTGATCCTTGTTCATTCTTCATCGTTCATTCGTCATTGACCATTGATCCTTGTTCATTCTTCATCGTTCATTCGTCATTGACCATTAATCCTTGTTCATTCTTCATCGTTCATTCTTCATTGATCATTGATCCTTGTTCATTCTTCATCGTTCATTCGTCATTGACCATTAATCCTTGTTCATTCTTCATCGTTCATTTTTCATTAATCATTGATCCTTGTTCATTCTTCATCGTTCATTCTTCATTGATCATTGATCCTTGTTCATTCTTCATTCTTCATCGTTCATTCGTCATTGACCATTAATCCTTGTTCATTCTTCATCGTTCATTCTTCATTGATTATTGATCATTGTTCATTCTTCATCGTTCATTCTTCATTGATCATTGATGCTTGTTCATTCTTCATCGTTCATTCGTCATTGACCATTAATCCTTGTTCATTCTTCATCGTTCATTCTTCATTGATCATTGATCCTTGTTCATTCTTCATCGTTCATTCGTCATTGATCATTGATCCTTGTTCATTCTTCATCGTTCATTCGTCATTGACCATTAATCCTTGTTCATTCTTCATCGTTCATTCTTCATTGATCATTGATCCTTGTTCTTTCTTCATCGTTCATTCGTCATTGATCATTGATCCTTGTTCATTATTCATCGTTCTATGTTCATTGATCATTGATGCTTGTTCATTCTTCATCGTTCATTCTTCATTGATCATTGATCCTTGTTCATTCTTCATCGTTCATTCTTCATTGATCATTGATCTTTGTTCAATCTTCATCGTTCATTCGTCATTGATCATTGATCCTTGTTCATTCTTCATCGTTCATTCTTTATTGATCATTGATCCTTGTTCATTCTTCATCGTTCATTCTTCATTGATCATTGATCCTTGTTCATTCTTCATCGTTCATTCTTCATTGACCATTGATCCTTGTTCATTCTTCATTGATCATTGATCCTTGTTCATTCTTCATCGTTCATTCTTCATTGATCATTTATCCTTGTTCATTCTTCATTGATCATTGATCCTTGTTCATTCTTAATCGTTCAATCTTCATTGATCATTGATCCTTGTTCATTCTTCATCGTTCATTCGTCATTGACCATTAATCCTTGTTCATTCTTCATCGCTCATTCTTCTTTGATCATTGATCCTTGTTCATTCTTCATCGTTCATTCGTCATTGACCATTGATCCTAGTTCATTCTTCATCGTTCATTCGTCATTGACCATTAATCCTTGTTCATTCTTCATCGTTCATTCTTCATTGATCATTGATCCTTGTTCATTCTTCATCGTTCATTCGTCATTGATAATTGATCCTTGTTCATTCTTCATCGTTCATTCGTCATTGACCATTAATCCTTGTTCATTCTTCATCGTTCATTCTTCATTAATCATTGATCCTTGTTCATTCTTCATCGTTCATTCGTCATTGATCATTGATCCTTGTTCATTCCTCATCGTTCATTCGTCATTGACCATTGATCCTTGTTCATTCTTCATCGTTCATTCTTCATTGATCATTGATCCTAGTTCATTCTTCATCGTTCTATCTTCATTGATCATTGATGCTTGTTCATTCTTCATCGTTCATTCTTCATTGATCATTAATCCTTGTTCATTCTTCATCGTTCATTCTTCATTGATCATTGATCTTTGTTCATTCTTCATCGTTCATTCTTCATTGATCATTGATCCTTGTTCATTCTTCATCGTTCATTCGTCATTGACCATTGATCCTTGTTCATTCTTCATCGTTCATTCTTCATTGATCATTGATCCTTGTTCATTCTTCATCGTTCATTCTTCATTGATCATTGATCCTTGTTCCTTCTTCATTGATCATTGATCCTTGTTCATTCTTAATCGTTCATTCTTCATTGATCATTGATCCTTGTTCATTCTTCATCGTTCATTCTTCATTGATCATTGATCTTTGTTCATTCTTCATCGTTCATTCGTCATTGATCATGGATCCTTGTTCATTCTTCATTGATCATTGATCCTTGTTCATTCTTAATCGTTCATTCTTCATTGATCATTGATCCTTGTTCATTCTTCATCGTTCATTCGTCATTGACCATTAATCCTTGTTCATTCTTCATCGTTCATTCTTCATCGTTCATTCTTCTTTGATCATTGATCCTTGTTCATTCTTAATCGTTCATTCTTCATTGATCATTGATCCTTGTTCATTCTTCATCGTTCATTCGTCATTGACCATTAATCCTTGTTGATTCTTAATCGTTCATTCTTCATTGATCATTGATCCTTGTTCATTCTTCATCGTTCATTCTTCATTGATCATTGATCTTTGTTCATTCTTCATCGTTCATTCGTCATTGATCATTGATCCTTGTTCATTCTTCATTGATCATTGATCCTTGTTCATTCTTAATCGTTCATTCTTCATTGATCATTGATCCTTGTTCATTCTTCATCGTTCATTCGTCATTGACCATTAATCCTTGTTCATTCTTCATCGTTCATTCTTCATTGATCATTGATCCTTGTTCATTCTTCATCGTTCATTCGTCATTGATCATTGATCCTTGTTCATTCTTCATCGTTCATTCGTCATTGACCATTAATCCTTGTTCATTCTTCATCGTTCATTCTTCATTGATCATTGATCCTTGTTCTTTCTTCATCGTTCATTCGTCATTGATCATTGATCCTTGTTCATTCTTCATCGTTCTATGTTCATTGATCATTAATGCTTGTTCATTCTTCATCGTTCATTCTTCATTGGTCATTGATCCTTGTTCATTCTTCATCGTTCATTCTTCATTGATCATTGATCTTTGTTCATTCTTCATCGTTCATTCGTCATTGATCATTGATCCTTGTTCATTCTTCATCGTTCATTCGTCATTGACCATTGATCCTTGTTCATTCTTCATCGTTCATTCTTCATTGATCATTGATCCTTGTTCATTCTTCATCGTTCATTCTTCATTGATCATTGATCCTTGTTCATTCTTCATTGATCATTGATCCTTGTTCATTCTTAATCGTTCATTCTTCATTGATCATTGATCCTTGTTCATTCTTCATCGTTCATTCTTCATTGATCATTGATCTTTGTTCATTCTTCATCGTTCATTCGTCATTGATCATGGATCCTTGTTCATTCTTCATTGATCATTGATCCTTGTTCATTCTTAATCGTTCATTCTTCATTGATCATTGATCCTTGTTCATTCTTCATCGTTCATTCGTCATTGACCATTAATCCTTGTTCATTCTTCATCGTTCATTCTTCATCGTTCATTCTTCTTTGATCATTGATCCTTGTTCATTCTTAATCGTTCATTCTTCATTGATCATTGATCCTTGTTCATTCTTCATCGTTCATTCGTCATTGACCATTAATCCTTGTTGATTCTTAATCGTTCATTCTTCATTGATCATTGATCCTTGTTCATTCTTCATCGTTCATTCTTCATTGATCATTGATCTTTGTTCATTCTTCATCGTTCATTCGTCATTGATCATGGATCCTTGTTCATTCTTCATTGATCATTGATCCTTGTTCATTCTTAATCGTTCATTCTTCATTGATCATTGATCCTTGTTCATTCTTCATCGTTCATTCGTCATTGACCATTAATCCTTGTTCATTCTTCATCGTTCATTCTTCATCGTTCATTCTTCTTTGATCATTGATCCTTGTTCATTCTTAATCGTTCATTCTTCATTGATCATTGATCCTTGTTCATTCTTCATCGTTCATTCGTCATTGACCATTAATCCTTGTTGATTCTTAATCGTTCATTCTTCATTGATCATTGATCCTTGTTCATTCTTCATCGTTCATTCTTCATTGATCATTGATCTTTGTTCATTCTTCATCGTTCATTCGTCATTGATCATTGATCCTTGTTCATTCTTCATTGATCATTGATCCTTGTTCATTCTTAATCGTTCATTCTTCATTGATCATTGATCCTTGTTCATTCTTCATCGTTCATTCGTCATTGACCATTAATCCTTGTTCATTCTTCATCGTTCATTCTTCATTGATCATTGATCCTTGTTCATTCTTCATCGTTCATTCGTCATTGATCATTGATCCTTGTTCATTCTTCATCGTTCATTCGTCATTGACCATTAATCCTTGTTCATTCTTCATCGTTCATTTTTCATTAATCATTGATCCGTGTTCATTCTTCATCGTTCATTCTTCATTGATCATTTTATCCTTGTTCATTCTTCATCGTTCATTCGTCATTGACCATTAATCCTTGTTCATTCTTCATCGTTCATTCTTCATTGATCATTGATCCTTGTTCATTCTTCATCGTTCATTCGTCATTGACCATTAATCCTTGTTCATTCTTCATCGTTCATTCTTCATTGTTCATTCTTCTTTGATCATTGATCCTTGTTCATTCTTAATCGTTCATTCTTCATTGATCATTGATCCTTGTTCATTCTTCATCGTTCATTCGTCATTGACCATTAATCCTTGTTGATTCTTAATCGTTCATTCTTCATTGATCATTGATCCTTGTTCATTCTTCATCGTTCATTCTTCATTGATCATTGATCTTTGTTCATTCTTCATCGTTCATTCGTCATTGATCATTGATCCTTGTTCATTCTTCATTGATCATTGATCCTTGTTCATTCTTAATCGTTCATTCTTCATTGATCATTGATCCTTGTTCATTCTTCATCGTTCATTCGTCATTGACCATTAATCCTTGTTCATTCTTCATCGTTCATTCTTCATTGATCATTGATCCTTGTTCATTCTTCATCGTTCATTCGTCATTGATCATTGATCATTGTTCATTCTTCATCGTTCATTCGTCATTGACCATTAATCCTTGTTCATTCTTCATCGTTCATTCTTCATTGATCATTGATCCTTGTTCTTTCTTCATCGTTCATTCGTCATTGATCATTGATCCTTGTTCATTCTTCATCGTTCTATGTTCATTGATCATTAATGCTTGTTCATTCTTCATCGTTCATTCTTCATTGGTCATTGATCCTTGTTCATTCTTCATCGTTCATTCTTCATTGATCATTGATCTTTGTTCATTCTTCATCGTTCATTCGTCATTGATCATTGATCCTTGTTCATTCTTCATCGTTCATTCGTCATTGACCATTGATCCTTGTTCATTCTTCATCGTTCATTCTTCATTGATCATTGATCCTTGTTCATTCTTCATCGTTCATTCTTCATTGATCATTGATCCTTGTTCATTCTTCATTGATCATTGATCCTTGTTCATTCTTAATCGTTCATTCTTCATTGATCATTGATCCTTGTTCATTCTTCATCGTTCATTCTTCATTGATCATTGATCTATGTTCATTCTTCATCGTTCATTCGTCATTGATCATGGATCCTTGTTCATTCTTCATTGATCATTGATCCTTGTTCATTCTTAATCGTTCATTCTTCATTGATCATTGATCCTTGTTCATTCTTCATCGTTCATTCGTCATTGACCATTAATCCTTGTTCATTCTTCATCGTTCATTCTTCATCGTTCATTCTTCTTTGATCATTGATCCTTGTTCATTCTTAATCGTTCATTCTTCATTGATCATTGATCCTTGTTCATTCTTCATCGTTCATTCGTCATTGACCATTAATCTTTGTTGATTCTTAATCGTTCATTCTTCATTGATCATTGATCCTTGTTCATTCTTCATCGTTCATTCTTCATTGATCATTGATCTTTGTTCATTCTTCATCGTTCATTCTTCATTGATCATTGATCCTTGTTCATTCTTCATCGTTCATTCTTCATTGACCATTAATCCTTCTTCATTCTTCATCGTTCATTCTTCATCATTCATTCTTCTTTGATCATTGATCCTTGTTCATTCTTCATCGTTCATTCGTCATTGACCATTGATCCTTGTTCATTCTTCATCGTTCATTCGTCATTGACCATTAATCCTTGTTCATTCTTCATCGTTCATTCTTCATTGATCATTGATCCTTGTTCATTCTTCATCGTTCATTCGTCATTGATCATTGATCCTTGTTCATTCTTCATCGTTCATTCGTCATTGACCATTATTCCTTGTTCATTCTTCATCGTTCATTTTTCATTAATCATTGATCCTTGTTCATTCTTCATCGTTCATTCTTCATTGATCATTGATCCTTGTTCATTCTTCATTCTTCATCGTTCATTCGTCATTGACCATTAATCCTTGTTCATTCTTCATCGTTCATTCTTCATTGATTATTGATCCTTGTTCATTCTTCATCGTTCATTCTTCATTGATCATTAATGCTTGTTCATTCTTCATCGTTCATTCGTCATTGACCATTAATCCTTGTTCATTCTTCATCGTTCATTCTTCATTGATCATTGATCCTTGTTCATTCTTCATCGTTCATTCGTCATTGATCATTGATCCTTGTTCATTCTTCATCGTTCATTCGTCATTGACCATTAATCCTTGTTCATTCTTCATCGTTCATTCTTCATTGATCATTGATCCTTGATCTTTCTTCATCGTTCATTCGTCATTGATCATTGATCCTTGTTCATTATTCATCGTTCTATGTTCATTGATCATTGATGCTTGTTCATTCTTCATCGTTCATTCTTCATTGATCATTGATCCTTGTTCATTCTTCATCGTTCATTCTTCATTGATCATTGATCTTTGTTCATTCTTCATCGTTCATTCGTCATTGATCATTGATCCTTGTTCATTCTTCATCGTTCATTCTTTATTGATCATTGATCCTTGTTCATTCTTCATCGTTCATTCTTCATTGATCATTGATCCTTGTTCATTCTTCATCGTTCATTCTTCATTGACCATTGATCCTTGTTCATTCTTCATTGATCATTGATCCTTGTTCATTCTTCATCGTTCATTCTTCATTGATCATTTATCCTTGTTCATTCTTCATTGATCATTGATCCTTGTTCATTCTTAATCGTTCAATCTTCATTGATCATTGATCCTTGTTCATTCTTCATCGTTCATTCGTCATTGACCATTAATCCTTGTTCATTGTTCATCGTTCATTCTTCTTTGATCATTGATCCTTGTTCATTCTTCATCGTTCATTCGTCATTGATCATTGATCCTTGCTCATTCTTCATCGTTCATTCTTTATTGATCATTGATCCTTGTTCATTCTTCATCGTTCATTCTTCATTGATCATTGATCCTTGTTCATTCTTCATCGTTCATTCTTCATTGATCATTGATCCTTGTTCATTCTTCATCGTTCATTCGTCATTGACCATTAATCCTTGTTCATTCTTCATCGTTCTTTCTTTATTGATCATTGATCCTTGTTCATTCTTCATCGTTCATTCTTCATTGATCATTGATCCTTGTTCATTCTTCATCGTTCATTCTTCATTGACCATTAATCCTTATTCATTCTTCATCGTTCATTCTTCATTGATCATTGATCCTTGTTCATTCTTCATCGTTCATTCGTCATTGATCATTGATCCTTGTTCATTCTTCATCGTTCATTCGTCATTGACCATTAATCCTTGTTCATTCTTCATCGTTCATTCTTCATTGATCATTGATCCTTGTTCTTTCTTCATCGTTCATTCGTCATTGATCATTGATCCTTGTTCATTCTTCATCGTTCTATCTTTAATGATCATTGATTCTTGTTCATTCTTCATCGTTCATTCTTCATTGATTATTGATCCTTGTTCATTCTTCATCGTTCATTCTTCATTGATCATTGATCTTTGTTCTTTCTTCATCGTTCATTCGTCATTGATCATTGATCCTTGTTCATTCTTCATCGTTCATTCTTTATTGATCATTGATCCTTGTTCATTCTTCATCGTTCATTCTTCATTGATCATTCATCCTTGTTCATTCTTCATCGTTCATTCTTCATTGATCATTGATCATAGATCCTTGTTCATTCTTCATCGTTCATTCGTCATTGACCATTAATCCTTGTTCATTCTTCATCGTTCTTTCTTCATTGATCATTGATCCTTGTTCATTCTTCATCGTTCATTCTTCATTGATCATTGATCCTTGTTCATTCTTCATCGTTCATTCTTCATTGACCATTAATCCTTGTTCATTCTTCATTGATTATTGATCCTTGTTCATTCTTCATCGTTCATTCTTCATTGATCATTGATCTTTGTTCTTTCTTCATCGTTCATTCGTCATTGATCATTGATCCTTGTTCATTCTTCATCGTTCATTCGTCATTGACCATTATTCCTTGTTCATTCTTCATCGTTCATTTTTCATTAATCATTGATCCTTGTTCATTCTTCATCGTTCATTCTTCATTGATCATTGATCCTTGTTCATTCTTCATTCTTCATCGTTCATTCGTCATTGACCATTAATCCTTGTTCATTCTTCATCGTTCATTCTTCATTGATTATTGATCCTTGTTCATTCTTCATCGTTCATTCTTCATTGATCATTAATGCTTTTTCATTCTTCATCGTTCATTCGTCATTGACCATTAATCCTTGTTCATTCTTCATCGTTCATTCTTCATTGATCATTGATCCTTGTTCATTCTTCATCGTTCATTCGTCATTGATCATTGATCCTTGTTCATTCTTCATCGTTCATTCGTCATTGACCATTAATCCTTGTTCATTCTTCATCGTTCATTCTTCATTGATCATTGATCCTGGATCTTTCTTCATCGTTCATTCGTCATTGATCATTGATCCTTGTTCATTATTCATCGTTCTATGTTCATTGATCATTGATGCTTGTTTATTCTTCATCGTTCATTCTTCATTGATCATTGATCCTTGTTCATTCTTCATCGTTCATTCTTCATTGATCATTGATCTTTGTTCATTCTTCATCGTTCATTCGTCATTGATCATTGATCCTTGTTCATTCTTCATCGTTCATTCTTTATTGATCATTGATCCTTGTTCATTCTTCATCGTTCATTCTTCATTGATCATTGATCCTTGTTCATTCTTCATCGTTCATTCTTCATTGACCATTGATCCTTGTTCATTCTTCATTGATCATTGATCCTTGTTCATTCTTCATCGTTCATTCTTCATTGATCATTGATCTTTGTTCATTCTTCATCGTTCATTCGTCATTGATCATTGATCCTTGTTCATTCTTCATCGTTCATTCTTCATTGATCATTGATCCTTGTTCATTCTTCATCGTTCATTCTTCATTGATCATTGATCTTTGTTCATTCTTCATCGTTCATTCGTCATTGATCATTGATCCTTGTTCATTCTTCATCGTTCATTCTTTATTGATCATTGATCCTTGTTCATTCTTCATCGTTCATTCTTCATTGATCATTGATCCTTGTTCATTCTTCATCGTTCATTCTTCATTGACCATTGATCCTTGTTCATTCTTCATTGATCATTGATCCTTGTTCATTCTTCATCGTTCATTCTTCATTGATCATTTATCCTTGTTCATTCTTCATTGATCATTGATCCTTGTTCATTCTTAATCGTTCAATCTTCATTGATCATTGATCCTTGTTCATTCTTCATCGTTCATTCGTCATTGACCATTAATCCTTGTTCATTCTTCATCGTTCATTCTTCTTTGATCATTGATCCTTGTTCATTCTTCATCGTTCATTCGTCATTGACCATTGATCCTAGTTCATTCTTCATCGTTCATTCGTCATTGACCATTAATCCTTGTTCATTCTTCATCGTTCATTCTTCATTGATCATTGATCCTTGTTCATTCTTCATTGATCATTGATCCTTGTTCATTCTTCATCGTTCATTCTTCATTGACCATTAATCCTTCTTCATTCTTCATCGTTCATTCTTCATCATTCATTCTTCTTTGATCATTGATCCTTGTTCATTCTTCATCGTTCATTCGTGATTGACCATTGATCCTTGTTCATTCTTCATCGTTTATTCGTCATTGACCATTAATCCTTGTTCATTCTTCATCGTTCATTCTTCATTGATCATTGATCCTTGTTCATTCTTCATCGTTCATTCGTCATTTATCATTGATCCTTGTTCATTCTTCATCGTTCATTCGTCATTGACCATTAATCCTTGTTCATTCTTCATCGTTCATTTTTCATTAATCATTGATCCTTGTTCATTCTTCATCGTTCATTCTTCATTGATCATTGATCCTTGTTCATTCTTCATTGATCATTGATCCTTGTTCATTCTTCATCGTTCATTCTTCATTGATCATTGATCTTTGTTCATTCTTCATCGTTCATTCGTCATTGATCATTGATCCTTGTTCATTCTTCATCGTTCATTCTTTATTGGTCATTGATCCTTGTTCATTCTTCATCGTTCATTCTTCATTGATCATTGATCTTTGTTCATTCTTCATCGTTCATTCGTCATTGATCATTGATCCTTGTTCATTCTTCATCGTTCATTCGTCATTTATCATTGATAATAAATGACTGAATTGAATGGGAACAGTGGGACCACCTAACCGAGAACACCAAGACTTAAAATGGCTTACCAACAACTTAATTAGGCTGACCAAGCACTTTACCAACACTCAATACAAATGCAATTTAATAAATGCACAATTAATCAATTTAATAACTTACTGGCTCTGATACCAATAGGGATTACAGGATCGATAGAGAAAATAATTTAATAATTTTGTGGATATAAATCTTATTATATAATTGATAATAATAAGATAAGTAAAGAAAGTTAGATTTATTTGAGATAAGACTTAAACAAAAGAAAATTACAGGATGCTCTCATCTTAGAGCTAGACACTTTATTTATACACAAAGGAAGAGATAAGGTGCAATCTGCTCTTCCAATAAGAAATTAAAGAGAAAAAGTAAATAGTACAAACATAATTATTAAAGTTACACTATAATACTGTAGAAGATGCTTTGAATTACTATTGAAGATGCTTTACTGTTGAAGATGCTTTGAATCACTGTTGGAGATGCTTTACTGTTGAAGATGCTTTGAATTACTGTTGGAGATGCTTTTGATTTCGTCATTGCTTACGTTTGTGCTTCCGGATGAATTAATTTGAGTTGTTGAACATTTGAATGATACTTTTGATTTCGTCATTGCTTACGTTTGTGCTTCCGGATGAATTAATTTGAGTTGTTGAACATTTGAATTGAACTTTTGTGAACTCAATATTAAAAGTCGTATGGATCTTGAGCAAATGGGCCACCAAATGTTGGATCATAAGACTCATTTGAAAACTCCGATAAAATCTCATCAGAGGATTCTTCTGATAATATTTTCTTTGCATATTGTGGATCTTCAAGAATCTTTTTGAGAATAGCTTTCTGGACTTTAGATAATGATTCTGAATTTGGACTTTCTACTTTGGGGTTTTTATTGTGTTGAGGAGAGTTTGAATTTGATGTTGCTTTTGAGGGTGAAGGTTTGTTGGTGGTTGATGGAGATTGGTATTCCATTTTTATACCGGTTTGAAAAAAGGAGATAACATTTTTTGTTGAACAAATTTCTAAGGTAAATTTGTCCCACCATTTAATTTTGAATTCTCTTATTAATGAATATGGATATGGACGTGGAAGGTGTTGTTTGAGACAGTAACTCCAACATAGAATCCATGGAATTTTAAATTCTGCATGAAACATGACTGTAGTTTCATAAGCTTGATAATTTGAATTGGCAACAAAAGTTGTGAAACCCTCATTGCATTCTTTTGGATAAATTTGAGGAGTTGGTCCAAATAAATACCACCAATGATAAAACCACATAGGATATTTCTTTGGACAATATTTGTCAAATATAAAAAACCATGAATGATCAAATGGTCTGAATAAAAATGCTCTATACCAGGCCATTTTGTAATCATAGTATGAGTAATTTTGAGGGAAAAATCTTTTTGAAAAAATTCGTTCTGCATAAGGGTCTCCCCATTCTACAGACGAAATAATTTTCTTAAAAATACATTTTGAATAAATTATTTTTTCTGAAGAATCCTTAATATGTTGGATTTCAACAGAGTTTGAATCTACTAAAATAAATTCATAAAACCTTTGAGTTTTAAAACGATTTTCTGGTATCCATTCGCAACCTTTTGGAAAAGTTTTTTGATTGATGGAATTAATAATTTGTGGGCTTTGAGGAATTGTAAAATTAGTGAGATATACATTTTCTATTTCGGTTTTTGTAATGTATGCAGATTTGGTAAAGCTTTGTGTTGGTATTTTTGTAGTTGGTTCTTTTTGTTTTGAATTTGAAATAATATTTTGTGAAGTAGGCTCTTGAACAATTTGTGAATATGGAAGTGGGGGAAAATCATTTAGTTGAGTAAATTTGTTTGAAATGGATAGGGTAGTTTGAAGATTTTTGGAGGATGAAAATTTATTTTGTTCTGTTTTGTTTGGTTTTGGATCTGGTTCCATTTCGTAATCATCTGAACTCTGGAACCCTTTGAGTTTTTCTTGCTGATTCTTCTTCCTTGGCATTATGATGTCCCTGTAGAAATTCTCTGGTTAAGAAATCAGGGAGAGAGTTACTTTCGCCTCTTATATGCTCTATTTGAAAATCAAATACTGATAAAATTGCTTGCCATCTTGCAAAAATTTGTTTAGAAACAATGTTTTTGACATCCTTTTCTAGAACCTCTTTTGCAGATTTGCAGTCGATCCTTATCAAAAATTTTTTGTTGTAAAGATCATCTTGAAATTTTGAAACGCATAGTACTATAGATAAAATTTCCTTTTTAATGGTAGAATAATTTTTTTGAGGTCCGAGCCAGAGACCTGAATGAAATCTAACTAATTGTTCTTTTGTATCTATTCTTTGTTTTAATATGCCACCATATCCTATTTCTGATGCATCTGTTTCTACTATCATGAATGCAGATGGATCTGGAATGCCTAGACATGGAAGTGATTTGATTTTTTGTTTTAATTCAATAATAGTCTTAGTATGAATTTCTGACCAGGGAGGCGGATTTTTTTGAAGTCTTTGAAAGAGGGGCATGCAAATTTGTCTGAGCTTTGGGAAAAAATCTGATATATAATTTAGACATCCCAAAAATCTTTGTAACTGGGTTTTGTCTTTAATTTCGTTAGGGAATTTTTCTGCAAATTCTAAAGACCTTGTAATTGGCTTGATTGTTCCTTTATAAATGTCATGTCCCAAAAATCTAATTTTTGTTTGAAATAATTTCATTTTAGTGGCAGAAACTACTAAACCATTTTTTTCAACAGTGTTTAGAAATATATGTAAATGTTTGAAATGTTGATCAATATCATGAGAAAAAATTAAAACATCATCTATATAAACAATTATGAATGAAGAAAATTGATTGAAAATATCATTCATTATATGTTGAAATTCAGAAGGAGCATTTTTAAGTCCAAAAGGCATTACATTCCACTCATAATGTCCAAATGGTACCGTGAATGCAGTTTTATACCTATCTTCTTTAGCAATTTGTATTTGCCAGAAACCAGATTTCATATCAAATTTTGAAAATATTTTGGCTTTATATAAGCGATTAATTAAATCTCTTTTATTTGGGATTGGATATCTTATCCATTGAAGAACTTTGTTTAAAGGTTTGTAATTAATAACTAGTCTAGGAACTCCTCTTTCTTTTTCTGCTGCATTCATAACATAAAATGCTGCACAGCTCCAAGGAGATTTGGATGGAGTTATTAATTTTTTATCTAAAAGAGTTTGAATTTCTTTCTTGCAGAATTCAAGATGCTCAGAATTCATTTGGATGGGTCTAGCTTTTGTAGGAATATTTTTTTTCAGAGAAATCTTTTTCATATGGCAATGTGACAATATGCCTTTTTCTATCCCAAAAGGCATTTGGAATATCAGCACAAACTTTTGATTTAAAAATATTTTCTAAATTAAAAATTTTTTGTTGCAATTTTGATTGTTGTAATTGTTCTTCAATCCTTTGAAAAGAAATTTCTTCTTTTAAAGAAGAAATTTGAAATTCTTTTTGTTTTATTAAATTTATACTTTGTATTACTGAAGAATTTTGTAATAAATTAATATCTTTTTGTAACATGGGACTTAAAAAGGGAAATGATAATTGTTTCCCTAAAATTTTTGTATGAACACCTTTGTCATCAACCCAAAAAGGATAAATTTGTGTTAAAAAGGGAGTGCCTAATATTATTTCTTCCTTAATATCATTAATAATAATGAAAGTATTAGTAAAACTATAATTTTCATTTATGATCTTTCCTTTTGAAATTTTATATTTAATATCCATGGGTGAACTATTTGCACTATATAACCGAGTTTTTGTTTTTTCATAAAATTTAGTTGGGACTAATCCTTCCCTTAAGCAATTTTGATCCGCTCCACTATCAATTAAAGCAATATAGGTTTTTTGAAAATCTCCAATTTGAAAAGTAACTGGTGCATACCATTTTTGAAAATTAATTTTATTAATAACAGTGATAAAATCATCATCATCCCCATTAACTTTCTCTTTTCCCAAAGAAAGATTTTCTTTATAGATGGGGTTTTCTAAAATAGATAATTTTGTTTCAAGTTCGAAATCTTTGATTTCTAAATGCTTTAAACTATTTTTGATAGAAATGATGTCTTCTTTGATTTTATTTATTTCAAGTTGAAGATCTTTGACCGAAAGAGTTTGATTCTTAATAGGAATTAATTTAGAAGTCATTTCTTTGGAAGAGTATTTTTCTAATAATTTTGAAATATTGAAAGGTTCAATTTGAGGAATTGGAATACTTTCTTTGTTTTTAGAGGTAGAGGTTTCACCCAAAACCATAGTTTTGAGTTTCAAAAGGGTTTCTCTTTTGATCTCTTTATCTTGGATTTTGTCAACGAGATCAAAAAGAAATTCCACATTTTTCTCTTTATCTGTTAAAACATTAATGCATTTGATAGGAGAGGAAGAAATCGAAGATTCAGAATCAGAAGTTTGATCATTAATTTGTAAAATTTCGTCATCTTCCTTTTCTGAAGAAGAAGAAGAAGTAGACTCAGGGGTTTGTAATAATATTTTGGATATTTTATCTCCTAGCTCAGAGTCGTTAATAAATAATTCTTGAATCTTTTTCTTTGTGGTACAAGCATTTGCTTTATGTCCAGGTTTTCCACACGAATAACAAAAGATTTTGAAAGCTTTGTTTGATTTTCGGAAATTTCCGAAATTTTTCTTTCCTCGTTTCTTTCGATAATAAGAAGGATAAGAATTTTTATTTTTATCTTTTGAAAATTTAGAAAATTGTTTTTTAATTTTCTTTTTTGTAGAGGGAGCTCTAATAGCTTCCATACCAAATGCTTCACAGAAACATCCAATTTCTTTCCTAGATTGTTTCTTTTCAGAGGTATATTTGGCTTGGAGTTTGAGTTCTTCACATAAAGAAAGACCTTCCTTTTTAATGAAAGCGAATAGTCCTCCATAAGTAGTATTATTAAGAGCTTGTTCTTTATCTGTATCATGTTCAGCTATTTTTCTAAAAATTCTTTGAGCAAATAATTTTGGTAGTCCTGATATAAATTTTTCTTTCCAAAAACTTTGATTGCAATCTTGTCTTTGTAAAACATAACTAAAGAAGGTATCTTTATACCATCTATAGTCACTTAAACTTGGGCAACGTAAATTTTGTAAAATTGTTTCTCCAGAAGAAAGAGTTTGAGTAGGGTTACCGACAAAATGAAAGGCAATAACTATGATTAAGAAATCACAGCAGTCAGATTTTTGAAATACATTTCCTTGATCATCCATGATGTCAGTAACGTGATTCAAAATTTCTAATCTGTCTTGTAAAGTGAGAAGATTATCCCACCAGTTTTTTAATTGCCCAGTAAAACCTGATATAATAAAACCAAAAATTATTTGTTCATCCAAAGGTTTTGCCTTGTAAGCTACAATAGCCATTCCCATATTTTGAAGAGTATTAAGAATTTCATAATCAGATTTTCCATCTATGTTCCATTCATGGATCATATCTGGGGAAAAGGATTTGGAAGTAAATGTAGACCTTTCTTCATATTGAAGATCAACAGGAGTAGGCCTAGGATAATAGTTTTTTGTAGGGATATTCTTCCAAGATGATCGTATTTTATTAATTTGATGAGGATCATTATCAGATTCTTGAAATTGCTTTGCAACTTTTGAAATGATTAAAGACTCAGAATTTTCTTCATCAGAAGATATCTCTGAACTTTGATATTTACTCAAAACCTTAATATGACTTGGACTATCTGCTAATTTTTGTAAAGATTTTTGAATTTTATCTAACACTGCAGAATTAGAGTTAGAAGAAGTAAAACCATTTTTTGGAAACATTTGAGTCATAGGTATAGTTAATCCTGGTGGTTTGAAATGCGGTGCAGAAACCTTATCAGATCCTAATGATGCAATCGTATTAGGGGCTATGGATCTAGAGGTTTCTTTTTGTAAATTATCAACCTTATTTGAAAGTTGATCTACTTGTGTAGCAACGGTATGAAGGATTTGATTTGTAAAATTATTTTGATGATAAATTTTAATGATGTCTTCTACATTTGGAGTTTTATCTGTTTGATCTACTCTTCCTTCTTTAAAAGGACTAGCCTTTATTTCACGGTCATAATAGGGAAAAGTAATATTTTGTAATGGTGGATGAACTGAACTAATTGTTTGTCCATCCTTCAAAACCCAATTTTTTTGAAGTTTGGTTTGTACAAATATGTGATTTTGAGAATATGGATTAGCAATACCTTGTTTTTCACAAAACAATAAAAACCATGTAAAAAACGGGATATTAATTTGAATAGTATTCATATCTTTATACCATACATCTCTTATTGAGTCTTTAAAGGAGCGAGAAAAAGATCTAAACCAATCTCGATGTTCAGCATTGTGAGAGGAATTAAATTCATCTCTTAGATAGTTTTTATCTATTTCAAAATCTTTAGTAATTGTATTGATAGAGTCAAAATTTTGCATATCAGACATTGTGGGAGATGCAGGTCTAGATGAAGAGATTTGAGAAGTTTGAGAAGCATTTGCTTCATATTCAGGAATAGGAGATTTATATCTGACTTTGATTGGTTCAGAAATGACTGAAGTTGTTTTTTGAGGAAAAGAAAAAGATCTTCATGGATAGTTGGAAGAAGAAGTACAAGGAGAACTAGATAATTCTCTCATAGACCCAAACCTTATAAGAACTTTATTTTCGTCTTCCTCAATGCATTCTATTTCTTGTCTTATGTTTCTAGGAGGCATTGGATTTGAGAATTGAAATGTCTCAGGAATAGAAATTTGATCCCATCTCAAGGTTTTTGCTGTAGAAACTATTGATTTAGTATTCTCAGCATGAACCTCTATAAAAATAGTTTCTTCTTTTGAAGAAGCCTCATGTATGAATTTTGGATTAACTGTGGAATTCATTAATCTAAAATAAACACGGAAAACAATTGCAAAATTTCTAGCAAACTCTTTAAATTTATTATTTAAAATTTGAATATCTAAAATTAATGAAGATAAGATTAATGGGTCTTGAAGATCTACTGTAAAGTTTGGAAAACAATTGAAATATATTGGGCCATTACAGATATTAGTTTGAATCATAGCCAAAACAGAATCTTTATAATTATTAAGTCGATCGTCTCTGAGAGCTAGGAAAATTGGACAATCAACTCCTTTATGAACTAATGGTTTTATTCCTATTTGAACAAGGCCAAAATGAATGAATCTAAATCTGTGTTTGAGATAAGCTTTAATGCTGGATTCTGAAAGTAAATGCATAGTTTCAGATTCTTTTTGAATGCTTCTAGTCTCTTCATGAGTTTTGATGCTAAATGCAGTCTTAAAATCAGTAATGCCTATATGATAAATTTTAGTAAGATTTTCTTTTGGAATTTCCCAATTTGAAAAGTTCTTTTCTATATGAACTTCACTACTTTGAATTATATTATTAGGTGATCCTAAACTAATAGCTTTCCTTAACCAGTTTGCCATTAATAAATTAAATGTTGCATAAACTAAATATGACTGAATTGAATGGGAACAGTGGGACCACCTAACCGAGAACACCAAGACTTAAAATGGCTTACCAACAACTTAATTAGGCTGACCAAGCACTTTACCAACACTCAATACAAATGCAATTTAATAAATGCACAATTAATCAATTTAATAACTTACTGGCTCTGATACCAATAGGGATTACAGGATCGATAGAGAAAATAATTTAATAATTTTGTGGATATAAATCTTATTATATAATTGATAATAATAAGATAAGTAAAGAAAGTTAGATTTATTTGAGATAAGACTTAAACAAAAGAAAATTACAGGATGCTCTCATCTTAGAGCTAGACACTTTATTTATACACAAAGGAAGAGATAAGGTGCAATCTGCTCTTCCAATAAGAAATTAAAGAGAAAAAGTAAATAGTACAAACATAATTATTAAAGTTACACTATAATACTGTAGAAGATGCTTTGAATTACTATTGAAGATGCTTTACTGTTGAAGATGCTTTGAATCACTGTTGGAGATGCTTTACTGTTGAAGATGCTTTGAATTACTGTTGGAGATGCTTTTGATTTCGTCATTGCTTACGTTTGTGCTTCCGGATGAATTAATTTGAGTTGTTGAACATTTGAATGATACTTTTGATTTCGTCATTGCTTACGTTTGTGCTTCCGGATGAATTAATTTGAGTTGTTGAACATTTGAATTGAACTTTTGTGAACTCAATATTAAAAGTCGTATGGATCTTGAGCAAATGGGCCACCAAATGTTGGATCATAAGACTCATTTGAAAACTCCGATAAAATCTCATCAGAGGATTCTTCTGATAATATTTTCTTTGCATATTGTGGATCTTCAAGAATCTTTTTGAGAATAGCTTTCTGGACTTTAGATAATGATTCTGAATTTGGACTTTCTACTTTGGGGTTTTTATTGTGTTGAGGAGAGTTTGAATTTGATGTTGCTTTTGAGGGTGAAGGTTTGTTGGTGGTTGATGGAGATTGGTATTCCATTTTTATACCGGTTTGAAAAAAGGAGATAACATTTTTTGTTGAACAAATTTCTAAGGTAAATTTGTCCCACCATTTAATTTTGAATTCTCTTATTAATGAATATGGATATGGACGTGGAAGGTGTTGTTTGAGACAGTAACTCCAACATAGAATCCATGGAATTTTAAATTCTGCATGAAACATGACTGTAGTTTCATAAGCTTGATAATTTGAATTGGCAACAAAAGTTGTGAAACCCTCATTGCATTCTTTTGGATAAATTTGAGGAGTTGGTCCAAATAAATACCACCAATGATAAAACCACATAGGATATTTCTTTGGACAATATTTGTCAAATATAAAAAACCATGAATGATCAAATGGTCTGAATAAAAATGCTCTATACCAGGCCATTTTGTAATCATAGTATGAGTAATTTTGAGGGAAAAATCTTTTTGAAAAAATTCGTTCTGCATAAGGGTCTCCCCATTCTACAGACGAAATAATTTTCTTAAAAATACATTTTGAATAAATTATTTTTTCTGAAGAATCCTTAATATGTTGGATTTCAACAGAGTTTGAATCTACTAAAATAAATTCATAAAACCTTTGAGTTTTAAAACGATTTTCTGGTATCCATTCGCAACCTTTTGGAAAAGTTTTTTGATTGATGGAATTAATAATTTGTGGGCTTTGAGGAATTGTAAAATTAGTGAGATATACATTTTCTATTTCGGTTTTTGTAATGTATGCAGATTTGGTAAAGCTTTGTGTTGGTATTTTTGTAGTTGGTTCTTTTTGTTTTGAATTTGAAATAATATTTTGTGAAGTAGGCTCTTGAACAATTTGTGAATATGGAAGTGGGGGAAAATCATTTAGTTGAGTAAATTTGTTTGAAATGGATAGGGTAGTTTGAAGATTTTTGGAGGATGAAAATTTATTTTGTTCTGTTTTGTTTGGTTTTGGATCTGGTTCCATTTCGTAATCATCTGAACTCTGGAACCCTTTGAGTTTTTCTTGCTGATTCTTCTTCCTTGGCATTATGATGTCCCTGTAGAAATTCTCTGGTTAAGAAATCAGGGAGAGAGTTACTTTCGCCTCTTATATGCTCTATTTGAAAATCAAATACTGATAAAATTGCTTGCCATCTTGCAAAAATTTGTTTAGAAACAATGTTTTTGACATCCTTTTCTAGAACCTCTTTTGCAGATTTGCAGTCGATCCTTATCAAAAATTTTTTGTTGTAAAGATCATCTTGAAATTTTGAAACGCATAGTACTATAGATAAAATTTCCTTTTTAATGGTAGAATAATTTTTTTGAGGTCCGAGCCAGAGACCTGAATGAAATCTAACTAATTGTTCTTTTGTATCTATTCTTTGTTTTAATATGCCACCATATCCTATTTCTGATGCATCTGTTTCTACTATCATGAATGCAGATGGATCTGGAATGCCTAGACATGGAAGTGATTTGATTTTTTGTTTTAATTCAATAATAGTCTTAGTATGAATTTCTGACCAGGGAGGCGGATTTTTTTGAAGTCTTTGAAAGAGGGGCATGCAAATTTGTCTGAGCTTTGGGAAAAAATCTGATATATAATTTAGACATCCCAAAAATCTTTGTAACTGGGTTTTGTCTTTAATTTCGTTAGGGAATTTTTCTGCAAATTCTAAAGACCTTGTAATTGGCTTGATTGTTCCTTTATAAATGTCATGTCCCAAAAATCTAATTTTTGTTTGAAATAATTTCATTTTAGTGGCAGAAACTACTAAACCATTTTTTTCAACAGTGTTTAGAAATATATGTAAATGTTTGAAATGTTGATCAATATCATGAGAAAAAATTAAAACATCATCTATATAAACAATTATGAATGAAGAAAATTGATTGAAAATATCATTCATTATATGTTGAAATTCAGAAGGAGCATTTTTAAGTCCAAAAGGCATTACATTCCACTCATAATGTCCAAATGGTACCGTGAATGCAGTTTTATACCTATCTTCTTTAGCAATTTGTATTTGCCAGAAACCAGATTTCATATCAAATTTTGAAAATATTTTGGCTTTATATAAGCGATTAATTAAATCTCTTTTATTTGGGATTGGATATCTTATCCATTGAAGAACTTTGTTTAAAGGTTTGTAATTAATAACTAGTCTAGGAACTCCTCTTTCTTTTTCTGCTGCATTCATAACATAAAATGCTGCACAGCTCCAAGGAGATTTGGATGGAGTTATTAATTTTTTATCTAAAAGAGTTTGAATTTCTTTCTTGCAGAATTCAAGATGCTCAGAATTCATTTGGATGGGTCTAGCTTTTGTAGGAATATTTTTTTTCAGAGAAATCTTTTTCATATGGCAATGTGACAATATGCCTTTTTCTATCCCAAAAGGCATTTGGAATATCAGCACAAACTTTTGATTTAAAAATATTTTCTAAATTAAAAATTTTTTGTTGCAATTTTGATTGTTGTAATTGTTCTTCAATCCTTTGAAAAGAAATTTCTTCTTTTAAAGAAGAAATTTGAAATTCTTTTTGTTTTATTAAATTTATACTTTGTATTACTGAAGAATTTTGTAATAAATTAATATCTTTTTGTAACATGGGACTTAAAAAGGGAAATGATAATTGTTTCCCTAAAATTTTTGTATGAACACCTTTGTCATCAACCCAAAAAGGATAAATTTGTGTTAAAAAGGGAGTGCCTAATATTATTTCTTCCTTAATATCATTAATAATAATGAAAGTATTAGTAAAACTATAATTTTCATTTATGATCTTTCCTTTTGAAATTTTATATTTAATATCCATGGGTGAACTATTTGCACTATATAACCGAGTTTTTGTTTTTTCATAAAATTTAGTTGGGACTAATCCTTCCCTTAAGCAATTTTGATCCGCTCCACTATCAATTAAAGCAATATAGGTTTTTTGAAAATCTCCAATTTGAAAAGTAACTGGTGCATACCATTTTTGAAAATTAATTTTATAAATAACAGTGATAAAATCATCATCATCCCCATTAACTTTCTCTTTTCCCAAAGAAAGATTTTCTTTATAGATGGGGTTTTCTAAAATAGATAATTTTGTTTCAAGTTCGAAATCTTTGATTTCTAAATGCTTTAAACTATTTTTGATAGAAATGATGTCTTCTTTGATTTTATTTATTTCAAGTTGAAGATCTTTGACCGAAAGAGTTTGATTCTTAATAGGAATTAATTTAGAAGTCATTTCTTTGGAAGAGTATTTTTCTAATAATTTTGAAATATTGAAAGGTTCAATTTGAGGAATTGGAATACTTTCTTTGTTTTTAGAGGTAGAGGTTTCACCCAAAACCATAGTTTTGAGTTTCAAAAGGGTTTCTCTTTTGATCTCTTTATCTTGGATTTTGTCAACGAGATCAAAAAGAAATTCCACATTTTTCTCTTTATCTGTTAAAACATTAATGCATTTGATAGGAGAGGAAGAAATCGAAGATTCAGAATCAGAAGTTTGATCATTAATTTGTAAAATTTCGTCATCTTCCTTTTCTGAAGAAGAAGAAGAAGTAGACTCAGGGGTTTGTAATAATATTTTGGATATTTTATCTCCTAGCTCAGAGTCGTTAATAAATAATTCTTGAATCTTTTTCTTTGTGGTACAAGCATTTGCTTTATGTCCAGGTTTTCCACACGAATAACAAAAGATTTTGAAAGCTTTGTTTGATTTTCGGAAATTTCCGAAATTTTTCTTTCCTCGTTTCTTTCGATAATAAGAAGGATAAGAATTTTTATTTTTATCTTTTGAAAATTTAGAAAATTGTTTTTTAATTTTCTTTTTTGTAGAGGGAGCTCTAATAGCTTCCATACCAAATGCTTCACAGAAACATCCAATTTCTTTCCTAGATTGTTTCTTTTCAGAGGTATATTTGGCTTGGAGTTTGAGTTCTTCACATAAAGAAAGACCTTCCTTTTTAATGAAAGCGAATAGTCCTCCATAAGTAGTATTATTAAGAGCTTGTTCTTTATCTGTATCATGTTCAGCTATTTTTCTAAAAATTCTTTGAGCAAATAATTTTGGTAGTCCTGATATAAATTTTTCTTTCCAAAAACTTTGATTGCAATCTTGTCTTTGTAAAACATAACTAAAGAAGGTATCTTTATACCATCTATAGTCACTTAAACTTGGGCAACGTAAATTTTGTAAAATCGTTTCTCCAGAAGAAAGAGTTTGAGTAGGGTTACCGACAAAATGAAAGGCAATAACTATGATTAAGAAATCACAGCAGTCAGATTTTTGAAATACATTTCCTTGATCATCCATGATGTCAGTAACGTGATTCAAAATTTCTAATCTGTCTTGTAAAGTGAGAAGATTATCCCACCAGTTTTTTAATTGCCCAGTAAAACCTGATATAATAAAACCAAAAATTATTTGTTCATCCAAAGGTTTTGCCTTGTAAGCTACAATAGCCATTCCCATATTTTGAAGAGTATTAAGAATTTCATAATCAGATTTTCCATCTATGTTCCATTCATGGATCATATCTGGGGAAAAGGATTTGGAAGTAAATGTAGACCTTTCTTCATATTGAAGATCAACAGGAGTAGGCCTAGGATAATAGTTTTTTGTAGGGATATTCTTCCAAGATGATCGTATTTTATTAATTTGATGAGGATCATTATCAGATTCTTGAAATTGCTTTGCAACTTTTGAAATGATTAAAGACTCAGAATTTTCTTCATCAGAAGATATCTCTGAACTTTGATATTTACTCAAAACCTTAATATGACTTGGACTATCTGCTAATTTTTGTAAAGATTTTTGAATTTTATCTAACACTGCAGAATTAGAGTTAGAAGAAGTAAAACCATTTTTTGGAAACATTTGAGTCATAGGTATAGTTAATCCTGGTGGTTTGAAATGCGGTGCAGAAACCTTATCAGATCCTAATGATGCAATCGTATTAGGGGCTATGGATCTAGAGGTTTCTTTTTGTAAATTATCAACCTTATTTGAAAGTTGATCTACTTGTGTAGCAACGGTATGAAGGATTTGATTTGTAAAATTATTTTGATGATAAATTTTAATGATGTCTTCTACATTTGGAGTTTTATCTGTTTGATCTACTCTTCCTTCTTTAAAAGGACTAGCCTTTATTTCACGGTCATAATAGGGAAAAGTAATATTTTGTAATGGTGGATGAACTGAACTAATTGTTTGTCCATCCTTCAAAACCCAATTTTTTTGAAGTTTGGTTTGTACAAATATGTGATTTTGAGAATATGGATTAGCAATACCTTGTTTTTCACAAAACAATAAAAACCATGTAAAAAACGGGATATTAATTTGAATAGTATTCATATCTTTATACCATACATCTCTTATTGAGTCTTTAAAGGAGCGAGAAAAAGATCTAAACCAATCTCGATGTTCAGCATTGTGAGAGGAATTAAATTCATCTCTTAGATAGTTTTTATCTATTTCAAAATCTTTAGTAATTGTATTGATAGAGTCAAAATTTTGCATATCAGACATTGTGGGAGATGCAGGTCTAGATGAAGAGATTTGAGAAGTTTGAGAAGCATTTGCTTCATATTCAGGAATAGGAGATTTATATCTGACTTTGATTGGTTCAGAAATGACTGAAGTTGTTTTTTGAGGAAAAGAAAAAGATCTTCGTGGATAGTTGGAAGAAGAAGTACAAGGAGAACTAGATAATTCTCTCATAGACCCAAACCTTATAAGAACTTTATTTTCGTCTTCCTCAATGCATTCTATTTCTTGTCTTATGTTTCTAGGAGGCATTGGATTTGAGAATTGAAATGTCTCAGGAATAGAAATTTGATCCCATCTCAAGGTTTTTGCTGTAGAAACTATTGATTTAGTATTCTCAGCATGAACCTCTATAAAAATAGTTTCTTCTTTTGAAGAAGCCTCATGTATGAATTTTGGATTAACTGTGGAATTCATTAATCTAAAATAAACACGGAAAACAATTGCAAAATTTCTAGCAAACTCTTTAAATTTATTATTTAAAATTTGAATATCTAAAATTAATGAAGATAAGATTAATGGGTCTTGAAGATCTACTGTAAAGTTTGGAAAACAATTGAAATATATTGGGCCATTACAGATATTAGTTTGAATCATAGCCAAAACAGAATCTTTATAATTATTAAGTCGATCGTCTCTGAGAGCTAGGAAAATTGGACAATCAACTCCTTTATGAACTAATGGTTTTATTCCTATTTGAACAAGGCCAAAATGAATGAATCTAAATCTGTGTTTGAGATAAGCTTTAATGCTGGATTCTGAAAGTAAATGCATAGTTTCAGATTCTTTTTGAATGCTTCTAGTCTCTTCATGAGTTTTGATGCTAAATGCAGTCTTAAAATCAGTAATGCCTATATGATAAATTTTAGTAAGATTTTCTTTTGGAATTTCCCAATTTGAAAAGTTCTTTTCTATATGAACTTCACTACTTTGAATTATATTATTAGGTGATCCTAAACTAATAGCTTTCCTTAACCAGTTTGCCATTAATAAATTAAAGATTGCAATCAAAGTTTTTGGAAAGAAAAATTTATATCAGGACTACCAAAATTATTTGCTCAAAGAATTTTTAGAAAAATAGCTGAACATGATACAGATAAAGAACAAGCTCTTAATAATACTACTTATGGAGGACTATTCGCTTTCATTAAAAAGGAAGGTCTTTCTTTATGTGAAGAACTCAAACTCCAAGCCAAATATACCTCTGAAAAGAAACAATCTAGGAAAGAAATTGGATGTTTCTGTGAAGCATTTGGTATGGAAGCTATTAGAGCTCCCTCTACAAAAAAGAAAATTAAAAAACAATTTTCTAAATTTTCAAAAGATAAAAATAAAAATTCTTATCCTTCTTATTATCGAAAGAAACGAGGAAAGAAAAATTTCGGAAATTTCCGAAAATCAAACAAAGCTTTCAAAATCTTTTGTTATTCGTGTGGAAAACCTGGACATAAAGCAAATGCTTGTACCACAAAGAAAAAGATTCAAGAATTATTTATTAACGACTCTGAGCTAGGAGATAAAATATCCAAAATATTATTACAAACCCCTGAGTCTACTTCTTCTTCTTCTTCAGAAAAGGAAGATGACGAAATTTTACAAATTAATGATCAAACTTCTGATTCTGAATCTTCGATTTCTTCCTCTCCTATCAAATGCATTAATGTTTTAACAGATAAAGAGAAAAATGTGGAATTTCTTTTTGATCTCGTTGACAAAATCCAAGATAAAGAGATCAAAAGAGAAACCCTTTTGAAACTCAAAACTATGGTTTTGGGTGAAACCTCTACCTCTAAAAACAAAGAAAGTATTCCAATTCCTCAAATTGAACCTTTCAATTTTTCAAAATTATTAGAAAAATACTCTTCCAAAGAAATGACTTCTAAATTAATTCCTATTAAGAATCAAACTCTTTCGGTCAAAGATCTTCAACTTGAAATAAATAAAATCAAAGAAGACATCATTTCTATCAAAAATAGTTTAAAGCATTTAGAAATCAAAGATTTCGAACTTGAAACAAAATTATCTATTTTAGAAAACCCCATCTATAAAGAAAATCTTTCTTTGGGAAAAGAGAAAGTTAATGGGGATGATGATGATTTTATCACTGTTATTAATAAAATTAATTTTCAAAAATGGTATGCACCAGTTACTTTTCAAATTGGAGATTTTCAAAAAACCTATATTGCTTTAATTGATAGTGGAGCGGATCAAAATTGCTTAAGGGAAGGATTAGTCCCAACTAAATTTTATGAAAAAACAAAAACTCGGTTATATAGTGCAAATAGTTCACCCATGGATATTAAATATAAAATTTCAAAAGGAAAGATCATAAATGAAAATTATAGTTTTACTAATACTTTCATTATTATTAATGATATTAAGGAAGAAATAATATTAGGCACTCCCTTTTTAACACAAATTTATCCTTTTTGGGTTGATGACAAAGGTGTTCATACAAAAATTTTAGGGAAACAATTATCATTTCCCTTTTTAAGTCCCATGTTACAAAAAGATATTAATTTATTACAAAATTCTTCAGTAATACAAAGTATAAATTTAATAAAACAAAAAGAATTTCAAATTTCTTCTTTAAAAGAAGAAATTTCTTTTCAAAGGATTGAAGAACAATTACAACAATCAAAATTGCAACAAAAAATTTTTAATTTAGAAAATATTTTTAAATCAAAAGTTTGTGCTGATATTCCAAATGCCTTTTGGGATAGAAAAAGGCATATTGTCACATTGCCATATGAAAAAGATTTCTCTGAAAAAAATATTCCTACAAAAGCTAGACCCATCCAAATGAATTCTGAGCATCTTGAATTCTGCAAGAAAGAAATTCAAACTCTTTTAGATAAAAAATTAATAACTCCATCCAAATCTCCTTGGAGCTGTGCAGCATTTTATGTTATGAATGCAGCAGAAAAAGAAAGAGGAGTTCCTAGACTAGTTATTAATTACAAACCTTTAAACAAAGTTCTTCAATGGATAAGATATCCAATCCCAAATAAAAGAGATTTAATTAATCGCTTATATAAAGCCAAAATATTTTCAAAATTTGATATGAAATCTGGTTTCTGGCAAATACAAATTGCTAAAGAAGATAGGTATAAAACTGCATTCACGGTACCATTTGGACATTATGAGTGGAATGTAATGCCTTTTGGACTTAAAAATGCTCCTTCTGAATTTCAACATATAATGAATGATATTTTCAATCAATTTTCTTCATTCATAATTGTTTATATAGATGATGTTTTAATTTTTTCTCATGATATTGATCAACATTTCAAACATTTACATATATTTCTAAACACTGTTGAAAAAAATGGTTTAGTAGTTTCTGCCACTAAAATGAAATTATTTCAAACAAAAATTAGATTTTTGGGACATGACATTTATAAAGGAACAATCAAGCCAATTACAAGGTCTTTAGAATTTGCAGAAAAATTCCCTAACGAAATTAAAGACAAAACCCAGTTACAAAGATTTTTGGGATGTCTAAATTATATATCAGATTTTTTCCCAAAGCTCAGACAAATTTGCATGCCCCTCTTTCAAAGACTTCAAAAAAATCCGCCTCCCTGGTCAGAAATTCATACTAAGACTATTATTGAATTAAAACAAAAAATCAAATCACTTCCATGTCTAGGCATTCCAGATCCATCTGCATTCATGATAGTAGAAACAGATGCATCAGAAATAGGATATGGTGGCATATTAAAACAAAGAATAGATACAAAAGAACAATTAGTTAGATTTCATTCAGGTCTCTGGCTCGGACCTCAAAAAAATTATTCTACCATTAAAAAGGAAATTTTATCTATAGTACTATGCGTTTCAAAATTTCAAGATGATCTTTACAACAAAAAATTTTTGATAAGGATCGACTGCAAATCTGCAAAAGAGGTTCTAGAAAAGGATGTCAAAAACATTGTTTCTAAACAAATTTTTGCAAGATGGCAAGCAATTTTATCAGTATTTGATTTTCAAATAGAGCATATAAGAGGCGAAAGTAACTCTCTCCCTGATTTCTTAACCAGAGAATTTCTACAGGGACATCATAATGCCAAGGAAGAAGAATCAGCAAGAAAAACTCAAAGGGTTCCAGAGTTCAGATGATTACGAAATGGAACCAGATCCAAAACCAAACAAAACAGAACAAAATAAATTTTCATCCTCCAAAAATCTTCAAACTACCCTATCCATTTCAAACAAATTTACTCAACTAAATGATTTTCCCCCACTTCCATATTCACAAATTGTTCAAGAGCCTACTTCACAAAATATTATTTCAAATTCAAAACAAAAAGAACCAACTACAAAAATACCAACACAAAGCTTTACCAAATCTGCATACATTACAAAAACCGAAATAGAAAATGTATATCTCACTAATTTTACAATTCCTCAAAGCCCACAAATTATTAATTCCATCAATCAAAAAACTTTTCCAAAAGGTTGCGAATGGATACCAGAAAATCGTTTTAAAACTCAAAGGTTTTATGAATTTATTTTAGTAGATTCAAACTCTGTTGAAATCCAACATATTAAGGATTCTTCAGAAAAAATAATTTATTCAAAATGTATTTTTAAGAAAATTATTTCGTCTGTAGAATGGGGAGACCCTTATGCAGAACGAATTTTTTCAAAAAGATTTTTCCCTCAAAATTACTCATACTATGATTACAAAATGGCCTGGTATAGAGCATTTTTATTCAGACCATTTGATCATTCATGGTTTTTTATATTTGACAAATATTGTCCAAAGAAATATCCTATGTGGTTTTATCATTGGTGGTATTTATTTGGACCAACTCCTCAAATTTATCCAAAAGAATGCAATGAGGGTTTCACAACTTTTGTTGCCAATTCAAATTATCAAGCTTATGAAACTACAGTCATGTTTCATGCAGAATTTAAAATTCCATGGATTCTATGTTGGAGTTACTGTCTCAAACAACACCTTCCACGTCCATATCCATATTCATTAATAAGAGAATTCAAAATTAAATGGTGGGACAAATTTACCTTAGAAATTTGTTCAACAAAAAATGTTATCTCCTTTTTTCAAACCGGTATAAAAATGGAATACCAATCTCCATCAACCACCAACAAACCTTCACCCTCAAAAGCAACATCAAATTCAAACTCTCCTCAACACAATAAAAACCCCAAAGTAGAAAGTCCAAATTCAGAATCATTATCTAAAGTCCAGAAAGCTATTCTCAAAAAGATTCTTGAAGATCCACAATATGCAAAGAAAATATTATCAGAAGAATCCTCTGATGAGATTTTATCGGAGTTTTCAAATGAGTCTTATGATCCAACATTTGGTGGCCCATTTGCTCAAGATCCATACGACTTTTAATATTGAGTTCACAAAAGTTCAATTCAAATGTTCAACAACTCAAATTAATTCATCCGGAAGCACAAACGTAAGCAATGACGAAATCAAAAGTATCATTCAAATGTTCAACAACTCAAATTAATTCATCCGGAAGCACAAACGTAAGCAATGACGAAATCAAAAGCATCTCCAACAGTAATTCAAAGCATCTTCAACAGTAAAGCATCTCCAACAGTGATTCAAAGCATCTTCAACAGTAAAGCATCTTCAATAGTAATTCAAAGCATCTTCTACAGTATTATAGTGTAACTTTAATAATTATGTTTGTACTATTTACTTTTTCTCTTTAATTTCTTATTGGAAGAGCAGATTGCACCTTATCTCTTCCTTTGTGTATAAATAAAGTGTCTAGCTCTAAGATGAGAGCATCCTGTAATTTTCTTTTGTTTAAGTCTTATCTCAAATAAATCTAACTTTCTTTACTTATCTTATTATTATCAATTATATAATAAGATTTATATCCACAAAATTATTAAATTATTTTCTCTATCGATCCTGTACTCCCTATTGGTATCAGAGCCAGTAAGTTATTAAATTGATTAATTGTGCATTTATTAAATTGCATTTGTATTAAGTTGTTGGTAAGCCATTTTAAGTCTTGGTGTTCTCGGTTAGGTGGTCCCACTGTTCCCATTCAATTCAGTCATATTTAGTTTATGCAACATTTAATTTATTAATGGCAAACTGGTTAAGGAAAGCTATTAGTTTAGGATCACCTAATAATATAATTCAAAGTAGTGAAGTTCATATAGAAAAGAACTTTTCAAATTGGGAAATTCCAAAAGAAAATCTTACTAAAATTTATCATATAGGCATTACTGATTTTAAGACTGCATTTAGCATCAAAACTCATGAAGAGACTAGAAGCATTCAAAAAGAATCTGAAACTATGCATTTACTTTCAGAATCCAGCATTAAAGCTTATCTCAAACACAGATTTAGATTCATTCATTTTGGCCTTGTTCAAATAGGAATAAAACCATTAGTTCATAAAGGAGTTGATTGTCCAATTTTCCTAGCTCTCAGAGACGATCGACTTAATAATTATAAAGATTCTGTTTTGGCTATGATTCAAACTAATATCTGTAATGGCCCAATATATTTCAATTGTTTTCCAAACTTTACAGTAGATCTTCAAGACCCATTAATCTTATCTTCATTAATTTTAGATATTCAAATTTTAAATAATAAATTTAAAGAGTTTGCTAGAAATTTTGCAATTGTTTTCCGTGTTTATTTTAGATTAATGAATTCCACAGTTAATCCAAAATTCATACATGAGGCTTCTTCAAAAGAAGAAACTATTTTTATAGAGGTTCATGCTGAGAATACTAAATCAATAGTTTCTACAGCAAAAACCTTGAGATGGGATCAAATTTCTATTCCTGAGACATTTCAATTCTCAAATCCAATGCCTCCTAGAAACATAAGACAAGAAATAGAATGCATTGAGGAAGACGAAAATAAAGTTCTTATAAGGTTTGGGTCTATGAGAGAATTATCTAGTTCTCCTTGTACTTCTTCTTCCAACTATCCACGAAGATCTTTTTCTTTTCCTCAAAAAACAACTTCAGTCATTTCTGAACCAATCAAAGTCAGATATAAATCTCCTATTCCTGAATATGAAGCAAATGCTTCTCAAACTTCTCAAATCTCTTCATCTAGACCTGCATCTCCCACAATGTCTGATATGCAAAATTTTGACTCTATCAATACAATTACTAAAGATTTTGAAATAGATAAAAACTATCTAAGAGATGAATTTAATTCCTCTCACAATGCTGAACATCGAGATTGGTTTAGATCTTTTTCTCGCTCCTTTAAAGACTCAATAAGAGATGTATGGTATAAAGATATGAATACTATTCAAATTAATATCCCGTTTTTTACATGGTTTTTATTGTTTTGTGAAAAACAAGGTATTGCTAATCCATATTCTCAAAATCACATATTTGTACAAACCAAACTTCAAAAAAATTGGGTTTTGAAGGATGGACAAACAATTAGTTCAGTTCATCCACCATTACAAAATATTACTTTTCCCTATTATGACCGTGAAATAAAGGCTAGTCCTTTTAAAGAAGGAAGAGTAGATCAAACAGATAAAACTCCAAATGTAGAAGACATCATTAAAATTTATCATCAAAATAATTTTACAAATCAAATCCTTCATACCGTTGCTACACAAGTAGATCAACTTTCAAATAAGGTTGATAATTTACAAAAAGAAACCTCTAGATCCATAGCCCCTAATACGATTGCATCATTAGGATCTGATAAGGTTTCTGCACCGCATTTCAAACCACCAGGATTAACTATACCTATGACTCAAATGTTTCCAAAAAATGGTTTTACTTCTTCTAACTCTAATTCTGCAGTGTTAGATAAAATTCAAAAATCTTTACAAAAATTAGCAGATAGTCCAAGTCATATTAAGGTTTTGAGTAAATATCAAAGTTCAGAGATATCTTCTGATGAAGAAAATTCTGAGTCTTTAATCATTTCAAAAGTTGCAAAGCAATTTCAAGAATCTGATAATGATCCTCATCAAATTAATAAAATACGATCATCTTGGAAGAATATCCCTACAAAAAACTATTATCCTAGGCCTACTCCTGTTGATCTTCAATATGAAGAAAGGTCTACATTTACTTCCAAATCCTTTTCCCCAGATATGATCCATGAATGGAACATAGATGGAAAATCTGATTATGAAATTCTTAATACTCTTCAAAATATGGGAATGGCTATTGTAGCTTACAAGGCAAAACCTTTGGATGAACAAATAATTTTTGGTTTTATTATATCAGGTTTTACTGGGCAATTAAAAAACTGGTGGGATAATCTTCTCACTTTACAAGACAGATTAGAAATTTTGAATCACGTTACTGACATCATGGATGATCAAGGAAATGTATTTCAAAAATCTGACTGCTGTGATTTCTTAATCATAGTTATTGCCTTTCATTTTGTCGGTAACCCTAGTCAAACTCTTTCTTCTGGAGAAACGATTTTACAAAATTTACGTTGCCCAAGTTTAAGTGACTATAGATGGTATAAAGATACCTTCTTTAGTTATGTTTTACAAAGACAAGATTGCAATCAAAGTTTTTGGAAAGAAAAATTTATATCAGGACTACCAAATTCTTCATCGTTCATTCGTCATTGATCATTGATCCTTGTTCATTCTTCATCGTTCATTCGTCATTGACCATTAATCCTTGTTCATTCTTCATCGTTCATTCTTCATTGATCATTGATCCTTGTTCTTTCTTCATCGTTCATTCGTCATTGATCATTGATCCTTGTTCATTATTCATCGTTCTATGTTCATTGATCATTGATGCTTGTTCATTCTTCATCGTTCATTCTTCATTGATCATTGATCCTTGTTCATTCTTCATCGTTCATTCTTCATTGATCATTGATCTTTGTTCATTCTTCATCGTTCATTCGTCATTGATCATTGATCCTTGTTCATTCTTCATCGTTCATTCTTTATTGATCATTGATCCTTGTTCATTCTTCATCGTTCATTCTTCATTGATCATTGATCCTTGTTCATTCTTCATCGTTCATTCTTCATTGACCATTGATCCTTGTTCATTCTTCATTGATCATTGATCCTTGTTCATTCTTCATCGTTCATTCTTCATTGATCATTTATCCTTGTTCATTCTTCATTGATCATTGATCCTTGTTCATTCTTAATCGTTCAATCTTCATTGATCATTGATCCTTGTTCATTCTTCATCGTTCATTCGTCATTGACCATTAATCCTTGTTCATTCTTCATCGCTCATTCTTCTTTGATCATTGATCCTTGTTCATTCTTCATCGTTCATTCGTCATTGACCATTGATCCTAGTTCATTCTTCATCGTTCATTCGTCATTGACCATTAATCCTTGTTCATTCTTCATCGTTCATTCTTCATTGATCATTGATCCTTGTTCATTCTTCATCGTTCATTCGTCATTGATCATTGATCCTTGTTCATTCTTCATCGTTCATTCGTCATTGACCATTAATCCTTGTTCATTCTTCATCGTTCATTCTTCATTAATCATTGATCCTTGTTCATTCTTCATCGTTCATTCGTCATTGATCATTGATCCTTGTTCATTCTTCATCGTTCATTCGTCATTGACCATTGATCCTTGTTCATTCTTCATCGTTCATTCTTCATTGATCATTGATCCTATTTCATTCTTCATCGTTCTATCTTCATTGATCATTGATGCTTGTTCATTCTTCATCGTTCATTCTTCATTGATCATTAATCCTTGTTCATTCTTCATCGTTCATTCTTCATTGATCATTGATCTTTGTTCATTCTTCATCGTTCATTCTTCATTGATCATTGATCCTTGTTCATTCTTCATCGTTCATTCGTCATTGACCATTGATCCTTGTTCATTCTTCATCGTTCATTCTTCATTGATCATTGATCCTTGTTCATTCTTCATCGTTCATTCTTCATTGATCATTGATCCTTGTTCCTTCTTCATTGATCATTGATCCTTGTTCATTCTTAATCGTTCATTCTTCATTGATCATTGATCCTTGTTCATTCTTCATCGTTCATTCTTCATTGATCATTGATCTTTGTTCATTCTTCATCGTTCATTCGTCATTGATCATGGATCCTTGTTCATTCTTCATTGATCATTGATCCTTGTTCATTCTTAATCGTTCATTCTTCATTGATCATTGATCCTTGTTCATTCTTCATCGTTCATTCGTCATTGACCATTAATCCTTGTTCATTCTTCATCGTTCATTCTTCATCGTTCATTCTTCTTTGATCATTGATCCTTGTTCATTCTTAATCGTTCATTCTTCATTGATCATTGATCCTTGTTCATTCTTCATCGTTCATTCGTCATTGACCATTAATCCTTGTTGATTCTTAATCGTTCATTCTTCATTGATCATTGATCCTTGTTCATTCTTCATCGTTCATTCTTCATTGATCATTGATCTTTGTTCATTCTTCATCGTTCATTCGTCATTGATCATTGATCCTTGTTCATTCTTCATTGATCATTGATCCTTGTTCATTCTTAATCGTTCATTCTTCATTGATCATTGATCCTTGTTCATTCTTCATCGTTCATTCGTCATTGACCATTAATCCTTGTTCATTCTTCATCGTTCATTCTTCATTGATCATTGATCCTTGTTCATTCTTCATCGTTCATTCGTCATTGATCATTGATCCTTGTTCATTCTTCATCGTTCATTCGTCATTGACCATTAATCCTTGTTCATTCTTCATCGTTCATTCTTCATTGATCATTGATCCTTGTTCTTTCTTCATCGTTCATTCGTCATTGATCATTGATCCTTGTTCATTCTTCATCGTTCTATGTTCATTGATCATTAATGCTTGTTCATTCTTCATCGTTCATTCTTCATTGGTCATTGATCCTTGTTCATTCTTCATCGTTCATTCTTCATTGATCATTGATCTTTGTTCATTCTTCATCATTCATTCGTCATTGATCATTGATCCTTGTTCATTCTTCATCGTTCATTCGTCATTGACCATTGATCCTTGTTCATTCTTCATCGTTCATTCTTCATTGATCATTGATCCTTGTTCATTCTTCATCGTTCATTCTTCATTGATCATTGATCCTTGTTCATTCTTCATTGATCATTGATCCTTGTTCATTCTTAATCGTTCATTCTTCATTGATCATTGATCCTTGTTCATTCTTCATCGTTCATTCTTCATTGATCATTGATCTTTGTTCATTCTTCATCGTTCATTCGTCATTGATCATGGATCCTTGTTCATTCTTCATTGATCATTGATCCTTGTTCATTCTTAATCGTTCATTCTTCATTGATCATTGATCCTTGTTCATTCTTCATCGTTCATTCGTCATTGACCATTAATCCTTGTTCATTCTTCATCGTTCATTCTTCATCGTTCATTCTTCTTTGATCATTGATCCTTGTTCATTCTTAATCGTTCATTCTTCATTGATCATTGATCCTTGTTCATTCTTCATCGTTCATTCGTCATTGACCATTAATCCTTGTTGATTCTTAATCGTTCATTCTTCATTGATCATTGATCCTTGTTCATTCTTCATCGTTCATTCTTCATTGATCATTGATCTTTGTTCATTCTTCATCGTTCATTCGTCATTGATCATGGATCCTTGTTCATTCTTCATTGATCATTGATCCTTGTTCATTCTTAATCGTTCATTCTTCATTGATCATTGATCCTTGTTCATTCTTCATCGTTCATTCGTCATTGACCATTAATCCTTGTTCATTCTTCATCGTTCATTCTTCATCGTTCATTCTTCTTTGATCATTGATCCTTGTTCATTCTTAATCGTTCATTCTTCATTGATCATTGATCCTTGTTCATTCTTCATCGTTCATTCGTCATTGACCATTAATCCTTGTTGATTCTTAATCGTTCATTCTTCATTGATCATTGATCCTTGTTCATTCTTCATCGTTCATTCTTCATTGATCATTGATCTTTGTTCATTCTTCATCGTTCATTCGTCATTGATCATTGATCCTTGTTCATTCTTCATTGATCATTGATCCTTGTTCATTCTTAATCGTTCATTCTTCATTGATCATTGATCCTTGTTCATTCTTCATCGTTCATTCGTCATTGACCATTAATCCTTGTTCATTCTTCATCGTTCATTCTTCATTGATCATTGATCCTTGTTCATTCTTCATCGTTCATTCGTCATTGATCATTGATCCTTGTTCATTCTTCATCGTTCATTCGTCATTGACCATTAATCCTTGTTCATTCTTCATCGTTCATTTTTCATTAATCATTGATCCTTGTTCATTCTTTATCGTTCATTCTTCATTGATCATTTTATCCTTGTTCATTCTTCATCGTTCATTCGTCATTGACCATTAATCCTTGTTCATTCTTCATCGTTCATTCTTCATTGATCATTGATCCTTGTTCATTCTTCATCGTTCATTCGTCATTGACCATTAATCCTTGTTCATTCTTCATCGTTCATTCTTCATCGTTCATTCTTCTTTGATCATTGATCCTTGTTCATTCTTAATCGTTCATTCTTCATTGATCATTGATCCTTGTTCATTCTTCATCGTTCATTCGTCATTGACCATTAATCCTTGTTGATTCTTAATCGTTCATTCTTCATTGATCATTGATCCTTGTTCATTCTTCATCGTTCATTCTTCATTGATCATTAATCTTTGTTCATTCTTCATCGTTCATTCGTCATTGATCATTGATCCTTGTTCATTCTTCATTGATCATTGATCCTTGTTCATTCTTAATCGTTCATTCTTCATTGATCATTGATCCTTGTTCATTCTTCATCGTTCATTCGTCATTGACCATTAATCCTTGTTCATTCTTCATCGTTCATTCTTCATTGATCATTGATCCTTGTTCATTCTTCATCGTTCATTCGTCATTGATCATTGATCATTGTTCATTCTTCATCGTTCATTCGTCATTGACCATTAATCCTTGTTCATTCTTCATCGTTCATTCTTCATTGATCATTGATCCTTGTTCTTTCTTCATCGTTCATTCGTCATTGATCATTGATCCTTGTTCATTCTTCATCGTTCTATGTTCATTGATCATTAATGCTTGTTCATTCTTCATCGTTCATTCTTCATTGGTCATTGATCCTTGTTCATTCTTCATCGTTCATTCTTCATTGATCATTGATCTTTGTTCATTCTTCATCGTTCATTCGTCATTGATCATTGATCCTTGTTCATTCTTCATCGTTCATTCGTCATTGACCATTGATCCTTGTTCATTCTTCATCGTTCATTCTTCATTGATCATTGATCCTTGTTCATTCTTCATCGTTCATTCTTCATTGATCATTGATCCTTGTTCATTCTTCATTGATCATTGATCCTTGTTCATTCTTAATCGTTCATTCTTCATTGATCATTGATCCTTGTTCATTCTTCATCGTTCATTCTTCATTGATCATTGATCTATGTTCATTCTTCATCGTTCATTCGTCATTGATCATGGATCCTTGTTCATTCTTCATTGATCATTGATCCTTGTTCATTCTTAATCGTTCATTCTTCATTGATCATTGATCCTTGTTCATTCTTCATCGTTCATTCGTCATTGACCATTAATCCTTGTTCATTCTTCATCGTTCATTCTTCATCGTTCATTCTTCTTTGATCATTGATCCTTGTTCATTCTTAATCGTTCATTCTTCATTGATCATTGATCCTTGTTCATTCTTCATCGTTCATTCGTCATTGACCATTAATCTTTGTTGATTCTTAATCGTTCATTCTTCATTGATCATTGATCCTTGTTCATTCTTCATCGTTCATTCTTCATTGATCATTGATCTTTGTTCATTCTTCATCGTTCATTCTTCATTGATCATTGATCCTTGTTCATTCTTCATCGTTCATTCTTCATTGACCATTAATCCTTCTTCATTCTTCATCGTTCATTCTTCATCATTCATTCTTCTTTGATCATTGATCCTTGTTCATTCTTCATCGTTCATTCGTCATTGACCATTGATCCTTGTTCATTCTTCATCGTTCATTCGTCATTGACCATTAATCCTTGTTCATTCTTCATCGTTCATTCTTCATTGATCATTGATCCTTGTTCATTCTTCATCGTTCATTCGTCATTGATCATTGATCCTTGTTCATTCTTCATCGTTCATTCGTCATTGACCATTATTCCTTGTTCATTCTTCATCGTTCATTTTTCATTAATCATTGATCCTTGTTCATTCTTCATCGTTCATTCTTCATTGATCATTGATCCTTGTTCATTCTTCATTCTTCATCGTTCATTCGTCATTGACCATTAATCCTTGTTCATTCTTCATCGTTCACTCTTCATTGATTATTGATCCTTGTTCATTCTTCATCGTTCATTCTTCATTGATCATTAATGCTTGTTCATTCTTCATCGTTCATTCGTCATTGACCATTAATCCTTGTTCATTCTTCATCGTTCATTCTTCATTGATCATTGATCCTTGTTCATTCTTCATCGTTCATTCGTCATTGATCATTGATCCTTGTTCATTCTTCATCGTTCATTCGTCATTGACCATTAATCCTTGTTCATTCTTCATCGTTCATTCTTCATTGATCATTGATCCTTGATCTTTCTTCATCGTTCATTCGTCATTGATCATTGATCCTTGTTCATTATTCATCGTTCTATGTTCATTGATCATTGATGCTTGTTCATTCTTCATCGTTCATTCTTCATTGATCATTGATCCTTGTTCATTCTTCATCGTTCATTCTTCATTGATCATTGATCTTTGTTCATTCTTCATCGTTCATTCGTCATTGATCATTGATCCTTGTTCATTCTTCATCGTTCATTCTTTATTGATCATTGATCCTTGTTCATTCTTCATCGTTCATTCTTCATTGATCATTGATCCTTGTTCATTCTTCATCGTTCATTCTTCATTGACCATTGATCCTTGTTCATTCTTCATTGATCATTGATCCTTGTTCATTCTTCATCGTTCATTCTTCATTGATCATTTATCCTTGTTCATTCTTCATTGATCATTGATCCTTGTTCATTCTTAATCGTTCAATCTTCATTGATCATTGATCCTTGTTCATTCTTCATCGTTCATTCGTCATTGACCATTAATCCTTGTTCATTGTTCATCGTTCATTCTTCTTTGATCATTGATCCTTGTTCATTCTTCATCGTTCATTCGTCATTGATCATTGATCCTTGCTCATTCTTCATCGTTCATTCTTTATTGATCATTGATCCTTGTTCATTCTTCATCGTTCATTCTTCATTGATCATTGATCCTTGTTCATTCTTCATCGTTCATTCTTCATTGATCATTGATCCTTGTTCATTCTTCATCGTTCATTCGTCATTGACCATTAATCCTTGTTCATTCTTCATCGTTCTTTCTTTATTGATCATTGATCCTTGTTCATTCTTCATCGTTCATTCTTCATTGATCATTGATCCTTGTTCATTCTTCATCGTTCATTCTTCATTGACCATTAATCCTTATTCATTCTTCATCGTTCATTCTTCATTGATCATTGATCCTTGTTCATTCTTCATCGTTCATTCGTCATTGATCATTGATCCTTGTTCATTCTTCATCGTTCATTCGTCATTGACCATTAATCCTTGTTCATTCTTCATCGTTCATTCTTCATTGATCATTGATCCTTGTTCTTTCTTCATCGTTCATTCGTCATTGATCATTGATCCTTGTTCATTCTTCATCGTTCTATCTTTAATGATCATTGATTCTTGTTCATTCTTCATCGTTCATTCTTCATTGATTATTGATCCTTGTTCATTCTTCATCGTTCATTCTTCATTGATCATTGATCTTTGTTCTTTCTTCATCGTTCATTCGTCATTGATCATTGATCCTTGTTCATTCTTCATCGTTCATTCTTTATTGATCATTGATCCTTGTTCATTCTTCATCGTTCATTCTTCATTGATCATTGATCCTTTTTCATTCTTCATCGTTCATTCTTCATTGATCATTGATCATAGATCCTTGTTCATTCTTCATCGTTCATTCGTCATTGACCATTAATCCTTGTTCATTCTTCATCGTTCTTTCTTCATTGATCATTGATCCTTGTTCATTCTTCATCGTTCATTCTTCATTGATCATTGATCCTTGTTCATTCTTCATCGTTCATTCTTCATTGACCATTAATCCTTGTTCATTCTTCATTGATTATTGATCCTTGTTCATTCTTCATCGTTCATTCTTCATTGATCATTGATCTTTGTTCTTTCTTCATCGTTCATTCGTCATTGATCATTGATCCTTGTTCATTCTTCATCGTTCATTCGTCATTGACCATTATTCCTTGTTCATTCTTCATCGTTCATTTTTCATTAATCATTGATCCTTGTTCATTCTTCATCGTTCATTCTTCATTGATCATTGATCCTTGTTCATTCTTCATTCTTCATCGTTCATTCGTCATTGACCATTAATCCTTGTTCATTCTTCATTGATTATTGATCCTTGTTCATTCTTCATCGTTCATTCTTCATTGATCATTAATGCTTTTTCATTCTTCATCGTTCATTCGTCATTGACCATTAATCCTTGTTCATTCTTCATCGTTCATTCTTCATTGATCATTGATCCTTGTTCATTCTTCATCGTTCATTCGTCATTGATCATTGATCCTTGTTCATTCTTCATCGTTCATTCGTCATTGACCATTAATCCTTGTTCATTCTTCATCGTTCATTCTTCATTGATCATTGATCCTGGATCTTTCTTCATCGTTCATTCGTCATTGATCATTGATCCTTGTTCATTATTCATCGTTCTATGTTCATTGATCATTGATGCTTGTTCATTTTTCATCGTTCATTCTTCATTGATCATTGATCCTTGTTCATTCTTCATCGTTCATTCTTCATTGATCATTGATCTTTGTTCATTCTTCATCGTTCATTCGTCATTGATCATTGATCCTTGTTCATTCTTCATCGTTCATTCTTTATTGATCATTGATCCTTGTTCATTCTTCATCGTTCATTCTTCATTGATCATTGATCCTTGTTCATTCTTCATCGTTCATTCTTCATTGACCATTGATCCTTGTTCATTCTTCATTGATCATTGATCCTTGTTCATTCTTCATCGTTCATTCTTCATTGATCATTTATCCTTGTTCATTCTTCATTGATCATTGATCCTTGTTCATTCTTAATCGTTCAATCTTCATTGATCATTGATCCTTGTTCATTCTTCATCGTTCATTCGTCATTGACCATTAATCCTTGTTCATTCTTCATCGTTCATTCTTCTTTGATCATTGATCCTTGTTCATTCTTCATCGTTCATTCGTCATTGACCATTGATCCTAGTTCATTCTTCATCGTTCATTCGTCATTGACCATTAATCCTTGTTCATTCTTCATCGTTCATTCTTCATTGATCATTGATCCTTGTTCATTCTTCATTGATCATTGATCCTTGTTCATTCTTCATCGTTCATTCTTCATTGACCATTAATCCTTCTTCATTCTTCATCGTTCATTCTTCATCATTCATTCTTCTTTGATCATTGATCCTTGTTCATTCTTCATCGTTCATTCGTGATTGACCATTGATCCTTGTTCATTCTTCATCGTTCATTCGTCATTGACCATTAATCCTTGTTCATTCTTCATCGTTCATTCTTCATTGATCATTGATCCTTGTTCATTCTTCATCGTTCATTCGTCATTTATCATTGATCCTTGTTCATTCTTCATCGTTCATTCGTCATTGACCATTAATCCTTGTTAATTCTTCATCGTTCATTTTTCATTAATCATTGATCCTTGTTAATTCTTCATCGTTCATTCTTCATTGATCATTGATCCTTGTTCATTCTTCATTGATCATTGATCCTTGTTCATTCTTCATCGTTCATTCTTCATTGATCATTGATCTTTGTTCATTCTTCATCGTTCATTCGTCATTGATCATTGATCCTTGTTCATTCTTCATCGTTCATTCTTTATTGGTCATTCATCCTTGTTCATTCTTCATCGTTCATTCTTCATTGATCATTGATCTTTGTTCATTCTTCATCGTTCATTCGTCATTGATCATTGATCCTTGTTCATTCTTCATCGTTCATTCTTCATTGATCATTGATCCTTGTTCATTCTTCATCGTTCATTCGTCATTTATCATTGATCCTTGTTCATTCTTCATCGTTCATTCGTCATTGACCATTAATCCTTGTTCATTCTTCATCGTTCATTTTTCATTAATCATTGATCCTTGTTCATTCTTCATCGTTCATTCTTCATTGATCATTGATCCTTGTTCATTCTTCATTGATCATTGATCCTTGTTCATTCTTCATCGTTCATTCTTCATTGATCATTGATCTTTGTTCATTCTTCATCGTTCATTCGTCATTGATCATTGATCCTTGTTCATTCTTCATCGTTCATTCTTCATTGATCATTGATCCTTGTTCATTCTTCATTCTTCATCGTTCATTCGTCATTGACCATTAATCCTTGTTCATTCTTCATCGTTCATTCTTCATTGATTATTGATCCTTGTTCATTCTTCATCGTTCATTCTTCATTGATCATTAATGCTTTTTCATTCTTCATCGTTCATTCGTCATTGACCATTAATCCTTGTTCATTCTTCATCGTTCATTCTTCATTGATCATTGATCCTTGTTCATTCTTCATCGTTCATTCGTCATTGATCATTGATCCTTGTTCATTCTTCATCGTTCATTCGTCATTGACCATTAATCCTTGTTCATTCTTCATCGTTCATTCTTCATTGATCATTGATCCTTGATCTTTCTTCATCGTTCATTCGTCATTGATCATTGATCCTTGTTCATTATTCATCGTTCTATGTTCATTGATCATTGATGCTTGTTCATTCTTCATCGTTCATTCTTCATTGATCATTGATCCTTGTTCATTCTTCATCGTTCATTCTTCATTGATCATTGATCTTTGTTCATTCTTCATCGTTCATTCGTCATTGATCATTGATCCTTGTTCATTCTTCATCGTTCATTCTTTATTGATCATTGATCCTTTTTCATTCTTCATTGATCATTGATCCTTGTTCATTCTTCATCGTTCATTCTTCATTGATCATTTATCCTTGTTCATTCTTCATTGATCATTGATCCTTGTTCATTCTTAATCGTTCAATCTTCATTGATCATTGATCCTTGTTCATTCTTCATCGTTCATTCGTCATTGACCATTAATCCTTGTTCATTCTTCATCTTCTTTGATCATTGATCCTTGTTCATTCTTCATCGTTCATTCGTCATTGACCATTGATCCTAGTTCATTCTTCATCGTTCATTCGTCATTGACCATTAATCCTTGTTCATTCTTCATCGTTCATTCTTCATTGATCATTGATCCTTGTTCATTCTTCATTGATCATTGATCCTTGTTCATTCTTCATCGTTCATTCTTCATTGACCATTAATCCTTCTTCATTCTTCATCGTTCATTCTTCATCATTCATTCTTCTTTGATCATTGATCCTTGTTCATTCTTCATCGTTCATTCGTGATTGACCATTGATCCTTGTTCATTCTTCATCGTTCATTCGTCATTGACCATTAATCCTTGTTCATTCTTCATCGTTCATTCTTCATTGATCATTGATCCTTGTTCATTCTTCATCGTTCATTCGTCATTTATCATTGATCCTTGTTCATTCTTCATCGTTCATTCGTCATTGACCATTAATCCTTGTTCATTCTTCATCGTTCATTTTTCATTAATCATTGATCCTTGTTCATTCTTCATCGTTCATTCTTCATTGATCATTGATCCTTGTTCATTCTTCATTGATCATTGATCCTTGTTCATTCTTCATCGTTCATTCTTCATTGATCATTGATCTTTGTTCATTCTTCATCGTTCATTCGTCATTGATCATTGATCCTTGTTCATTCTTCATCGTTCATTCTTTATTGATCATTGATCCTTGTTCATTCTTCATCGTTCATTCTTCATTGATCATTGATCTTTGTTCATTCTTCATCGTTAATTCGTCATTGATCATTGACCCTTGTTTATTCTTCATCGTTCATTCTTTATTGATCATTGATCCTTGTTCATTCTTTATCGTTCATTCTTCATTGATCATTGATCCTTGTTCATTCTTCATCGTTCATTCTTCATTGACCATTGATCCTTGTTCATTCTTCATTGATCATTGATCCTTGTTCATTCTTCATCGTTCATTCTTCATTGATCATTTATCCTTGTTCATTCTTCATTGATCATTGATCCTTGTTCATTCTTAATCGTTCAATCTTCATTGATCATTGATCCTTGTTCATTCTTCATCGTTCATTCGTCATTGACCATTAATCCTTGTTCATTCTTCATCGTTCATTCTTCTTTGATCATTGATCCTTGTTCATTCTTCATCGTTCAGTCGTCATTGACCATTGATCCTAGTTCATTCTTCATCGTTCATTCGTCATTGACCATTAATCCTTGTTCATTCTTCATCGTTCATTCTTCATTGATCATTGATCCTTGTTCATTCTTCATCGTTCATTCTTTATTGATCATTGATCCTTGTTCATTCTTCATCGTTCATTCTTCATTGACCATTAATCCTTCTTCATTCTTCATCGTTCATTCTTCATCATTCATTCTTCTTTGATCATTGATCCTTGTTCATTCTTCATCGTTCATTCGTCATTGACCATTGATCCTTGTTCATTCTTCATCGTTCATTCGTCATTGACCATTAATCCTTGTTCATTCTTCATCGTTCATTCTTCATTGATCATTGATCCTTGTTCATTCTTCATCGTTCATTCGTCATTGACCATTAATCCTTGTTCATTCTTCATCGTTCATTTTTCATTAATCATTGATCCTTGTTCATTCTTCATCGTTCATTCTTCATTGATCATTGATCCTTGTTCATTCTTCATTCTTCATCGTTCATTCGTCATTGACCATTAATCCTTGTTCATTCTTCATCGTTCATTCTTCATTGATTATTGATCCTTGTTCATTCTTCATCGTTCATTCGTCATTGACCATTAATCCTTGTTCATTCTTCATCGTTCATTCTTCATTGATCACTGATCCTTATTCATTCTTCATCGTTCATTCGTCATTGATCATTGATCCTTGTTCATTCTTCATCGTTCATTCGTCATTGACCATTAATCCTTGTTCATTCTTCATCGTTAATTCTTCATTGATCATTGATCCTTGTTCATTCTTCATCGTTCATTCGTTATTGATCATTGATCCTTGTTCATTCTTCATCGTTCATTCGTCATTGACCATTGATCCTTGTTCATTCTTCATCGTTCATTCTTCATTGATCATTGATCTTTGTTCATTCTTCATCGTTCATTCGTCATTGATCATTGATCCTTGTTCATTCTTCATTGATCATTGATCCTTGTTCATTCTTAATCGTTCATTCTTCATTGATCATTGATCCTTGTTCATTCTTCATCGTTCATTCGTCATTGACCATTAATCCTTGTTCATTCTTCATCGTTCATTCTTCATCGTTCATTCTTCTTTGATCATTGATCCTTGTTCATTCTTAATCGTTCATTCTTCATTGATCATTGATCCTTGTTCATTCTTCATCGTTCATTCGTCATTGACCATTAATCCTTGTTGATTCTTAATCGTTCATTCTTCATTGATCATTGATCCTTGTTCATTCTTCATCGTTCATTCTTCATTGATCATTGATCTTTGTTCATTCTTCATCGTTCATTCGTCATTGATCATTGATCCTTGTTCATTCTTCATTGATCATTGATCCTTGTTCATTCTTAATCGTTCATTCTTCATTGATCATTGATCCTTGTTCATTCTTCATCGTTCATTCGTCATTGACCATTAATCCTTGTTCATTCTTCATCGTTCATTCTTCATTGATCATTGATCCTTATTCATTCTTCATCGTTCATTCGTCATTGATCATTGATCCTTGTTCATTCTTCATCGTTCATTCGTCATTGACCATTAATCCTTGTTCATTCTTCATCGTTCATTCTTCATTGATCATTGATCCTTGTTCTTTCTTCATCGTTCATTCGTCATTGATCATTGATCCTTGTTCATTCTTCATCGTTCTATGTTCATTGATCATTAATGCTTGTTCATTCTTCATCGTTCATTCTTCATTGGTCATTGATCCTTGTTCATTCTTCATCGTTCATTCTTCATTGATCATTGATCTTTGTTCATTCTTCATCGTTCATTCGTCATTGATCATTGATCCTTGTTCATTCTTCATCGTTCATTCGTCATTGACCATTGATCCTTGTTCATTCTTCATCGTTCATTCTTCATTGATCATTGATCCTTGTTCATTCTTCATCGTTCATTCTTCATTGATCATTGATCCTTGTTCATTCTTCATTGATCATTGATCCTTGTTCATTCTTAATCGTTCATTCTTCATTGATCATTGATCCTTGTTCATTCTTCATCGTTCATTCTTCATTGATCATTGATCTTTGTTCATTCTTCATCGTTCATTCGTCATTGATCATGGATCCTTGTTCATTCTTCATTGATCATTGATCCTTGTTCATTCTTAATCGTTCATTCTTCATTGATCATTGATCCTTGTTCATTCTTCATCGTTCATTCGTCATTGACCATTAATCCTTGTTCATTCTTCATCGTTCATTCTTCATCGTTCATTCTTCTTTGATCATTGATCCTTGTTCATTCCTAATCATTCATTCTTCATTGATCATTCTTCATCGTTCATTCGTCATTAATGGTCAATGAAGAATGAACGAATGAACAATGAACGATGAATGAACAAGGATCAATGATCATTGAGGAATGAACGATGAACAATGAACAAGGAACAATGATCAATGAAGAATGAACGATGAAGAATGAACAAGGATCAATGATCAATTAAGAATGAACGATGAAGAATGAACAAGGATCAATGATTAAAGAAGAATGAACGATGAAGAATGAACAAGGATCAATGATAAATGAACAATGAACGATGAAGAATGAACAAGAATCAATGATAAATGAACAATGAACAATGAAGAATGAACAAGGATCAATGATCAATGAAGAATTAACGATGAAGAATGAACAAAGATCAATGATCAATGAAGAATGAATGATGAAGAATGAACAAGGATCAATGATAAATGAAGAATGAACGATGAAGAATGAACAAGGATCAATGATCAATGAAGAATGAACCTTGAAGAATGAACGATGAAGAATGAACAAGGATCAATGATCATTGAGGAATGAACGATGAACAATGAACAAGGAACAATGATCAATGAAGAATGAACGATGAATATTGAACAAGGATCAATGATCAATGAAGAATGAACGATGAAGAATGAACAAGGATCAATGATTAAAGAAGAATGAACAAGGATCAATGATAAATGAAGAATGAACGATGAAGAATGAACAAGGATCAATGATCAATGAAGAATGAACGATGAAGAATGAACAAGGATCAATGATCAATAAAGAATGAACGATGAAGAATGAACAAGGAATAATGATCAATGAAGAATGAACGATGAAGAATAAACAAGGATCAATGATAAATAAAGAATGAACGATGAAGAATGAACTAGGATCAATGATCATTAAAGAATGAATGATGAAGAATAAAATAGGATCAATGATCAATGAAGAATGAACGATGAAGAATGAACAAGGATCAATGATCATTGAGGAATGAACAATGAACAATGAACAAGGATCAATGATCAATGAAGAATGAACGATGAAGAATGAACAAGGATCAATGATCAATGAAGAATGAACGATGAAGAATGAATAAGGATCAATGATCAATGAAGAATGAACGATGAATAATGAACAAGGATCAATGATCAATGAAGAATGAACGATGAAGAATGAACAAGGATCAATGATTAAAGAAGAATGAACAAGGATCAATGATAAATGAAGAATGAACGATGAAGAATGAACAAGGATCAATGATCAATGAAGAATGAACGATGAAGAATGAACAAGGATCAATAATCAATGAAGAATGAACAAGGATTAATGGTCAATGAAGAATGAACGATGAAGAATGAACAAGGATCAATGATCAATGAAGAATGAACGATGAAGAATGAACAAGGATCAATGATCAATGAAGAAAGAACGATGAAGAATGAACAAGGATTAATGGTCAATGACGAATGAACGATGAAGAATGAACAAGGATCTATGATCAATGATCAATGAAGAATGAACGATGAAGAATGAACAAGGATCAATGATCAATGAAGAATGAACGATGAAGAATGAACAAGGATCAATGATCAATAAAGAATGAACGATGAAGAATGAACAAGGATCAATGATCAATGACGAATGAACGATGAAGAAAGAACAAAGATCAATGATCAATGACGAATGAACGATGAAGAATGAACAAGGATCAATAATCAATGAAGAATGAACGATGAAGAATGAACAAGAATCAATGATCATTAAAGATAGAACGATGAAGAATGAACAAGGATCAATGATCAATGACGAATGAACGATGAAGAAAGAACAAGGATCAATGATCAATGAAGAATGAACGATGAAGAATGAACAAGGATTAATGGTCAATGACGAATGAACGATGAAGAATGAACAAGGATCAATGATCAATGACGAATGAACGATGAAGAATGAACAAGGATCAATGATCAATGAAGAATGAACGATGAAGAATGAATAAGGATTAATGGTCAATGAAGAATGAACGATGAAGAATGAACAAGGATCAATGATCAATGAAGAATGAACGATGAAGAATGAACAAGGATCAATGATCAATAAAGAAAGAACGATGAAGAATGAACAAGGATTAATGGTCAATGACGAATGAACGATGAAGAATGAACAAGGATCAATGATCAATGAAGAATGAACGATGAAGAATGAACAAGGATCAATGATCAATGAAGAATGAACGATGAAGAATGAACAAGGATCAATGATCAATAAAGAATGAACGATGAAGAATGAGCAAGGATCAATGATCAATGACGAATGAACGATGAAGAATGAACAAGGATCAATGATCAAAGAAGAATGAACGATGAACAATGAACAAGGATTAATGGTCAATGACGAATGAACGATGAAGAATGAACAAGGATCAATGATCAATGAAGATTGAACGATTAAGAATGAACAAGGATCAATGATCAATGAAGAATGAACAAGGATAAATGATCAATGAAGAATGAACGATGAAGAATGAACAAGGATCAATGATCAATGAAGAATGAACAAGGATCAATGGTCAATGAAGAATGAACGATGAAGAATGAACAAGGATCAATGATCAATGAAGAATGAACGATGAAGAATGAACAAGGATCAATGATCAATAAAGAATGAACGATGAAGAATGAACAAGGATCAATGATCAATGACGAATGAACGATGAAGAATGAACAAAGATCAATGATCAATGAAGAATGAACGATGAAGAATGAACAAGGATCAATGATCAATGAAGAATGAACGATGAAGAATGAACAAGCATCAATGATCAATGAACATAGAACGATGAATAATGAACAACGATCAATGATCAATGACGAATGAACGATGAAGAAAGATCAAGGATCAATGATCAATGAAGAATGAACGATGAAGAATGAACAAGGATTAATGGTCAATGACGAATGAACGATGAAGAATGAACAAGGATCAATGATCAATGACGAATGAACGATGAAGAATGAACAAGGATCAATGATCAATGAAGAATGAACGATGAAGAATGAACAAGGATTAATGGTCAATGACGAATGAACGATGAAGAATGAACAAGCATTAATGATCAATGAAGAATGAACGATGAAGAATGAACAAGGATCAATAATCAATGAAGAATGAACGATGAACATTGATCATTCTTCATTCTTCATTCGTCATTGATCATTGATCCTTGTTCATTCTTCATCGTTCATTCTTCATTGATCATTGATCCTTGTTCATTCTTCATCGTTCATTCGTCATTGATCATTGATCCTTGTTCATTCTTCATCGTTCATTCGTCATTGACCATTAATCTTTGTTCATTCTTCATCGTTCATTTTTCATTAATCATTGATCCTTGTTCATTCTTCATCGTTCATTCTTCATTGATCATTTTATCCTTGTTCATTCTTCATCGTTCATTCGTCATTGACCATTAATCCTTGTTCATTCTTCATCGTTCATTCTTCATTGATCATTGATCCTTGATCATTCTTCATCGTTCATTCTTCATTGATCATTGATGCTTGTTCATTCTTCATCGTTCATTCGTCATTGACCATTAATCCTTGTTCATTCTTCATCGTTCATTCTTCATTGATCATTGATCCTTGTTCATTCATCATCGTTCATTCGTCATTGATCATTGATCCTTGTTCATTCTTCATCGTTCATTCTTCATTGATCATTGATCCTTGATCATTCTTCATCGTTCATTCTTCATTGATCATTGATGCTTGTTCATTCTTCATCGTTCATTCGTCATTGACCATTAATCCTTATTCATTCTTCATCGTTCATTCTTCATTGATCATTGATCCTTGTTCATTCATCATCGTTCATTCTTCATTGATCATTGATCCTTGTTCTTTCTTCATCGTTCATTCGTCATTGATCATTGATCCTTGTTCATTCTTCATCGTTCTATCTTCATTGATCATTGATGCTTGTTCATTCTTCATCGTTCATTCTTCATTGATCATTGATCCTTGTTCATTCTTCATCGTTCATTCTTCATTGATCATTGATCTTTGTTCATTCTTCATTGATCATTGATCTTTGTTCATTCTTCATCGTTCATTCGTCATTGATCATTGATCCTTCTTCATTCTTCATCGTTCATTCTTTATTGATCATTGATCCTTGTTCATTCTTCATCGTTCATTCTTCATTGATCATTGATCCTTGTTCATTCTTCATCGTTCATTCTTCATTGACCATTGATCCTTGTTCATTCTTCATTGATCATTAATCCTTGTTCATTCTTCATCGTTCATTCTTCATTGATCATTTATCCTTGTTCATTCTTCATTGATCATTGATCCTTGTTCATTCTTAATCGTTCAATCTTCATTTATCATTGATCCTTGTTCATTCTTCATCGTTCATTCGTCATTGACCATTAATTCTTGTTCATTCTTCATCGTTCATTCTTCATCGTTCATTCTTCTTTGATCATTGATCCTTGTTCATTCTTCATCGTTCATTCGTCATTGACCATTGATCCTTGTTCATTCTTCATCGTTCATTCGTCATTGACCATTAATCCTTGTACATTCTTCATTGATCATTGATCCTTGTTCATTCTTCATCGTTCATTCGTCATTGATCATTGATCCTTGTTCATTCTTCATCGTTCATTCGTCATTGACCATTAATCCTTGTTCATTCTTCATCGTTCATTTTTCATTAATCATTGATCCTTGTTCATTCTTCATCTTTCATTCTTCATTGATCATTGATCCTAGTTCTTTCTTCATCGTTCTATCTTCATTGATGATTGATGCTTGTTCATTCTTCATCGTTCATTCTTCATTGACCATTGATTCTTGTTCATTCTTCATCGTTCATTCTTCATTGATCATTGATCTTTGTTCATTCTTCATCGTTCATTCTTCATTTATCATTGATCCTTGTTCATTCTTCATCGTTCATTCGTCATTGACCATTAATCCTTGTTCATTCTTCATCGTTCATTCTTCATTGATCATTGATCTTTGTTCATTCTTCATCGTTCATTTTTCATTAATCATTGATCCTTGTTCATTCTTCATCGTTCATTCTTCATTGATCATTTTATCCTTGTTCATTCTTCATCGTTCATTCGTCATTGACCATTAATCCTTGTTCATTCTTCATCGTTCATTCTTCATTGATCATTGATGCTTGTTCATTCTTCATCGTTCATTCGTCATTGACCATTAATCCTTGTTCATTCTTCATCGTTCATTCTTCATTGATCATTGATCCTTGTTCATTCATCATCGTTCATTCTTCATTGATCATTGATCCTTGTTCTTTCTTCATCGTTCATTCGTCATTGATCATTGATCCTTGTTCATTCTTCATCGTTCTATCTTCATTGATCATTGATGCTTGTTCATTCTTCATCGTTCATTCTTCATTGATCATTGATCCTTGTTCATTCTTCATCGTTCATTCTTCATTGATCATTGATCTTTGTTCATTCTTCATTGATCATTGATCTTTGTTCATTCTTCATCGTTCATTCGTCATTGATCATTGATCCTTCTTCATTCTTCATCGTTCATTCTTTATTGATCATTGATCCTTGTTCATTCTTCATCGTTCATTCTTCATTGATCATTGATCCTTGTTCATTCTTCATCGTTCATTCTTCATTGACCATTGATCCTTGTTCATTCTTCATTGATCATTAATCCTTGTTCATTCTTCATCGTTCATTCTTCATTGATCATTTATCCTTGTTCATTCTTCATTGATCATTGATCCTTGTTCATTCTTAATCGTTCAATCTTCATTTATCATTGATCCTTGTTCATTCTTCATCGTTCATTCGTCATTGACCATTAATTCTTGTTCATTCTTCATCGTTCATTCTTCATCGTTCATTCTTCTTTGATCATTGATCCTTGTTCATTCTTCATCGTTCATTCGTCATTGACCATTAATCCTTGTACATTCTTCATTGATCATTGATCCTTGTTCATTCTTCATCGTTCATTCGTCATTGATCATTGATCTTTGTTCATTCTTCATCGTTCATTCGTCATTGACCATTAATCCTTGTTCATTCTTCATCGTTCATTTTTCATTAATCATTGATCCTTGTTCATTCTTCATCTTTCATTCTTCATTGATCATTGATCCTAGTTCTTTCTTCATCGTTCTATCTTCATTGATGATTGATGCTTGTTCATTCTTCATCGTTCATTCTTCATTGATCATTGATTCTTGTTCATTCTTCATCGTTCATTCTTCATTGATCATTGATCTTTGTTCATTCTTCATCGTTCATTCTTCATTTATCATTGATCCTTGTTCATTCTTCATCGTTCATTCGTCATTGACCATTAATCCTTGTTCATTCTTCATCGTTCATTCTTCATTGATCATTGATCCTTGTTCATTCTTCATCGTTCATTCTTCATTGATCATTGATGCTTGTTCATTCTTCATCGTTCATTCGTCATTGACCATTAATCCTTGTTCATTCTTCATCGTTCATTCTTCATTGATCATTGATCCTTGTTCATTCTTCTTCGTTCATTCGTCATTGATCATTAATCCTTGTTCATTCTTCATCGTTCATTCGTCATTGACCATTAATCCTTGTTCATTCTTCATCGTTCATTCGTCATTGATCATTGATCCTTGTTCATTCTTCATCGTTCATTCTTTATTGATCATTGATCCTTGTTCATTCTTCATCGTTCATTCTTCATTGATCATTGATCCTTGTTCATTCTTCATCGTTCATTCTTCATTGACCATTGATCCTTGTTCATTCTTCATCGTTCATTCTTCATTGATCATTTATCCTTGTTCATTCTTCATTGATCATTGATCCTTGTTCATTCTTAATCGTTCAATCTTCATTGATCATTGATTCTTGTTCATTCTTCATCGTTCATTCGTCATTGACCATTAATCCTTGTTCATTCTTCATCGTTCATTCTTCTTTGATCATTGATCCTTGTTCATTCTTCATCTTTCATTCGTCATGGACCATTGATCCTAGTTCATTCTTCATCGTTCATTCGTCATTGACCATTAATCCTTGTTCATTCTTCATCGTTCATTCTTCATTGATCATTGATCCTTGTTCATTCTTCATCGTTCATTCGTCATTGATCATTGATCCTTGTTCATTCTTCATCGTTCATTCGTCATTGACCATTAATCCTTGTTCATTCTTCATCGTTCATTTTTCATTAATCATTGATCCTTGTTCATTCTTCATCGTTCATTCTTCATTGATCATTGATCCTTGTTCATTCTTCATCGTTCATTCGTCATTGACCATTGATCCTTGTACATTCTTCATCGTTCATTCTTCATTGATCATTGATCCTAGTTTATTCTTCATCGTTCTATCTTCATTGATCATTGATGCTTGTTCATTCTTCATCGTTCATTCTTCATTGATCATTAATCCTTGTTCATTCTTCATCGTTCATTCGTCATTGATCATTGATCCTTGTTCATTCTTCATCGTTCATTCTTCATTGATTATTGATCCTTGTTCATTCTTCATTGATCATTGATCCTTGTTCATTCTTAATCGTTCATTCTTCATTGATCATTGATCCTTGTTCATTCTTCATCGTTCATTCTTCATTGATCATTGATCCTTGTTCATTCTTCATTGATCATTGATCCTTGTTCATTCTTAATCGTTCATTCTTCATTGATCATTGATCCTTGTTCATTCTTCATCGTTCATTCTTCATTGATGATTGATCTTTGTTCATTCTTCATCGTTCATTCGTCATTGATCATTGATCCTTGTTCATTCTTCATTGATCATTGATCCTTGTTCATTCTTAATCGTTCATTCTTCATTGATCATTGATCCTTGTTCATTCTTCATCGTTCATTCGTCATTGACCATTAATCCTTGTTCATTCTTCATCGTTCATTCTTCATCGTTCATTCTTCTTTGATCATTGATCCTTGTTCATTCTTCATCGTTCATTCGTCATTGACCATTGATCCTTGTTCATTATTCATCGTTCATTCGTCATTGACCATTAATCCTTGTTCATTCTTCATCGTTCATTCTTCATTGATCATTGATCCTTGTTCATTCTTCATCGTTCATTCGTCATTGATCATTGATCCTTGTTCATTCTTCATCGTTCATTCGTCATTGACCATTAATCTTTGTTCATTCTTCATCGTTCATTTTTCATTAATCATTGATCCTTGTTCATTCTTCATCGTTCATTCTTCATTGATCATTTTATCCTTGTTCATTCTTCATCGTTCATTCGTCATTGACCATTAATCCTTATTCATTCTTCATCGTTCATTCTTCATTGATCATTGATCCTTGATCATTCTTCATCGTTCATTCTTCATTGATCATTGATGCTTGTTCATTCTTCATCGTTCATTCGTCATTGACCATTAATCCTTGTTCATTCTTCATCGTTCATTCTTCATTAAACATTGATCCTTGTTCATTCATCATCGTTCATTCGTCATTGATCATTGATCCTTGTTCATTCTTCATCGTTCATTCTTCATTGATCATTGATCCTTGATCATTCTTCATCGTTCATTCTTCATTGATCATTGATGCTTGTTCATTCTTCATCGTTCATTCGTCATTGACCATTAATCCTTGTTCATTCTTCATCGTTCATTCTTCATTGATCATTGATCCTTGTTCATTCATCATCGTTCATTCTTCATTGATCATTGATCCTTGTTCTTTCTTCATCGTTCATTCGTCATTGATCATTGATCCTTGTTCATTCTTCATCGTTCTATCTTCATTGATCATTGATGCTTGTTCATTCTTCATCGTTCATTCTTCATTGATCATTGATCCTTGTTCATTCTTCATCGTTCATTCTTCATTGATCATTGATCTTTGTTCATTCTTCATTGATCATTGATCTTTGTTCATTCTTCATCGTTCATTCGTCATTGATCATTGATCCTTCTTCATTCTTCATCGTTCATTCTTTATTGATCATTGATCCTTGTTCATTCTTCATCGTTCATTCTTCATTGATCATTGATCCTTGTTCATTCTTCATCGTTCATTCTTCATTGACCATTGATCCTTGTTCATTCTTCATTGATCATTGATCCTTGTTCATTCTTCATCGTTCATTCTTCATTGATCATTTATCCTTGTTCATTCTTCATTGATCATTGATCCTTGTTCATTCTTAATCGTTCAATCTTCATTTATCATTGATCCTTGTTCATTCTTCATCGTTCATTCGTCATTGACCATTAATTCTTGTTCATTCTTCATCGTTCATTCTTCATCGTTCATTCTTCTTTGATCATTGATCCTTGTTCATTCTTCATCGTTCATTCGTCATTGACCATTGATCCTTGTTCATTCTTCATCGTTCATTCGTCATTGACCATTAATCCTTGTACATTCTTCATTGATCATTGATCCTTGTTCATTCTTCATCGTTCATTCGTCATTGATCATTGATCCTTGTTCATTCTTCATCGTTCATTCGTCATTGACCATTAATCCTTGTTCATTCTTCATCGTTCATTTTTCATTAATCATTGATCCTTGTTCATTCTTCATCTTTCATTCTTCATTGATCATTGATCCTAGTTCTTTCTTCATCGTTCTATCTTCATTGATGATTGATGCTTGTTCATTCTTCATCGTTCATTCTTCATTGATCATTGATTCTTGTTCATTCTTCATCGTTCATTCTTCATTGATCATTGATCCTTGTTCATTCTTCATCGTTCATTCGTCATTGACCATTAATCCTTGTACATTCTTCATCGTTCATTCTTCATTGATCATTGATCCTTGTTCATTCTTCATCGTTCATTCTTCATTGATCATTGATGCTTGTTCATTCTTCATCGTTCATTCGTCATTGACCATTAATCCTTGTTCATTCTTCATCGTTCATTCTTCATTGATCATTGATCCTTGTTCATTCTTCTTCGTTCATTCGTCATTGATCATTGATCCTTGTTCATTCTTCATCGTTCATTCGTCATTGACCATTAATCCTTGTTCATTCTTCATCGTTCATTCGTCATTGATCATTGATCCTTGTTCATTCTTCATCGTTCATTCTTTATTGATCATTGATCCTTGTTCATTCTTCATCGTTCATTCTTCATTGATCATTGATCCTTGTTCATTCTTCATCGTTCATTCTTCATTGACCATTGATCCTTGTTCATTCTTCATCGTTCATTCTTCATTGATCATTTATCCTTGTTCATTCTTCATTGATCATTGATCCTTGTTCATTCTTAATCGTTCAATCTTCATTGATCATTGATCCTTGTTCATTCTTCATCGTTCATTCGTCATTGACCATTAATCCTTGTTCATTCTTCATCGTTCATTCTTCTTTGATCATTGATCCTTGTTCATTCTTCATCGTTCATTCGTCATGGACCATTGATCCTAGTTCATTCTTCATCGTTCATTCGTCATTGACCATTAATCCTTGTTCATTCTTCATCGTTCATTCTTCATTGATCATTGATCCTTGTTCATTCTTCATCGTTCATTCGTCATTGATCATTGATCCTTGTTCATTCTTCATCGTTCATTCGTCATTGACCATTAATCCTTGTTCATTCTTCATCGTTCATTTTTCATTAATCATTGATCCTTGTTCATTCTTCATCGTTCATTCTTCATTGATCATTGATCCTTGTTCATTCTTCATCGTTCATTCGTCATTGACCATTGACCCTTGTACATTCTTCATCGTTCATTCTTCATTGATCATTGATCCTAGTTCATTCTTCATCGTTCTATCTTCATTGATCATTGATGCTTGTTCATTCTTCATCGTTCATTCGTCATTGACCATTGATCCTTGTTCATTCTTCATCGTTCATTCTTCATTGATCATTGATCCTAGTTCATTCTTCATCGTTCTATCTTCATTGATCATTGATGCTTGTTCATTCTTCATCGTTCATTCTTCATTGATCATTAATCCTTGTTCATTCTTCATCGTTCCTTCGTCATTGATCATTGATCCTTGTTCATTCTTCATCGTTCATTCTTTATTGATCATTGATCCTTGTTCATTCTTCATCGTTCATTCTTCATTGATCATTGATCCTTGTTCATTCTTCATCGTTCATTCTTCATTGACCATTGATCCTTGTTCATTCTTCATCGTTCATTCTTCATTGATCATTTATCCTTGTTCATTCTTCATTGATCATTGATCCTTGTTCATTCTTAATCGTTCAATCTTCATTGATCATTGATCCCTGTTCATTCTTCATCGTTCATTCGTCATTGACCATTAATCCTTGTTCATTCTTCATCGTTCATTCTTCTTTGATCATTGATCCTTGTTCATTCTTCATCGTTCATTCGTCATGGACCATTGATCCTAGTTCATTCTTCATCGTTCATTCGTCATTGACCATTAATCCTTGTTCATTCTTCATCGTTCATTCTTCATTGATCATTGATCCTTGTTCATTCTTCATCGTTCATTCGTCATTGATCATTGATCCTTGTTCATTCTTCATCGTTCATTCGTCATTGACCATTAATCCTTGTTCATTCTTCATCGTTCATTTTTCATTAATCATTGATCCTTGTTCATTCTTCATCGTTCATTCTTCATTGATCATTGATCCTTGTTCATTCTTCATCGTTCATTCGTCATTGACCATTGATCCTTGTTCATTCTTCATCGTTCATTCTTCATTGATCAATTATCCTAGTTCATTCTTCATCGTTCTATCTTCATTGATCATTGATGCTTGTTCATTCTTCATCGTTCATTCTTCATTGATCATTGATGCTTGTTCATTCTTCATCGTTCATTCGTCATTGACCATTAATCCTTGTTCATTCTTCATCGTTCATTCTTCATTGATCATTGATCCTTGTTCATTCATCATCGTTCATTCGTCATTGATCATTGATCCTTGTTCATTCTTCATCGTTCATTCTTCATTGATCATTGATCCTTGATCATTCTTCATCGTTCATTCTTCATTGATCATTGATGCTTGTTCATTCTTCATCGTTCATTCGTCATTGACCATTAATCCTTGTTCATTCTTCATCGTTCATTCTTCATTGATCATTGATCCTTGTTCATTCATCATCGTTCATTCTTCATTGATCATTGATCCTTGTTCTTTCTTCATCGTTCATTCGTCATTGATCATTGATCCTTGTTCATTCTTAATCGTTCTATCTTCATTGATCATTGATGCTTGTTCATTCTTCATCGTTCATTCTTCATTGATCATTGATCCTTGTTCATTCTTCATCGTTCATTCTTCATTGATCATTGATCTTTGTTCATTCTTCATTGATCATTGATCTTTGTTCATTCTTCATCGTTCATTCGTGATTGATCATTGATCCTTGTTCATTCTTCATCGTTCATTCTTTATTGATCATTGATCCTTGTTCATTCTTCATCGTTCATTCTTCATTGACCATTGATCCTTGTTCATTCTTCATTGATCATTGATCCTTGTTCATTCTTCATCGTTCATTCTTCATTGATCATTTATCCTTGTTCATTCTTCATTGATCATTGATCCTTGTTCATTCTTAATCGTTCAATCTTCATTGATCATTGATCCTTGTTCATTCTTCATCGTTCATTCGTCATTGACCATTAATTCTTGTTCATTCTTCATCGTTCATTCTTCATCGTTCATTCTTCTTTGATCATTGATCCTTGTTCATTCTTCATCGTTCATTCGTCATTGACCATTGATCCTTGTTCATTCTTCATCGTTCATTCGTCATTGACCATTAATCCTTGTACATTCTTCATTGATCATTGATCCTTGTTCATTCTTCATCTTTCATTCGTCATTGATCATTGATCCTTGTTCATTCTTCATCGTTCATTCGTCATTGACCATTAATCCTTGTACATTCTTCATTGATCATTGATCCTTGTTCATTCTTCATCTTTCATTCGTCATTGATCATTGATCCTTGTTCATTCTTCATCGTTCATTCGTCATTGACCATTAATCCTTGTTCATTCTTCATCGTTCATTTTTCATTAATCATTGATCCTTGTTCATTCTTCATCTTTCATTCTTCATTGATCATTGATCCTAGTTCTTTCTTCATCGTTCTATCTTCATTGATGATTGATGCTTGTTCATTCTTCATCGTTCATTCTTCATTGATCATTGATTCTTGTTCATTCTTCATCGTTCATTCTTCATTGATCATTGATCTTTGTTCATTCTTCATCGTTCATTCTTCATTTATCATTGATCCTTGTTCATTCTTCATCGTTCATTCGTCATTGACCATTAATCCTTGTTCATTCTTCATCGTTCATTCTTCATTGATCATTGATCCTTGTTCATTCTTCATCGTTCATTCTTCATTGATCATTGATGCTTGTTCATTCTTCATCGTTCATTCGTCATTGACCATTAATCCTTGTTCATTCTTCATCGTTCAATCCTTGTTCATTCTTCATCGTTCATTCGTCATTGATCATTGATCCTTGTTCATTCTTCATCGTTCATTCTTTATTGATCATTGATCCTTGTTCATTCTTCATCGTTCATTCTTCATTGATCATTGATCCTTGTTCATTCTTCATCGTTCATTCTTCATTGACCATTGATCCTTGTTCATTCTTCATCGTTCATTCTTCATTGATCATTTATCCTTGTTCATTCTTCATTGATCATTGATCCTTGTTCATTCTTAATCGTTCAATCTTCATTGATCATTGATCCTTGTTCATTCTTCATCGTTCATTCGTCATTGACCATTAATCCTTGTTCATTCTTCATCGTTCATTCTTCTTTGATCATTGATCCTTGTTCATTCTTCATCGTTCATTCGTCATGGACCATTGATCCTAGTTCATTCTTCATCGTTCATTCGTCATTGACCATTAATCCTTGTTCATTCTTCATCGTTCATTCTTCATTGATCATTGATCCTTGTTCATTCTTCATCGTTCATTCGTCATTGATCATTGATCCTTGTTCATTCTTCATCGTTCATTCGTCATTGACCATTAATCCTTGTTCATTCTTCATCGTTCATTTTTCATTAATCATTGATCCTTGTTCATTCTTCATCGTTCATTCTTCATTGATCATTGATCCTTGTTCATTCTTCATCGTTCATTCGTCATTGACCATTGATCCTTGTTCATTCTTCATCGTTCATTCTTCATTGATCATTGATCCTAGTTCATTCTTCATCGTTCTATCTTCATTGATCATTGATGCTTGTTCATTCTTCATCGTTCATTCGTCATTGACCATTGATCCTTGTTCATTCTTCATCGTTCATTCTTCATTGATCATTGATCCTAGTTCATTCTTCATCGTTCTATCTTCATTGATCATTGATGCTTGTTCATTCTTCATCGTTCATTCTTCATTGATCATTAATCCTTGTTCATTCTTCATCGTTCATTCGTCATTGATCATTGATCCTTGTTCATTCTTCATCGTTCATTCTTTATTGATCATTGATCCTTGTTCATTCTTCATCGTTCATTCTTCATTGATCATTGATCCTTGTTCATTCTTCATCGTTCATTCTTCATTGACCATTGATCCTTGTTCATTCTTCATCGTTCATTCTTCATTGATCATTTATCCTTGTTCATTCTTCATTGATCATTGATCCTTGTTCATTCTTAATTGTTCAATCTTCATTGATCATTGATCCTTGTTCATTCTTCATCGTTCATTCGTCATTGACCATTAATCCTTGTTCATTCTTCATCGTTCATTCTTCTTTGATCATTGATCCTTGTTCATTCTTCATCGTTCATTCGTCATGGACCATTGATCCTAGTTCATTCTTCATCGTTCATTCGTCATTGACCATTAATCCTTGTTCATTCTTCATCGTTCATTCTTCATTGATCATTGATCCTTGTTCATTCTTCATCGTTCATTCGTCATTGATCATTGATCCTTGTTCATTCTTCATCGTTCATTCGTCATTGACCATTAATCCTTGTTCATTCTTCATCGTTCATTTTTCATTAATCATTGATCCTTGTTCATTCTTCATCGTTCATTCTTCATTGATCATTGATCCTTGTTCATTCTTCATCGTTCATTCGTCATTGACCATTGATCGTTGTTCATTCTTCATCGTTCATTCTTCATTGATCATTGATCCTAGTTCATTCTTCATCGTTCTATCTTCATTGATCATTGATGCTTGTTCATTCTTCATCGTTCATTCTTCATTGATCATTAATCCTTGTTCATTCTTCATCGTTCATTCTTCATGGATCATTGATCTTTGTTCATTCTTCATCGTTCATTCTTCATTGATCATTGATCCTTGTTCATTCTTCATCGTTCATTCTTCATTGATCATTGATCCTTGTTCATTCTTCATTGATCATTGATCCTTGTTCATTCTTAATCGTTCATTCTTCATTGATCATTGATCCTTGTTCATTCTTCATCGTTCATTCTTCATTGATCATTGATCTTTGTTCATTCTTCATCGTTCATTCGTCATTGATCATTGATCCTTGTTCATTCTTCATTGATCATTGATCCTTGTTCATTCTTAATCGTTCATTCTTCATTGATCATTGATCCTTGTTCATTCTTCATCGTTCATTCGTCATTGACCATTAATCCTTGTTCATTCTTCATCGTTCATTCTTCATCGTTCATTCTTCTTTGATCATTGATCCTTGTTCATTCTTCATCGTTCATTCGTCATTGACCATTGATCCTTGTTCATTATTCATCGTTCATTCGTCATTGACCATTAATCCTTGTTCATTCTTCATCGTTCATTCTTCATTGATCATTGATCCTTGTTCATTCTTCATCGTTCATTCGTCATTGATCATTGATCCTTGTTCATTCTTCATCGTTCATTCGTCATTGACCATTAATCTTTGTTCATTCTTCATCGTTCATTTTTCATTAATCATTGATCCTTGTTCATTCTTCATCGTTCATTCTTCATTGATCATTTTATCCTTGTTCATTCTTCATCGTTCATTCGTCATTGACCATTAATCCTTGTTCATTCTTCATCGTTCATTCTTCATTGATCATTGATCCTTGATCATTCTTCATCGTTCATTCTTCATTGATCATTGATGCTTGTTCATTCTTCATCGTTCATTTTTCATTAATCATTGATCCTTGTTCATTCTTCATCGTTCATTCTTCATTGATCATTGATCCTTGTTCATTCTTCATCGTTCATTCGTCATTGACCTTTGATCCTTGTTCATTCTTCATCGTTCATTCTTCATTGATCATTGATCCTAGTTCATTCTTCATCGTTCTATCTTCATTGATCATTGATGCTTGTTCATTCTTCATCGTTCATTCGTCATTGACCATTGATCCTTGTTCATTCTTCATCGTTCATTCTTCATTGATCATTGATCCTAGTTCATTCTTCATCGTTCTATCTTCATTGATCATTGATGCTTGTTCATTCTTCATCGTTCATTCTTCATTGATCATTAATCCTTGTTCATTCTTCATCGTTCATTCGTCATTGATCATTGATCCTTGTTCATTCTTCATCGTTCATTCTTTATTGATCATTGATCCTTGTTCATTCTTCATCGTTCATTCTTCATTGATCATTGATCCTTGTTCATTCTTCATCGTTCATTCTTCATTGACCATTGATCCTTGTTCATTCTTCATCGTTCATTCTTCATTGATCATTTATCCTTGTTCATTGTTCATTGATCATTGATCCTTGTTCATTTTAATCGTTCAATCTTCATTGATCATTGATCCTTGTTCATTCTTCATCGTTCATTCGTCATTGACCATTAATCCTTGTTCATTCTTCATCGTTCATTCTTCTTTGATCATTGATCCTTGTTCATTCTTCATCGTTCATTCGTCATGGACCATTGATCCTAGTTCATTCTTCATCGTTCATTCGTCATTGACCATTAATCCTTGTTCATTCTTCATCGTTCATTCTTCATTGATCATTGATCCTTGTTCATTCTTCATCGTTCATTCGTCATTGATCATTGATCCTTGTTCATTCTTCATCGTTCATTCGTCATTGACCATTAATCCTTGTTCATTCTTCATCGTTCATTTTTCATTAATCATTGATCCTTGTTCATTCTTCATCGTTCATTCTTCATTGATCATTGATCCTTGTTCATTCTTCATCGTTCATTCGTCATTGACCATTGATCCTTGTTCATTCTTCATTGATCATTGATCCTTGTTCATTCTTAATCGTTCATTCTTCATTGATCATTGATCCTTGTTCATTCTTCATCGTTCATTCTTCATTGATCATTGATCTTTGTTCATTCTTCATCGTTCATTCGTCATTGATCATTGATCCTTGTTCATTCTTCATTGATCATTGATCCTTGTTCATTCTTAATCGTTCATTCTTCATTGATCATTGATCCTTGTTCATTCTTCATCGTTCATTCGTCATTGACCATTAATCCTTGTTCATTCTTCATCGTTCATTCTTCATCGTTCATTCTTCTTTGATCATTGATCCTTGTTCATTCTTCATCGTTCATTCGTCATTGACCATTGATCCTTGTTCATTATTCATCGTTCATTCGTCATTGACCATTAATCCTTGTTCATTCTTCATCGTTCATTCTTCATTGATCATTGATCCTTGTTCATTCTTCATCGTTCATTCGTCATTGATCATTGATCCTTGTTCATTCTTCATCGTTCATTCGTCATTGACCATTAATCTTTGTTCATTCTTCATCGTTCATTTTTCATTAATCATTGATCCTTGTTCATTCTTCATCGTTCATTCTTCATTGATCATTTTATCCTGGTTCATTCTTCATCGTTCATTCGTCATTGACCATTAATCCTTGTTCATTCTTCATCGTTCATTCTTCATTGATCATTGATCCTTGATCATTCTTCATCGTTCATTCTTCATTGATCATTGATGCTTGTTCATTCTTCATCGTTCATTCGTCATTGACCATTAATCCTTGTTCATTCTTCATCGTTCATTCTTCATTGATCATTGATCCTTGTTCATTCATCATCGTTCATTCGTCATTGATCATTGATCCTTGTTCATTCTTCATCGTTCATTCTTCATTGATCATTGATCCTTGATCATTCTTCATTGTTCATTCTTCATTGATCATTGATGCTTGTTCATTCTTCATCGTTCATTCGTCATTGACCATTAATCCTTGTTCATTCTTCATCGTTCATTCTTCATTGATCATTGATCCTTGTTCATTCATCATCGTTCATTCTTCATTGATCATTGATCCATGTTCTTTCTTCATCGTTCATTCGTCATTGATCATTGATCCTTGTTCATTCTTCATCGTTCTATCTTCATTGATCATTGATCCTTGTTCATTCTTCATCGTTCATTCTTCATTGATCATTGATCTTTGTTCATTCTTCATTGATCATTGATCTTTGTTCATTCTTCATCGTTCATTCGTCATTGATCATTGATCCTTGTTCATTCTTCATCGTTCATTCTTTATTGATCATTGATCCTTGTTCATTCTGCATCGTTCATTCTTCATTGATCATTGATCCTTGTTCATTCTTCATCGTTCATTCTTCATTGACCATTGATCCTTGTTCATTCTTCATTGATCATTGATCCTTGTTCATTCTTCATCGTTCATTCTTCATTGATCATTTATCCTTGTTCATTCTTCATTGATCATTGATCCTTGTTCATTCTTAATCGTTCAATCTTCATTGATCATTGATCCTTGTTCATTCTTCATCGTTCATTCGTCATTGAACATTAATTCTTGTTCATTCTTCATCGTTCATTCTTCATCGTTCATTCTTCTTTGATCATTGATCCTTGTTCATTCTTCATCGTTCATTCGTCATTGACCATTGATCCTTGTTCATTCTTCATCGTTCATTCGTCATTGACCATTAATCCTTGTACATTCTTCATTGATCATTGATCCTTGTTCATTCTTCATCGTTCATTCGTCATTGATCATTGATCCTTGTTCATTCTTCATCGTTCATTCGTCATTGACCATTAATCCTTGTTCATTCTTCATCGTTCATTTTTCATTAATCATTGATCCTTGTTCATTCTTCATCTTTCATTCTTCATTGATCATTGATCCTAGTTCTTTCTTCATCGTTCTATCTTCATTGATGATTGATGCTTGTTCATTCTTCATCGTTCATTCTTCATTGATCATTGATTCTTGTTCATTCTTCATCGTTCATTCTTCATTGATCATTGATCTTTGTTCTTTCTTCATCGTTCATTCTTCATTTATCATTGATCCTTGTTCATTCTTCATCGTTCATTCGTCATTGACGATTAATCCTTGTTCATTCTTCATCGTTCATTCTTCATTGATCATTGATCCTTGTTCATTCTTCATCGTTCATTCTTCATTGATCATTGATGCTTGTTCATTCTTCATCGTTCATTCGTCATTGACCATTAATCCTTGTTCATTCTTCATCGTTCATTCTTCATTGATCATTGATCCTTGTTCATTCTTCATCGTTCATTCGTCATTGATCATTGATCCTTGTTCATTCTTCATCGTTCATTCGTCATTGACCATTAATCCTTGTTCATTCTTCATCGTTCATTCTTCATTGATCATTGATCCTTGTTCTTTCTTCATCGTTCATTCGTCATTGATCATTGATCCTTGTTCATTCTTCATCGTTCTATCTTCATTGATCATTGATGCTTGTTCATTCTTCATCGTTCATTCTTCATTGATCATTGATCCTTGTTCATTCTTCATCGTTCATTCTTCATTGATCATTGATCTTTGTTCATTCTTCACTGATCATTGATCTTTGTTCATTCTTCATCGTTCATTCGTCATTGATCATTGATCCTTGTTCATTCTTCATCGTTCATTCTTTATTGATCATTGATCCTTGTTCATTCTTCATTGTTCATTCTTCATTGATCATTGATCCTTGTTCATTCTTCATCGTTCATTCTTCATTGATCATTTATCCTTGTTCATTCTTCATTGATCATTGATCCTTGTTCATTCTTAATCGTTCAATCTTCATTGATCATTGATCCTTGTTCATTCTTCATCGTTCATTCGTCATTGACCATTAATCCTTGTTCATTCTTCATCGTTAGTTCTTCTTTGATCATTGATCCTTGTTCATTCTTCATCGTTCATTCGTCATTGACCATTGATCCTTGTTCATTCTTCATCGTTCATTCGTCATTGACCATTAATCCTTGTTCATTCTTCATTGATCATTGATCCTTGTTCATTCTTCATCGTTCATTCGTCATTGATCATTGATCCTTGTTCATTCTTCATCGTTCATTCGTCATTGACCATTAATCCTTGTTCATTCTTCATCGTTCATTTTTCATTAATCATTGATCCTTGTTCATTCTTCATCGTTCATTCTTCATTGATCATTGATCCTTGTTCATTCTTCATCGTTCATTCGTCATTGACCATTGATCCTTGTTCATTCTTCATCGTTCATTCTTCATTGATCATTGATCCTAGTTCATTCTTCATCGTTCTATCTTCATTGATTATTGATGCTTGTTCATTCTTCATCGTTCATTCTTCATTGATCATTGATCCTTGTTCATTCTTCATCGTTCATTCTTCATTGATCATTGATCTTTGTTCATTCTTCATCGTTCATTCTTCATTTATCATTGATCCTTGTTCATTCTTCATCGTTCATTCGTCATTGACCATTGATCCTTGTTCATTCTTCATCGTTCATTCTTCATTGATCATTGATCCTTGTTCATTCTTCATCGTTCATTCGTCATTGACCATTGATCCTTGTTCATTCTTCATTGATCATTGATCCTTGTTCATTCTTCATCGTTCATTCTTCATTGATCATTGATCTTTGTTCATTCTTCATCGTTCATTCGTCATTGATCATTGATCCTTGTTCATTCTTCATCGTTCATTCTTTATTGATCATTGATACTTGTTCATTCTTCATTGATCATTGATCCTTTTTCATTCTTCATTGTTCATTCTTCATTGATCATTGATCCTTGTTCATTCTTAATCGTTCATTCTTCATTGATCATTGATCCTTGTTCATTCTTCATCGTTCATTCGTCATTGACCATTGATCCTTGTTCATTCTTCATCGTTCATTCTTCATTGATCATTGATCCTTGTTCATTCTTCATCGTTCATTCGTCATTGACCATTGATCCTTGTTCATTCTTCATTGATCATTGATCCTTGTTCATTCTTCATCGTTCATTCTTCATTGATCATTGATCCTTGTTCATTCTTCATTGATCATTGATCCTTGTTCATTCTTAATCGTTCATTCTTCATTGATCATTGATCCTTGTTCATTCTTCATCGTTCATTCGTCATTGACCATTAATCCTTGTTCATTCTTCATCATTCATTCTTCATCGTTCATTCTTCTTTGATCATTGATCCTTGTTCATTCTTCATCGTTCATTCGTCATTGACCATTGATCCTTGTTCATTATTCATCGTTCATTCGTCATTGACCATTAATCTTTGTTCATTCTTCATCGTTCATTCTTCATTGATCATTGATCCTTGTTCATTCTTCATCGTTCATTCTTCATTGATCATTGATCCTTGTTCATTCTTCATCGTTCATTCGTCATTCACCATTAATCCTTGTTCATTCTTCATCATTCATTTTTCATTAATCATTGATTCTTGTTCATTCTTCATCTTTCATTCTTCATTGATCATTGATCCTTGTTCATTCTTCATCGTTCATTCGTCATTGACCATTAATCCTTGTTCATTCTTCATCGTTCATTCTTCATTGATCATTGATCCTTGTTCATTCTTCATCGTTCATTCTTCATTGATCATTGTTCTTTGTTCATTCTTCATCGTTCATTCGTCATTGATAATTAATCCTTGTTCATTCTCCATCGTTGATTCTTTATTAATCATTGATCCTTGTTCATTCTTCATTGATCATTGATCCTTGTTCATTCTTCATCGTTCATTCGTCATTGATCATTGATCCTTATTCATTCTTCATCGTTCGTTCTTCATTGATGATTGATCCTTGTTCATTCTTCATCGTTCATTCTTCATTGATCATTGATCCTTGTTCATTCTTCATCGTTTATTCGTCATTGACCATTGATCCTTGTTCATTCTTCATCGTTCATTCTTCATTGATCATTGATCCTTGTTCATTCTTCATCGTTCTTTCTTCATTGATCAATTATCCTTGTTTATTCTTCATCGTTCATTCTTCATTGATCATTGATCCTTGTTCATTCTTCATCGTTCATTCGTCATTGACCATTGTTCCTTGTTCATTCTTCATCGTTCATTCTTCATTGATCATTGATCCTTGTTCATTCATCATCGTTCATTCGTCATTGATCATTGATCCTTGTTCATTCTTCATCGTTCATTCTTCATTGATCATTGATCCTTGATCATTCTTCATTGTTCATTCTTCATTGATCATTGATGCTTGTTCATTCTTCATCGTTCATTCGTCATTGACCATTAATCCTTGTTCATTCTTCATCGTTCATTCTTCATTGATCATTGATCCTTGTTCATTCATCATCGTTCATTCTTCATTGATCATTGATCCATGTTCTTTCTTCATCGTTCATTCGTCATTGATCATTGATCCTTGTTCATTCTTCATCGTTCTATCTTCATTGATCATTGATGCTTGTTCATTCTTCATCGTTCATTCTTCATTGATCATTGATCCTTGTTCATTCTTCATCGTTCATTCTTCATTGATCATTGATCTTTGTTCATTCTTCATTGATCATTGATCTTTGTTCATTCTTGATCGTTCATTCGTCATTGATCATTGATCCTTGTTCATTCTTCATCGTTCATTCTTTATTGATCATTGATCCTTGTTCATTCTGCATCGTTCATTCTTCATTGATCATTGATCCTTGTTCATTCTTCATCGTTCATTCTTCATTGACCATTGATCCTTGTTCATTCTTCATTGATCATTGATCCTTGTTCATTCTTCATCGTTCATTCTTCATTGATCATTTATCCTTGTTCATTCTTCATTGATCATTGATCCTTGTTCATTCTTAATCGTTCAATCTTCATTGATCATTGATCCTTGTTCATTCTTCATCGTTCATTCGTCATTGACCATTAATTCTTGTTCATTCTTCATCGTTCATTCTTCATCGTTCATTCTTCTTTGATCATTGATCCTTGTTCATTCTTCATCGTTCATTCGTCATTGACCATTGATCCTTGTTCATTCTTCATCGTTCATTCGTCATTGACCATTAATCCTTGTACATTCTTCATTGATCATTGATCCTTGTTCATTCTTCATCGTTCATTCGTCATTGATCATTGATCCTTGTTCATTCTTCATCGTTCATTCGTCATTGACCATTAATCCTTGTTCATTCTTCATCGTTCATTTTTCATTAATCATTGATCCTTGTTCATTCTTCATCTTTCATTCTTCATTGATCATTGATCCTAGTTCTTTCTTCATCGTTCTATCTTCATTGATGATTGATGCTTGTTCATTCTTCATCGTTCATTCTTCATTGATCATTGATTCTTGTTCATTCTTCATCGTTCATTCTTCATTGATCATTGATCTTTGTTCTTTCTTCATCGTTCATTCTTCATTTATCATTGATCCTTGTTCATTCTTCATCGTTCATTCGTCATTGACGATTAATCCTTGTTCATTCTTCATCGTTCATTCTTCATTGATCATTGATCCTTGTTCATTCTTCATCGTTCATTCTTCATTGATCATTGATGCTTGTTCATTCTTCATCGTTCATTCGTCATTGACCATTAATCCTTGTTCATTCTTCATCCTTCATTCTTCATTGATCATTGATCCTTGTTCATTCTTCATCGTTCATTCGTCATTGATCATTGATCCTTGTTCATTCTTCATCGTTCATTCGTCATTGACCATTAATCCTTGTTCATTCTTCATCGTTCATTCTTCATTGATCATTGATCCTTGTTCTTTCTTCATCGTTCATTCGTCATTGATCATTGATCCTTGTTCATTCTTCATCGTTCTATCTTCATTGATCATTGATGCTTGTTCATTCTTCATCGTTCATTCTTCATTGATCATTGATCCTTGTTCATTCTTCATCGTTCATTCTTCATTGATCATTGATCTTTGTTCATTCTTCACTGATCATTGATCTTTGTTCATTCTTCATCGTTCATTCGTCATTGATCATTGATCCTTGTTCATTCTTCATCGTTCATTCTTTATTGATCATTGATCCTTGTTCATTCTTCATTGTTCATTCTTCATTGATCATTGATCCTTGTTCATTCTTCATCGTTCATTCTTCATTGATCATTTATCCTTGTTCATTCTTCATTGATCATTGATCCTTGTTCATTCTTAATCGTTCAATCTTCATTGATCATTGATCCTTGTTCATTCTTCATCGTTCATTCGTCATTGACCATTAATCCTTGTTCATTCTTCATCGTTAGTTCTTCTTTGATCATTGATCCTTGTTCATTCTTCATCGTTCATTCGTCATTGACCATTGATCCTTGTTCATTCTTCATCGTTCATTCGTCATTGACCATTAATCCTTGTTCATTCTTCATTGATCATTGATCCTTGTTCATTCTTCATCGTTCATTCGTCATTGATCATTGATCCTTGTTCATTCTTCATCGTTCATTCGTCATTGACCATTAATCCTTGTTCATTCTTCATCGTTCATTTTTCATTAATCATTGATCCTTGTTCATTCTTCATCGTTCATTCTTCATTGATCATTGATCCTTGTTCATTCTTCATCGTTCATTCGTCATTGACCATTGATCCTTGTTCATTCTTCATCGTTCATTCTTCATTGATCATTGATCCTAGTTCATTCTTCATCGTTCTATCTTCATTGATTATTGATGCTTGTTCATTCTTCATCGTTCATTCTTCATTGATCATTGATCCTTGTTCATTCTTCATCGTTCATTCTTCATTGATCATTGATCTTTGTTCATTCTTCATCGTTCATTCTTCATTTATCATTGATCCTTGTTCATTCTTCATCGTTCATTCGTCATTGACCATTGATCCTTGTTCATTCTTCATCGTTCATTCTTCATTGATCATTGATCCTTGTTCATTCTTCATCGTTCATTCGTCATTGACCATTGATCCTTGTTCATTCTTCATTGATCATTGATCCTTGTTCATTCTTCATCGTTCATTCTTCATTGATCATTGATCTTTGTTCATTCTTCATCGTTCATTCGTCATTGATCATTGATCCTTGTTCATTCTTCATCGTTCATTCTTTATTGATCATTGATACTTGTTCATTCTTCATTGATCATTGATCCTTTTTCATTCTTCATTGTTCATTCTTCATTGATCATTGATCCTTGTTCATTCTTAATCGTTCATTCTTCATTGATCATTGATCCTTGTTCATTCTTCATCGTTCATTCGTCATTGACCATTGATCCTTGTTCATTCTTCATCGTTCATTCTTCATTGATCATTGATCCTTGTTCATTCTTCATCGTTCATTCGTCATTGACCATTGATCCTTGTTCATTCTTCATTGATCATTGATCCTTGTTCATTCTTCATCGTTCATTCTTCATTGATCATTGATCCTTGTTCATTCTTCATTGATCATTGATCCTTGTTCATTCTTAATCGTTCATTCTTCATTGATCATTGATCCTTGTTCATTCTTCATCGTTCATTCGTCATTGACCATTAATCCTTGTTCATTCTTCATCATTCATTCTTCATCGTTCATTCTTCTTTGATCATTGATCCTTGTTCATTCTTCATCGTTCATTCGTCATTGACCATTGATCCTTGTTCATTATTCATCGTTCATTCGTCATTGACCATTAATCTTTGTTCATTCTTCATCGTTCATTCTTCATTGATCATTGATCCTTGTTCATTCTTCATCATTCATTCTTCATTGATCATTGATCCTTGTTCATTCTTCATCGTTCATTCGTCATTCACCATTAATCCTTGTTCATTCTTCATCATTCATTTTTCATTAATCATTGATTCTTGTTCATTCTTCATCTTTCATTCTTCATTGATCATTGATCCTTGTTCATTCTTCATCGTTCATTCGTCATTGACCATTAATCCTTGTTCATTCTTCATCGTTCATTCTTCATTGATCATTGATCCTTGTTCATTCTTCATCGTTCATTCTTCATTGATCATTGTTCTTTGTTCATTCTTCATCGTTCATTCGTCATTGATAATTAATCCTTGTTCATTCTCCATCGTTGATTCTTTATTAATCATTGATCCTTGTTCATTCTTCATTGATCATTGATCCTTGTTCATTCTTCATCGTTCATTCGTCATTGATCATTGATCCTTATTCATTCTTCATCGTTCGTTCTTCATTGATGATTGATCCTTGTTCATTCTTCATCGTTCATTCTTCATTGATCATTGATCCTTGTTCATTCTTCATCGTTTATTCGTCATTGACCATTGATCCTTGTTCATTCTTCATCGTTCATTCTTCATTGATCATTGATCCTTGTTCATTCTTCATCGTTCTTTCTTCATTGATCAATTATCCTTGTTTATTCTTCATCGTTCATTCTTCATTGATCATTGATCCTTGTTCATTCTTCATCGTTCATTCGTCATTGACCATTGTTCCTTGTTCATTCTTCATCGTTCATTCTTCATTGATCATTGATCCTTGTTCATTCTTCATCGTTCATTCGTCATTGACCATTGATCCTTGTTCATTCTTCATTGATCATTGATCCTTGTTCATTCTTCATCGTTCATTCTTCATTGATCATTGATCCTTGTTCATTCTTCATTGATCATTGATCCTTGTTCATTCTTAATCGTTCATTCTTCATTGATCATTGATCCTTGTTCATTCTTCATCGTTCATTCGTCATTGACCATTAATCCTTCTTCATTCTTCATCGTTCATTCTTCATCGTTGATTCTTCTTTGATCATTGATCCTTGTTCATTCTTCATCGTTCATTCGTCATTGACCATTGATCCTTGTTCATTCTTCATCGTTCATTCGTCATTGACCATTAATCCTTGTTCATTCTTCATCGTTCATTCTTCATTGATCATTGATCCTTGTTCATTCTTCATCGTTCATTCGTCATTGATCATTGATCCTTGTTCATTCTTCATCGTTGATTCATCATTGACCATTAATCCTTGTTCATTCTTCATCGTTCATTTTTCATTAATCATTGATCCTTGTTCATTCTTCATCGTTCATTCTTCATTGATCATTGATCCTTGTTCATTCTTCATCGTTCATTCGTCATTGACCATTAATCCTTGTTCATTCATCATCGTTCATTTTTCATTAATCATTGATCCTTGTTCATTCTTCATCGTTCATTCTTCATTGATCATTCATCTTTGTTCATTCTTCATCGTTCATTCGTCATTGATCATTGATCCTTGTTCATTCTTCATCGTTCATTCTTTATTGATCATTGATCCTTGTTCATTCTTCATTGATCATTGATCCTTGTTCATTCTTCATCGTTCATTCTTCATTGATCATTGATCCTTGTTCATTCTTCATCGTTCATTCTTCATTGATCATTGATCTTTGTTCATTCTTCATCGTTCATTCGTCATTGATCATTGATCCTTGTTCATTCTTCATTGATCATTGATCCTTGTTCATTCTTAATCGTTCATTCTTCATTGATCATTGATCCTTGTTCATTCTTCATCGTTCATTCTTCATTGACCATTAATCCTTGTTCATTCTTCATCGTTCATTCTTCATTGATCATTGATCCTTGTTCATTCTTCATCGTTCATTCGTGATTGATCATTGATCCTTGTTCATTCTTCATCGTTCATTCGTCATTGACCATTAATCCTTGTTCATTCTTCATCGTTCATTCTTCATTGATCATTGATCCTTGTTCTTTCTTCATCGTTCATTCGTCATTGATCATTGATCCTTGTTCATTCTTCATCGTTCTATGTTCATTGATCATTAATGCTTGTTCATTCTTCATCGTTCATTCTTCATTGATCATTGATCCTTGTTCATTCTTCATCGTTCATTCTTCATTGATCATTGATCTTTGTTCATTCTTCATCGTTCATTCGTCATTGATCATTGATCCTTGTTCATTCTTCATCGTTCATTCTTTATTGATCATTTGTCCTTGTTCATTCTTCATCGTTCATTCTTCATTGATCATTGATCCTTGTTCATTCTTCATCGTTCATTCTTCATTGACCATTGATCCTTGTTCATTCTTCATTGATCATTGATCCTTGTTCATTCTTCATCGTTCATTCTTCATTGATCATTAATCCTTGTTCATTCTTCATTGATCATTGATCCTTGTTCATTCTTAATCGTTCAATCTTCATTGATCATTGATCCTTGTTCATTCTTCATCGTTCATTCGTCATCGACCATTAATCCTTGTTCATTCTTCATCGTTCATTCTTCTTCGATCATTGATCCTTGTTCATTCTTCATCGTTCATTCGTCATTGACCATTGATCCTAGTTCATTTTTCATCGTTCATTCGTCATTGACCATTAATCCTTGTTCATTCTTCATCGTTCATTCTTCATTGATCATTGATCCTTGTTCATTCTTCATCGTTCATTCGTCATTGATCATTGATCCTTGTTCATTCTTCATCGTTCATTCGTCATTGACCATTAATCCTTGTTCATTCTTCATCGTTCATTTTTCATTAATCATTAATCCTTGTTCATTCTTCATCGTTCATTCTTCATTGATCATTGATCCTTGTTCATTCTTCATCGTTCATTCTTCATTGATCATTGATCCTTGTTCATTCTTCATCGTTCATTCGTCATTGACCATTAATCCTTGTTCATTCTTCATCATTCATTCTTCATCGTTCATTCTTCTTTGATCATTGATCCTTGTTCATTCTTCATCGTTCATTCGTCATTGACCATTGATCCTTGTTCATTCTTCATCGTTCATTCGTCATTGACCATTAATCCTTGTTCATTCTTCATCGTTCATTCTTCATTGATCATTGATCCTTGTTCTTTCTTCATCCTTCATTCGTCATTGATCATTGATCCTTGTTCATTCTTCATCGTTCTATGTTCATTGATCATTAATGCTTGTTCATTCTTCATCGTTCATTCTTCATTGATCATTGATCCTTGTTCATTCTTCATCGTTCATTCTTCATTGATCATTGATCTTTGTTCATTCTTCATCGTTCATTCGTCATTGACCATTAATCCTTGTTCATTCTTCATCGTTCATTCTTCATTGATCATTGATCCTTGTTCATTCTTCATCGTTCATTCTTCATTGACCATTGATCCTTGTTCATTCTTCATTGATCATTGATCCTTGTTCATTCTTAATCGTTCATTCTTCATTGATCATTGATCCTTGTTTATTCTTCATCGTTCATTCGTCATTGACCATTAATCCTTGTTCATTCTTCATCATTCATTCTTCATCGTTCATTCTTCTTTGATCATTGATCCTTGTTCATTCTTCATCGTTCATTCGTCATTGACCATTGATCCTTGTTCATTCTTCATCGTTCATTCGTCATTGACCATTAATCCTTGTTCATTCTTCATCGTTCATTCTTCATTGATCATTGATCCTTGTTAATTCTTCATCGTTCATTCTTCATTGATCATTGATCCTTGTTCATTCTTCATCGTTCATTCGTCATTGACCATTAATCCTTGTTCATTCTTCATCATTCATTTTTCATTAATCATTGATTCTTGTTCATTCTTCATCGTTCATTCTTCATTGATCATTGATCCTTGTTCATTCTTCATCGTTCATTCTTTATTGATCATTGATACTTGTTCATTCTTCATTGATCATTGATCCTTTTTCATTCTTCATTGTTCATTCTTCATTGATCATTGATCCTTGTTCATTCTTAATCGTTCATTCTTCATTGATCATTGATCCTTGTTCATTCTTCATCGTTCATTCGTCATTGACCATTGATCCTTGTTCATTCTTCATCGTTCATTCTTCATTGATCATTGATCCTTGTTCATTCTTCATCGTTCATTCGTCATTGACCATTGATCCTTGTTCATTCTTCATTGATCATTGATCCTTGTTCATTCTTCATCGTTCATTCTTCATTGATCATTGATCCTTGTTCATTCTTCATTGATCATTGATCCTTGTTCATTCTTAATCGTTCATTCTTCATTGATCATTGATCCTTGTTCATTCTTCATCGTTCATTCGTCATTGACCATTAATCCTTGTTCATTCTTCATCATTCATTCTTCATCGTTCATTCTTCTTTGATCATTGATCCTTGTTCATTCTTCATCGTTCATTCGTCATTGACCATTGATCCTTGTTCATTATTCATCGTTCATTCGTCATTGACCATTAATCTTTGTTCATTCTTCATCGTTCATTCTTCATTGATCATTGATCCTTGTTCATTCTTCATCATTCATTCTTCATTGATCATTGATCCTTGTTCATTCTTCATCGTTCATTCGTCATTCACCATTAATCCTTGTTCATTCTTCATCATTCATTTTTCATTAATCATTGATTCTTGTTCATTCTTCATCTTTCATTCTTCATTGATCATTGATCCTTGTTCATTCTTCATCGTTCATTCGTCATTGACCATTAATCCTTGTTCATTCTTCATCGTTCATTCTTCATTGATCATTGATCCTTGTTCATTCTTCATCGTTCATTCTTCATTGATCATTGTTCTTTGTTCATTCTTCATCGTTCATTCGTCATTGATAATTAATCCTTGTTCATTCTCCATCGTTGATTCTTTATTAATCATTGATCCTTGTTCATTCTTCATTGATCATTGATCCTTGTTCATTCTTCATCGTTCATTCGTCATTGATCATTGATCCTTATTCATTCTTCATCGTTCGTTCTTCATTGATGATTGATCCTTGTTCATTCTTCATCGTTCATTCTTCATTGATCATTGATCCTTGTTCATTCTTCATCGTTTATTCGTCATTGACCATTGATCCTTGTTCATTCTTCATCGTTCATTCTTCATTGATCATTGATCCTTGTTCATTCTTCATCGTTCTTTCTTCATTGATCAATTATCCTTGTTTATTCTTCATCGTTCATTCTTCATTGATCATTGATCCTTGTTCATTCTTCATCGTTCATTCGTCATTGACCATTGTTCCTTGTTCATTCTTCATCGTTCATTCTTCATTGATCATTGATCCTTGTTCATTCTTCATCGTTCATTCGTCATTGACCATTGATCCTTGTTCATTCTTCATTGATCATTGATCCTTGTTCATTCTTCATCGTTCATTCTTCATTGATCATTGATCCTTGTTCATTCTTCATTGATCATTGATCCTTGTTCATTCTTAATCGTTCATTCTTCATTGATCATTGATCCTTGTTCATTCTTCATCGTTCATTCGTCATTGACCATTAATCCTTCTTCATTCTTCATCGTTCATTCTTCATCGTTGATTCTTCTTTGATCATTGATCCTTGTTCATTCTTCATCGTTCATTCGTCATTGACCATTGATCCTTGTTCATTCTTCATCGTTCATTCGTCATTGACCATTAATCCTTGTTCATTCTTCATCGTTCATTCTTCATTGATCATTGATCCTTGTTCATTCTTCATCGTTCATTCGTCATTGATCATTGATCCTTGTTCATTCTTCATCGTTGATTCATCATTGACCATTAATCCTTGTTCATTCTTCATCGTTCATTTTTCATTAATCATTGATCCTTGTTCATTCTTCATCGTTCATTCTTCATTGATCATTGATCCTTGTTCATTCTTCATCGTTCATTCGTCATTGACCATTAATCCTTGTTCATTCATCATCGTTCATTTTTCATTAATCATTGATCCTTGTTCATTCTTCATCGTTCATTCTTCATTGATCATTCATCTTTGTTCATTCTTCATCGTTCATTCGTCATTGATCATTGATCCTTGTTCATTCTTCATCGTTCATTCTTTATTGATCATTGATCCTTGTTCATTCTTCATTGATCATTGATCCTTGTTCATTCTTCATCGTTCATTCTTCATTGATCATTGATCCTTGTTCATTCTTCATCGTTCATTCTTCATTGATCATTGATCTTTGTTCATTCTTCATCGTTCATTCGTCATTGATCATTGATCCTTGTTCATTCTTCATTGATCATTGATCCTTGTTCATTCTTAATCGTTCATTCTTCATTGATCATTGATCCTTGTTCATTCTTCATCGTTCATTCTTCATTGACCATTAATCCTTGTTCATTCTTCATCGTTCATTCTTCATTGATCATTGATCCTTGTTCATTCTTCATCGTTCATTCGTGATTGATCATTGATCCTTGTTCATTCTTCATCGTTCATTCGTCATTGACCATTAATCCTTGTTCATTCTTCATCGTTCATTCTTCATTGATCATTGATCCTTGTTCTTTCTTCATCGTTCATTCGTCATTGATCATTGATCCTTGTTCATTCTTCATCGTTCTATGTTCATTGATCATTAATGCTTGTTCATTCTTCATCGTTCATTCTTCATTGATCATTGATCCTTGTTCATTCTTCATCGTTCATTCTTCATTGATCATTGATCTTTGTTCATTCTTCATCGTTCATTCGTCATTGATCATTGATCCTTGTTCATTCTTCATCGTTCATTCTTTATTGATCATTTGTCCTTGTTCATTCTTCATCGTTCATTCTTCATTGATCATTGATCCTTGTTCATTCTTCATCGTTCATTCTTCATTGACCATTGATCCTTGTTCATTCTTCATTGATCATTGATCCTTGTTCATTCTTCATCGTTCATTCTTCATTGATCATTAATCCTTGTTCATTCTTCATTGATCATTGATCCTTGTTCATTCTTAATCGTTCAATCTTCATTGATCATTGATCCTTGTTCATTCTTCATCGTTCATTCGTCATCGACCATTAATCCTTGTTCATTCTTCATCGTTCATTCTTCTTCGATCATTGATCCTTGTTCATTCTTCATCGTTCATTCGTCATTGACCATTGATCCTAGTTCATTTTTCATCGTTCATTCGTCATTGACCATTAATCCTTGTTCATTCTTCATCGTTCATTCTTCATTGATCATTGATCCTTGTTCATTCTTCATCGTTCATTCGTCATTGATCATTGATCCTTGTTCATTCTTCATCGTTCATTCGTCATTGACCATTAATCCTTGTTCATTCTTCATCGTTCATTTTTCATTAATCATTAATCCTTGTTCATTCTTCATCGTTCATTCTTCATTGATCATTGATCCTTGTTCATTCTTCATCGTTCATTCTTCATTGATCATTGATCCTTGTTCATTCTTCATCGTTCATTCGTCATTGACCATTAATCCTTGTTCATTCTTCATCATTCATTCTTCATCGTTCATTCTTCTTTGATCATTGATCCTTGTTCATTCTTCATCGTTCATTCGTCATTGACCATTGATCCTTGTTCATTCTTCATCGTTCATTCGTCATTGACCATTAATCCTTGTTCATTCTTCATCGTTCATTCTTCATTGATCATTGATCCTTGTTCTTTCTTCATCCTTCATTCGTCATTGATCATTGATCCTTGTTCATTCTTCATCGTTCTATGTTCATTGATCATTAATGCTTGTTCATTCTTCATCGTTCATTCTTCATTGATCATTGATCCTTGTTCATTCTTCATCGTTCATTCTTCATTGATCATTGATCTTTGTTCATTCTTCATCGTTCATTCGTCATTGACCATTAATCCTTGTTCATTCTTCATCGTTCATTCTTCATTGATCATTGATCCTTGTTCATTCTTCATCGTTCATTCTTCATTGACCATTGATCCTTGTTCATTCTTCATTGATCATTGATCCTTGTTCATTCTTAATCGTTCATTCTTCATTGATCATTGATCCTTGTTTATTCTTCATCGTTCATTCGTCATTGACCATTAATCCTTGTTCATTCTTCATCATTCATTCTTCATCGTTCATTCTTCTTTGATCATTGATCCTTGTTCATTCTTCATCGTTCATTCGTCATTGACCATTGATCCTTGTTCATTCTTCATCGTTCATTCGTCATTGACCATTAATCCTTGTTCATTCTTCATCGTTCATTCTTCATTGATCATTGATCCTTGTTAATTCTTCATCGTTCATTCTTCATTGATCATTGATCCTTGTTCATTCTTCATCGTTCATTCGTCATTGACCATTAATCCTTGTTCATTCTTCATCATTCATTTTTCATTAATCATTGATTCTTGTTCATTCTTCATCGTTCATTCTTCATTGATCATTGATCCTTGTTCATTCTTCATCGTTCATTCGTCATTGACCATTAATCCTTGTTCATTCTTCATCGTTCATTCTTCATTGATCATTGATCCTTGTTCATTCTTCATCGTTCATTCTTCATTGATCATTGTTCTTTGTTCATTCTTCATCGTTCATTCGTCATTGATAATTAATCCTTGTTCATTCTCCATCGTTGATTCTTTATTAATCATTGATCCTTGTTCATTCTTCATTGATCATTGATCCTTGTTCATTCTTCATCGTTCATTCGTCATTGATCATTGATCCTTATTCATTCTTCATCGTTCGTTCTTCATTGATGATTGATCCTTGTTCATTCTTCATCGTTCATTCTTCATTGATCATTGATCCTTGTTCATTCTTCATCGTTTATTCGTCATTGACCATTGATCCTTGTTCATTCTTCATCGTTCATTCTTCATTGATCATTGATCCTTGTTCATTCTTCATCGTTCTTTCTTCATTGATCAATTATCCTTGTTCATTCTTCATCGTTCATTCTTCATTGATCATTGATCCTTGTTCATTCTTCATCGTTCATTCGTCATTGACCATTGTTCCTTGTTCATTCTTCATCGTTCATTCTTCATTGATCATTGATCCTTGTTCATTCTTCATCGTTCATTCGTCATTGACCATTAATCCTTGTTCATTCATCATCGTTCATTTTTCATTAATCATTGATCCTTGTTCATTCTTCATCGTTCATTCTTCATTGATCATTCATCTTTGTTCATTCTTCATCGTTCATTCGTCATTGATCATTGATCCTTGTTCATTCTTCATCGTTCATTCTTTATTGATCATTGATCCTTGTTCATTCTTCATTGATCATTGATCCTTGTTCATTCTTCATCGTTCATTCTTCATTGATCATTGATCCTTGTTCATTCTTCATCGTTCATTCTTCATTGATCATTGATCTTTGTTCATTCTTCATCGTTCATTCGTCATTGATCATTGATCCTTGTTCATTCTTCATTGATCATTGATCCTTGTTCATTCTTAATCGTTCATTCTTCATTGATCATTGATCCTTGTTCATTCTTCATCGTTCATTCTTCATTGACCATTAATCCTTGTTCATTCTTCATCGTTCATTCTTCATTGATCATTGATCCTTGTTCATTCTTCATCGTTCATTCGTGATTGATCATTGATCCTTGTTCATTCTTCATCGTTCATTCGTCATTGACCATTAATCCTTGTTCATTCTTCATCGTTCATTCTTCATTGATCATTGATCCTTGTTCTTTCTTCATCGTTCATTCGTCATTGATCATTGATCCTTGTTCATTCTTCATCGTTCTATGTTCATTGATCATTAATGCTTGTTCATTCTTCATCGTTCATTCTTCATTGATCATTGATCCTTGTTCATTCTTCATCGTTCATTCTTCATTGATCATTGATCTTTGTTCATTCTTCATCGTTCATTCGTCATTGATCATTGATCCTTGTTCATTCTTCATCGTTCATTCTTTATTGATCATTTGTCCTTGTTCATTCTTCATCGTTCATTCTTCATTGATCATTGATCCTTGTTCATTCTTCATCGTTCATTCTTCATTGACCATTGATCCTTGTTCATTCTTCATTGATCATTGATCCTTGTTCATTCTTCATCGTTCATTCTTCATTGATCATTAATCCTTGTTCATTCTTCATTGATCATTGATCCTTGTTCATTCTTAATCGTTCAATCTTCATTGATCATTTATCCTTGTTCATTCTTCATCGTTCATTCGTCATCGACCATTAATCCTTGTTCATTCTTCATCGTTCATTCTTCTTCGATCATTGATCCTTGTTCATTCTTCATCGTTCATTCGTCATTGACCATTGATCCTAGTTCATTCTTCATCGTTCATTCGTCATTGACCATTAATCCTTGTTCATTCTTCATCGTTCATTCTTCATTGATCATTGATCCTTGTTCATTCTTCATCGTTCATTCGTCATTGATCATTGATCCTTGTTCATTCTTCATCGTTCATTCGTCATTGACCATTAATCCTTGTTCATTCTTCATCGTTCATTTTTCATTAATCATTGATCCTTGTTCATTCTTCATCGTTCATTCTTCATTGATCATTGATCCTTGTTCATTCTTCATCGTTCATTCTTCATTGATCATTGATCCTTGTTCATTCTTCATCGTTCATTCGTCATTGACCATTAATCCTTGTTCATTCTTCATCATTCATTCTTCATCGTTCATTCTTCTTTGATCATTGATCCTTGTTCATTCTTCATCGTTCATTCGTCATTGACCATTGATCCTTGTTCATTCTTCATCGTTCATTCGTCATTGACCATTAATCCTTGTTCATTCTTCATCGTTCATTCTTCATTGATCATTGATCCTTGTTCTTTCTTCATCGTTCATTCGTCATTGATCATTGATCCTTGTTCATTCTTCATCGTTCTATGTTCATTGATCATTAATGCTTGTTCATTCTTCATCGTTCATTCTTCATTGATCATTGATCCTTGTTCATTCTTCATCGTTCATTCTTCATTGATCATTGATCTTTGTTCATTCTTCATCGTTCATTCGTCATTGACCATTAATCCTTGTTCATTCTTCATCGTTCATTCTTCATTGATCATTGATCCTTGTTCATTCTTCATCGTTCATTCTTCATTGACCATTGATCCTTGTTCATTCTTCATTGATCATTGATCCTTGTTCATTCTTAATCGTTCATTCTTCATTGATCATTGATCCTTGTTTATTCTTCATCGTTCATTCGTCATTGACCATTAATCCTTGTTCATTCTTCATCATTCATTCTTCATCGTTCATTCTTCTTTGATCATTGATCCTTGTTCATTCTTCATCGTTCATTCGTCATTGACCATTGATCCTTGTTCATTCTTCATCGTTCATTCGTCATTGACCATTAATCCTTGTTCATTCTTCATCGTTCATTCTTCATTGATCATTGATCCTTGTTAATTCTTCATCGTTCATTCTTCATTGATCATTGATCCTTGTTCATTCTTCATCGTTCATTCGTCATTGACCATTAATCCTTGTTCATTCTTCATCATTCATTTTTCATTAATCATTGATTCTTGTTCATTCTTCATCGTTCATTCTTCATTGATCATTGATCCTTGTTCATTCTTCATCGTTCATTCGTCATTGACCATTAATCCTTGTTCATTCTTCATCGTTCATTCTTCATTGATCATTGATCCTTGTTCATTCTTCATCGTTCATTCTTCATTGATCATTGTTCTTTGTTCATTCTTCATCGTTCATTCGTCATTGATAATTAATCCTTGTTCATTCTCCATCGTTGATTCTTTATTAATCATTGATCCTTGTTCATTCTTCATTGATCATTGATCCTTGTTCATTCTTCATCGTTCATTCGTCATTGACCATTAATCCTTGTTCATTCTTCATCATTCATTCTTCATCGTTCATTCTTCTTTGATCATTGATCCTTGTTCATTCTTCATCGTTCATTCGTCATTGACCATTGATCCTTGTTCATTCTTCATCGTTCATTCGTCATTGACCATTAATCCTTGTTCATTCTTCATCGTTCATTCTTCATTGATCATTGATCCTTGTTCTTTCTTCATCGTTCATTCGTCATTGATCATTGATCCTTGTTCATTCTTCATCGTTCTATGTTCATTGATCATTAATGCTTGTTCATTCTTCATCGTTCATTCTTCATTGATCATTGATCCTTGTTCATTCTTCATCGTTCATTCTTCATTGATCATTGATCTTTGTTCATTCTTCATCGTTCATTCGTCATTGACCATTAATCCTTGTTCATTCTTCATCGTTCATTCTTCATTGATCATTGATCCTTGTTCATTCTTCATCGTTCATTCTTCATTGACCATTGATCCTTGTTCATTCTTCATTGATCATTGATCCTTGTTCATTCTTAATCGTTCATTCTTCATTGATCATTGATCCTTGTTTATTCTTCATCGTTCATTCGTCATTGACCATTAATCCTTGTTCATTCTTCATCATTCATTCTTCATCGTTCATTCTTCTTTGATCATTGATCCTTGTTCATTCTTCATCGTTCATTCGTCATTGACCATTGATCCTTGTTCATTCTTCATCGTTCATTCGTCATTGACCATTAATCCTTGTTCATTCTTCATCGTTCATTCTTCATTGATCATTGATCCTTGTTAATTCTTCATCGTTCATTCTTCATTGATCATTGATCCTTGTTCATTCTTCATCGTTCATTCGTCATTGACCATTAATCCTTGTTCATTCTTCATCATTCATTTTTCATTAATCATTGATTCTTGTTCATTCTTCATCGTTCATTCTTCATTGATCATTGATCCTTGTTCATTCTTCATCGTTCATTCGTCATTGACCATTAATCCTTGTTCATTCTTCATCGTTCATTCTTCATTGATCATTGATCCTTGTTCATTCTTCATCGTTCATTCTTCATTGATCATTGTTCTTTGTTCATTCTTCATCGTTCATTCGTCATTGATAATTAATCCTTGTTCATTCTCCATCGTTGATTCTTTATTAATCATTGATCCTTGTTCATTCTTCATTGATCATTGATCCTTGTTCATTCTTCATCGTTCATTCGTCATTGATCATTGATCCTTATTCATTCTTCATCGTTCGTTCTTCATTGATGATTGATCCTTGTTCATTCTTCATCGTTCATTCTTCATTGATCATTGATCCTTGTTCATTCTTCATCGTTTATTCGTCATTGACCATTGATCCTTGTTCATTCTTCATCGTTCATTCTTCATTGATCATTGATCCTTGTTCATTCTTCATCGTTCTTTCTTCATTGATCAATTATCCTTGTTCATTCTTCATCGTTCATTCTTCATTGATCATTGATCCTTGTTCATTCTTCATCGTTCATTCGTCATTGACCATTGTTCCTTGTTCATTCTTCATCGTTCATTCTTCATTGATCATTGATCCTTGTTCATTCTTCATCGTTCATTCGTCATTGACCATTAATCCTTGTTCATTCATCATCGTTCATTTTTCATTAATCATTGATCCTTGTTCATTCTTCATCGTTCATTCTTCATTGATCATTCATCTTTGTTCATTCTTCATCGTTCATTCGTCATTGATCATTGATCCTTGTTCATTCTTCATCGTTCATTCTTTATTGATCATTGATCCTTGTTCATTCTTCATTGATCATTGATCCTTGTTCATTCTTCATCGTTCATTCTTCATTGATCATTGATCCTTGTTCATTCTTCATCGTTCATTCTTCATTGATCATTGATCTTTGTTCATTCTTCATCGTTCATTCGTCATTGATCATTGATCCTTGTTCATTCTTCATTGATCATTGATCCTTGTTCATTCTTAATCGTTCATTCTTCATTGATCATTGATCCTTGTTCATTCTTCATCGTTCATTCTTCATTGACCATTAATCCTTGTTCATTCTTCATCGTTCATTCTTCATTGATCATTGATCCTTGTTCATTCTTCATCGTTCATTCGTGATTGATCATTGATCCTTGTTCATTCTTCATCGTTCATTCGTCATTGACCATTAATCCTTGTTCATTCTTCATCGTTCATTCTTCATTGATCATTGATCCTTGTTCTTTCTTCATCGTTCATTCGTCATTGATCATTGATCCTTGTTCATTCTTCATCGTTCTATGTTCATTGATCATTAATGCTTGTTCATTCTTCATCGTTCATTCTTCATTGATCATTGATCCTTGTTCATTCTTCATCGTTCATTCTTCATTGATCATTGATCTTTGTTCATTCTTCATCGTTCATTCGTCATTGATCATTGATCCTTGTTCATTCTTCATCGTTCATTCTTTATTGATCATTTGTCCTTGTTCATTCTTCATCGTTCATTCTTCATTGATCATTGATCCTTGTTCATTCTTCATCGTTCATTCTTCATTGACCATTGATCCTTGTTCATTCTTCATTGATCATTGATCCTTGTTCATTCTTCATCGTTCATTCTTCATTGATCATTAATCCTTGTTCATTCTTCATTGATCATTGATCCTTGTTCATTCTTAATCGTTCAATCTTCATTGATCATTGATCCTTGTTCATTCTTCATCGTTCATTCGTCATCGACCATTAATCCTTGTTCATTCTTCATCGTTCATTCTTCTTCGATCATTGATCCTTGTTCATTCTTCATCGTTCATTCGTCATTGACCATTGATCCTAGTTCATTCTTCATCGTTCATTCGTCATTGACCATTAATCCTTGTTCATTCTTCATCGTTCATTCTTCATTGATCATTGATCCTTGTTCATTCTTCATCGTTCATTCGTCATTGATCATTGATCCTTGTTCATTCTTCATCGTTCATTCGTCATTGACCATTAATCCTTGTTCATTCTTCATCGTTCATTTTTCATTAATCATTGATCCTTGTTCATTCTTCATCGTTCATTCTTCATTGATCATTGATCCTTGTTCATTCTTCATCGTTCATTCTTCATTGATCATTGATCCTTGTTCATTCTTCATCGTTCATTCGTCATTGACCATTAATCCTTGTTCATTCTTCATCATTCATTCTTCATCGTTCATTCTTCTTTGATCATTGATCCTTGTTCATTCTTCATCGTTCATTCGTCATTGACCATTGATCCTTGTTCATTCTTCATCGTTCATTCGTCATTGACCATTAATCCTTGTTCATTCTTCATCGTTCATTCTTCATTGATCATTGATCCTTGTTAATTCTTCATCGTTCATTCTTCATTGATCATTGATCCTTGTTCATTCTTCATCGTTCATTCGTCATTGACCATTAATCCTTGTTCATTCTTCATCATTCATTTTTCATTAATCATTGATTCTTGTTCATTCTTCATCGTTCATTCTTCATTGATCATTGATCCTTGTTCATTCTTCATCGTTCATTCGTCATTGACCATTAATCCTTGTTCATTCTTCATCGTTCATTCTTCATTGATCATTGATCCTTGTTCATTCTTCATCGTTCATTCTTCATTGATCATTGTTCTTTGTTCATTCTTCATCGTTCATTCGTCATTGATAATTAATCCTTGTTCATTCTCCATCGTTGATTCTTTATTAATCATTGATCCTTGTTCATTCTTCATTGATCATTGATCCTTGTTCATTCTTCATCGTTCATTCGTCATTGATCATTGATCCTGATTCATTCTTCATCGTTCGTTCTTCATTGATGATTGATCCTTTTTCATTCTTCATCGTTCATTCTTCATTGATCATTGATCCTTGTTCATTCTTCATCGTTTATTCGTCATTGACCATTGATCCTTGTTCATTCTTCATCGTTCATTCTTCATTGATCATTGATCCTTGTTCATTCTTCATCGTTCTTTCTTCATTGATCAATTATCCTTGTTCATTCTTCATCGTTCATTCTTCATTGATCATTGATCCTTGTTCATTCTTCATCGTTCATTCGTCATTGACCATTGTTCCTTGTTCATTCTTCATCGTTCATTCTTCATTGATCATTGATCCTTGTTCATTCTTCATCGTTCATTCGTCATTGACCATTAATCCTTGTTCATTCATCATCGTTCATTTTTCATTAATCATTGATCCTTGTTCATTCTTCATCGTTCATTCTTCATTGATCATTCATCTTTGTTCATTCTTCATCGTTCATTCGTCATTGATCATTGATCCTTGTTCATTCTTCATCGTTCATTCTTTATTGATCATTGATCCTTGTTCATTCTTCATTGATCATTGATCCTTGTTCATTCTTCATCGTTCATTCTTCATTGATCATTGATCCTTGTTCATTCTTCATCGTTCATTCTTCATTGATCATTGATCTTTGTTCATTCTTCATCGTTCATTCGTCATTGATCATTGATCCTTGTTCATTCTTCATTGATCATTGATCCTTGTTCATTCTTAATCGTTCATTCTTCATTGATCATTGATCCTTGTTCATTCTTCATCGTTCATTCTTCATTGACCATTAATCCTTGTTCATTCTTCATCGTTCATTCTTCATTGATCATTGATCCTTGTTCATTCTTCATCGTTCATTCGTGATTGATCATTGATCCTTGTTCATTCTTCATCGTTCATTCGTCATTGACCATTAATCCTTGTTCATTCTTCATCGTTCATTCTTCATTGATCATTGATCCTTGTTCTTTCTTCATCGTTCATTCGTCATTGATCATTGATCCTTGTTCATTCTTCATCGTTCTATGTTCATTGATCATTAATGCTTGTTCATTCTTCATCGTTCATTCTTCATTGATCATTGATCCTTGTTCATTCTTCATCGTTCATTCTTCATTGATCATTGATCTTTGTTCATTCTTCATCGTTCATTCGTCATTGATCATTGATCCTTGTTCATTCTTCATCGTTCATTCTTTATTGATCATTTGTCCTGGTTCATTCTTCATCGTTCATTCTTCATTGATCATTGATCCTTGTTCATTCTTCATCGTTCATTCTTCATTGACCATTGATCCTTGTTCATTCTTCATTGATCATTGATCCTTGTTCATTCTTCATCGTTCATTCTTCATTGATCATTAATCCTTGTTCATTCTTCATTGATCATTGATCCTTGTTCATTCTTAATCGTTCAATCTTCATTGATCATTGATCCTTGTTCATTCTTCATCGTTCATTCGTCATCGACCATTAATCCTTGTTCATTCTTCATCGTTCATTCTTCTTCGATCATTGATCCTTGTTCATTCTTCATCGTTCATTCGTCATTGACCATTGATCCTAGTTCATTCTTCATCGTTCATTCGTCATTGACCATTAATCCTTGTTCATTCTTCATCGTTCATTCTTCATTGATCATTGATCCTTGTTCTTTCTTCATCGTTCATTCGTCATTGATCATTGATCCTTGTTCATTATTCATCGTTCTATGTTCATTGATCATTGATGCTTGTTCATTCTTCATCGTTCATTCGTCATTGACCATTAATCCTTGTTCATTCTTCATCGTTCATTCTTCATTGATCATTGATCCTTGTTCATTCTTCATCGTTCATTCGTCATTGATCATTGATCCTTGTTCATTCTTCATCGTTCATTCGTCATTGACCATTAATCCTTGTTCATTCTTCATCGTTCATTTTTCATTAATCATTGATCCTTGTTCATTCTTCATCGTTCATTCTTCATTGATCATTGATCCTTGTTCATTCTTCATCGTTCATTCTTCATTGATCATTGATCCTTGTTCATTCTTCATCGTTCATTCGTCATTGACCATTAATCCTTGTTCATTCTTCATCATTCATTCTTCATCGTTCATTCTTCTTTGATCATTGATCCTTGTTCATTCTTCATCGTTCATTCGTCATTGACCATTGATCCTTGTTCATTCTTCATCGTTCATTCGTCATTGACCATTAATCCTTGTTCATTCTTCATCGTTCATTCTTCATTGATCATTGATCCTTGTTAATTCTTCATCGTTCATTCTTCATTGATCATTGATCCTTGTTCATTCTTCATCGTTCATTCGTCATTGACCATTAATCCTTGTTCATTCTTCATCATTCATTTTTCATTAATCATTGATTCTTGTTCATTCTTCATCGTTCATTCTTCATTGATCATTGATCCTTGTTCATTCTTCATCGTTCATTCGTCATTGACCATTAATCCTTGTTCATTCTTCATCGTTCATTCTTCATTGATCATTGATCCTTGTTCATTCTTCATCGTTCATTCTTCATTGATCATTGTTCTTTGTTCATTCTTCATCGTTCATTCGTCATTGATAATTAATCCTTGTTCATTCTCCATCGTTGATTCTTTATTAATCATTGATCCTTGTTCATTCTTCATTGATCATTGATCCTTGTTCATTCTTCATCGTTCATTCGTCATTGATCATTGATCCTGATTCATTCTTCATCGTTCGTTCTTCATTGATGATTGATCCTTGTTCATTCTTCATCGTTCATTCTTCATTGATCATTGATCCTTGTTCATTCTTCATCGTTTATTCGTCATTGACCATTGATCCTTGTTCATTCTTCATCGTTCATTCTTCATTGATCATTGATCCTTGTTCATTCTTCATCGTTCTTTCTTCATTGATCAATTATCCTTGTTCATTCTTCATCGTTCATTCTTCATTGATCATTGATCCTTGTTCATTCTTCATCGTTCATTCGTCATTGACCATTGTTCCTTGTTCATTCTTCATCGTTCATTCTTCATTGATCATTGATCCTTGTTCATTCTTCATCGTTCATTCGTCATTGACCATTAATCCTTGTTCATTCATCATCGTTCATTTTTCATTAATCATTGATCCTTGTTCATTCTTCATCGTTCATTCTTCATTGATCATTCATCTTTGTTCATTCTTCATCGTTCATTCGTCATTGATCATTGATCCTTGTTCATTCTTCATCGTTCATTCTTTATTGATCATTGATCCTTGTTCATTCTTCATTGATCATTGATCCTTGTTCATTCTTCATCGTTCATTCTTCATTGATCATTGATCCTTGTTCATTCTTCATCGTTCATTCTTCATTGATCATTGATCTTTGTTCATTCTTCATCGTTCATTCGTCATTGATCATTGATCCTTGTTCATTCTTCATTGATCATTGATCCTTGTTCATTCTTAATCGTTCATTCTTCATTGATCATTGATCCTTGTTCATTCTTCATCGTTCATTCTTCATTGACCATTAATCCTTGTTCATTCTTCATCGTTCATTCTTCATTGATCATTGATCCTTGTTCATTCTTCATCGTTCATTCGTGATTGATCATTGATCCTTGTTCATTCTTCATCGTTCATTCGTCATTGACCATTAATCCTTGTTCATTCTTCATCGTTCATTCTTCATTGATCATTGATCCTTGTTCTTTCTTCATCGTTCATTCGTCATTGATCATTGATCCTTGTTCATTCTTCATCGTTCTATGTTCATTGATCATTAATGCTTGTTCATTCTTCATCGTTCATTCTTCATTGATCATTGATCCTTGTTCATTCTTCATCGTTCATTCTTCATTGATCATTGATCTTTGTTCATTCTTCATCGTTCATTCGTCATTGATCATTGATCCTTGTTCATTCTTCATCGTTCATTCTTTATTGATCATTTGTCCTGGTTCATTCTTCATCGTTCATTCTTCATTGATCATTGATCCTTGTTCATTCTTCATCGTTCATTCTTCATTGACCATTGATCCTTGTTCATTCTTCATTGATCATTGATCCTTGTTCATTCTTCATCGTTCATTCTTCATTGATCATTAATCCTTGTTCATTCTTCATTGATCATTGATCCTTGTTCATTCTTAATCGTTCAATCTTCATTGATCATTGATCCTTGTTCATTCTTCATCGTTCATTCGTCATCGACCATTAATCCTTGTTCATTCTTCATCGTTCATTCTTCTTCGATCATTGATCCTTGTTCATTCTTCATCGTTCATTCGTCATTGACCATTGATCCTAGTTCATTCTTCATCGTTCATTCGTCATTGACCATTAATCCTTGTTCATTCTTCATCGTTCATTCTTCATTGATCATTGATCCTTGTTCATTCTTCATCGTTCATTCGTCATTGATCATTGATCCTTGTTCATTCTTCATCGTTCATTCGTCATTGACCATTAATCCTTGTTCATTCTTCATCGTTCATTTTTCATTAATCATTGATCCTTGTTCATTCTTCATCGTTCATTCTTCATTGATCATTGATCCTTGTTCATTCTTCATCGTTCATTCTTCATTGATCATTGATCCTTGTTCATTCTTCATCGTTCATTCGTCATTGACCATTAATCCTTGTTCATTCTTCATCATTCATTCTTCATCGTTCATTCTTCTTTGATCATTGATCCTTGTTCATTCTTCATCGTTCATTCGTCATTGACCATTGATCCTTGTTCATTCTTCATCGTTCATTCGTCATTGACCATTAATCCTTGTTCATTCTTCATCGTTCATTCTTCATTGATCATTGATCCTTGTTCTTTCTTCATCGTTCATTCGTCATTGATCATTGATCCTTGTTCATTCTTCATCGTTCTATGTTCATTGATCATTAATGCTTGTTCATTCTTCATCGTTCATTCTTCATTGATCATTGATCCTTGTTCATTCTTCATCGTTCATTCTTCATTGATCATTGATCTTTGTTCATTCTTCATCGTTCATTCGTCATTGACCATTAATCCTTGTTCATTCTTCATCGTTCATTCTTCATTGATCATTGATCCTTGTTCATTCTTCATCGTTCATTCTTCATTGACCATTGATCCTTGTTCATTCTTCATTGATCATTGATCCTTGTTCATTCTTAATCGTTCATTCTTCATTGATCATTGATCCTTGTTCATTCTTCATCGTTCATTCGTCATTGACCATTAATCCTTGTTCATTCTTCATCATTCATTCTTCATCGTTCATTCTTCTTTGATCATTGATCCTTGTTCATTCTTCATCGTTCATTCGTCATTGACCATTGATCCTTGTTCATTCTTCATCGTTCATTCGTCATTGACCATTAATCCTTGTTCATTCTTCATCGTTCATTCTTCATTGATCATTGATCCTTGTTAATTCTTCATCGTTCATTCTTCATTGATCATTGATCCTTGTTCATTCTTCATCGTTCATTCGTCATTGACCATTAATCCTTGTTCATTCTTCATCATTCATTTTTCATTAATCATTGATTCTTGTTCATTCTTCATCGTTCATTCTTCATTGATCATTGATCCTTGTTCATTCTTCATCGTTCATTCGTCATTGACCATTAATCCTTGTTCATTCTTCATCGTTCATTCTTCATTGATCATTGATCCTTGTTCATTCTTCATCGTTCATTCTTCATTGATCATTGTTCTTTGTTCATTCTTCATCGTTCATTCGTCATTGATAATTAATCCTTGTTCATTCTCCATCGTTGATTCTTTATTAATCATTGATCCTTGTTCATTCTTCATTGATCATTGATCCTTGTTCATTCTTCATCGTTCATTCGTCATTGATCATTGGTCCTTATTCATTCTTCATCGTTCGTTCTTCATTGCTGATTGATCCTTGTTCATTCTTCATCGTTCATTCTTCATTGATCATTGATCCTTGTTCATTCTTCATCGTTTATTCGTCATTGACCATTGATCCTTGTTCATTCTTCATCGTTCATTCTTCATTGATCATTGATCCTTGTTCATTCTTCATCGTTCTTTCTTCATTGATCAATTATCCTTGTTCATTCTTCATCGTTCATTCTTCATTGATCATTGATCCTTGTTCATTCTTCATCGTTCATTCGTCATTGACCATTGTTCCTTGTTCATTCTTCATCGTTCATTCTTCATTGATCATTGATCCTTGTTCATTCTTCATCGTTCATTCGTCATTGACCATTGATCCTTGTTCATTCTTCATCGTTCATTCGTCATTGACCATTAATCCTTGTTCATTCTTCATCGTTCATTCTTCATTGATCATTGATCCTTGTTAATTCTTCATCGTTCATTCTTCATTGATCATTGATCCTTGTTCATTCTTCATCGTTCATTCGTCATTGACCATTAATCCTTGTTCATTCTTCATCATTCATTTTTCATTAATCATTGATTCTTGTTCATTCTTCATCGTTCATTCTTCATTGATCATTGATCCTTGTTCATTCTTCATCGTTCATTCGTCATTGACCATTAATCCTTGTTCATTCTTCATCGTTCATTCTTCATTGATCATTGATCCTTGTTCATTCTTCATCGTTCATTCTTCATTGATCATTGTTCTTTGTTCATTCTTCATCGTTCATTCGTCATTGATAATTAATCCTTGTTCATTCTCCATCGTTGATTCTTTATTAATCATTGATCCTTGTTCATTCTTCATTGATCATTGATCCTTGTTCATTCTTCATCGTTCATTCGTCATTGATCATTGATCCTTATTCATTCTTCATCGTTCGTTCTTCATTGATGATTGATCCTTGTTCATTCTTCATCGTTCATTCTTCATTGATCATTGATCCTTGTTCATTCTTCATCGTTTATTCGTCATTGACCATTGATCCTTGTTCATTCTTCATCGTTCATTCTTCATTGATCATTGATCCTTGTTCATTCTTCATCGTTCTTTCTTCATTGATCAATTATCCTTGTTCATTCTTCATCGTTCATTCTTCATTGATCATTGATCCTTGTTCATTCTTCATCGTTCATTCGTCATTGACCATTGTTCCTTGTTCATTCTTCATCGTTCATTCTTCATTGATCATTGATCCTTGTTCATTCTTCATCGTTCATTCGTCATTGACCATTGATCCTTGTTCATTCTTCATTGATCATTGATCCTTGTTCATTCTTCATCGTTCATTCTTCATTGATCATTGATCCTTGTTCATTCTTCATTGATCATTGATCCTTGTTCATTCTTAATCGTTCATTCTTCATTGATCATTGATCCTTGTTCATTCTTCATCGTTCATTCGTCATTGACCATTAATCCTTCTTCATTCTTCATCGTTCATTCTTCATCGTTGATTCTTCTTTGATCATTGATCCTTGTTCATTCTTCATCGTTCATTCGTCATTGACCATTGATCCTTGTTCATTCTTCATCGTTCATTCGTTATTGACCATTAATCCTTGTTCATTCTTCATCGTTCATTCTTCATTGATCATTGATCCTTGTTCATTCTTCATCGTTCATTCGTCATTGACCATTAATCCTTGTTCATTCTTCATCATTCATTTTTCATTAATCATTGATTCTTGTTCATTCTTCATCGTTCATTCTTCATTGATCATTGATCCTTGTTCATTCTTCATCGTTCATTCGTCATTGACCATTAATCCTTGTTCATTCTTCATCGTTCATTCTTCATTGATCATTGATCCTTGTTCATTCTTCATCGTTCATTCTTCATTGATCATTGTTCTTTGTTCATTCTTCATCGTTCATTCGTCATTGATAATTAATCCTTGTTCATTCTCCATCGTTGATTCTTTATTAATCATTGATCCTTGTTCATTCTTCATTGATCATTGATCCTTGTTCATTCTTCATCGTTCATTCGTCATTGATCATTGATCCTTATTCATTCTTCATCGTTCGTTCTTCATTGATGATTGATCCTTGTTCATTCTTCATCGTTCATTCTTCATTGATCATTGATCCTTGTTCATTCTTCATCGTTTATTCGTCATTGACCATTGATCCTTGTTCATTCTTCATCGTTCATTCTTCATTGATTATTGATCCTTGTTCATTCTTCATCGTTCTTTCTTCATTGATCAATTATCCTTGTTCATTCTTCATCGTTCATTCTTCATTGATCATTGATCCTTGTTCATTCTTCATCGTTCATTCGTCATTGACCATTGTTCCTTGTTCATTCTTCATCGTTCATTCTTCATTGATCATTGATCCTTGTTCATTCTTCATCGTTCATTCGTCATTGACCATTGATCCTTGTTCATTCTTCATTGATCATTGATCCTTGTTCATTCTTCATCGTTCATTCTTCATTGATCATTGATCCTTGTTCATTCTTCATTGATCATTGATCCTTGTTCATTCCTAATCGTTCATTCTTCATTGATCATTGATCCTTGTTCATTCTTCATCGTTCATTCGTCATTGACCATTAATCCTTCTTCATTCTTCATCGTTCATTCTTCATCGTTGATTCTTCTTTGATCATTGATCCTTGTTCATTCTTCATCGTTCATTCGTCATTGACCATTGATCCTTGTTCATTCTTCATCGTTCATTCGTTATTGACCATTAATCCTTGTTCATTCTTCATCGTTCATTCTTCATTGATCATTGATCCTTGTTCATTCTTCATCGTTCATTCGTCATTGATCATTGATCCTTGTTCATTCTTCATCGTTGATTCATCATTGACCATTAATCCTTGTTCATTCTTCATCGTTCATTTTTCATTAATCATTGATCCTTGTTCATTCTTCATCGTTCATTCTTCATTGATCATTGATCCTTGTTCATTCTTCATCGTTCATTCGTCATTGACCATTAATCCTTGTTCATTCATCATCGTTCATTTTTCATTAATCATCGATCCTTGTTCATTCTTCATCGTTCATTCTTCATTGATCATTGATCCTTATTCATTCTTCATCGTTCATTCTTCATTGATCATTCATCTTTGTTCATTCTTCATCGTTCATTCGTCATTGATCATTGATCCTTGTTCATTCTTCATCGTTCATTCTTTATTGATCATTGATCCTTGTTCATTCTTCATTGATCATTGATCCTTGTTCATTCTTCATCGTTCATTCTTCATTGATCATTGATCCTTGTTCATTCTTCATCGTTCATTCTTCATTGATCATTGATCTTTGTTCATTCTTCATCGTTCATTCGTCATTGATCATTGATCCTTGTTCATTCTTCATTGATCATTGATCCTTGTTCATTCTTAATCGTTCATTCTTCATTGATAAATGATCCTTGTTCATTCTTCATCGTTCATTCGTCATTGACCATTAATCCTTGTTCATTCTTCATCGTTCATTCTTCATTGATCATTGATCCTTGTTCATTCTTCATCGTTCATTCGTCATTGATCATTGATCCGTGTTCATTCTTCATCGTTCATTCGTCATTGACCATTAATCCTTGTTCATTCTTCATCGTTCATTCTTCATTGATCATTGATCCTTGTTCTTTCTTCATCGTTCATTCGTCATTGATCATTGATCCTTGTTCATTCTTCATCGTTCTATGTTCATTGATCATTAATGCTTGTTCATTCTTCAGCGTTCATTCTTCATTGATCATTGATCCTTGTTCATTCTTCATCGTTCATTCTTCATTGATCATTGATCTTTGTTCATTCTTCATCGTTCATTCGTCATTGATCATTGATCCTTGTTCATTCTTCATCGTTCATTCTTTATTGATCATTTGTCCTTGTTCATTCTTCATCGTTCATTCTTCATTGATCATTGATCCTTGTTCATTCTTCATCGTTCATTCTTCATTGACCATTGATCCTTGTTCATTCTTCATTGATCATTGATCCTTGTTCATTCTTCATTGATCATTAATCCTTGTTCATTCTTCATTGATCATTGATCCTTGTTCATTCTTAATCGTTCAATCTTCATTGATCATTGATCCTTGTTCATTCTTCATCGTTCATTCGTCATCGACCATTAATCCTTGTTCATTCTTCATCGTTCATTCTTCTTCGATCATTGATCCTTGTTCATTCTTCATCGTTCATTCGTCATTGACCATTGATCCTAGTTCATTCTTCATCGTTCATTCGTCATTGACCATTAATCCTTGTTCATTCTTCATCGTTCATTCTTCATTGATCATTGATCCTTGTTCATTCTTCATCGTTCATTCGTCATTGATCATTGATCCTTGTTCATTCTTCATCGTTCATTCGTCATTGACCATTAATCCTTGTTCATTCTTCATCGTTCATTTTTCATTAATCATTGATCCTTGTTCATTCTTCATCGTTCATTCTTCATTGATCATTGATCCTTGTTCATTCTTCATCGTTCATTCTTCATTGATCATTGATCCTTGTTCATTCTTCATTGATCATTGATCCTTGTTCATTCTTCATCGTTCATTCGTCATTGATCATTGATCCTTATTCATTCTTCATCGTTCGTTCTTCATTGATGATTGATCCTTGTTCATTCTTCATCGTTGATTCTTCATTGATCATTGATCCTTGTTCATTCTTCATCGTTTATTCGTCATTGACCATTGATCCTTGTTCATTCTTCATCGTTCATTCTTCATTGATTATTGATCCTTGTTCATTCTTCATCGTTCTTTCTTCATTCATCAATTATCCTTGTTCATTCTTCATCGTTCATTCTTCATTGATCATTGATCCTTGTTCATTCTTCATCGTTCATTCGTCATTGACCATTGTTCCTTGTTCATTCTTCATCGTTCATTCTTCATTGATCATTGATCCTTGTTCATTCTTCATCGTTCATTCGTCATTGACCATTGATCCTTGTTCATTCTTCATTGATCATTGATCCTTGTTCATTCTTCATCGTTCATTCTTCATTGATCATTGATCCTTGTTCATTCTTCATTGATCATTGATCCTTGTTCATTCTTAATCGTTCATTCTTCATTGATCATTGATCCTTGTTCATTCTTCATCGTTCATTCGTCATTGACCATTAATCCTTCTTCATTCTTCATCGTTCATTCTTCATCGTTGATTCTTCTTTGATCATTGATCCTTGTTCATTCTTCATCGTTCATTCGTCATTGACCATTGATCCTTGTTCATTCTTCATCGTTCATTCGTTATTGACCATTAATCCTTGTTCATTCTTCATCGTTCATTCTTCATTGATCATTGATACTTGTTCATTCTTCATCGTTCATTCGTCATTGATCATTGATCCTTGTTCATTCTTCATCGTTGATTCATCATTGACCATTAATCCTTGTTCATTCTTCATCGTTCATTTTTCATTAATCATTGATCCTTGTTCATTCTTCATCGTTCATTCTTCATTGATCATTGATCCTTGTTCATTCTTCATCGTTCATTCGTCATTGACCATTAATCCTTGTTCATTCATCATCGTTCATTTTTCATTAATCATTGATCCTTGTTCATTCTTCATCGTTCATTCTTCATTGATCATTGATCCTTATTCATTCTTCATCGTTCATTCTTCATTGATCATTCATCTTTGTTCATTCTTCATCGTTCATTCGTCATTGATCATTGATCCTTGTTCATTCTTCATCGTTCATTCTTTATTGATCATTGATCCTTGTTCATTCTTCATTGATCATTGATCCTTGTTCATTCTTCATCGTTCATTCTTCATTGATCATTGATCCTTGTTCATTCTTCATCGTTCATTCTTCATTGATCATTGATCTTTGTTCATTCTTCATCGTTCATTCGTCATTGATCATTGATCCTTGTTCATTCTTCATTGATCATTGATCCTTGTTCATTCTTAATCGTTCATTCTTCATTGATCATTGATCCTTGTTCATTCTTCATCGTTCATTCGTCATTGACCATTAATCCTTGTTCATTCTTCATCGTTCATTCTTCATTGATCATTGATCCTTGTTCATTCTTCATCGTTCATTCGTCATTGATCATTGATCCGTGTTCATTCTTCATCGTTCATTCGTCATTGACCATTAATCCTTGTTCATTCTTCATCGTTCATTCTTCATTGATCATTGATCCTTGTTCTTTCTTCATCGTTCATTCGTCATTGATCATTGATCCTTGTTCATTCTTCATCGTTCTATGTTCATTGATCATTAATGCTTGTTCATTCTTCAGCGTTCATTCTTCATTGATCATTGATCCTTGTTCATTCTTCATCGTTCATTCTTCATTGATCATTGATCTTTGTTCATTCTTCATCGTTCATTCGTCATTGATCATTGATCCTTGTTCATTCTTCATCGTTCATTCTTTATTGATCATTTGTCCTTGTTCATTCTTCATCGTTCATTCTTCATTGATCATTGATCCTTGTTCATTCTTCATCGTTCATTCTTCATTGACCATTGATCCTTGTTCATTCTTCATTGATCATTGATCCTTGTTCATTCTTCATTGATCATTAATCCTTGTTCATTCTTCATTGATCATTGATCCTTGTTCATTCTTAATCGTTCAATCTTCATTGATCATTGATCCTTGTTCATTCTTCATCGTTCATTCGTCATCGACCATTAATCCTTGTTCATTCTTCATCGTTCATTCTTCTTCGATCATTGATCCTTGTTCATTCTTCATCGTTCATTCGTCATTGACCATTGATCCTAGTTCATTCTTCATCGTTCATTCGTCATTGACCATTAATCCTTGTTCATTCTTCATCGTTCATTCTTCATTGATCATTGATCCTTGTTCATTCTTCATCGTTCATTCGTCATTGATCATTGATCCTTGTTCATTCTTCATCGTTCATTCGTCATTGACCATTAATCCTTGTTCATTCTTCATCGTTCATTTTTCATTAATCATTGATCCTTGTTCATTCTTCATCGTTCATTCTTCATTGATCATTGATCCTTGTTCATTCTTCATCGTTCATTCTTCATTGACCATTGATCCTTGTTCATTCTTCATTGATCATTGATCCTTGTTCATTCTTAATCGTTCATTCTTCATTGATCATTGATCCTTGTTCATTCTTCATCGTTCATTCGTCATTGACCATTAATCCTTGTTCATTCTTCATCATTCATTCTTCATCGTTCATTCTTCTTTGATCATTGATCCTTGTTCATTCTTCATCGTTCATTCGTCATTGACCATTGATCCTTGTTCATTCTTCATCGTTCATTCGTCATTGACCATTAATCCTTGTTCATTCTTCATCATTCATTCTTCATTGATCATTGATCCTTGTTCATTCTTCATCGTTCATTCTTCATTGATCATTGATCCTTGTTCATTCTTCATCGTTCATTCGTCATTGACCATTAATCCTTGTTCATTCTTCATCATTCATTTTTCATTAATCATTGATTCTTGTTCATTCTTCATCGTTCATTCTTGATTGATCATTGATCCTTGTTCATTCTTCATCGTTCATTCGTCATTGACCATTAATCCTTGTTCATTCTTCATCGTTCATTATTCATTGATCATTGATCCTTGTTCATTCTTCATCGTTCATTCTTCATTGATCATTGTTCTTTGTTCATTCTTCATCGTTCATTCGTCATTGATAATTAATCCTTGTTCATTCTCCATCGTTGATTCTTTATTAATCATTGATCCTTGTTCATTCTTCATTGATCATTGATCCTTGTTCATTCTTCATCGTTCATTCGTCATTGATCATTGATCCTTATTCATTCTTCATCGTTCGTTCTTCATTGATGATTGATCCTTGTTCATTCTTCATCGTTCATTCTTCATTGATCATTGATCCTTGTTCATTCTTCATCGTTTATTCGTCATTGACCATTGATCCTTGTTCATTCTTCATCGTTCATTCTTCATTGATCATTGATCCTTGTTCATTCTTCATCGTTCTTTCTTCATTGATCAATTATCCTTGTTCATTCTTCATCGTTCATTCTTCATTGATCATTGATCCTTGTTCATTCTTCATCGTTCATTCGTCATTGACCATTGTTCCTTGTTCATTCTTCATCGTTCATTCTTCATTGATCATTGATCCTTGTTCATTCTTCATCGTTCATTCGTCATTGACCATTGATCCTTGTTCATTCTTCATTGATCATTGATCCTTGTTCATTCTTCATCGTTCATTCTTCATTGATCATTGATCCTTGTTCATTCTTCATTGATCATTGATCCTTGTTCATTCTTAATCGTTCATTCTTCATTGATCATTGATCCTTGTTCATTCTTCATCGTTCATTCGTCATTGACCATTAATCCTTCTTCATTCTTCATCGTTCATTCTTCATCGTTGATTCTTCTTTGATCATTGATCCTTGTTCATTCTTCATCGTTCATTCGTCATTGACCATTGATCCTTGTTCATTCTTCATCGTTCATTCGTCATTGACCATTAATCCTTGTTCATTCTTCATCGTTCATTCTTCATTGATCATTGATCCTTGTTCATTCTTCATCGTTCATTCGTCATTGATCATTGATCCTTGTTCATTCTTCATCGTTGATTCATCATTGACCATTAATCCTTGTTCATTCTTCATCGTTCATTTTTCATTAATCATTGATCCTTGTTCATTCTTCATCGTTCATTCTTCATTGATCATTGATCCTTGTTCATTCTTCATCGTTCATTCGTCATTGACCATTAATCCTTGTTCATTCATCATCGTTCATTTTTCATTAATCATTGATCCTTGTTCATTCTTCATCGTTCATTCTTCATTGATCATTGATCCTTATTCATTCTTCATCGTTCATTCTTCATTGATCATTCATCTTTGTTCATTCTTCATCGTTCATTCGTCATTGATCATTGATCCTTGTTCATTCTTCATCGTTCATTCTTTATTGATCATTGATCCTTGTTCATTCTTCATTGATCATTGATCCTTGTTCATTCTTCATCGTTCATTCTTCATTGATCATTGATCCTTGTTCATTCTTCATCGTTCATTCTTCATTGATCATTGATCTTTGTTCATTCTTCATCGTTCATTCGTCATTGATCATTGATCCTTGTTCATTCTTCATTGATCATTGATCCTTGTTCATTCTTAATCGTTCATTCTTCATTGATCATTGATCCTTGTTCATTCTTCATCGTTCATTCGTCATTGACCATTAATCCTTGTTCATTCTTCATCGTTCATTCTTCATTGATCATTGATCCTTGTTCATTCTTCATCGTTCATTCGTCATTGATCATTGATCCTTGTTCATTCTTCATCGTTCATTCGTCATTGACCATTAATCCTTGTTCATTCTTCATCGTTCATTCTTCATTGATCATTGATCCTTGTTCTTTCTTCATCGTTCATTCGTCATTGATCATTGATCCTTGTTCATTCTTCATCGTTCTATGTTCATTGATCATTAATGCTTGTTCATTCTTCATCGTTCATTCTTCATTGATCATTGATCCTTGTTCATTCTTCATCGTTCATTCTTCATTGATCATTGATCTTTGTTCATTGTTCATCGTTCATTCGTCATTGATCATTGATCCTTGTTCATTCTTCATCGTTCATTCTTTATTGATCATTTGTCCTTGTTCATTCTTCATCGTTCATTCTTCATTGATCATTGATCCTTGTTCATTCTTCATCGTTCATTCTTCATTGACCATTGATCCTTGTTCATTCTTCATTGATCATTGATCCTTGTTCATTCTTCATCGTTCATTCTTCATTGATCATTAATCCTTGTTCATTCTTCATTGATCATTGATCCTTGTTCATTCTAAATCGTTCAATCTTCATTGATCATTGATCCTTGTTCATTCTTCATCGTTCATTCGTCATCGACCATTAATCCTTGTTCATTCTTCATCATTCATTCTTCTTTGATCATTGATCCTTGTTAATTCTTCATCGTTCATTCGTCATTGACCATTGATCCTAGTTCATTCTTCATCGTTCATTCGTCATTGACCATTAATCCTTGTTCATTCTTCATCGTTCATTCTTCATTGATCATTGATCCTTGTTCATTCTTCATCGTTCATTCGTCATTTATCATTGATCCTTGTTCATTCTTCATCGTTCATTCGTCATTGACCATTAATCCTTGTTCATTCTTCATCGTTCATTTTTCATTAATCATTGATCCTTGTTCATTCTTCATCGTTCATTCTTCATTGATCATTGATCCTTGTTCATTCTTCATCGTTCATTCGTCATTGACCATTGATCCTTGTTCATTCTTCATCGTTCATTCTTCATTGATCATTGATCCTAGTTCATTCTTCATCGTTCTATCTTCATTGATCATTGATGCTTGTTCATTCTTCATCGTTCATTCTTCATTGATCATTAATCCTTGTTCATTCTTCATCGTTCATTCTTCATTGATCATTGATCTTTGTTCATTCTTCATCGTTCATTCTTCATTGATCATTGATCCTTGTTCATTATTCATCGTTCTATGTTCATTGATCATTGAGGCTTGTTCATTCGTCATCGTTCATTCTTCATTGATCATTGATCCTTGTTCATTCTTCATCGTTCATTCTTCATTGATCATTGATCTTTGTTCATTCTTCATCGTTCATTCTTCATTTATCATTGATCCTTGTTCATTCTTCATCGTTCATTCGTCATTGACCATTGATCCTTGTTCATTCTTCATCGTTCATTCTTCATTGATCATTGATCCTTGTTCATTCTTCATCGTTCATTCGTCATTGACCATTGATCCTTGTTCATTCTTCATTGATCATTGATCCTTGTTCATTCTTCATCGTTCATTCTTCATTGATCATTGATCTTTGTTCATTCTTCATCGTTCATTCGTCATTGATCATTGATCCTTGTTCATTCTTCATCGTTCATTCTTTATTGATCATTGATACTTGTTCATTCTTCATTGATCATTGATCCTTTTTCATTCTTCATGGTTCATTCTTCATTGATCATTGATCCTTGTTCATTCTTAATCGTTCATTCTTCATTGATCATTGATCCTTGTTCATTCTTCATCATTCATTCGTCATTGACCATTGATCCTTGTTCATTCTTCATCGTTCATTCTTCATTGATCATTGATCCTTGTTCATTCTTCATCGTTCATTCGTCATTGACCATTGATCCTTGTTCATTCTTCATTGATCATTGATCCTTGTTCATTCTTCATCGTTCATTCTTCATTGATCATTGATCCTTGTTCATTCTTCATTGATCATTGATCCTTGTTCATTCTTAATCGTTCATTCTTCATTGATCATTGATCCTTGTTCATTCTTCATCGTTCATTCGTCATTGACCATTAATCCTTGTTCATTCTTCATCATTCATTCTTCATCATTCATTCTTCTTTGATCATTGATCCTTGTTCATTCTTCATCGTTCATTCGTCATTGACCATTGATCCTTGTTCATTCTTCATCGTTCATTCGTCATTGACCATTGATCCTTGTTCATTCTTCATCGTTCATTCGTCATTGACCATTAATCCTTGTTCATTCTTCATCGTTCATTCGTCATTGACCATTGATCCTTGTTCATTCTTCATCGTTCATTCGTCATTGACCATTAATCCTTGTTCATTCTTCATCGTTCATTCTTCATTGATCATTGATCCTTGTTCATTCTTCATCGTTCATTCGTCATTGATCATTGATCCTTGTTCATTCTTCATCGTTCATTCATCATTGACCATTAATCCTTGTTCATTCTTCATCGTTCATTTTTCATTAATCATTGATCCTTGTTCATTCTTCATCGTTCATTCTTCATTGATCATTGATCCTTTTTCATTCTTCATCGTTCATTCGTCATTGACCATTAATCCTTGTTCATTCTTCATCGTTCATTTTTCATTAATCATTGATCCTTGTTCATTCGTCATCGTTAATTCTTCATTGATCATTGATCCTTGTTCATTCTTCATCGTTCATTCTTCATTGATCATTCATCTTTGTTCATTCTTCATCGTTCATTCGTCATTGATCATTGATCCTTGTTCATTCTTCATCGTTCATTCTTTATTGATCATTGATCCTTGTTCATTCTTCATTGATCATTGATCCTTGTTCATTCTTCATCGTTCATTCTTCATTGATCATTGATCCTTGTTCATTCTTCATCGTTCATTCTTCATTGATCATTGATCTTTGTTCATTCTTCATCGTTCATTCGTCATTGATCATTGATCCTTGTTCATTCTTCATTGATCATTGATCCTTGTTCATTCTTAATCGTTCATTCTTCATTGATCATTGATCCTTGTTCATTCTTCATCGTTCATTCGTCATTGACCATTAATCCTTGTTCATTCTTCATCGTTCATTCTTCATTGATCATTGATCCTTGTTCATTCTTCATCGTTCATTCGTCATTGATCATTGATCCTTGTTCATTCTTCATCGTTCATTCGTCATTGACCATTAATCCTTGTTCATTCTTCATCGTTCATTCTTCATTGATCATTGATCCTTGTTCTTTCTTCATCGTTCATTCGTCATTGATCATTGATCCTTGTTCATTCTTCATCGTTCTATGTTCATTGATCATTAATGCTTGTTCATTCTTCATCGTTCATTCTACATTGATCATTGATCCTTGTTCATTCTTCATCGTTCATTCTTCATAGATCATTGATCTTTGTTCATTCTTCATCGTTCATTCGTCATTGATCATTGATCCTTGTTCATTCTTCATCGTTCATTCTTTATTGATCATTGATCCTTATTCATTCTTCATCGTTCATTCTTCATTGATCATTGATCCTTGTTCATTCTTCATCGTTCATTCTTCATTGATCATTGATCCTTGTTCATTCTTCATTGATCATTGATCCTTGTTCATTCTTAATCGTTCATTCTTCATTGATCATTGATCCTTGTTCATTCTTCATCGTTCATTCGTCATTGACCATTAATCCTTGTTCATTCTTCATCGTTCATTCTTCATGGATCATTGATCTTTGTTCATTCTTCATCGTTCATTCTTCATTGATCATTGATCCTTGTTCATTCTTCATCGTTCATTCTTCATTGATCATTGATCCTTGTTCATTCTTCATTGATCATTGATCCTTGTTCATTCTTAATCGTTCATTCGTCATTGACCATTGATCCTTGTTCATTCTTCATCGTTCATTCGTCATTGACCATTAATCCTTGTTCATTCTTCATCGTTCATTCTTCATTGATCATTGATCCTTGTTCATTCTTCATCGTTCATTCGTCATTGACCATTGATCCTTGTTCATTCTTCATCGTTCATTCTTCATTGATCATTGATCCTTGTTCATTCTTCATCGTTCATTCGTCATTGACCATTGATCCTTGTTCATTCTTCATTGATCATTGATCCTTGTTCATTCTTCATCGTTCATTCTTCATTGATCATTGATCCTTGTTCATTCTTCATTGATCATTGATCCTTGTTCATTCTTAATCGTTCATTCTTCATTGATCAATGATCCTTGTTCATTCTTCATCGTTCATTCGTCATTGACCATTAATCCTTGTTCATTCTTCATCATTCATTCTTCATCGTTCATTCTTCTTTGATCATTGATCATTGTTCATTCTTCATCGTTCATTCGTCATTGACCATTGATCCTTGTTCATTCTTCATCGTTCATTCGTCATTGACCATTAATCCTTGTTCATTCTTCATCGTTCATTCTTCATTGATCATTGATCCTTGTTCATTCTTCATCGTTCATTCTTCATTGATCATTGATCCTTGTTCATTCTTCATCGTTCATTCGTCATTGACCATTAATCCTTGTTCATTCTTCATCGTTCATTTTTCATTAATCATTGATTCTTGTTCATTCTTCATCGTTCATTCTTCATTGATCATTGATCCTTGTTCATTCTTCATCGTTCATTCGTCATTGACCATTAATCCTTGTTCATTCTTCATCGTTCATTCTTCATTGATCATTGATCCTTGTTCATTCTTCATCGTTCATTCTTCATTGATCATTGATCTTTGTTCATTCTTCATCGTTCATTCGTCATTGATCATTAATCCTTGTTCATTCTCCATCGTTGATTCTTTATTAATCATTGATCCTTGTTCATTCTTCATTGATCATTGATCCTTGTTCATTCTTCATCGTTCATTCGTCATTGAGCATTGATCCTTATTCATTCTTCATCGTTCGTTCTTCATTGATGATTGATCCTTGTTCATACTTCATCGTTCATTCTTCATTGATCATTGATCCTTGTTCATTCTTCATCGTTTATTCGTCATTGACCATTGATCCTTGTTCATTCTTCATCGTTCATTCTTCATTGATCATTGATCCTTGTTCATTCTTCATCGTTCTTTCTTCATTGATCATTGATCCTTGTTCATTCTTCATCGTTCATTCTTCATTGATCATTGATCCTTGTTCATTCTTCATCGTTCATTCGTCATTGACCATTGATCCTTGTTCATTCTTCATCGTTCATTCTTCATTGATCATTGATCCTTGTTCATTCTTCATCGTTCATTCGTCATTGACCATTGATCCTTGTTCATTCTTCATTGATCATTGATCCTTGTTCATTCTTCATCGTTCATTCTTCATTGATCATTGATCCTTGTTCATTCTTCATTGATCATTGATCCTTGTTCATTCTTAATCGTTCATTCTTCATTGATCATTGATCCTTGTTCATTCTTCATCGTTCATTCGTCATTGACCATTAATCCTTCTTCATTCTTCATCGTTCATTCTTCATCGTTGATTCTTCTTTGATCATTGATCCTTGTTCATTCTTCATCGTTCATTCGTCATTGACCATTGATCCTTGTTCATTCTTCATCGTTCATTCGTCATTGACCATTAATCCTTGTTCATTCTTCATCGTTCATTCTTCATTCTTCATTGATCATTGATCCTTGTTCATTCTTCATCGTTCATTCGTCATTGATCATTGATCCTTGTTCATTCTTCATCGTTCATTCATCATTGACCATTAATCCTTGTTCATTCTTCATCGTTCATTTTTCATTAATCATTGATCCTTGTTCATTCTTCATCGTTCATTCTTCATTGATCATTGATCCTTTTTCATTCTTCATCGTTCATTCGTCATTGACCATTAATCCTTGTTCATTCTTCATCGTTCATTTTTCATTAATCATTGATCCTTGTTCATTCGTCATCGTTAATTCTTCATTGATCATTGATCCTTGTTCATTCTTCATCGTTCATTCGTCATTGACCATTGATCCTTGTTCATTCTTCATCGTTCATTCGTCATTGACCATTAATCCTTGTTCATTCTTCATCGTTCATTCTTCATTGATCATTGATCCTTGTTCATTCTTCATCGTTCATTCGTCATTGATCATTGATCCTTGTTCATTCTTCATCGTTCATTCATCATTGACCATTAATCCTTGTTCATTCTTCATCGTTCATTTTTCATTAATCATTGATCCTTGTTCATTCTTCATCTTTCATTCTTCATTGATCATTGATCCTTTTTCATTCTTCATCGTTCATTCGTCATTGACCATTAATCCTTGTTCATTCTTCATCGTTCATTTTTCATTAATCATTGATCCTTGTTCATTCGTCATCGTTAATTCTTCATTGATCATTGATCCTTGTTCATTCTTCATCGTTCATTCTTCATTGATCATTCATCTTTGTTCATTCTTCATCGTTCATTCGTCATTGATCATTGATCCTTGTTCATTCTTCATCGTTCATTCTTTATTGATCATTGATCCTTGTTGATTCTTCATTGATCATTGATCCTTGTTCATTCTTCATCGTTCATTCTTCATTGATCATTGATCCTTGTTCATTCTTCATCGTTCATTCTTCATTGATCATTGATCTTTGTTCATTCTTCATCGTTCATTCGTCATTGATCATTGATCCTTGTTCATTCTTAATCGTTCATTCTTCATTGATCATTGATCCTTGTTCATTCTTCATCGTTCATTCGTCATTGACCATTAATCCTTGTTCATTCTTCATCGTTCATTCTTCATTGATCATTGATCCTTGTTCATTCTTCATCGTTCATTCGTCATTGATCATTGATCCTTGTTCATTCTTCATCGTTCATTCGTCATTGACCATTAATCCTTGTTCATTCTTCATCGTTCATTCTTCATTGATCATTGATCCTTGTTCTTTCTTCATCGTTCATTCGTCATTGATCATTGATCCTTGTTCATTCTTCATCGTTCTATGTTCATTTATCATTAATGCTTGTTCATTCTTCATCGTTCATTCTACATTGATCATTGATCCTTGTTCATTCTTCATCGTTCATTCTTCATTGATCATTGATCTTTGTTCATTCTTCATCGTTCATTCGTCATTGATCATTGATCCTTGTTCATTCTTCATCGTTCATTCTTTATTGATCATTGATCCTTATTCATTCTTCATCGTTCATTCTTCATTGATCATTGATCCTTGTTCATTCTTCATCGTTCATTCTTCATTGACCATTGATCCTTGTTCATTCTTCATTGATCATTGATCCTTGTTCATTCTTCATCGTTCATTCTTCATTGATCATTAATCCTTGTTCATTCTTCATTGATCATTGATCCTTGTTCATTCTTAATCGTTCAATCTTCATTGATCATTGATCCTTGTTCATTCTTCATCGTTCATTCGTCATCGACCATTAATCCTTGTTCATTCTTCATCGTTCATTCTTCTTTGATCATTGATCCTTGTTCATTCTTCATCGTTCATTCGTCATTGACCATTGATCCTAGTTCATTCTTCATCGTTCATTCGTCATTGACCATTAATCCTTGTTCATTCTTCATCGTTCATTCTTCATTAATCATTGATCCTTGTTCATTCTTCATCGTTCATTCGTCATTGAATATTGATCCTTGTTCATTCTTCATCGTTCATTCGTCATTGACCATTAATCCTTGTTCATTCTTCATCGTTCATTTTTCATTAATCATTGATCCTTGTTCATTCTTCATCGTTCATTCTTCATTGATCATTGATCCTTGTTCATTCTTCATCGTTCATTCGTCATTGACCATTGATCCTTGTTCATTCTTCATCGTTCATTCTTCATTGATCATTGATCCTAGTTCATTCTTCATCGTTCTATCTTCATTGATCATTGATGCTTGTTCATTCTTCATCGTTCATTCTTCATTGATCATTAATCCTTGTTCATTCTTCATCGTTCATTCTTCATTGATCATTGATCTTTGTTCATTCTGCATCGTTCATTCTTCATTGATCATTGATCCTTGTTCATTATTCATCGTTCTATGTTCATTGATCATTGATGCTTGTTCATTCTTCATCGTTCATTCTTCATTGATCATTGATCATTGATCGTTGTTCATTCTTCATCGTTCATTCTTCATTGATCATTGATCTTTGTTCATTCTTCATCGTTCATTCGTCATTGATCATTGATCCTTGTTCATTCTTCATCGTTCATTCTTTATTGATCATTGATCCTTGTTCATTCTTCATCGTTCATTCGTCATTGACCATTAATCCTTGTTCATTCTTCATCGTTCATTCTTCTTTGATCATTGATCCTTGTTCATTCTTCATCGTTCATTCGTCATTGACCATTGATCCTAGTTCATTCTTCATCGTTCATTCGTCATTGACCATTAATCCTTGTTCATTCTTCTTCGTTCATTCTTCATTGATCATTGATCCTTGTTCATTCTTCATCGTTCATTCTTCATTGATCATTGATCCTTGTTCATTCTTCATCGTTCATTCTTCATTGACCATTAATCCTTCTTCATTCTTCATCGTTCATTCTTCATCATTCATTCTTCTTTGATCATTGACCTTGTTCATTCTTCATCGTTCATTCGTCATTGACCATTGATCCTTGTTCATTCTTCATCGTTCATTCGTCATTGACCATTAATCCTTGTTCATTCTTCATCGTTCATTCTTCATTGATCATTGATCCTTGTTCATTCTTCATCGTTCATTCGTCATTAATCATTGATCCTTGTTCATTCTTCATCGTTCATTCGTCATTGACCATTAATCCTTGTTCATTCTTCATCGTTCATTTTTCATTAATCATTGATCCTTGTTCATTCTTCATCGTTCATTCTTCATTGATCATTGATCCTTGTTCATTCTTCATTCTTCATCGTTCATTCGTCATTGACCATTAATCCTTGTTCATTCTTCATCGTTCATTCTTCATTGATTATTGATCCTTGTTCATTCTTCATCGTTCATTCTTCATTGATCATTGATGCTTGTTCATTCTTCATCGTTCATTCGTCATTGACCATTAATCCTTGTTCATTCTTCATCGTTCATTCTTCATTGATCATTGATCCTTGTTCATTCTTCATCGTTCATTCGTCATTGATCATTGATCCTTGTTCATTCTTCATCGTTCATTCGTCATTGACCATTAATCCTTGTTCATTCTTCATCGTTCATTCTTCATTGATCATTGATCCTTGTTCATTATTCATCGTTCTATGTTCATTGATCATTGATGCTTGTTCATTCTTCATCGTTCATTCTTCATTGATCATTGATCATTGATCGTTGTTCATTCTTCATCGTTCATTCTTCATTGATCATTGATCTTTGTTCATTCTTCATCGTTCATTCGTCATTGATCATTGATCCTTGTTCATTCTTCATCGTTCATTCTTTATTGATCATTGATCCTTGTTCATTCTTCATCGTTCATTCGTCATTGACCATTAATCCTTGTTCATTCTTCATCGTTCATTCTTCTTTGATCATTGACCTTGTTCATTCTTCATCGTTCATTCGTCATTGACCATTAATCCTTGTTCATTCTTCATCGTTCATTCTTCATTGATCATTGATCCTTGTTCATTCTTCATCGTTCATTCGTCATTTATCATTGATCCTTGTTCATTCTTCATCGTTCATTCGTCATTGACCATTAATCCTTGTTCATTCTTCATCGTTCATTTTTCATTAATCATTGATCCTTGTTCATTCTTCATCGTTCATTCTTCATTGATCATTGATCCTTGTTCATTCTTCATTCTTCATCGTTCATTCGTCATTGACCATTAATCCTTGTTCATTCTTCATCGTTCATTCTTCATTGATTATTGATCCTTGTTCATTCTTCATCGTTCATTCTTCATTGATCATTGATGCTTGCTCATTCTTCATCGTTCATTCGTCATTGACCATTAATCCTTGTTCATTCTTCATCGTTCATTCTTCATTGATCATTGATCCTTGTTCATTCTTCATCGTTCATTCGTCATTGATCATTGATCCTTGTTCATTCTTCATCGTTCATTCGTCATTGACCATTAATCCTTGTTCATTCTTCATCGTTCATTCTTCATTGATCATTGATCCTTGTTCTTTCTTCATCGTTCATTCATTATTGATCATTGATCCTTGTTCATTATTCATCGTTCTATGTTCATTGATCATTGATGCTTGTTCATTCTTCATCGTTCATTCTTCATTGATCATTGATCCTTGTTCATTCTTCATCGTTCATTCTTCATTGATCATTGATCTTTGTTCATTCTTCATCGTTCATTCGTCATTGATCATTGATCCTTGTTCATTCTTCATCGTTCATTCTTTATTGATCATTGATCCTTGTTCATTCTTCATCGTTCATTCTTCATTGATCATTGATCCTTGTTCATTCTTCATCGTTCATTCTTCATTGACCATTGATCCTTGTTCATTCTTCATTGATCATTGATCCTTGTTCATTCTTCATCGTTCATTCTTCATTGATCATTTATCCTTGTTCATTCTTCATTGATCATTGATCCTTGTTCATTCTTAATCTTTCAATCTTCATTGATCATTGATCCTTGTTCATTCTTCATCGTTCATTCGTCATTGACCATTAATCCTTGTTCATTCTTCATCGTTCATTCTTCTTTGATCATTGATCCTTGTTCATTCTTCATCGTTCATTCGTCATTGACCATTGATCCTAGTTCATTCTTCATCGTTCATTCGTCATTGACCATTAATCCTTGTTCATTCTTCATCGTTCATTCTTCATTGATCATTGATCGTTGTTCATTCTTCATCGTTCATTCTTCATTGATCATTGATCCTTGTTCATTCTTCATCGTTCATTCTTCATTGACCATTAATCCTTCTTCATTCTTCATCGTTCATTCTTCATCATTCATTCTTCTTTGATCATTGATCCTTGTTCATTCTTCATCGTTCATTCGTCATTGACCATTGATCCTTGTTTATTCTTCATCGTTCATTCGTCATTGACCATTAATCCTTGTTCATTCTTCATCGTTCATTCTTCATTGATCATTGATCCTTGTTCATTCTTCATCGTTCATTCGTCATTGATCATTGATCCTTGTTCATTCTTCATCGTTCATTCGTCATTGACCATTAATCCTTGTTCATTCTTCATCGTTCATTTTTCATTAATCATTGATCCTTGTTCATTCTTCATCGTTCATTCTTCATTGATCATTGATCCTTGTTCATTCTTCATTCTTCATCGTTCATTCGTCATTGACCATTAATCCTTGTTCATTCTTCATCGTTCATTCTTCATTGATTATTGATCCTTGTTCATTCTTAATCGTTCATTCTTCATTGATCATTGATCCTTGTTCATTCTTCATCGTTCATTCGTCATTGACCATTCATCCTTGTTCATTCTTCATCGTTCATTCTTCATTGATCATTGATCCTTGTTCATTCTTCATCGTTCATTCGTCATTGATCATTGATCCTTGTTCATTCTTCATCGTTCATTCGTCATTGACCATTAATCCTTGTTCATTCTTCATCGTTCATTCTTCATTGATCATTGATCCTTGTTCTTTCTTCATCGTTCATTCGTCATTGATCATTGATCCTTGTTCATTCTTCATCGTTCTATGTTCATTTATCATTAATGCTTGTTCATTCTTCATCGTTCATTCTACATTGATCATTGATCCTTGTTCATTCTTCATCGTTCATTCTTCATTGATCATTGATCTTTGTTCATTCTTCATCGTTCATTCGTCATTGATCATTGATCCTTGTTCATTCTTCATCGTTCATTCTTTATTGATCATTGATCCTTATTCATTCTTCATCGTTCATTCTTCATTGATCATTGATCCTTGTTCATTCTTCATCGTTCATTCTTCATTGACCATTGATCCTTGTTCATTCTTCATTGATCATTGATCCTTGTTCATTCTTCATCGTTCATTCTTCATTGATCATTAATCCTTGTTCATTCTTCATTGATCATTGATCCTTGTTCATTCTTAATCGTTCAATCTTCATTGATCATTGATCCTTGTTCATTCTTCATCGTTCATTCGTCATCGACCATTAATCCTTGTTCATTCTTCATCGTTCATTCTTCTTTGATCATTGATCCTTGTTCATTCTTCATCGTTCATTCGTCATTGACCATTGATCCTAGTTCATTCTTCATCGTTCATTCGTCATTGACCATTAATCCTTGTTCATTCTTCATCGTTCATTCTTCATTAATCATTGATCCTTGTTCATTCTTCATCGTTCATTCTTCATTGATCATTGATCCTTGTTCTTTCTTCATCGTTCATTCGTCATTGATCATTGATCCTTGTTCATTATTCATCGTTCTATGTTCATTTATCATTGATGCTTGTTCATTCTTCATCGTTCATTCTTCGTTGATCATTGATCCTTGTTCATTCTTCATCGTTCATTCTTCATTGATCATTGATCCTTGTTCATTCTTCATCGTTCATTCGTCATTGATCATTGATCCTTGTTCATTCTTCATCGTTCATTCGTCATTGACCATTGATCCTTGTTCATTCTTCATCGTTCATTCGTCATTGACCATTGATCCTTGTTCATTCTTCATCGTTCATTCTTCATTGATCATTGATCCTAGTTCATTCTTCATCGTTCTATCTTCATTGATCATTGATGCTTGTTCATTCTTCATCGTTTATTCTTCATTGATCATTAATCCTTGTTCATTCTTCATCGTTCATTCTTCATTGATCATTGATCTTTGTTCATTCTTCATCGTTCATTCTTCATTGATCATTGATCCTTGTTCATTCTTCATCGTTCATTCGTCATTGATCATTGATCCTTGTTCATTCTTCATCGTTCATTCATCATTGACCATTAATCCTTGTTCATTCTTCATCGTTCATTTTTCATTAATCATTGATCCTTGTTCATTCTTCATTGATCATTGATCCTTGTTCATTCTTAATCGTTCATTCTTCATTGATCACTGATCCTTGTTCATTCTTCATCGTTCATTCTTCATTGATCATTGATCTTTGTTCATTCTTCTTCGTTCATTCGTCATTGATCATGGATCCTTGTTCATTCTTCATTGATCATTGATCCTTGTTCATTCTTAATCGTTCATTCTTCATTGATCATTGATCCTTGTTCATTCTTCATCGTTCATTCGTCATTGACCATTAATCCTTGTTCATTTTTCATCGTTCATTCTTCATTGATCATTGATCCTTGTTCATTCTTCATCGTTCATTCTTCATTGATCATTGATCCTTGTTCATTCTTCATCGTTCATTCTTCATTGACCATTAATCCTTCTTCATTCTTCATCGTTCATTCTTCATCATTCATTCTTCTTTGATCATTGACCTTGTTCATTCTTCATCGTTCATTCGTCATTGACCATTGATCCTTGTTCATTCTTCATCGTTCATTCGTCATTGACCATTAATCCTTGTTCATTCTTCATCGTTCATTCTTCATTGATCATTGATCCTTGTTCATTCTTCATCGTTCATTCGTCATTAATCATTGATCCTTGTTCATTCTTCATCGTTCATTCGTCATTGACCATTAATCCTTTTTCATTCTTCATCGTTCATTTTTCATTAATCAATGATCCTTGTTCATTCTTCATCGTTCATTCTTCATTGATCATTGATCCTTGTTCATTCTTCATTCTTCATCGTTCATTCGTCATTGACCATTAATCCTTGTTCATTCTTCATCGTTCATTCTTCATTGATTATTGATCCTTGTTCATTCTTCATCGTTCATTCTTCATTGATCATTGATCCTTGTTCATTCTTCATCGTTCATTCGTCATTAATCATTGATCCTTGTTCATTCTTCATCGTTCATTCGTCATTGATCATTGATCCTTGTTCATTCTTCATCGTTCATTCGTCATTGACCATTGATCCTTGTTCATTCTTCATCGTTCATTCTTCATTGATCATTGATCCTAGTTCATTCTTCATCGTTCTATCTTCATTGATCATTGATGCTTGTTCATTCTTCATCGTTTATTCTTCATTGATCATTAATCCTTGTTCATTCTTCATCGTTCATTCTTCATTGATCATTGATCTTTGTTCATTCTTCATCGTTCATTCTTCATTTATCATTGATCCTTGTTCATTCTTCATCGTTCATTCGTCATTGAGCATTGATCCTTGTTCATTCTTCATCGTTCATTCTTCATTGATCATTGATCCTTGTTCATTCTTCATCGTTCATTCTTCATTGATCATTGATCCTTGTTCATTCTTCATTGATCATTGATCCTTGTTCATTCTTAATCGTTCATTCTTCATTGATCACTGATCCTTGTTCATTCTTCATCGTTCATTCTTCATTGATCATTGATCTTTGTTCATTCTTCTTCGTTCATTCGTCATTGATCATGGATCCTTGTTCATTCTTCATTGATCATTGATCCTTGTTCATTCTTAATCGTTCAATCTTCATTGATCATTGATCCTTGTTCATTCTTCATCGTTCATTCGTCATTGACCATTAATCCTTGTTCATTCTTCATCGTTCATTCTTCTTTGATCATTGATCCTTGTTCATTCTTCATCGTTCATTCGTCATTGACCATTGATCCTAGTTCATTCTTCATCGTTCATTCGTCATTGACCATTAATCCTTGTTCATTCTTCATCGTTCATTCTTCATTGATCATTGATCGTTGTTCATTCTTCATCGTTCATTCTTCATTGATCATTGATCCTTGTTCATTCTTCATCGTTCATTCTTCATTGACCATTAATCCTTCTTCATTCTTCATCGTTCATTCTTCATCATTCATTCTTCTTTGATCATTGATCCTTGTTCATTCTTCATCGTTCATTCGTCATTGACCATTGATCCTTGTTTATTCTTCATCGTTCATTCGTCATTGACCATTAATCCTTGTTCATTCTTCATCGTTCATTCTTCATTGATCATTGATCCTTGTTCATTCTTCATCGTTCATTCGTCATTGATCATTGATCCTTGTTCATTCTTCATCGTTCATTCGTCATTGACCATTAATCCTTGTTCATTCTTCATCGTTCATTTTTCATTAATCATTGATCCTTGTTCATTCTTCATCGTTCATTCTTCATTGATCATTGATCCTTGTTCATTCTTCATTCTTCATCGTTCATTCGTCATTGACCATTAATCCTTGTTCATTCTTCATCGTTCATTCTTCATTGATTATTGATCCTTGTTCATTCTTCATCGTTCATTCTTCATTGATCATTGATGCTTGTTCATTCTTCATCGTTCATTCGTCATTGACCATTCATCCTTGTTCATTCTTCATCGTTCATTCTTCATTGATCATTGATCCTTGTTCATTCTTCATCGTTCATTCGTCATTGATCATTGATCCTTGTTCATTCTTCATCGTTCATTCGTCATTGACCATTAATCCTTGTTCATTCTTCATCGTTCATTCTTCATTGATCATTGATCCTTGTTCTTTCTTCATCGTTCATTCGTCATTGATCATTGATCCTTGTTCATTATTCATCGTTCTATGTTCATTTATCATTGATGCTTGTTCATTCTTCATCGTTCATTCTTCGTTGATCATTGATCCTTGTTCATTCTTCATCGTTCATTCTTCATTGATCATTGATCATTGTTCATTCTTCATCGTTCATTCGTCATTGATCATTGATCCTTGTTCATTCTTCATCGTTCATTCTTTATTGATCATTGATCCTTGTTCATTCTTCATCGTTCATTCTTCATTGATCATTGATCCTTGTTCATTCTTCATCGTTCATTCTTCATTGACCATTGATCCTTGTTCATTCTTCATTGATCATTGATCCTTGTTCATTCTTCATCGTTCATTCTTCATTGATCATTTATCCTTGTTCATTGTTCATTGATCATTGATCCTTGTTCATTCTTAATCGTTCAATCTTCATTGATCATTGATCCTTGTTCATTCTTCATCGTTCATTCGTCATTGACCATTAATCCTTGTTCATTCTTCATCGTTCATTCTTCTTTGATCATTGATCCTTGTTCATTCTTCATCGTTCATTCGTCATTGACCATTGATCCTAGTTCATTCTTCATCGTTCATTCGTCATTGACCATTAATCCTTGTTCATTCTTCATCGTTCATTCTTCATTGATCATTGATCCTTGTTCATTCTTCATCGTTCATTCGTCATTAATCATTGATCCTTGTTCATTCTTCATCGTTCATTCGTCATTGATCATTGATCCTTGTTCATTCTTCATCGTTCATTCGTCATTGACCATTGATCCTTGTTCATTCTTCATCGTTCATTCTTCATTGATCATTGATCCTAGTTCATTCTTCATCGTTCTATCTTCATTGATCATTGATGCTTGTTCATTCTTCATCGTTTATTCTTCATTGATCATTAATCCTTGTTCATTCTTCATCGTTCATTCTTCATTGATCATTGATCTTTGTTCATTCTTCATCGTTCATTCTTCATTGATCATTGATCCTTGTTCATTCTTCATCGTTCATTCGTCATTGAGCATTGATCCTTGTTCATTCTTCATCGTTCATTCTTCATTGATCATTGATCCTTGTTCATTCTTCATCGTTCATTCTTCATTGATCATTGATCCTTGTTCATTCTTCATTGATCATTGATCCTTGTTCATTCTTAATCGTTCATTCTTCATTGATCACTGATCCTTGTTCATTCTTCATCGTTCATTCTTCATTGATCATTGATCTTTGTTCATTCTTCTTCGTTCAATCGTCATTGATCATGGATCCTTGTTCATTCTTCATTGATCATTGATCCTTGTTCATTCTTAATCGTTCATTCTTCATTGATCATTGATCCTTGTTCATTCTTCATCGTTCATTCGTCATTGACCATTAATCCTTGTTCATTTTTCATCGTTCATTCTTCATTGATCATTGATCCTTGTTCATTCTTCATCGTTCATTCTTCATTGATCATTGATCCTTGTTCATTCTTCATCGTTCATTCTTCATTGACCATTAATCCTTCTTCATTCTTCATCGTTCATTCTTCATCATTCATTCTTCTTTGATCATTGACCTTGTTCATTCTTCATCGTTCATTCGTCATTGACCATTGATCCTTGTTCATTCTTCATCGTTCATTCGTCATTGACCATTAATCCTTGTTCATTCTTCATCGTTCATTCTTCATTGATCATTGATCCTTGTTCATTCTTCATCGTTCATTCGTCATTAATCATTGATCCTTGTTCATTCTTCATCGTTCATTCGTCATTGACCATTAATCCTTTTTCATTCTTCATCGTTCATTTTTCATTAATCATTGATCCTTGTTCATTCTTCATCGTTCATTCTTCATTGATCATTGATCCTTGTTCATTCTTCATTCTTCATCGTTCATTCGTCATTGACCATTAATCCTTGTTCATTCTTCATCGTTCATTCTTCATTGATTATTGATCCTTGTTCATTCTTCATCGTTCATTCTTCATTGATCATTGATCCTTGTTCATTCTTCATCGTTCATTCGTCATTAATCATTGATCCTTGTTCATTCTTCATCGTTCATTCGTCATTGATCATTGATCCTTGTTCATTCTTCATCGTTCATTCGTCATTGACCATTGATCCTTGTTCATTCTTCATCGTTCATTCTTCATTGATCATTGATCCTAGTTCATTCTTCATCGTTCTATCTTCATTGATCATTGATGCTTGTTCATTCTTCATCGTTTATTCTTCATTGATCATTAATCCTTGTTCATTCTTCATCGTTCATTCTTCATTGATCATTGATCTTTGTTCATTCTTCATCGTTCATTCTTCATTGATCATTGATCCTTGTTCATTCTTCATCGTTCATTCGTCATTGAGCATTGATCCTTGTTCATTCTTCATCGTTCATTCTTCATTGATCATTGATCCTTGTTCATTCTTCATCGTTCATTCTTCATTGATCATTGATCCTTGTTCATTCTTCATTGATCATTGATCCTTGTTCATTCTTAATCGTTCATTCTTCATTGATCACTGATCCTTGTTCATTCTTCATCGTTCATTCTTCATTGATCATTGATCTTTGTTCATTCTTCTTCGTTCATTCGTCATTGATCATGGATCCTTGTTCATTCTTCATTGATCATTGATCCTTGTTCATTCTTAATCGTTCATTCTTCATTGATCATTGATCCTTGTTCATTCTTCATCGTTCATTCGTCATTGACCATTAATCCTTGTTCATTTTTCATCGTTCATTCTTCATTGATCATTGATCCTTGTTCATTCTTCATCGTTCATTCTTCATTGATCATTGATCCTTGTTCATTCTTCATCGTTCATTCTTCATTGACCATTAATCCTTCTTCATTCTTCATCGTTCATTCTTCATCATTCATTCTTCTTTGATCATTGACCTTGTTCATTCTTCATCGTTCATTCGTCATTGACCATTGATCCTTGTTCATTCTTCATCGTTCATTCGTCATTGACCATTAATCCTTGTTCATTCTTCATCGTTCATTCTTCATTGATCATTGATCCTTGTTCATTCTTCATCGTTCATTCGTCATTAATCATTGATCCTTGTTCATTCTTCATCGTTCATTCGTCATTGACCATTAATCCTTTTTCATTCTTCATCGTTCATTTTTCATTAATCATTGATCCTTGTTCATTCTTCATCGTTCATTCTTCATTGATCATTGATCCTTGTTCATTCTTCATTCTTCATCGTTCATTCGTCATTGACCATTAATCCTTGTTCATTCTTCATCGTTCATTCTTCATTGATTATTGATCCTTGTTCATTCTTCATCGTTCATTCTTCATTGATCATTGATGCTTGTTCATTCTTCATCGTTCATTCGTCATTGACCATTAATCCTTGTTCATTCTTCATCGTTCATTCTTCATTGATCATTGATCCTTGTTCATTCTTCATCGTTCATTCGTCATTGATCATTGATCCTTGTTCATTCTTCATCGTTCATTCGTCATTGACCATTAATCCTTGTTCATTCTTCATCGTTCATTCTTCATTGATCATTGATCCTTGTTCTTTCTTCATCGTTCATTCGTCATTGATCATTGATCCTTGTTCATTATTCATCGTTCTATGTTCATTGATCATTGATGCTTGTTCATTCTTCATCGTTCATTCTTCATTGATCATTGATCCTTGTTCATTCTTCATCGTTCATTCTTCATTGATCATTGATCTTTGTTCATTCTTCATCGTTCATTCGTCATTGATCATTGATCCTTGTTCATTCTTCACCGTTCATTCTTTATTGATCATTGATCCTTGTTCATTCTTCATCGTTCATTCGTCATTGACCATTGATCCTTGTTCATTCTTCATCGTTCATTCTTCATTGATCATTGATCCTAGTTCATTCTTCATCGTTCTATCTTCATTGATCATTGATGCTTGTTCATTCTTCATCGTTTATTCTTCATTGATCATTAATCCTTGTTCATTCTTCATCGTTCATTCTTCATTGATCATTGATCTTTGTTCATTCTTCATCGTTCATTCTTCATTGATCATTGATCCTTGTTCATTCTTCATCGTTCATTCGTCATTGAGCATTGATCCTTGTTCAATCTTCATCGTTCATTCTTCATTGATCATTGATCCTTGTTCATTCTTCATCGTTCATTCTTCATTGATCATTGATCCTTGTTCATTCTTCATTGATCATTGATCCTTGTTCATTCTTAATCGTTCATTCTTCATTGATCACTGATCCTTGTTCATTCTTCATCGTTCATTCTTCATTGATCATTGATCTTTGTTCATTCTTCTTCGTTCATTCGTCATTGATCATGGATCCTTGTTCATTCTTCATTGATCATTGATCCTTGTTCATTCTTAATCGTTCATTCTTCATTGATCATTGATCCTTGTTCATTCTTCATCGTTCATTCGTCATTGACCATTAATCCTTGTTCATTTTTCATCGTTCATTCTTCATTGATCATTGATCCTTGTTCATTCTTCATCGTTCATTCTTCATTGATCATTGATCCTTGTTCATTCTTCATCGTTCATTCTTCATTGACCATTAATCCTTCTTCATTCTTCATCGTTCATTCTTCATCATTCATTCTTCTTTGATCATTGACCTTGTTCATTCTTCATCGTTCATTCGTCATTGACCATTGATCCTTGTTCATTCTTCATCGTTCATTCGTCATTGACCATTAATCCTTGTTCATTCTTCATCGTTCATTCTTCATTGATCATTGATCCTTGTTCATTCTTCATCGTTCATTCGTCATTAATCATTGATCCTTGTTCATTCTTCATCGTTCATTCGTCATTGACCATTAATCCTTATTCATTCTTCATCGTTCATTTTTCATTAATCATTGATCCTTGTTCATTCTTCATCGTTCATTCTTCATTGATCATTGATCCTTGTTCATTCTTCATTCTTCATCGTTCATTCGTCATTGACCATTAATCCTTGTTCATTCTTCATCGTTCATTCTTCATTGATTATTGATCCTTGTTCATTCTTCATCGTTCGTTCTTCATTGATCATTGATGCTTGTTCATTCTTCATCGTTCATTCGTCATTGACCATTAATCCTTGTTCATTCTTCATCGTTCATTCTTCATTGATCATTGATCCTTGTTCATTCTTCATCGTTCATTCGTCATTGATCATTGATCCTTGTTCATTCTTCATCGTTCATTCGTCATTGACCATTAATCCTTGTTCATTCTTCATCGTTCATTCTTCATTGATCATTGATCCTTGTTCTTTCTTCATCGTTCATTCGTCATTGATCATTGATCCTTGTTCATTATTCATCGTTCTATGTTCATTGATCATTGATGCTTGTTCATTCTTCATCGTTCATTCTTCATTGATCATTGATCCTTGTTCATTCTTCATCGTTCATTCTTCATTGATCATTGATCTTTGTTCATTCTTCATCGTTCATTCGTCATTGATCATTGATCCTTGTTCATTCTTCATCGTTCATTCTTTATTGATCATTGATCCTTGTTCATTCTTCATCGTTCATTCTTCATTGATCATTGATCCTTGTTCATTCTTCATCGTTCATTCTTCATTGACCATTGATCCTTGTTCATTCTTCATTGATCATTGATCCTTGTTCATTCTTCATCGTTCATTCTTCATTGATCATTTATCCTTGTTCATTCTTCATTGATCATTGATCCTTGTTCATTCTTAATCGTTCAATCTTCATTGATCATTGATCCTTGTTCATTCTTCATCGTTCATTCGTCATTGACCATTAATCCTTGTTCATTCTTCATCGTTCATTCTTCTTTGATCATTGATCCTTGTTCATTCTTCATCGTTCATTCGTCATTGACCATTGATCCTAGTTCATTCTTCATCGTTCATTCGTCATTGACCATTAATCCTTGTTCATTCTTCATCGTTCATTCTTCATTGATCATTGATCCTTGTTCATTCTTCATCGTTCATTCTTCATTGATCATTGATCCTTGTTCATTCTTCATCGTTCATTCTTCATTGACCATTAATCCTTCTTCATTCTTCATCGTTCATTCTTCATCATTCATTCTTCTTTGATCATTGATCCTTGTTCATTCTTCATCGTTCATTCGTCATTGACCATTGATCCTTGTTCATTCTTCATCGTTCATTCGTCATTGACCATTAATCCTTGTTCATTCTTCATCGTTCATTCTTCATTGATGATTGATCCTTGTTCATTCTTCATCGTTCATTCGTCATTGATCATTGATCCTTGTTCATTCTTCATCGTTCATTCGTCATTGACCATTAATCCTTGTTCATTCTTCATCGTTCATTTTTCATTAATCATTGATCCTTGTTCATTCTTCATCGTTCATTCTTCATTGATCATTGATCCTTGTTCATTCTTCATTCTTCATCGTTCATTCGTCATTGACCATTAATCCTTGTTCATTCTTCTTCGTTCATTCTTCATTGATTATTGATCCTTGTTCATTCATCATCGTTCATTCTTCATTGATCATTGATGCTTGTTCATTCTTCATCGTTCATTCGTCATTGACCATTAATCCTTGTTCATTCTTCATCGTTCATTCTTCATTGATCATTGATCCTTGTTCATTCTTCATCGTTCATTCGTCATTGATCATTGATCCTTGTTCATTCTTCATCGTTCATTCGTCATTGACCATTAATCCTTGTTCATTCTTCATCGTTCATTCTTCATTGATCATTGATCCTTGTTCTTTCTTCATCGTTCATTCGTCATTGATCATTGATCCTTGTTCATTATTCATCGTTCTATGTTCATTGATCATTGATGCTTGTTCATTCTTCATCGTTCATTCTTCATTGATCATTGATCCTTGTTCATTCTTCATCGTTCATTCTTCATTGATCATTGATCATTGTTCATTCTTCATCGTTCATTCGTCATTGATCATTGATCCTTGTTCATTCTTCATCGTTCATTCTTTATTGATCATTGATCCTTGTTCATTCTTCATCGTTCATTCTTCATTGATCATTGATCCTTGTTCATTCTTCATCGTTCATTCTTCATTGACCATTGATCCTTGTTCATTCTTCCTTGATCATTGATCCTTGTTCATTCTTCATCGTTCATTCTTCATTGATCATTTATCCTTGTTCATTCTTCATTGATCATTGATCCTTGTTCATTCTTAATCGTTCAATCTTCATTGATCATTGATCCTTGTTCATTCTTCATCGTTCATTCGTCATTGACAATTAATCCTTGTTCATTCTTCATCGTTCATTCTTCTTTGATCATTGATCCTTGTTCATTCTTCATCGTTCATTCGTCATTGACCATTGATCCTAGTTCATTCTTCATCGTTCATTCGTCATTGACCATTAATCCTTGTTCATTCTTCATCGTTCATTCTTCATTGATCATTGATCCTTGTTCATTCTTCATCGTTCATTCGTCATTGATCATTGATCCTTGTTCATTCTTCATCGTTCATTCGTCATTGACCATTAATCCTTGTTCATTCTTCATCGTTCATTTTTCATTAATCATTGATCCTTGTTCATTCTTCATCGTTCATTCGTCATTGATCATTGATCCTTGTTCATTCTTCATCGTTCATTCGTCATTGACCATTGATCCTTGTTCATTCTTCATCGTTCATTCTTCATTGATCATTGATCCTAGTTCATTCTTCATCGTTCTATCTTCATTGATCATTGATGCTTGTTCATTCTTCATCGTTCATTCTTCATTGATCATTAATCCTTGTTCATTCTTCATCGTTCATTCTTCATTGATCATTGATCTTTGTTCATTCTTCATCGTTCATTCTTCATTGATCATTGATCCTTGTTCATTCTTCATCGTTCATTCGTCATTGAGCATTGATCCTTGTTCATTCTTCATCGTTCATTCTTCATTGATCATTGATCCTTGTTCATTCTTCATTCTTCATCGTTCATTCGTCATTGACCATTAATCCTTGTTCATTCTTCATCGTTCATTCTTCATTGATTATTGATCCTTGTTCATTCTTCATCGTTCATTCTTCATTGATCATTGATGCTTGTTCATTCTTCATCGTTCATTCGTCATTGACCATTAATCCTTGTTCATTCTTCATCGTTCATTCTTCATTGATCATTGATCCTTGTTCATTCTTCATCGTTCATTCGTCATTGATCATTGATCCTTGTTCATTCTTCATCGTTCATTCGTCATTGACCATTAATCCTTGTTCATTCTTCATCGTTCATTCTTCATTGATCATTGATCCTTGTTCTTTCTTCATCGTTCATTCGTCATTGATCATTGATCCTTGTTCATTATTCATCGTTCTATGTTCATTGATCATTGATGCTTGTTCATTCTTCATCGTTCATTCTTCATTGATCATTGATCCTTGTTCATTCTTCATCGTTCATTCTTCATTGATCATTGATCATTGTTCATTCTTCATCGTTCATTCGTCATTGATCATTGATCCTTGTTCATTCTTCATCGTTCATTCTTTATTGATCATTGATACTTGTTCATTCTTCATCGTTCATTCTTCATTGATCATTGATCCTTGTTCATTCTTCATCGTTCATTCTTCATTGACCATTGATCCTTGTTCATTCTTCATTGATCATTGATCCTTGTTCATTCTTCATCGTTCATTCTTCATTGATCATTTATCCTTGTTCATTCTTCATTGATCATTGATCCTTGTTCATTCTTAATCGTTCAATCTTTTTTGATCATTGATCCTTGTTCATTCTTCATCGTTCATTCGTCATTGACAATTAATCCTTGTTCATTCTTCATCGTTCATTCTTCTTTGATCATTGATCCTTGTTCATTCTTCATCGTTCATTCGTCATTGACCATTGATCCTAGTTCATTCTTCATCGTTCATTCGTCATTGACCATTAATCCTTGTTCATTCTTCATCGTTCATTCTTCATTGATCATTGATCCCTGTTCATTCTTCATCGTTCATTCGTCATTGATCATTGATCCTTGTTCATTCTTCATCGTTCATTCGTCATTGACCATTAATCCTTGTTCATTCTTCATCGTTCATTTTTCATTAATCATTAATCCTTGTTCATTCTTCATCGTTCATTCGTCATTGATCATTGATCCTTGTTCATTCTTCATCGTTCATTCGTCATTGACCATTGATCCTTGTTCATTCTTCATCGTTCATTCTTCATTGATCATTGATCCTAGTTCATTCTTCATCGTTCTATCTTCATTGATCATTGATGCTTGTTCATTCTTCATCGTTCATTCTTCATTGATCATTAATCCTTGTTCATTCTTCATCGTTCATTCTTCATTGATCATTGATCTTTGTTCAATCTTCATCGTTCATTCTTCATTGATCATTGATCCTTGTTCATTCTTCATCGTTCATTCGTCATTGAGCATTGATCCTTGTTCATTCTTCATCGTTCATTCTTCATTGATCATTGATCCTTGTTCATTCTTCATCGTTCATTCTTCATTGATCATTGATCCTTGTTCATTCTTCATTGATCATTGATCCTTGTTCATTCTTAATCGTTCATTCTTCATTGATCATTGATCCTTGTTCATTCTTCATCGTTCATTCTTCATTGATCATTGATCTTTGTTCATTCTTCATCGTTCATTCGTCATTGATCATGGATCCTTGTTCATTCTTCATTGATCATTGATCCTTGTTCATTCTTAATCGTTCATTCTTCATTGATCATTGATCCTTGTTCATTCTTCATCGTTCATTCGTCATTGACCATTAATCCTTGTTCATTCTTCATCGTTCATTCTTCATCGTTCATTCTTCTTTTATCATTGATCCTTGTTCATTCTTAATCTTTCATTCTTCATTGATCATTGATCCTTGTTCATTCTTCATCGTTCATTCGTCATTGACCATTAATCCTTGTTCATTCTTAATCGTTCATTCTTCATTGATCATTGATCCTTGTTCATTCTTCATCGTTCATTCTTCATTGATCATTGATCCTTGTTCTTTCTTCATCGTTCATTCGTCATTGATCATTGATCCTTGTTCATTATTCATCGTTCTATGTTCATTGATCATTGATGCTTGTTCATTCTTCATCGTTCATTCTTCATTGATCATTGATCCTTGTTCATTCTTCATCGTTCATTCTTCATTGATCATTGATCTTTGTTCATTCTTCATCGTTCATTCGTCATTGATCATTGATCCTTGTTCATTCTTCATCGTTCATTCTTTATTGATCATTGATCCTTGTTCATTCTTCATCGTTCATTCTTCATTGATCATTGATCCTTGTTCATTCTTCATCGTTCATTCTTCATTGACCATTGATCCTTGTTCATTCTTCATTGATCATTGATCCTTGTTCATTCTTCATCGTTCATTCTTCAATGATCATTTATCCTTGTTCATTCTTCATTGATCATTGATCCTTGTTCATTCTTAATCGTTCAATCTTCATTGATCATTGATCCTTGTTCATTCTTCATCGTTCATTCGTCATTGACCATTAATCCTTGTTCATTCTTCATCGTTCATTCTTCTTTGATCATTGATCCTTGTTCATTCTTCATCGTTCATTCGTCATTGACCATTGATCCTAGTTCATTCTTCATCGTTCATTCGTCATTGACCATTAATCCTTGTTCATTCTTCATCGTTCATTCTTCATTGATCATTGATCCTTGTTCATTCTTCATCGTTCATTCTTCATTGATCATTGATCCTTGTTCATTCTTCATCGTTCATTCTTCATTGACCATTAATCCTTCTTCATTCTTCATCGTTCATTCTTCATCATTCATTCTTCTTTGATCATTGATCCTTGTTCATTCTTCATCGTTCATTCGTCATTGACCATTGATCCTTGTTCATTCTTCATCGTTCATTCGTCATTGACCATTAATCCTTGTTCATTCTTCATCGTTCATTCTTCATTGATCATTGATCCTTGTTCATTCTTCATCGTTCATTCGTCATTGATCATTGATCCTTGTTCATTCTTCATCGTTCATTCGTCATTGACCATTAATCCTTGTTCCCTCTTCATCGTTCATTTTTCATTAATCATTGATCCTTGTTCATTCTTCATCGTTCATTCTTCATTGATCATTGATCCTTGTTCATTCTTCATTCTTCATCGTTCATTCGTCATTGACCATTAATCCTTGTTCATTCTTCATCGTTCATTCTTCATTGATTCTTGATCCTTGTTCATTCTTCATCGTTCATTCTTCATTGATCATTGATGCTTGTTCATTCTTCATCGTTCATTCGTCATTGACCATTAATCCTTGTTCATTCTTCATCGTTCATTCTTCATTGATCATTGATCCTTGTTCATTCTTCATCGTTCATTCGTCATTGATCATTGATCCTTGTTCATTCTTCATCGTTCATTCGTCATTGACCATTAATCCTTGTTAATTCTTCATCGTTCATTCTTCATTGATCATTGATCCTTGTTCTTTCTTCATCGTTCATTCGTCATTGATCATTGATCCTTGATCATTATTCATCGTTCTATGTTCATTGATCATTGATGCTTGTTCATTCTTCATCGTTCATTCTTCATTGATCATTGATCCTTGTTCATTCTTCATCGTTCATTCTTCATTGATCATTGATCATTGTTCATTCTTCATCGTTCATTCGTCATTGATCATTGATCCTTGTTCATTCTTCATCATTCATTCTTTATTGATCATTGATCCTTGTTCATTCTTCATCGTTCATTCTTCTTTGATCATTGATCCTTGTTCATTCTTCATCGTTCATTCATCATTGACCATTGATCCTAGTTCATTCTTCATCGTTCATTCGTCATTGACCATTAATCCTTGTTCATTCTTCATCGTTCATTCTTCATTGATCATTGATCCTTGTTCATTCTTCATCGTTCATTCGTCATTGATCATTGATCCTTGTTCATTCTTCATCGTTCATTCGTCATTGACCATTAATCCTTGTTCATTCTTCATCGTTCATTTTTCATTAATCATTGATCCTTGTTCATTCTTCACCGTTCATTCGTCATTGATCATTGATCCTTGTTCATTCTTCATCGTTCATTCGTCATTGACCATTGATCCTTGTTCATTCTTCATCGTTCATTCTTCATTGATCATTGATCCTAGTTCATTCTTCATCGTTCTATCTTCATTGATCATTGATGCTTGTTCATTCTTCATCGTTCATTCTTCATTGATCATTAATCCTTGTTCATTCTTCATCGTTCATTCTTCATTGATCATTGATCTTTGTTCATTCTTCATCGTTCATTCTTCATTGATCATTGATCCTTGTTCATTCTTCATCGTTCATTCGTCATTGAGCATTGATCCTTGTTCATTCTTCATTGATCATTGATCCTTGTTCATTCTTAATCGTTCAATCTTCATTGATCATTGATCCTTGTTCATTCTTCATCGTTCATTCGTCATTGACCATTAATCCTTGTTCATTCTTCATCGTTCATTCTTCTTTGATCATTGATCCTTGTTCATTCTTCATCGTTCATTCGTCATTGACCATTGATCCTAGTTCATTCTTCATCGTTCATTCGTCATTGACCATTAATCCTTGTTCATTCTTAATCGTTCATTCTTCATTGATCATTGATCCTTGTTCATTCTTCATCGTTCATTCTTCATTGATCATTGATCCTTGTTCATTCTTCATCGTTCATTCTTCATTGACCATTAATCCTTCTTCATTCTTCATCGTTCATTCTTCATCATTCATTCTTCTTTGATCATTGATCCTTGTTCATTCTTCATCGTTCATTCGTCATTGACCATTGATCCTTGTTCATTCTTCATCGTTCATTCGTCATTGACCATTAATCCTTGTTCATTCTTCATCGTTCATTCTTCATTGATGATTGATCCTTGTTCATTCTTCATCGTTCATTCGTCATTGATCATTGATCCTTGTTCATTCTTCATCGTTCATTCGTCATTGACCATTAATCCTTGTTCATTCTTCATCGTTCATTTTTCATTAATCATTGATCCTTGTTCATTCTTCATCGTTCATTCTTCATTGATCATTGATCCTTGTTCATTCTTCATTCTTCATCGTTCATTCGTCATTGACCATTAATCCTTGTTCATTCTTCTTCGTTCATTCTTCATTGATTATTGATCCTTGTTCATTCATCATCGTTCATTCTTCATTGATCATTGATGCTTGTTCATTCTTCATCGTTCATTCGTCATTGACCATTAATCCTTGTTCATTCTTCATCGTTCATTCTTCATTGATCATTGATCCTTGTTCATTCTTCATCGTTCATTCGTCATTGATCATTGATCCTTGTTCATTCTTCATCGTTCATTCGTCATTGACCATTAATCCTTGTTCATTCTTCATCGTTCATTCTTCATTGATCATTGATCCTTGTTCTTTCTTCATCGTTCATTCGTCATTGATCATTGATCCTTGTTCATTATTCATCGTTCTATGTTCATTGATCATTGATGCTTGTTCATTCTTCATCGTTCATTCTTCATTGATCATTGATCCTTGTTCATTCTTCATCGTTCATTCTTCATTGATCATTGATCATTGTTCATTCTTCATCGTTCATTCGTCATTGATCATTGATCCTTGTTCATTCTTCATCGTTCATTCTTTATTGATCATTGATCCTTGTTCATTCTTCATCGTTCATTCTTCATTGATCATTGATCCTTGTTCATTCTTCATCGTTCATTCTTCATTGACCATTGATCCTTGTTCATTCTTCCTTGATCATTGATCCTTGTTCATTCTTCATCGTTCATTCTTCATTGATCATTTATCCTTGTTCATTCTTCATTGATCATTGATCCTTGTTCATTCTTAATCGTTCAATCTTCATTGATCATTGATCCTTGTTCATTCTTCATCGTTCATTCGTCATTGACAATTAATCCTTGTTCATTCTTCATCGTTCATTCTTCTTTGATCATTGATCCTTGTTCATTCTTCATCGTTCATTCGTCATTGACCATTGATCCTAGTTCATTCTTCATCGTTCATTCGTCATTGACCATTAATCCTTGTTCATTCTTCATCGTTCATTCTTCATTGATCATTGATCCTTGTTCATTCTTCATCGTTCATTCGTCATTGATCATTGATCCTTGTTCATTCTTCATCGTTCATTCGTCATTGACCATTAATCCTTGTTCATTCTTCATCGTTCATTTTTCATTAATCATTGATCCTTGTTCATTCTTCATCGTTCATTCGTCATTGATCATTGATCCTTGTTCATTCTTCATCGTTCATTCGTCATTGACCATTGATCCTTGTTCATTCTTCATCGTTCATTCTTCATTGATCATTGATCCTAGTTCATTCTTCATCGTTCTATCTTCATTGATCATTGATGCTTGTTCATTCTTCATCGTTCATTCTTCATTGATCATTAATCCTTGTTCATTCTTCATCGTTCATTCTTCATTGATCATTGATCTTTGTTCATTCTTCATCGTTCATTCTTCATTGATCATTGATCCTTGTTCATTCTTCATCGTTCATTCGTCATTGAGCATTGATCCTTGTTCATTCTTCATCGTTCATTCTTCATTGATCATTGATCCTTGTTCATTCTTCATTCTTCATCGTTCATTCGTCATTGACCATTAATCCTTGTTCATTCTTCATCGTTCATTCTTCATTGATTATTGATCCTTGTTCATTCTTCATCGTTCATTCTTCATTGATCATTGATGCTTGTTCATTCTTCATCGTTCATTCGTCATTGACCATTAATCCTTGTTCATTCTTCATCGTTCATTCTTCATTGATCATTGATCCTTGTTCATTCTTCATCGTTCATTCGTTATTGATCATTGATCCTTGTTCATTCTTCATCGTTCATTCGTCATTGACCATTAATCCTTGTTCATTCTTCATCGTTCATTCTTCATTGATCATTGATCCTTGTTCTTTCTTCATCGTTCATTCGTCATTGATCATTGATCCTTGTTCATTATTCATCGTTCTATGTTCATTGATCATTGATGCTTGTTCATTCTTCATCGTTCATTCTTCATTGATCATTGATCCTTGTTCATTCTTCATCGTTCATTCTTCATTGATCATTGATCATTCTTCATTCTTCATCGTTCATTCGTCATTGATCATTGATCCTTGTTCATTCTTCATCGTTCATTCTTTATTGATCATTGATACTTGTTCATTCTTCATCGTTCATTCTTCATTGATCATTGATCCTTGTTCATTCTTCATCGTTCATTCTTCATTGACCATTGATCCTTGTTCATTCTTCATTGATCATTGATCCTTGTTCATTCTTCATCGTTCATTCTTCATTGATCATTTATCCTTGTTCATTCTTCATTGATCATTGATCCTTGTTCATTCTTAATCGTTCAATCTTTTTTGATCATTGATCCTTGTTCATTCTTCATCGTTCATTCGTCATTGACAATTAATCCTTGTTCATTCTTCATCGTTCATTCTTCTTTGATCATTGATCCTTGTTCATTCTTCATCGTTCATTCGTCATTGACCATTGATCCTAGTTCATTCTTCATCGTTCATTCGTCATTGACCATTAATCCTTGTTCATTCTTCATCGTTCATTCTTCATTGATCATTGATCCTTGTTCATTCTTCATCGTTCATTCGTCATTGATCATTGATCCTTGTTCATTCTTCATCGTTCATTCGTCATTGACCATTAATCCTTGTTCATTCTTCATCGTTCATTTTTCATTAATCATTGATCCTTGTTCATTCTTCATCGTTCATTCGTCATTGATCATTGATCCTTGTTCATTCTTCATCGTTCATTCGTCATTGACCATTGATCCTTGTTCATTCTTCATCGTTCATTCTTCATTGATCATTGATCCTAGTTCATTCTTCATCGTTCTATCTTCATTGATCATTGATGCTTGTTCATTCTTCATCGTTCATTCTTCATTGATCATTAATCCTTGTTCATTCTTCATCGTTCATTCTTCATTGATCATTGATCTTTGTTCATTCTTCATCGTTCATTCTTCATTGATCATTGATCCTTGTTCATTCTTCATCGTTCATTCGTCATTGAGCATTGATCCTTGTTCATTCTTCATCGTTCATTCTTCATTGATCATTGATCCTTGTTCATTCTTCATCGTTCATTCTTCATTGATCATTGATCCTTGTTCATTCTTCATTGATCATTGATCCTTGTTCATTCTTAATCGTTCATTCTTCATTGATCATTGATCCTTGTTCATTCTTCATCGTTCATTCTTCATTGATCATTGATCTTTGTTCATTCTTCATCGTTCATTCGTCATTGATCATGGATCCTTGTTCATTCTTCATTGATCATTGATCCTTGTTCATTCTTAATCGTTCATTCTTCATTGATCATTGATCCTTGTTCATTCTTCATCGTTCATTCGTCATTGACCATTAATCCTTGTTCATTCTTCATCGTTCATTCTTCATCGTTCATTCTTCTTTTATCATTGATCCTTGTTCATTCTTAATCTTTCATTCTTCATTGATCATTGATCCTTGTTCATTCTTCATCGTTCATTCGTCATTGACCATTAATCCTTGTTCATTCTTAATCGTTCATTCTTCATTGATCATTGATCCTTGTTCATTCTTCATCGTTCATTCTTCATTGATCATTGATCCTTGTTCTTTCTTCATCGTTCATTCGTCATTGATCATTGATCCTTGTTCATTATTCATCGTTCTATGTTCATTGATCATTGATGCTTGTTCATTCTTCATCGTTCATTCTTCATTGATCATTGATCCTTGTTCATTCTTCATCGTTCATTCTTCATTGATCATTGATCTTTGTTCATTCTTCATCGTTCATTCGTCATTGATCATTGATCCTTGTTCATTCTTCATCGTTCATTCTTTATTGATCATTGATCCTTGTTCATTCTTCATCGTTCATTCTTCATTGATCATTGATCCTTGTTCATTCTTCATCGTTCATTCTTCATTGACCATTGATCCTTGTTCATTCTTCATTGATCATTGATCCTTGTTCATTCTTCATCGTTCATTCTTCAATGATCATTTATCCTTGTTCATTCTTCATTGATCATTGATCCTTGTTCATTCTTAATCGTTCAATCTTCATTGATCATTGATCCTTGTTCATTCTTCATCGTTCATTCGTCATTGACCATTAATCCTTGTTCATTCTTCATCGTTCATTCTTCTTTGATCATTGATCCTTGTTCATTCTTCATCGTTCATTCGTCATTGACCATTGATCCTAGTTCATTCTTCATCGTTCATTCGTCATTGACCATTAATCCTTGTTCATTCTTCATCGTTCATTCTTCATTGATCATTGATCCTTGTTCATTCTTCATCGTTCATTCTTCATTGATCATTGATCCTTGTTCATTCTTCATCGTTCATTCTTCATTGACCATTAATCCTTCTTCATTCTTCATCGTTCATTCTTCATCATTCATTCTTCTTTGATCATTGATCCTTGTTCATTCTTCATCGTTCATTCGTCATTGACCATTGATCCTTGTTCATTCTTCATCGTTCATTCGTCATTGACCATTAATCCTTGTTCATTCTTCATCGTTCATTCTTCATTGATCATTGATCCTTGTTCATTCTTCATCGTTCATTCGTCATTGATCATTGATCCTTGTTCATTCTTCATCGTTCATTCGTCATTGACCATTAATCCTTGTTCCCTCTTCATCGTTCATTTTTCATTAATCATTGATCCTTGTTCATTCTTCATCGTTCATTCTTCATTGATCATTGATCCTTGTTCATTCTTCATTCTTCATCGTTCATTCGTCATTGACCATTAATCCTTGTTCATTCTTCATCGTTCATTCTTCATTGATTCTTGATCCTTGTTCATTCTTCATCGTTCATTCTTCATTGATCATTGATGCTTGTTCATTCTTCATCGTTCATTCGTCATTGACCATTAATCCTTGTTCATTCTTCATCGTTCATTCTTCATTGATCATTGATCCTTGTTCATTCTTCATCGTTCATTCGTCATTGATCATTGATCCTTGTTCATTCTTCATCGTTCATTCGTCATTGACCATTAATCCTTGTTAATTCTTCATCGTTCATTCTTCATTGATCATTGATCCTTGTTCTTTCTTCATCGTTCATTCGTCATTGATCATTGATCCTTGATCATTATTCATCGTTCTATGTTCATTGATCATTGATGCTTGTTCATTCTTCATCGTTCATTCTTCATTGATCATTGATCCTTGTTCATTCTTCATCGTTCATTCTTCATTGATCATTGATCATTGTTCATTCTTCATCGTTCATTCGTCATTGATCATTGATCCTTGTTCATTCTTCATCATTCATTCTTTATTGATCATTGATCCTTGTTCATTCTTCATCGTTCATTCCTCTTTGATCATTGATCCTTGTTCATTCTTCATCGTTCATTCATCATTGACCATTGATCCTAGTTCATTCTTCATCGTTCATTCGTCATTGACCATTAATCCTTGTTCATTCTTCATCGTTCATTCTTCATTGATCATTGATCCTTGTTCATTCTTCATCGTTCATTCGTCATTGATCATTGATCCTTGTTCATTCTTCATCGTTCATTCGTCATTGACCATTAATCCTTGTTCATTCTTCATCGTTCATTTTTCATTAATCATTGATCCTTGTTCATTCTTCACCGTTCATTCGTCATTGATCATTGATCCTTGTTCATTCTTCATCGTTCATTCGTCATTGACCATTGATCCTTGTTCATTCTTCATCGTTCATTCTTCATTCATCATTGATCCTAGTTCATTCTTCATCGTTCTATCTTCATTGATCATTGATGCTTGTTCATTCTTCATCGTTCATTCTTCATTGATCATTAATCCTTGTTCATTCTTCATCGTTCATTCTTCATTGATCATTGATCTTTGTTCATTCTTCATCGTTCATTCTTCATTGATCATTGATCCTTGTTCATTCTTCATCGTTCATTCGTCATTGAGCATTGATCCTTGTTCATTCTTCATCGTTCATTCTTCATTGATCATTGATCCTTGTTCATTCTTCATCGTTCATTCTTCATTGATCATTGATCCTTGTTCATTCTTCATTGATCATTGATCCTTGTTCATTCTTAATCGTTCATTCTTCATTGATCATTGATCCTTGTTCATTCTTCATCGTTCATTCTTCATTGATCATTGATCTTTGTTCATTCTTCATCGTTCATTCGTCATCGACCATTAATCCTTGTTCATTCTTCATCGTTCATTCTTCATTGATCATTGATCCTTGTTCATTCTTCATCGTTCATTCGTCATTGATCATTGATCCTTGTTCATTCTTCATCGTTCATTCGTCATTGACCATTAATCCTTGTTCATTCTTCATCGTTCATTCTTCATTGATCATTGATCCTTGTTCTTTCTTCATCGTTCATTCGTCATTGATCATTGATCCTTGTTCATTATTCATCGTTCTATGTTCATTGATCATTGATGCTTGTTCATTCTTCATCGTTCATTCTTCATTGATCATTGATCCTTGTTCTTTCTTCATCGTTCATTCGTCATTGATCATTGATCCTTGATCATTATTCATCGTTCTATGTTCATTGATCATTGATGCTTGTTCATTCTTCATCGTTCATTCTTCATTGATCATTGATCCTTGTTCATTCTTCATCGTTCATTCTTCATTGATCATTGATCATTGTTCATTCTTCATCGTTCATTCGTCATTGATCATTGATCCTTGTTCATTCTTCATCGTTCATTCTTTATTGATCATTGATCCTTGTTCATTCTTCATCGTTCATTCTTCTTTGATCATTGATCCTTGTTCATTCTTCATCGTTCATTCATCATTGACCATTGATCCTAGTTCATTCTTCATCGTTCATTCGTCATTGACCATTAATCCTTGTTCATTCTTCATCGTTCATTCTTCATTGATCATTGATCCTTGTTCATTCTTCATCGTTCATTCGTCATTGATCATTGATCCTTGTTCATTCTTCATCGTTCATTCGTCATTGACCATTAATCCTTGTTCATTCTTCATCGTTCATTTTTCATTAATCATTGATCCTTGTTCATTCTTCACCGTTCATTCGTCATTGATCATTGATCCTTGTTCATTCTTCATCGTTCATTCGTCATTGACCATTGATCCTTGTTCATTCTTCATCGTTCATTCTTCATTGATCATTGATCCTAGTTCATTCTTCATCGTTCTATCTTCATTGATCATTGATGCTTGTTCATTCTTCATCGTTCATTCTTCATTGATCATTAATCCTTGTTCATTCTTCATCGTTCATTCTTCATTGATCATTGATCTTTGTTCATTCTTCATCGTTCATTCTTCATTGATCATTGATCCTTGTTCATTCTTCATCGTTCATTCGTCATTGAGCATTGATCCTTGTTCATTCTTCATCGTTCATTCTTCATTGATCATTGATCCTTGTTCATTCTTCATCGTTCATTCTTCATTGATCATTGATCCTTGTTCATTCTTCATTGATCATTGATCCTTGTTCATTCTTAATCGTTCATTCTTCATTGATCATTGATCCTTGTTCATTCTTCGTCGTTCATTCTTCATTGATCATTGATCTTTGTTCATTCTTCATCGTTCATTCGTCATTGACCATTAATCCTTGTTCATTCTTCATCGTTCATTCTTCATTGATCATTGATCCTTGTTCATTCTTCATCGTTCATTCGTCATTGATCATTGATCCTTGTTCATTCTTCATCGTTCATTCGTCATTGACCATTAATCCTTGTTCATTCTTCATCGTTCATTCTTCATTGATCATTGATCCTTGTTCTTTCTTCATCGTTCATTCGTCATTGATCATTGATCCTTGTTCATTATTCATCGTTCTATGTTCATTGATCATTGATGCTTGTTCATTCTTCATCGTTCATTCTTCATTGATCATTGATCCTTGTTCATTCTTCATCGTTCATTCTTCATTGATCATTGATCTTTGTTCATTCTTCATCGTTCATTCGTCATTGATCATTGATCCTTGTTCATTCTTCATCGTTCATTCTTTATTGATCATTGATCCTTGTTCATTCTTCATCGTTCATTCTTCATTGATCATTGATCCTTGTTCATTCTTCATCGTTCATTCTTCATTGACCATTGATCCTTGTTCATTCTTCATTGATCATTGATCCTTGTTCATTCTTCATCGTTCATTCTTCATTGATCATTTATCCTTGTTCATTCTTCATTGATCATTGATCCTTGTTCATTCTTAATCGTTCAATCTTCATTGATCATTGATCCTTGTTCATTCTTCATCGTTCATTCGTCATTGACCATTAATCCTTGTTCATTCTTCATCGTTCATTCTTCATTGATCAGTGATCCTTGTTCATTCTTCATCGTTCATTCGTCATTGAGCATTGATCCTTGTTCATTCTTCATCGTTCATTCTTCATTGATCATTGATCCTTGTTCATTCTTCATCGTTCATTCTTCATTGATCATTGATCCTTGTTCATTCTTCATTGATCATTGATCCTTGTTCATTCTTAATCGTTCATTCTTCATTGATCATTGATCCTTGTTCATTCTTCATCGTTCATTCTTCATTGATCATTGGTCTTTGTTCATTCTTCATCGTTCATTCGTCATTGACCATTAATCCTTGTTCATTCTTCATCGTTCATTCTTCATTGATCATTGATCCTTGTTCATTCTTCATCGTTCATTCGTCATTGATCATTGATCCTTGTTCATTCTTCATCGTTCATTCGTCATTGACCATTAATCCTTGTTCATTCTTCATCGTTCATTCTTCATTGATCATTGATCCTTGTTCTTTCTTCATCGTTCATTCGTCATTGATCATTGATCCTTGTTCATTATTCATCGTTCTATGTTCATTGATCATTGATGCTTGTTCATTCTTCATCGTTCATTCTTCATTGATCATTGATCCTTGTTCATTCTTCATCGTTCATTCTTCATTGATCATTGATCTTTGTTCATTCTTCATCGTTCATTCGTCATTGATCATTGATCCTTGTTCATTCTTCATCGTTCATTCTTTATTGATCATTGATCCTTGTTCATTCTTCATCGTTCATTCTTCATTGATCATTGATCCTTGTTCATTCTTCATCGTTCATTCTTCATTGACCATTGATCCTTGTTCATTCTTCATTGATCATTGATCCTTGTTCATTCTTCATCGTTCATTCTTCATTGATCATTTATCCTTGTTCATTCTTCATTGATCATTGATCCTTGTTCATTCTTAATCGTTCAATCTTCATTGATCATTGATCCTTGTTCATTCTTCATCGTTCATTCGTCATTGACCATTAACCCTTGTTCATTCTTCATCGTTCATTCTTCATTGATCATTGATCCTTGTTCATTCTTCATCGTTCATTCGTCATTGAGCATTGATCCTTGTTCATTCTTCATCGTTCATTCTTCATTGATCATTGATCCTTGTTCATTCTTCATCGTTCATTCTTCATTGATCATTGATCCTTGTTCATTCTTCATTGATCATTGATCCTTGTTCATTCTTAATCGTTCATTCTTCATTGATCATTGATCCTTGTTCATTCTTCATCGTTCATTCTTCATTGATCATTGATCTTTGTTCATTCTTCATCGTTCATTCGTCATTGACCATTAATCCTTGTTCATTCTTCATCGTTCATTCTTCATTGATCATTGATCCTTGTTCATTCTTCATCGTTCATTCGTTATTGATCATTGATCCTTGTTCATTCTTCATCGTTCATTCGTCATTGACCATTAATCCTTGTTCATTCTTCATCGTTCATTCTTCATTGATCATTGATCCTTGTTCATTCTTCATCGTTCATTCTTCATTGATCATTTATCCTTGTTCATTCTTCATTGATCATTGATCCTTGTTCATTCTTAATCGTTCAATCTTCATTGATCATTGATCCTTGTTCATTCTTCATCGTTCATTCGTCATTGACCATTAATCCTTGTTCATTCCTCATCGTTCATTCTTCTTTGATCATTGATCCTTGTTCATTCTTCATCGTTCATTCGTCATTGACCATTGATCCTAGTTCATTCTTCATCGTTCATTCGTCATTGACCATTAATCCTTGTTCATTCTTCATCGTTCATTCTTAATTGATCATTGATCCTTGTTCATTCTTCATCGTTCATTCTTCATTGATCATTGATCCTTGTTCATTCTTCATCGTTCATTCTTCATTGACCATTAATCCTTCTTCATTCTTCATCGTTCATTCTTCATCATTCATTCTTCTTTGATCATTGATCCTTGTTCATTCTTCATCGTTCATTCGTCATTGACCATTGATCCTTGTTCATTCTTCATCGTTCATTCGTCATTGACCATTAATCCTTGTTCATTCTTCATCGTTCATTCTTCATTGATCATTGATCCTTGTTCATTCTTCATCGTTCATTCGTCATTGATCATTGATCCTTGTTCATTCTTCATCGTTCATTCGTCATTGACCATTAATCCTTGTTCATTCTTCATCGTTCATTTTTCATTAATCATTGATCCTTGTTCATTCTTCATCGTTCATTCTTCATTGATCATTGATCCTTGTTCATTCTTCATTCTTCATCGTTCATTCGTCATTGACCATTAATCCTTGTTCATGCTTCATCGTTCATTCTTCATTGATTATTGATCCTTGTTCATTCTTCATCGTTCATTCTTCATTGATCATTGATGCTTGTTCATTCTTCATCGTTCATTCGTCATTGACCATTAATCCTTGTTCATTCTTCATCGTTCATTCTTCATTGATCATTGATCCTTGTTCATTCTTCATCGTTCATTCGTCATTGATCATTGATCCTTGTTCATTCTTCATCGTACATTCGTCATTGACCATTAATCCTTGTTCATTCTTCATCGTTCATTCTTCATTGATCATTGATCCTTGTTCTTTCTTCATCGTTCATTCGTCATTGATCATTGATCCTTGTTCATTATTCATCGTTCTATGTTCATTGATCATTGATACTTGTTCATTCTTCATCGTTCATTCTTCATTGATCATTGATCCTTGTTCATTCTTCATCGTTCATTCTTCATTGATCATTGATCATTGTTCATTCTTCATCGTTCATTCGTCATTGATCATTGATCCTTGTTCATTCTTCATCGTTCATTCTTTATTGATCATTGATCCTTGTTCATTCTTCATCGTTCATTCTTCATTGATCATTGATCCTTGTTCATTCTTCATCGTTCATTCTTCATTGACCATTGATCCTTGTTCATTCTTCATTGATCATTGATCCTTGTTCATTCTTCATCGTTCATTCTTCATTGATCATTTATCCTTGTTCATTCTTCATTGATCATTGATCCTTGTTCATTCTTAATCGTTCAATCTTCATTGATCATTGATCCTTGTTCATTCTTCATCGTTCATTCGTCATTGACCATTAATCCTTGTTCATTCTTCATCGTTCATTCTTCTTTGATCATTGATCCTCGTTCATTCTTCATCGTTTATTCGTCATTGACCATTGATCCTAGTTCATTCTTCATCGTTCATTCGTCATTGACCATTAATCCTTGTTCATTCTTCATCGTTCATTCTTCATTGATCATTGATCCTTGTTCATTCTTCATCGTTCATTCGTCATTGAACATTGATCCTTGTTCATTCTTCATCGTTCATTCGTCATTGACCATTAATCCTTGTTCATTCTTCATCGTTCATTTTTCATTAATCATTGATCCTTGTTCATTCTTCATCGTTCATTCGTCATTGATCATTGATCCTTGTTCATTCTTCATCGTTCATTCGTCATTGACCATTGATCCTTGTTCATTCTTCATCGTTCATTCTTCATTGATCATTGATCCTAGTTCATTCTTCATCGTTCTATCTTCATTGATCATTGATGCTTGTTCATTCTTCACCGTTCATTCTTCATTGATCATTAATCCTTGTTCATTCTTCATCGTTCATTCTTCATTGATCATTGATCTTTGTTCATTCTTCATCGTTCATTCTTCATTGATCATTGATCCTTGTTCATTCTTCATCGTTCATTCGTCATTGAGCATTGATCCTTGTTCATTCTTCATCGTTCATTCTTCATTGATCATTGATCCTTGTTCATTCTTCATCGTTCATTCTTCATTGATCATTGATCCTTGTTCATTCTTCATTGATCATTGATCCTTGTTCATTCTTAATCGTTCATTCTTCATTGATCATTGATCCTTGTTCATTCTTCATCGTTCATTCTTCATTGATCATTGATCTTTGTTCATTCTTCATCGTTCATTCGTCATTGATCATGGATCCTTGTTCATTCTTCATTGATCATTGATCCTTGTTCATTCTTAATCGTTCATTCTTCATTGATCATTGATCCTTGTTCATTCTTCATCGTTCATTCGTCATTGACCATTAATCCTTGTTCATTCTTCATCGTTCATTCTTCATCGTTCATTCTTCTTTGATCATTGATCCTTGTTCATTCTTAATCTTTCATTCTTCATTGATCATTGATCCTTGTTCATTCTTCATCGTTCATTCGTCATTGACCATTAATCCTTGTTCATTCTTAATCGTTCATTCTTCATTGATCATTGATCCTTGTTCATTCTTCATCGTTCATTCTTCATTGATCATTGATCTTTGTTCATTCTTCATCGTTCATTCGTCATTGATCATTGATCCTTGTTCATTCTTCATTGATCATTGATCCTTGTTCATTCTTAATCGTTCATTCTTCATTGATCATTGATCCTTGTTCATTCTTCATTGTTCATTCGTCATTGACCATTAATCCTTGTTCATTCTTCATCGTTCATTCTTCATTGATCATTGATCCTTGTTCATTCTTCATCGTTCATTCGTCATTGATCATTGATCCTTGTTCATTCTTCATCGTTCATTCGTCATTGACCATTAATCCTTATTCATTCTTCATCGTTCATTCTTCATTGATCATTGATCCTTGTTCTTTCTTCATCGTTCATTCGTCATTGATCATTGATCCGTGTTCATTCTTCATCGTTCTATGTTCATTGATCATTAATGCTTGTTCATTCTTCATCGTTCATTCTTCATTGGTCATTGATCCTTGTTCATTCTTCATCGTTCATTCTTCATTGATCATTGATCTTTGTTCATTCTTCATCGTTCATTCGTCATTGATCATTGATCCTTGTTCATTCTTCATCGTTCATTCTTTATTGATCATTGATCCTTGTTCATTCTTCATCGTTCATTCTTCATTGATCATTGATCCTTGTTCATTCTTCATCGTTCATTCTTCATTGACCATTGATCCTTGTTCATTCTTCATTGATCATTGATCCTTGTTCATTCTTCATCGTTCATTCTTCATTGATCATTTATCCTTGTTCATTCTTCATTGATCATTGATCCTTGTTCATTCTTAATCGTTCAATCTTCATTGATCATTGATCCTTGTTCATTCTTCATCGTTCATTCGTCATTGACCATTAATCCTTGTTCATTCTTCATCGTTCATTCTTCTTTGATCATTGATCCCTGTTCATTCTTCATCGTTCATTCGTCATGGACCATTGATCCTAGTTCATTCTTCATCGTTCATTCGTCATTGACCATTAATCCTTGTTCATTCTTCATCGTTCATTTTTCATTAATCATTGATCCTTGTTCATTCTTCATCGTTCATTCTTCATTGATCATTGATCCTTGTTCATTCTTCATCGTTCATTCGTCATTGACCATTGATCCTTGTTCATTCTTCTTCGTTCATTCTTCATTGATCATTGATCCTAGTTCATTGTTCATCGTTCTATCTTCATTGATCATTGATGCTTGTTCATTCTTCATCGTTCATTCTTCATTGATCATTAATCCTTGTTCATTCTTCATCGTTCATTCTTCATTGATCATTGATCCTTGTTCATTCTTCATCGTTCATTCTTCATTGATCATTGATCCTTGTTCATTCTTCATTGATCATTGATCCTTGTTCATTCTTAATCGTTCATTCTTCATTGATCATTGATCCTTGTTCATTCTTCATCGTTCATTCGTCATTGACCATTAATCCTTGTTCATTCTTCATCGTTCATTTTTCATTAATCATTGATCCTTGTTCATTCTTCACCGTTCATTCGTCATTGATCATTGATCCTTGTTCATTCTTCATCGTTCATTCGTCATTGACCATTGATCCTTGTTCATTCTTCATCGTTCATTCTTCATTGATCATTGATCCTTGTTCATTCTTCATCGTTCATTCGTCATTGATCATTGATCCTTGTTCATTCTTCATCGTTCATTCGTCATTGACCATTAATCCTTGTTCATTCTTCATCGTTCATTTTTCATTAATCATTGATCCTTGTTCATTCTTCACCGTTCATTCGTCATTGATCATTGATCCTTGTTCATTCTTCATCGTTCATTCGTCATTGACCATTGATCCTTGTTCATTCTTCATCGTTCATTCTTCATTGATCATTGATCCTAGTTCATTCTTCATCGTTCTATCTTCATTGATCATTGATGCTTGTTCATTCTTCATCGTTCATTCTTCATTGATCATTAATCCTTGTTCATTCTTCATCGTTCATTCTTCATTGATCATTGATCCTTGTTCATTCTTCATCGTTCATTCTTCATTGATCATTGATCCTTGTTCATTCTTCATTGATCATTGATCCTTGTTCATTCTTAATCGTTCATTCTTCATTGATCATTGATCCTTGTTCATTCTTCATCGTTCATTCTTCATTGATCATTGATCATTGTTCATTCTTCATCGTTCATTCGTCATTGATCATTGATCCTTGTTCATTCTTCATCGTTCATTCTTTATTGATCATTGATCCTTGTTCATTCTTCATCGTTCATTCTTCTTTGATCATTGATCCTTGTTCATTCTTCATCGTTCATTCATCATTGACCATTGATCCTAGTTCATTCTTCATCGTTCATTCGTCATTGACCATTAATCCTTGTTCATTCTTCATCGTTCATTCTTCATTGATCATTGATCCTTGTTCATTCTTCATCGTTCATTCGTCATTGATCATTGATCCTTGTTCATTCTTCATCGTTCATTCGTCATTGACCATTAATCCTTGTTCATTCTTCATCGTTCATTTTTCATTAATCATTGATCCTTGTTCATTCTTCACCGTTCATTCGTCATTGATCATTGATCCTTGTTCATTCTTCATCGTTCATTCGTCATTGACCATTGATCCTTGTTCATTCTTCATCGTTCATTCTTCATTGATCATTGATCCTAGTTCATTCTTCATCGTTCTATCTTCATTGATCATTGATGCTTGTTCATTCTTCATCGTTCATTCTTCATTGATCATTAATCCTTGTTCATTCTTCATCGTTCATTCTTCATTGATCATTGATCTTTGTTCATTCTTCATCGTTCATTCTTCATTGATCATTGATCCTTGTTCATTCTTCATCGTTCATTCGTCATTGAGCATTGATCCTTGTTCATTCTTCATCGTTCATTCTTCATTGATCATTGATCCTTGTTCATTCTTCATCGTTCATTCTTCATTGATCATTGATCCTTGTTCATTCTTCATTGATCATTGATCCTTGTTCATTCTTAATCGTTCATTCTTCATTGATCATTGATCCTTGTTCATTCTTCATCGTTCATTCTTCATTGATCATTGATCTTTGTTCATTCTTCATCGTTCATTCGTCATTGACCATTAATCCTTGTTCATTCTTCATCGTTCATTCTTCATTGATCATTGATCCTTGTTCATTCTTCATCGTTCATTCGTCATTGATCATTGATCCTTGTTCATTCTTCATCGTTCATTCGTCATTGACCATTAATCCTTGTTCATTCTTCATCGTTCATTCTTCATTGATCATTGATCCTTGTTCTTTCTTCATCGTTCATTCGTCATTGATCATTGATCCTTGTTCATTATTCATCGTTCTATGTTCATTGATCATTGATGCTTGTTCATTCTTCATCGTTCATTCTTCATTGATCATTGATCCTTGTTCATTCTTCATCGTTCATTCTTCATTGATCATTGATCTTTGTTCATTCTTCATCGTTCATTCGTCATTGATCATTGATCCTTGTTCATTCTTCATCGTTCATTCTTTATTGATCATTGATCCTTGTTCATTCTTCATCGTTCATTCTTCATTGATCATTGATCCTTGTTCATTCTTCATCGTTCATTCTTCATTGACCATTGATCCTTGTTCATTCTTAATTGATCATTGATCCTTGTTCATTCTTCATCGTTCATTCTTCATTGATCATTTATCCTTGTTCATTCTTCATTGATCATTGATCCTTGTTCATTCTTAATCGTTCAATCTTCATTGATCATTGATCCTTGTTCATTCTTCATCGTTCATTCGTCATTGACCATTAATCCTTGTTCATTCTTCATCGTTCATTCTTCATTGATCAGTGATCCTTGTTCATTCTTCATCGTTCATTCGTCATTGAGCATTGATCCTTGTTCATTCTTCATCGTTCATTCTTCATTGATCATTGATCCTTGTTCATTCTTCATCGTTCATTCTTCATTGATCATTGATCCTTGTTCATTCTTCATTGATCATTGATCCTTGTTCATTCTTAATCGTTCATTCTTCATTGATCATTGATCCTTGTTCATTCTTCATCGTTCATTCTTCATTGATCATTGATCTTTGTTCATTCTTCATCGTTCATTCGTCATTGACCATTAATCCTTGTTCATTCTTCATCGTTCATTCTTCATTGATCATTGATCCTTGTTCATTCTTCATCGTTCATTCGTCATTGATCATTGATCCTTGTTCATTCTTCATCGTTCATTCGTCATTGACCATTAATCCTTGTTCATTCTTCATCGTTCATTCTTCATTGATCATTGATCCTTGTTCTTTCTTCATCGTTCATTCGTCATTGATCATTGATCCTTGTTCATTATTCATCGTTCTATGTTCATTGATCATTGATGCTTGTTCATTCTTCATCGTTCATTCTTCATTGATCATTGATCCTTGTTCATTCTTCATTGTTCATTCTTCATTGATCATTGATCTTTGTTCATTCTTCATCGTTCATTCGTCATTGATCATTGATCCTTGTTCATTCTTCATCGTTCATTCTTTATTGATCATTGATCCTTGTTCATTCTTCATCGTTCATTCTTCATTGATCATTGATCCTTGTTCATTCTTCATCGTTCATTCTTCATTGACCATTGATCCTTGTTCATTCTTCATTGATCATTGATCCTTGTTCATTCTTCATCGTTCATTCTTCATTGATCATTTATCCTTGTTCATTCTTCATTGATCATTGATCCTTGTTCATTCTTAATCGTTCAATCTTCATTGATCATTGATCCTTGTTCATTCTTCATCGTTCATTCGTCATTGACCATTAATCCTTGTTCATTCTTCATCGTTCATTCTTCATTGATCAGTGATCCTTGTTCATTCTTCATCGTTCATTCGTCATTGAGCATTGATCCTTGTTCATTCTTCATCGTTCATTCTTCATTGATCATTGATCCTTGTTCATTCTTCATCGTTCATTCTTCATTGATCATTGATCCTTGTTCATTCTTCATTGATCATTGATCCTTGTTCATTCTTAATCGTTCATTCTTCATTGATCATTGATCCTTGTTCATTCTTCATCGTTCATTCTTCATTGATCATTGATCTTTGTTCATTCTTCATCGTTCATTCGTCATTGACCATTAATCCTTGTTCATTCTTCATCGTTCATTCTTCATTGATCATTGATCCTTGTTCATTCTTCATCGTTCATTCGTCATTGATCATTGATCCTTGTTCATTCTTCATCGTTCATTCGTCATTGACCATTAATCCTTGTTCATTCTTCATCGTTCATTCTTCATTGATCATTGATCCTTGTTCTTTCTTCATCGTTCATTCGTCATTGATCATTGATCCTTGTTCATTATTCATCGTTCTATGTTCATTGATCATTGATGCTTGTTCATTCTTCATCGTTCATTCTTCATTGATCATTGATCCTTGTTCATTCTTCATCGTTCATTCTTCATTGATCATTGATCTTTGTTCATTCTTCATCGTTCATTCGTCATTGATCATTGATCCTTGTTCATTCTTCATCGTTCATTCTTTATTGATCATTGATCCTTGTTCATTCTTCATCGTTCATTCTTCATTGATCATTGATCCTTGTTCATTCTTCATCGTTCATTCTTCATTGACCATTGATCCTTGTTCATTCTTCATTGATCATTGATCCTTGTTCATTCTTCATCGTTCATTCTTCATTGATCATTTATCCTTGTTCATTCTTCATTGATCATTGATCCTTGTTCATTCTTAATCGTTCAATCTTCATTGATCATTGATCCTTGTTCATTCTTCATCGTTCATTCGTCATTGACCATTAATCCTTGTTCATTCTTCATCGTTCATTCTTCATTGATCATTGATCCTTGTTCATTCTTCATCGTTCATTCGTCATTGAGCATTGATCCTTGTTCATTCTTCATCGTTCATTCTTCATTGATCATTGATCCTTGTTCATTCTTCATCGTTCATTCTTCATTGATCATTTATCCTTGTTCATTCTTCATTGATCATTGATCCTTGTTCATTCTTAATCGTTCATTCTTCATTGATCATTGATCCTTGTTCATTCTTCATCGTTCATTCTTCATTGATCATTGATCTTTGTTCATTCTTCATCGTTCATTCGTCATTGACCATTAATCCTTGTTCATTCTTCATCGTTCATTCTTCATTGATCATTGATCCTTGTTCATTCTTCATCGTTCATTCGTCATTGATCATTGATCCTTGTTCATTCTTCATCGTTCATTCGTCATTGACCATTAATCCTTGTTCATTCTTCATTGATCATTGATCCTTGTTCTTTCTTCATCGTTCATTCGTCATTGATCATTGATCCTTGTTCATTATTCATCGTTCTATGTTCATTGATCATTGATGCTTGTTCATTCTTCATCGTTCATTCTTCATTGATCATTGATCCTTGTTCATTCTTCATCGTTCATTCTTCATTGATCATTGATCTTTGTTCATTCTTCATCGTTCATTCGTCATTGATCATTGATCCTTGTTCATTCTTCATCGTTCATTCTTTATTGATCATTGATCCTTGTTCATTCTTCATCGTTCATTCTTCATTGATCATTGATCCTTGTTCATTCTTCATCGTTCATTCTTCATTGACCATTGATCCTTGTTCATTCTTCATTGATCATTGATCCTTGTTCATTCTTCATCGTTCATTCTTCATTGATCATTTATCCTTGTTCATTCTTCATTGATCATTGATCCTTGTTCATTCTTAATCGTTCAATCTTCATTGATCATTGATCCTTGTTCATTCTTCATCGTTCATTCGTCATTGACCATTAATCCTTGTTCATTCTTCATCGTTCATTCTTCTTTGATCATTGATCCTTGTTCATTCTTCATCGTTCATTCGTCATTGACCATTGATCCTAGTTCATTCTTCATCGTTCATTCGTCATTGACCATTAATCCTTGTTCATTCTTCATCGTTCATTCTTAATTGATCATTGATCCTTGTTCATTCTTCATCGTTCATTCTTCATTGATCATTGATCCTTGTTCATTCTTCATCGTTCATTCTTCATTGACCATTAATCGTTCTTCATTCTTCATCGTTCATTCTTCATCATTCATTCTTCTTTGATCATTGATCCTTGTTCATTCTTCATCGTTCATTCGTCATTGACCATTGATCCTTGTTCATTCTTCATCGTTCATTCGTCATTGACCATTAATCCTTGTTCATTCTTCATCGTTCATTCTTCATTGATCATTGATCCTTGTTCATTCTTCATCGTTCATTCGTCATTGATCATTGATCCTTGTTCATTCTTCATCGTTCATTCGTCATTGACCATTAATCCTTGTTCATTCTTCATCGTTGATTTTTCATTAATCATTGATCCTTGTTCATTCTTCATCGTTCATTCTTCATTGATCATTGATCCTTGTTCATTCTTCATTCTTCATCGTTCATTCGTCATAGACCATTAATCCTTGTTCATTCTTCATCGTTCATTCTTCATTGATTATTGATCCTTGTTCATTCTTCATCGTTCATTCTTCATTGATCATTGATGCTTGTTCATTCTTCATCGTTCATTCGTCATTGACCATTAATCCTTGTTCATTCTTCATCGTTCATTCTTCATTGATCATTGATCCTTGTTCATTCTTCATCGTTCATTCGTCATTGATCATTGATCCTTGTTCATTCTTCATCGTTCATTCGTCATTGACCATTAATCCTTGTTCATTCTTCATCGTTCATTCTTCATTGATCATTGATCCTTGTTCTTTCTTCATCGTTCATTCGTCATTGATCATTGATCCTTGTTCATTATTCATCGTTCTATGTTCATTGATCATTGATACTTGTTCATTCTTCATCGTTCATTCTTCATTGATCATTGATCCTTGTTCATTCTTCATCGTTCATTCTTCATTGATCATTGATCATTGTTCATTCTTCATCGTTCATTCGTCATTGATCATTGATCCTTGTTCATTCTTCATCGTTCATTCTTTATTGATCATTGATCCTTGTTCATTCTTCATCGTTCATTCTTCATTGATCATTGATCCTTGTTCATTCCTCATCGTTCATTCTTCATTGACCATTGATCCTTGTTCATTCTTCATTGATCATTGATCCTTGTTCATTCTTCAGCGTTCATTCTTCATTGATCATTTATCCTTGTTCATTCTTCATTGATCATTGATCCTTGTTCATTCTTAATCGTTCAATCTTCATTGATCATTGATCCTTGTTCATTCTTCATCGTTCATTCGTCATTGACCATTAATCCTTGTTCATTCTTCATCGTTCATTCTTCTTTGATCATTGATCCTTGTTCATTCTTCATCGTTTATTCGTCATTGACCATTGATCCTAGTTCATTCTTCATCGTTCATTCGTCATTGACCATTAATCCTTGTTCATTCTTCATCGTTCATTCTTCATTGATCATTGATCCTTGTTCATTCTTCATCGTTCATTCGTCATTGAACATTGATCCTTGTTCATTCTTCATCGTTCATTCGTCATTGACCATTAATCCTTGTTCATTCTTCATCGTTCATTTTTCATTAATCATTGATCCTTGTTCATTCTTCATCGTTCATTCGTCATTGATCATTGATCCTTGTTCATTCTTCATCGTTCATTCGTCATTGACCATTGATCCTTGTTCATTCTTCATCGTTCATTCTTCATTGATCATTGATCCTAGTTCATTCTTCATCGTTCTATCTTCATTGATCATTGATGCTTGTTCATTCTTCACCGTTCATTCTTCATTCATCATTAATCCTTGTTCATTCTTCATCGTTCATTCTTCATTGATCATTGATCTTTGTTCATTCTTCATCGTTCATTCTTCATTGATCATTGATCCTTGTTCATTCTTCATCGTTCATTCGTCATTGAGCATTGATCCTTGTTCATTCTTCATCGTTCATTCTTCATTGATCATTGATCCTTGTTCATTCTTCATCGTTCATTCTTCATTGATCATTGATCCTTGTTCATTCTTCATTGATCATTGATCCTTGTTCATTCTTAATCGTTCATTCTTCATTGATCATTGATCCTTGTTCATTCTTCATCGTTCATTCTTCATTGATCATTGATCTTTGTTCATTCTTCATCGTTCATTCGTCATTGATCATGGATCCTTGTTCATTCTTCATTGATCATTGATCCTTGTTCATTCTTAATCGTTCATTCTTCATTGATCATTGATCCTTGTTCATTCTTCATCGTTCATTCGTCATTGACCATTAATCCTTGTTCATTCTTCATCGTTCATTCTTCATCGTTCATTCTTCTTTGATCATTGATCCTTGTTCATTCTTAATCTTTCATTCTTCATTGATCATTGATCCTTGTTCATTCTTCATCGTTCATTCGTCATTGACCATTAATCCTTGTTCATTCTTAATCGTTCATTCTTCATTGATAATTGATCCTTGTTCATTCTTCATCGTTCATTCTTCATTGATCATTGATCTTTGTTCATTCTTCATCGTTCATTCGTCATTGATCATTGATCCTTGTTCATTCTTCATTGATCATTGATCCTTGTTCATTCTTAATCGTTCATTCTTCATTGATCATTGATCCTTGTTCATTCTTCATTGTTCATTCGTCATTGACCATTAATCCTTGTTCATTCTTCATCGTTCATTCTTCATTGATCATTGATCCTTGTTCATTCTTCATCGTTCATTCGTCATTGATCATTGATCCTTGTTCATTCTTCATCGTTCATTCGTCATTGACCATTAATCCTTATTCATTCTTCATCGTTCATTCTTCATTGATCATTGATCCTTGTTCTTTCTTCATCGTTCATTCGTCATTGATCATTGATCCTTGTTCATTCTTCATCGTTCTATGTTCATTGATCATTAATGCTTGTTCATTCTTCATTGGTCATTGATCCTTGTTCATTCTTCATCGTTCATTCTTCATTGATCATTGATCTTTGTTCATTCTTCATCGTTCATTCGTCATTGATCATTGATCCTTGTTCATTCTTCATCGTTCATTCTTTATTGATCATTGATCCTTGTTCATTCTTCATCGTTCATTCTTCATTGATCATTGATCCTTGTTCATTCTTCATCGTTCATTCTTCATTGACCATTGATCCTTGTTCATTCTTCATTGATCATTGATCCTTGTTCATTCTTCATCGTTCATTCTTCATTGATCATTTATCCTTGTTCATTCTTCATTGATCATTGATCCTTGTTCATTCTTAATCGTTCAATCTTCATTGATCATTGATCCTTGTTCATTCTTCATCGTTCATTCGTCATTGACCATTAATCCGTGTTCATTCTTCATCGTTCATTCTTCTTTGATCATTGATCCCTGTTCATTCTTCATCGTTCATTCGTCATGGACCATTGATCCTAGTTCATTCTTCATCGTTCATTCGTCATTGACCATTAATCCTTGTTCATTCTTCATCGTTCATTTTTCATTAATCATTGATCCTTGTTCATTCTTCATCGTTCATTCTTCATTGATCATTGATCCTTCTTCATTCTTCATCGTTCATTCGTCATTGACCATTGATCCTTGTTCATTCTTCATCGTTCATTCTTCATTGATCATTGATCCTAGTTCATTCTTCATCGTTCTATCTTCATTGATCATTGATGCTTGTTCATTCTTCATCGTTCATTCTTCATTGATCATTAATCCTTGTTCATTCTTCATCGTTCATTCTTCATTGATCATTGATCCTTGTTCATTCTTCATCGTTCATTCTTCATTGATCATTGATCCTTGTTCATTCTTCATTGATCATTGATCCTTGTTCATTCTTAATCGTTCATTCTTCATTGATCATTGATCCTTGTTCATTCTTCATCGTTCATTCTTCATTGATCATTGATCTTTGTTCATTCTTCATCGTTCATTCGTCATTGATCATTGATCCTTGTTCATTCTTCATTGATCATTGATCCTTGTTCATTCTTAATCGTTCATTCTTCATTGATCATTGATCCTTGTTCATTCTTCATCGATCATTCGTCATTGACCATTAATCCTTGTTCATTCTTCATCGTTCATTCTTCATCGTTCATTTTTCTTTGATCATTGATCCTTGTTCATTCTTCATCGTTCATTCGTCATTGACCATTGATCCTTGTTCATTATTCATCGTTCATTCGTCATTGACCATTAATCCTTGTTCATTCTTCATCGTTCATTCGTCATTGACCATTAATCCTTGTTCATTCTTAATCGTTCATTCTTCATTGATAATTGATCCTTGTTCATTCTTCATCGTTCATTCTTCATTGATCATTGATCTTTGTTCATTCTTCATCGTTCATTCGTCATTGATCATTGATCCTTGTTCATTCTTCATTGATCATTGATCCTTGTTCATTCTTAATCGTTCATTCTTCATTGATCATTGATCCTTGTTCATTCTTCATTGTTCATTCGTCATTGACCATTAATCCTTGTTCATTCTTCATCGTTCATTCTTCATTGATCATTGATCCTTGTTCATTCTTCATCGTTCATTCGTCATTGATCATTGATCCTTGTTCATTCTTCATCGTTCATTCGTCATTGACCATTAATCCTTATTCATTCTTCATCGTTCATTCTTCATTGATCATTGATCCTTGTTCTTTCTTCATCGTTCATTCGTCATTGATCATTGATCCTTGTTCATTCTTCATCGTTCTATGTTCATTGATCATTAATGCTTGTTCATTCTTCATTGGTCATTGATCCTTGTTCATTCTTCATCGTTCATTCTTCATTGATCATTGATCTTTGTTCATTCTTCATCGTTCATTCGTCATTGATCATTGATCCTTGTTCATTCTTCATCGTTCATTCTTTATTGATCATTGATCCTTGTTCATTCTTCATCGTTCATTCTTCATTGATCATTGATCCTTGTTCATTCTTCATCGTTCATTCTTCATTGACCATTGATCCTTGTTCATTCTTCATTGATCATTGATCCTTGTTCATTCTTCATCGTTCATTCTTCATTGATCATTTATCCTTGTTCATTCTTCATTGATCATTGATCCTTGTTCATTCTTAATCGTTCAATCTTCATTGATCATTGATCCTTGTTCATTCTTCATCGTTCATTCGTCATTGACCATTAATCCGTGTTCATTCTTCATCGTTCATTCTTCTTTGATCATTGATCCCTGTTCATTCTTCATCGTTCATTCGTCATGGACCATTGATCCTAGTTCATTCTTCATCGTTCATTCGTCATTGACCATTAATCCTTGTTCATTCTTCATCGTTCATTTTTCATTAATCATTGATCCTTGTTCATTCTTCATCGTTCATTCTTCATTGATCATTGATCCTTCTTCATTCTTCATCGTTCATTCGTCATTGACCATTGATCCTTGTTCATTCTTCATCGTTCATTCTTCATTGATCATTGATCCTAGTTCATTCTTCATCGTTCTATCTTCATTGATCATTGATGCTTGTTCATTCTTCATCGTTCATTCTTCATTGATCATTAATCCTTGTTCATTCTTCATCGTTCATTCTTCATTGATCATTGATCCTTGTTCATTCTTCATCGTTCATTCTTCATTGATCATTGATCCTTGTTCATTCTTCATTGATCATTGATCCTTGTTCATTCTTAATCGTTCATTCTTCATTGATCATTGATCCTTGTTCATTCTTCATCGTTCATTCTTCATTGATCATTGATCTTTGTTCATTCTTCATCGTTCATTCGTCATTGATCATTGATCCTTGTTCATTCTTCATTGATCATTGATCCTTGTTCATTCTTAATCGTTCATTCTTCATTGATCATTGATCCTTGTTCATTCTTCATCGATCATTCGTCATTGACCATTAATCCTTGTTCATTCTTCATCGTTCATTCTTCATCGTTCATTTTTCTTTGATCATTGATCCTTGTTCATTCTTCATCGTTCATTCGTCATTGACCATTGATCCTTGTTCATTATTCATCGTTCATTCGTCATTGACCATTAATCCTTGTTCATTCTTCATCGTTCATTCTTCATTGATCATTGATCCTTGTTCATTCTTCATCGTTCATTCGTCATTGATCATTGATCCTTGTTCATTCTTCATCGTTCATTCGTCATTGACCATTAATCCTTGTTCATTCTTCATCGTTCATTTTTCATTAATCATTGATCCTTGTTCATTCTTCATCGTTCATTCTTCATTGATCATTTTATCCTTGTTCATTCTTCATCGTTCATTCGTCATTGACCATTAATCCTTGTTCATTCTTCATCGTTCATTCTTCATTGATCATTGATCCTTGTTCATTCTTCATCGTTCATTCTTCATTGATCATTGATGCTTCTTCATTCTTCATCGTTCATTCGTCATTGACCATTAATCCTTGTTCATTCTTCATCGTTCATTCTTCATTGATCATTGATCCTTGTTCATTCTTCATCGTTCATTCGTCATTGACCATTAATCCTTGTTCATTCTTCATCGTTCATTCTTCATTGATCATTGATCCTTGTTCTTTCTTCATCGTTCATTCGTCATTGATCATTGATCCTTGTTCATTCTTCATCGTTCTATCTTCATTGATCATTGATGCTTGTTCATTCTTCATCGTTCATTCTTCATTGATCATTGATCCTTGTTCATTCTTCATCGTTCATTCTTCATTGATCATTGATCTTTGTTCATTCTTCATTGATCATTGATCTTTGTTCATTCTTCATCGTTCATTCGTCATTGATCATTGATCCTTGTTCATTCTTCATCGTTCATTCTTTATTGATCATTGATCCTTGTTCATTCTTCATCGTTCATTCTTCATTGATCATTGATCCTTGTTCATTCTTCATCGTTCATTCTTCATTGACCATTGATCCTTGTTCATTCTTCATTGATCATTGATCCTTGTTCATTCTTCATCGTTCATTCTTCATTGATCATTTATCCTTGTTCATTCTTCATTGATCATTGATCCTTGTTCATTCTTAATCGTTCAATCTTCATTGATCATTGATCCTTGTTCATTCTTCATCGTTCATTCGTCATTGACCATTAATCCTTGTACATTCTTCATTGATCATTGATCCTTGTTCATTCTTCATCGTTCATTCGTCATTGATCATTGATCCTTGTTCATTCTTCATCGTTCATTCGTCATTGACCATTAATCCTTGTTCATTCTTCATCGTTCATTCTTCATTGATCATTGATCCTTGTTCATTCTTCATCGTTCATTCTTCATTGATCATTGATCCTAGTTCATTCTTCATCGTTCTATCTTCATTGATCATTGATGCTTCTTCATTCTTCATCGTTCATTCTTCATTGATCATTAATCCTTGTTCATTCTTCATCGTTCATTCTTCATTGATCATTGATCCTTGTTCATTCTTCATCGTTCATTCTTCATTGATCATTGATCCTTTTTCATTCTTCATTGATCATTGATCCTTGTTCATTCTTAATCGTTCATTCTTCATTGATCATTGATCCTTGTTCATTCTTCATCGTTCATTCTTCATTCATCATTGATCTTTGTGCATTCTTCATCGTTCATTCGTCATTGATTATTGATCCTTGTTCATTCTTCATTGGTCATTGATCCTTGTTCATTCTTAATCGTTCATTCTTCATTGATCATTGATCCTTGTTCATTCTTCATCGTTCATTCGTCATTGACCATTAATCCTTGTTCATTCTTTATCGTTCATTCTTCTTTGATCATTGATCCTTGTTCATTCTTCATCGTTCATTCGTCATTGACCATTGATCCTTGTTCATTATTCATCGTTCATTCGTCATTGACCATTAATCCTTGTTCATTCTTCATCGTTCATTCTTCATTGATCATTGATCCTTGTTCATTCTTCATCGTTCATTCGTCATTGATCATTGATCCTTGTTCATTCTTCATCGTTCATTCGTCATTGACCATTAATCCTTGTTCATTCTTCATCGTTCATTTTTCATTAATCATTGATCCTTGTTCATTCTTCATCGTTCATTCTTCATTGATCATTTTATCCTTGTTCATTCTTCATCGTTCATTCGTCATTGACCATTAATCCTTGTTCATTCTTCATCGTTCATTCTTCATTGATCATTGATCCTTGTTCATTCTTCATCGTTCATTCTTCATTGATCATTGATGCTTGTTCATTCTTCATCGTTCATTCGTCATTGACCATTAATCCTTGTTCATTCTTCATCGTTCATTCTTCATTGATCATTGATCCTTGTTCATTCTTCATCGTTCATTCGTCATTGATCATTGATCCTTGTTAATTCTTCATCGTTCATTCGTCATTGACCATTAATCCTTGTTCATTCTTCATCGTTCATTCTTCATTGATCATTGATCCTTGTTCTTTCTTCATCGTTCATTCGTCATTGATCATTGATCCTTGTTCATTCTTCATCGTTCTATCTTCATTGATCATTGATGCTTGTTCATTCTTCATCGTTCATTCTTCATTGATCATTGATCCTTGTTCATTCTTCATCGTTCATTCTTCATTGATCATTGATCTTTGTTCATTCTTCATTGATCATTGATCTTTGTTCATTCTTCATCGTTCATTCGTCATTGATCATTGATCCTTGTTCATTCTTCATTGATCATTGATCCTTGTTCATTCTTCATCGTTCATTCTTCATTGATCATTTATCCTTGTTCATTCTTCATTGATCATTGATCCTTGTTCATTCTTAATCGTTCAATCTTCATTGATCATTGATCCTTGTTCATTCTTCATCGTTCATTCGTCATTGACCATTAATCCTTGTTCATTCTTCGTCGTTCATTCTTCATCGTTCATTCTTCTTTGATCATTGATCCTTGTTCATTCTTCATCGTTCATTCGTCATTGACCATTAATCCTTGTACATTCTTCATTGATCATTGATCCTTGTTCATTCTTCATCGTTCATTCGTCATTGATCATTGATCCTTGTTCATTCTTCATCGTTCATTCGTCATTGACCATTAATCCTTGTTCATTCTTCATCGTTCATTCTTCATTGATCATTGATCCTTGTTCTTTCTTCATCGTTCATTCGTCATTGATCATTGATCCTTGTTCATTCTTCATCGTTCTATCTTCATTGATCATTGATGCTTGTTCATTCTTCATCGTTCATTCTTCATTGATCATTGATCCTTGTTCATTCTTCATCGTTCATTCTTCATTGATCATTGATCTTTGTTCATTCTTCATTGATCATTGATCTTTGTTCATTCTTCATCGTTCATTCGTCATTGATCATTGATCCTTGTTCATTCTTCATCGTTCATTCTTTATTGATCATTGATCCTTGTTCATTCTTCATCGTTCATTCTTCATTGATCATTGATCCTTGTTCATTCTTCATCGTTCATTCTTCATTGACCATTGATCCTTGTTCATTCTTCATTGATCATTGATCCTTGTTCATTCTTCATCGTTCATTCTTCATTGATCATTTATCCTTGTTCATTCTTCATTGATCATTGATCCTTGTTCATTCTTAATCGTTCAATCTTCATTGATCATTGATCCTTGTTCATTCTTCATCGTTCATTCGTCATTGACCATTAATCCTTGTACATTCTTCATTGATCATTGATCCTTGTTCATTCTTCATCGTTCATTCGTCATTGATCATTGATCCTTGTTCATTCTTCATCGTTCATTCGTCATTGACCATTAATCCTTGTTCATTCTTCATCGTTCATTCTTCATTGATCATTGATCCTTGTTCATTCTTCATCGTTCATTCTTCATTGATCATTGATCCTAGTTCATTCTTCATCGTTCTATCTTCATTGATCATTGATGCTTGTTCATTCTTCATCGTTCATTCTTCATTGATCATTAATCCTTGTTCATTCTTCATCGTTCATTCTTCATTGATCATTGATCCTTGTTCATTCTTCATCGTTCATTCTTCATTGATCATTGATCCTTTTTCATTCTTCATTGATCATTGATCCTTGTTCATTCTTAATCGTTCATTCTTCATTGATCATTGATCCTTGTTCATTCTTCATCGTTCATTCTTCATTCATCATTGATCTTTGTTCATTCTTCATCGTTCATTCGTCATTGATTATTGATCCTTGTTCATTCTTCATTGGTCATTGATCCTTGTTCATTCTTAATCGTTCATTCTTCATTGATCATTGATCCTTGTTCATTCTTCATCGTTCATTCGTCATTGACCATTAATCCTTGTTCATTCTTCATCGTTCATTCTTCTTTGATCATTGATCCTTATTCATTCTTCATCGTTCATTCGTCATTGACCATTGATCCTTGTTCATTATTCATCGTTCATTCGTCATTGACCATTAATCCTTGTTCATTCTTCATCGTTCATTCTTCATTGATCATTGATCCTTGTTCATTCTTCATCGTTCATTCGTCATTGATCATTGATCCTTGTTCATTCTTCATCCTTCATTCGTCATTGACCATTAATCCTTGTTCATTCTTCATCGTTCATTTTTCATTAATCATTGATCCTTGTTCATTCTTCATCGTTCATTCTTCATTGATCATTTTGTCCTTGTTCATTCTTCATCGTTCATTCGTCATTGACCATTAATCCTTGTTCATTCTTCATCGTTCATTCTTCATTGATCATTGATTCTTGTTCATTCTTCATCGTTCATTCTTCATTGATCATTGATGCTTGTTCATTCTTCATCGTTCATTCGTCATTGACCATTAATCCTTGTTCATTCTTCATCGTTCATTCTTCATTGATCATTGATCCTTGTTCATTCTTCATCGTTCATTCGTCATTGATCATTGATCCTTGTTAATTCTTCATCGTTCATTCGTCATTGACCATTAATCCTTGTTCATTCTTCATCGTTCATTCTTCATTGATCATTGATCCTTGTTCTTTCTTCATCGTTCATTCGTCATTGATCATTGATCCTTGTTCATTCTTCATCGTTCTATCTTCATTGATCATTGATGCTTGTTCATTCTTCATCGTTCATTCTTCATTGATCATTGATCCTTGTTCATTCTTCATCGTTCATTCTTCATTGATCATTGATCTTTGTTCATTCTTCATTGATCATTGATCTTTGTTCATTCTTCATCGTTCATTCGTCATTGATCATTGATCCTTGTTCATTCTTCATTGATCATTGATCCTTGTTCATTCTTCATCGTTCATTCTTCATTGATCATTTATCCTTGTTCATTCTTCATTGATCATTGATCCTTGTTCATTCTTAATCGTTCAATCTTCATTGATCATTGATCCTTGTTCATTCTTCATCGTTCATTCGTCATTGACCATTAATCCTTGTTCATTCTTCGTCGTTCATTCTTCATCGTTCATTCTTCTTTGATCATTGATCCTTGTTCATTCTTCATCGTTCATTCGTCATTGACCATTAATCCTTGTACATTCTTCATTGATCATTGATCCTTGTTCATTCTTCATCGTTCATTCGTCATTGATCATTGATCCTTGTTCATTCTTCATCGTTCATTCGTCATTGACCATTAATCCTTGTTCATTCTTCATCGTTCATTCTTCATTGATCATTGATCCTTGTTCTTTCTTCATCGTTCATTCGTCATTGATCATTGATCCTTGTTCATTCTTCATCGTTCTATCTTCATTGATCATTGATGCTTGTTCATTCTTCATCGTTCATTCTTCATTGATCATTGATCCTTGTTCATTCTTCATCGTTCATTCTTCATTGATCATTGATCTTTGTTCATTCTTCATTGATCATTGATCTTTGTTCATTCTTCATCGTTCATTCGTCATTGATCATTGATCCTTGTTCATTCTTCATCGTTCATTCTTTATTGATCATTGATCCTTGTTCATTCTTCATCGTTCATTCTTCATTGATCATTGATCCTTGTTCATTCTTCATCGTTCATTCTTCATTGACCATTGATCCTTGTTCATTCTTCATTGATCATTGATCCTTGTTCATTCTTCATCGTTCATTCTTCATTGATCATTTATCCTTGTTCATTCTTCATTGATCATTGATCCTTGTTCATTCTTAATCGTTCAATCTTCATTGATCATTGATCCTTGTTCATTCTTCATCGTTCATTCGTCATTGACCATTAATCCTTGTTCATTCTTCATCGTTCATTCGTCATCGTTCATTCTTCTTTGAGCATTGATCCTTGTTCATTCCTCATCGTTCATTCGTCATTGACCATTGATCCTTGTTCATTCTTCATCGTTCATTCGTCATTGACCATTAATCCTTGTACATTCTTCATTGATCATTGATCCTTGTTCATTCTTCATCGTTCATTCGTCATTGACCATTAATCCTTGTACATTCGTCATTGATCATTGATCCTTGTTCATTCTTCATCGTTCATTCGTCATTGACCATTAATCCTTGTTCGTTCTTCATCGTTCATTTTTCATTAATCATTGATCCTTGTTCATTCTTCCTCTTTCATTCTTCATTGATCATTCATCCTTGTTCATTCTTCATCGTTCATTCGTCATTGACCATTGATCCTTGTTCATTCTTCATCGTTCATTCTTCATTGATCATTGATCCTAGTTCATTCTTTATCATTCTATCTTCATTGATGATTGATGCTTGTTCATTCTTCATCGTTCATTCTTCATTGATCATTGATTCTTGTTCATTCTTCATCGTTCATTCTTCATTGATCATTGATCTTTGTTCATTCTTCATCGTTCATTCTTCATTTATCATTGATCCTTGTTCATTCTTCATCGTTCATTCGTCATTGACCATTAATCCTTGTTCATTTTTCATCGTTCATTCTTCATTGATCATTGATCCTTGTTCATTCTTCATCGTTCATTCTTCATTGATAATTGATGCTTGTTCATTCTTCATCGTTCATTCGTCATTGACCATTAATCCTTGTTCATTCTTCATTGATCATTGATCCTTGTTCATTCTTCATCGTTCATTCGTCATTGATCATTGATCCTTGTTCATTCTTCATCGTTCATTCGTCATTGACCATTGATCCTTATTCATTCTTCATCGTTCATTCTTCATTGATCATTGATCCTAGTTCATTCTTCATCGTTCTATCTTCATTGATCATTGATGCTTGTTCATTCTTCACCGTTCATTCTTCATTGATCATTAATCCTTGTTCATTCTTCATCGTTCATTCTTCATTGATCATTGATCTTTGTTCATTCTTCATCGTTCATTCTTCATTGATCATTGATCCTTGTTCATTCTTCATCGTTCATTCGTCATTGAGCATTGATCCTTGTTCATTCTTCATCGTTCATTCTTCATTGATCATTGATCCTTGTTCATTCTTCATCGTTCATTCTTCATTGATCATTGATCCTCGTTCATTCTTCATTGATCATTGATCCTTGTTCATTCTTAATCGTTCATTCTTCATTGATCATTGATCCTTGTTCATTCTTCATCGTTCATTCTTCATTGATCATTGATCTTTGTTCATTCTTCAACGTTCATTCGTCATTGATCATGGATCCTTGTTCATTATTCATTGATCATTGCTCCTTGTTCATTCTTAATCGTTCATTCTTCATTGATCATTGATCCTTGTTCATTCTTCATCGTTCATTCGTCATTGACCATTAATCCTTGTTCATTCTTCATCGTTCATTCTTCATCGTTCATTCTTCTTTGATCATTGATCCTTGTTCATTCTTAATCTTTCATTCTTCATTGATCATTGATCCTTGTTCATTCTTCATCGTTCATTCGTCATTGACCATTAATCCTTGTTCATTCTTAATCGTTCATTCTTCATTGATCATTGATCCTTGTTCATTCTTCATCGTTCATTCTTCATTGATCATTGATCTTTGTTCATTCTTCATCGTTCATTCGTCATTGATCATTGATCCTTGTTCATTCTTCATTGATCATTGATCCTTGTTCATTCTTAATCGTTCATTCTTCATTGATCATTGATCCTTGTTCATTCTTCATTGTTCATTCGTCATTGACCATTAATCCTTGTTCATTCTTCATCGTTCATTCTTCATTGATCATTGATCCTTGTTCATTCTTCATCGTTCATTCGTCATTGATCATTGATCCTTGTTCATTCTTCATCGTTCATTCGTCATTGACCATTAATCCTTATTCATTCTTCATCGTTCATTCTTCATTGATCATTGATCCTTGTTCTTTCTTCATCGTTCATTCGTCATTGATCATTGATCCTTGTTCATTCTTCATCGTTCTATGTTCATTGATCATTAATGCTTGTTCATTCTTCATCGTTCATTCTTCATTGGTCATTGATCCTTGTTCATTCTTCATCGTTCATTCTTCATTGATCATTGATCTTTGTTCATTCTTCATCGTTCATTCGTCATTGATCATTGATCCTTGTTCATTCTTCATCGTTCATTCTTTATTGATCGTTGATCCTCTTTCATTCTTCATCGTTCATTCTTCATTGATCATTGATCCTTGTTCATTCTTCATCGTTCATTCTTCATTGACCATTGATCCTTGTTCATTCTTCATTGATCATTGATCCTTGTTCATTCTTCATCGTTCATTCGTCATTGATCATTGATCCTTGTTCATTCTTCATCGTTCATTCGTCATTGACCATTAATCCTTATTCATTCTTCATCGTTCATTCTTCATTGATCATTGATCCTTGTTCTTTCTTCATCGTTCATTCGTCATTGATCATTGATCCTTGTTCATTCTTCATCGTTCTATGTTCATTGATCATTAATGCTTGTTCATTCTTCATCGTTCATTCTTCATTGGTCATTGATCCTTGTTCATTCTTCATCGTTCATTCTTCATTGATCATTGATCTTTGTTCATTCTTCTTCGTTCATTCGTCATTGATCATTGATCCTTGTTCATTCTTCATCGTTCATTCTTTATTGATCATTGATCCTTGTTCATTCTTCATCGTTCATTCTTCATTGATCATTGATCCTTGTTCATTCTTCATCGTTCATTCTTCATTGACCATTGATCCTTGTTCATTCTTCATTGATCATTGATCCTTGTTCATTCTTCATCGTTCATTCTTCATTGATCATTTATCCTTGTTCATTCTTCATTGATCATTGATCCTTGTTCATTCTTAATCGTTCAATCTTCATTGATCATTGATCCTTGTTCATTCTTCATCGTTCATTCGTCATTGACCATTAATCCTTGTTCATTCTTCATCGTTCATTCTTCTTTGATCATTGATCCCTGTTCATTCTTCATCGTTCATTCGTCATGGACCATTGATCCTAGTTCATTCTTCATCGTTCATTCGTCATTGACCATTAATCCTTGTTCATTCTTCATCGTTCATTTTTCATTAATCATTGATCCTTGTTCATTCTTCATCGTTCATTCTTCATTGATCATTGATCCTTGTTCATTCTTCATCGTTCATTCGTCATTGACCATTGATCCTTGTTCATTCTTCATCGTTCATTCTTCATTGATCATTGATCCTAGTTCATTCTTCATCGTTCTATCTTCATTGATCATTGATGCTTGTTCATTCTTCATCATTCATTCTTCATTGATCATTAATCCTTGTTCATTCTTCATCGTTCATTCTTCATTGATCATTGATCCTTGTTCATTCTTCATCGTTCATTCTTCATTGATCATTGATCCTTGTTCATTCTTCATTGATCATTGATCCTTGTTCATTCTTAATCGTTCATTCTTCATTGATCATTGATCCTTGTTCATTCTTCATCGTTCATTCTTCATTGATCATTGATCTTTGTTCATTCTTCATCGTTCATTCGTCATTGATCATTGATCCTTGTTCATTCTTAATCGTTCATTCTTCATTGATCATTGATCCTTGTTCATTCTTCATCGATCATTCGTCATTGACCATTAATCCTTGTTCATTCTTCATCGTTCATTCTTCATCGTTCATTTTTCTTTGATCATTGATCCTTGTTCATTCTTCATCGTTCATTCGTCATTGACCATTGATCCTTGTTCATTATTCATCGTTCATTCGTCATTGACCATTAATCCTTGTTCATTCTTCGTCGTTCATTCTTCATTGATCATTGATCCTTGTTCATTCTTCATCGTTCATTCGTCATTGATCATTGATCCTTGTTCATTCTTTATCGTTCATTCGTCATTGACCACTAATCCTTGTTCATTCTTCATCGTTCATTTTTCATTAATCATTGATCCTTGTTCATTCTTCATCGTTCATTCTTCATTGATCATTTTATCCTTGTTCATTCTTCATCGTTCATTCGTCATTGACCATTAATCCTTGTTCATTCTTCATCGTTCATTCTTCATTGATCATTGATCCTTGTTCATTCTTCATCGTTCATTCTTCATTGATCATTGATGCTTGTTCATTCTTCATCGTTCATTCGTCATTGACCATTAATCCTTGTTCATTCTTCATCGTTCATTCTTCATTGATCATTGATCCTTGTTCATTCTTCATCGTTCATTCGTAATTGATCATTGATCCTTGTTCATTCTTCATCGTTCATTCGTCATTGACCATTAATCCTTGTTCATTCTTCATCGTTCATTCTTCATTGATCATTGATCCTTGTTCTTTCTTCATCGTTCATTCGTCATTGATCATTGATCCTTGTTCATTCTTCATCGTTCTATCTTCATTGATCATTGATGCTTGTTCATTCTTCATCGTTCATTCTTCATTGATCATTGATCCTTGTTCATTCTTCATCGTTCATTCTTCATTGATCATTGATCTTTGTTCATTCTTCATTGATCATTGATCTTTGTTCATTCTTCATCGTTCATTCGTCATTGATCATTGATCCTTGTTCATTCTTCATCGTTCATTCTTTATTGATCATTGATCCTTGTTCATTCTTCATCGTTCATTCTTCATTGATCATTGATCCTTGTTCATTCTTCATCGTTCATTCTTCATTGACCATTGATCCTTGTTCATTCTTCATTGATCATTGATCCTTGTTCATTCTTCATCGTTCATTCTTCATTGATCATTTATCCTTGTTCATTCTTCATTGATCATTGATCCTTGTTCATTCTTAATCGTTCAATCTTCATTGATCATTGATCCTTGTTCATTCTTCATCGTTCATTCGTCATTGACCATTAATCCTTGTTCATTCTTCATCGTTCATTCTTCATCGTTCATTCTTCTTTGATCATTGATCCTTGTTCATTCTTCATCGTTCATTCGTCATTGACCATTGATCCTTGTTCATTCTTCATCGTTCATTCGTCATTGACCATTAATCCTTGTACATTCTTCATTGATCATTGATCCTTGTTCATTCTTCATCGTTCATTCGTCATTGATCATTGATCCTTGTTCATTCTTCATCGTTCATTCGTCATTGACCATTAATCCTTGTTTATTCTTCATCGTTCATTCTTCATTGATCATTGATCCTTGTTCTTTCTTCATCGTTCATTCGTCATTGATCATTGATCCTTGTTCATTCTTCATCGTTCTATCTTCATTGATCATTGATGCTTGTTCATTCTTCATCGTTCATTCTTCATTGATCATTGATCCTTGTTCATTCTTCATCGTTCATTCTTCATTGATCATTGATCTTTGTTCATTCTTCATTCTTCATTGATCATTGATCTTTGTTCATTCTTCATCGTTCATTCGTCATTGATCATTGATCCTTGTTCATTCTTCATCGTTCATTCTTTATTGATCATTGATCCTTGTTCATTCTTCATCGTTCATTCTTCATTGATCATTGATCCTTGTTCATTCTTCATCGTTCATTCTTCATTGACCATTGATCCTTGTTCATTCTTCATTGATCATTGATCCTTGTTCATTCTTCATCGTTCATTCTTCATTGATCATTTATCCTTGTTCATTCTTCATTGATCATTGATCCTTGTTCATTCTTAATCGTTCAATCTTCATTGATCATTGATCCTTGTTCATTCTTCATCGTTCATTCGTCATTGACCATTAATCCTTGTTCATTCTTCATCGTTCATTCTTCATTGATCATTGATCCTTGTTCATTCTTCATCGTTCATTCTTCATTGATCATTGATCCTTGTTCATTCTTCATCGTTCATTCTTCATTGATCATTGATCTTTGTTCATTCTTCATTCTTCATTGATCATTGATCTTTGTTCATTCTTCATCGTTCATTCGTCATTGATCATTGATCCTTGTTCATTCTTCATCGTTCATTCTTTATTGATCATTGATCCTTGTTTATTCTTCATCGTTCATTCTTCATTGATCATTGATCCTTGTTCATTCTTCATCGTTCATTCTTCATTGACCATTGATCCTTGTTCATTCTTCATTGATCATTGATCCTTGTTCATTCTTCATCGTTCATTCTTCATTGATCATTTATCCTTGTTCATTCTTCATTGATCATTGATCCTTGTTCATTCTTAATCGTTCAATCTTCATTGATCATTGATCCTTGTTCATTCTTCATCGTTCATTCGTCATTGATCATTGATCCTTGTTCATTCTTCATCGTTCATTCGTCATTGACCATTAATCCTTGTTCATTCTTCATCGTTCATTCTTCATTGATCATTGATCCTTGTTCATTCTTCATCGTTCATTCTTCATTGATCATTGATCCTAGTTCATTCTTCATCGTTCTATCTTCATTGATCATTGATGCTTGTTCATTCTTCATCGTTCATTCTTCATTGATCATTAATCCTTGTTCTTTCTTCATCGTTCATTCTTCATTGATCATTGATCCTTGTTCATTCTTCATCGTTCATTCTTCATTGATCATTGATCCTTGTTCATTCTTCATTGATCATTGATCCTTGTTCATTCTTAATCGTTCATTCTTCATTGATCATTGATCCTTGTTCATTCTTCATCGTTCATTCTTCATTCATCATTGATCTTTGTTCATTCTTCATCGTTCATTCGTCATTGATCATTGATCCTTGTTCATTCTTCATTGGTCATTGATCCTTGTTCATTCTTAATCGTTCATTCTTCATTGATCATTGATCCTTGTTCATTCTTCATCGTTCATTCGTCATTGACCATTAATCCTTGTTCATTCTTCATCGTTCATTCTTCATCGTTCATTCTTCTTTGATCATTGATCCTTGTTCATTCTTCATCGTTCATTCGTCATTGACCATTGATCCTTGTTCATTATTCATCGTTCATTCGTCATTGACCATTAATCCTTGTTCATTCTTCATCGTTCATTCTTCATTGATCATTGATCCTTGTTCATTCTTCATCGTTCATTCTTCATTGACCATTGATCCTTGTTCATTCTTCATTGATCATTGATCCTTGTTCATTCTTCATCGTTCATTCTTCATTGATCATTTATCCTTGTTCATTCTTCATTGATCATTGATCCTTGTTCATTCTTAATCGTTCAATCTTCATTGATCATTGATCCTTGTTCATTCTTCATCGTTCATTCGTCATTGACCATTAATCCTTGTTCATTCTTCATCGTTCATTCTTCATTGATCATTGATCCTTGTTCATTCTTCATCGTTCATTCTTCATTGATCATTGATCCTTGTTCATTCTTCATCGTTCATTCTTCATTGATCATTGATCTTTGTTCATTCTTCATTCTTCATTGATCATTGATCTTTGTTCATTCTTCATCGTTCATTCGTCATTGACCACTAATCCTTGTTCATTCTTCATCGTTCATTTTTCATTAATCATTGATCCTTGTTCATTCTTCATCGTTCATTCTTCATTGATCATTTTATCCTTGTTCATTCTTCATCGTTCATTCGTCATTGACCATTAATCCTTGTTCATTCTTCATCGTTCATTCTTCATTGATCATTGATCCTTGTTCATTCTTCATCGTTCATTCTTCATTGATCATTGATGCTTGTTCATTCTTCATCGTTCATTCGTCATTGACCATTAATCCTTGTTCATTCTTCATCGTTCATTCTTCATTGATCATTGATCCTTGTTCATTCTTCATCGTTCATTCGTAATTGATCATTGATCCTTGTTCATTCTTCATCGTTCATTCGTCATTGACCATTAATCCTTGTTCATTCTTCATCGTTCATTCTTCATTGATCATTGATCCTTGTTCTTTCTTCATCGTTCATTCGTCATTGATCATTGATCCTTGTTCATTCTTCATCGTTCTATCTTCATTGATCATTGATGCTTGTTCATTCTTCATCGTTCATTCTTCATTGATCATTGATCCTTGTTCATTCTTCATCGTTCATTCTTCATTGATCATTGATCTTTGTTCATTCTTCATTGATCATTGATCTTTGTTCATTCTTCATCGTTCATTCGTCATTGATCATTGATCCTTGTTCATTCTTCATCGTTCATTCTTTATTGATCATTGATCCTTGTTCATTCTTCATCGTTCATTCTTCATTGATCATTGATCCTTGTTCATTCTTCATCGTTCATTCTTCATTGACCATTGATCCTTGTTCATTCTTCATTGATCATTGATCCTTGTTCATTCTTCATCGTTCATTCTTCATTGATCATTTATCCTTGTTCATTCTTCATTGATCATTGATCCTTGTTCATTCTTAATCGTTCAATCTTCATTGATCATTGATCCTTGTTCATTCTTCATCGTTCATTCGTCATTGACCATTAATCCTTGTTCATTCTTCATCGTTCATTCTTCATCGTTCATTCTTCTTTGATCATTGATCCTTGTTCATTCTTCATCGTTCATTCGTCATTGACCATTGATCCTTGTTCATTCTTCATCGTTCATTCGTCATTGACCATTAATCCTTGTACATTCTTCATTGATCATTGATCCTTGTTCATTCTTCATCGTTCATTCGTCATTGATCATTGATCCTTGTTCATTCTTCATCGTTCATTCGTCATTGACCATTAATCCTTGTTTATTCTTCATCGTTCATTCTTCATTGATCATTGATCCTTGTTCTTTCTTCATCGTTCATTCGTCATTGATCATTGATCCTTGTTCATTCTTCATCGTTCTATCTTCATTGATCATTGATGCTTGTTCATTCTTCATCGTTCATTCTTCATTGATCATTGATCCTTGTTCATTCTTCATCGTTCATTCTTCATTGATCATTGATCTTTGTTCATTCTTCATTCTTCATTGATCATTGATCTTTGTTCATTCTTCATCGTTCATTCGTCATTGATCATTGATCCTTGTTCATTCTTCATCGTTCATTCTTTATTGATCATTGATCCTTGTTCATTCTTCATCGTTCATTCTTCATTGATCATTGATCCTTGTTCATTCTTCATCGTTCATTCTTCATTGACCATTGATCCTTGTTCATTCTTCATTGATCATTGATCCTTGTTCATTCTTCATCGTTCATTCTTCATTGATCATTTATCCTTGTTCATTCTTCATTGATCATTGATCCTTGTTCATTCTTAATCGTTCAATCTTCATTGATCATTGATCCTTGTTCATTCTTCATCGTTCATTCGTCATTGACCATTAATCCTTGTTCATTCTTCATCGTTCATTCTTCATTGATCATTGATCCTTGTTCATTCTTCATCGTTCATTCTTCATTGACCATTGATCCTTGTTCATTCTTCATTGATCATTCTTCATTGATCATTGATCTTTGTTCATTCTTCATTCTTCATTGATCATTGATCTTTGTTCATTCTTCATCGTTCATTCGTCATTGACCACTAATCCTTGTTCATTCTTCATCGTTCATTTTTCATTAATCATTGATCCTTGTTCATTCTTCATCGTTCATTCTTCATTGATCATTTTATCCTTGTTCATTCTTCATCGTTCATTCGTCATTGACCATTAATCCTTGTTCATTCTTCATCGTTCATTCTTCATTGATCATTGATCCTTGTTCATTCTTCATCGTTCATTCTTCATTGATCATTGATGCTTGTTCATTCTTCATCGTTCATTCGTCATTGACCATTAATCCTTGTTCATTCTTCATCGTTCATTCTTCATTGATCATTGATCCTTGTTCATTCTTCATCGTTCATTCGTAATTGATCATTGATCCTTGTTCATTCTTCATCGTTCATTCGTCATTGACCATTAATCCTTGTTCATTCTTCATCGTTCATTCTTCATTGATCATTGATCCTTGTTCTTTCTTCATCGTTCATTCGTCATTGATCATTGATCCTTGTTCATTCTTCATCGTTCTATCTTCATTGATCATTGATGCTTGTTCATTCTTCATCGTTCATTCTTCATTGATCATTGATCCTTGTTCATTCTTCATCGTTCATTCTTCATTGATCATTGATCTTTGTTCATTCTTCATTGATCATTGATCTTTGTTCATTCTTCATCGTTCATTCGTCATTGATCATTGATCCTTGTTCATTCTTCATCGTTCATTCTTTATTGATCATTGATCCTTGTTCATTCTTCATCGTTCATTCTTCATTGATCATTGATCCTTGTTCATTCTTCATCGTTCATTCTTCATTGACCATTGATCCTTGTTCATTCTTCATTGATCATTGATCCTTGTTCATTCTTCATCGTTCATTCTTCATTGATCATTTATCCTTGTTCATTCTTCATTGATCATTGATCCTTGTTCATTCTTAATCGTTCAATCTTCATTGATCATTGATCCTTGTTCATTCTTCATCGTTCATTCGTCATTGACCATTAATCCTTGTTCATTCTTCATCGTTCATTCTTCATCGTTCATTCTTCTTTGATCATTGATCCTTGTTCATTCTTCATCGTTCATTCGTCATTGACCATTGATCCTTGTTCATTCTTCATCGTTCATTCGTCATTGACCATTAATCCTTGTACATTCTTCATTGATCATTGATCCTTGTTCATTCTTCATCGTTCATTCGTCATTGATCATTGATCCTTGTTCATTCTTCATCGTTCATTCGTCATTGACCATTAATCCTTGTTTATTCTTCATCGTTCATTCTTCATTGATCATTGATCCTTGTTCTTTCTTCATCGTTCATTCGTCATTGATCATTGATCCTTGTTCATTCTTCATCGTTCTATCTTCATTGATCATTGATGCTTGTTCATTCTTCATCGTTCATTCTTCATTGATCATTGATCCTTGTTCATTCTTCATCGTTCATTCTTCATTGATCATTGATCTTTGTTCATTCTTCATTCTTCATTGATCATTGATCTTTGTTCATTCTTCATCGTTCATTCGTCATTGATCATTGATCCTTGTTCATTCTTCATCGTTCATTCTTTATTGATCATTGATCCTTGTTCATTCTTCATCGTTCATTCTTCATTGATCATTGATCCTTGTTCATTCTTCATCGTTCATTCTTCATTGACCATTGATCCTTGTTCATTCTTCATTGATCATTGATCCTTGTTCATTCTTCATCGTTCATTCTTCATTGATCATTTATCCTTGTTCATTCTTCATTGATCATTGATCCTTGTTCATTCTTAATCGTTCAATCTTCATTGATCATTGATCCTTGTTCATTCTTCATCGTTCATTCGTCATTGACCATTAATCCTTGTTCATTCTTCATCGTTCATTCTTCATTGATCATTGATCCTTGTTCATTCTTCATCGTTCATTCTTCATTGACCATTGATCCTTGTTCATTCTTCATTGATCATTGATCCTTGTTCATTCTTCATCGTTCATTCTTCATTGATCATTTATCCTTGTTCATTCTTCATTGATCATTGATCCTTGTTCATTCTTAATCGTTCAATCTTCATTGATCATTGATCCTTGTTCATTCTTCATCGTTCATTCGTCATTGATCATTGATCCTTGTTCATTCTTCATCGTTCATTCGTCATTGACCATTAATCCTTGTTCATTCTTCATCGTTCATTCTTCATTGATCATTGATCCTTGTTCATTCTTCATCGTTCATTCTTCATTGATCATTGATCCTAGTTCATTCTTCATCGTTCTATCTTCATTGATCATTGATGCTTGTTCATTCTTCATCGTTCATTCTTCATTGATCATTAATCCTTGTTCTTTCTTCATCGTTCATTCTTCATTGATCATTGATCCTTGTTCATTCTTCATCGTTCATTCTTCATTGATCATTGATCCTTGTTCATTCTTCATTGATCATTGATCCTTGTTCATTCTTAATCGTTCATTCTTCATTGATCATTGATCCTTGTTCATTCTTCATCGTTCATTCTTCATTCATCATTGATCTTTGTTCATTCTTCATCGTTCATTCGTCATTGATCATTGATCCTTGTTCATTCTTCATTGGTCATTGATCCTTGTTCATTCTTAATCGTTCATTCTTCATTGATCATTGATCCTTGTTCATTCTTCATCGTTCATTCGTCATTGACCATTAATCCTTGTTCATTCTTCATCGTTCATTCTTCATCGTTCATTCTTCTTTGATCATTGATCCTTGTTCATTCTTCATCGTTCATTCGTCATTGACCATTGATCCTTGTTCATTATTCATCGTTCATTCGTCATTGACCATTAATCCTTGTTCATTCTTCATCGTTCATTCTTCATTGATCATTGATCCTTGTTCATTCTTCATCGTTCATTCTTCATTGACCATTGATCCTTGTTCATTCTTCATTGATCATTGATCCTTGTTCATTCTTCATCGTTCATTCTTCATTGATCATTTATCCTTGTTCATTCTTCATTGATCATTGATCCTTGTTCATTCTTAATCGTTCAATCTTCATTGATCATTGATCCTTGTTCATTCTTCATCGTTCATTCGTCATTGACCATTAATCCTTGTTCATTCTTCATCGTTCATTCTTCATTGATCATTGATCCTTGTTCATTCTTCATCGTTCATTCTTCATTGATCATTGATCCTTGTTCATTCTTCATCGTTCATTCTTCATTGATCATTGATCTTTGTTCATTCTTCATTCTTCATTGATCATTGATCTTTGTTCATTCTTCATCGTTCATTCGTCATTGATCATTGATCCTTGTTCATTCTTCATCGTTCATTCTTTATTGATCATTGATCCTTGTTCATTCTTCATCGTTCATTCTTCATTGATCATTGATCCTTGTTCATTCTTCATCGTTCATTCTTCATTGACCATTGATCCTTGTTCATTCTTCATTGATCATTGATCCTTGTTCATTCTTCATCGTTCATTCTTCATTGATCATTTATCCTTGTTCATTCTTCATTGATCATTGATCCTTGTTCATTCTTAATCGTTCAATCTTCATTGATCATTGATCCTTGTTCATTCTTCATCGTTCATTCGTCATTGATCATTGATCCTTGTTCATTCTTCATCGTTCATTCGTCATTGACCATTAATCCTTGTTCATTCTTCATCGTTCATTCTTCATTGATCATTGATCCTTGTTCATTCTTCATCGTTCATTCTTCATTGATCATTGATCCTAGTTCATTCTTCATCGTTCTATCTTCATTGATCATTGATGCTTGTTCATTCTTCATCGTTCATTCTTCATTGATCATTAATCCTTGTTCTTTCTTCATCGTTCATTCTTCATTGATCATTGATCCTTGTTCATTCTTCATCGTTCATTCTTCATTGATCATTGATCCTTGTTCATTCTTCATTGATCATTGATCCTTGTTCATTCTTAATCGTTCATTCTTCATTGATCATTGATCCTTGTTCATTCTTCATCGTTCATTCTTCATTCATCATTGATCTTTGTTCATTCTTCATCGTTCATTCGTCATTGATCATTGATCCTTGTTCATTCTTCATTGGTCATTGATCCTTGTTCATTCTTAATCGTTCATTCTTCATTGATCATTGATCCTTGTTCATTCTTCATCGTTCATTCGTCATTGACCATTAATCCTTGTTCATTCTTCATCGTTCATTCTTCTTTGATCATTGATCCTTGTTCATTCTTCATCGTTCATTCGTCATTGACCATTGATCCTTGTTCATTATTCATCGTTCATTCGTCATTGACCATTAATCCTTGTTCATTCTTCATCGTTCATTCTTCATTGATCATTGATCCTTGTTCATTCTTCATCGTTCATTCTTCATTGACCATTGATCCTTGTTCATTCTTCATTGATCATTGATCCTTGTTCATTCTTCATCGTTCATTCTTCATTGATCATTTATCCTTGTTCATTCTTCATTGATCATTGATCCTTGTTCATTCTTAATCGTTCAATCTTCATTGATCATTGATCCTTGTTCATTCTTCATCGTTCATTCGTCATTGACCATTAATCCTTGTTCATTCTTCATCGTTCATTCTTCATCGTTCATTCTTCTTTGAGCATTGATCCTTGTTCATTCCTCATCGTTCATTCGTCATTGACCATTGATCCTTGTTCATTCTTCATCGTTCATTCGTCATTGACCATTAATCCTTGTACATTCTTCATTGATCATTGATCCTTGTTCATTCTTCATTGATCATTGATCCTTGTTCATTCTTCATCGTTCATTCGTCATTGACCATTAATCCTTGTTCATTCTTCATCATTCATTCTTCATTGATCATTGATCCTTGTTCATTCTTCATCGTTCATTCTTCATTGACCATTGATCCTTGTTCATTCTTCATTGATCATTGATCCTTGTTCATTCTTCATCGTTCATTCTTCATTGATCATTTATCCTTGTTCATTCTTCATTGATCATTGATCCTTGTTCATTCTTAATCGTTCAATCTTCATTGATCATTGATCCTTGTTCATTCTTCATCGTTCATTCGTCATTGACCATTAATCCTTGTTCATTCTTCATCGTTCATTCTTCATCGTTCATTCTTCTTTGAGCATTGATCCTTGTTCATTCCTCATCGTTCATTCGTCATTGACCATTGATCCTTGTTCATTCTTCATCGTTCATTCGTCATTGACCATTAATCCTTGTACATTCTTCATTGATCATTGATCCTTGTTCATTCTTCATCGTTCATTCGTCATTGATCATTGATCCTTGTTCATTCTTCATTGATCATTGATCCTTGTTCATTCTTAATCGTTCATTCTTCATTGATCATTGATCCTTGTTCATTCTTCATCGTTCATTCGTCATTGACCATTAATCCTTGTTCATTCCTCATCGTTCATTCTTCTTTTATCATTGATCCTTGTTCATTCTTCATCGTTCATTCGTCATTGACCATTGATCCTTGCTCATTATTCATCATTCATTCGTCATTGACCATTAATCCTTGTTCATTCTTCATCGTTCATTCTTCATTGATCATTGATCCTTGTTCATTCTTCATCGTTCATTCGTCATTGATCATTGATCCTTGTTCATTCTTCATTGGTCATTGATCCTTGTTCATTCTTAATCGTTCATTCTTCATTGATCATTGATCCTTGTTCATTCTTCATCGTTCATTCGTCATTGACCAATAATCCTTGTTCATACTTCATCGTTCATTCTTCATCGTTCATTTTTCTTTGATCATTGATCCTTGTTCATTCTTCATCGTTCATTCGTCATTGACCATTGATCCTTGTTCATTATTCATCGTTCATTCGTCATTGACCATTAATCCTTGTTCATTCTTCATCGTTCATTCTTCATTGATCATTGATCCTTGTTCATTCTTCATCGTTCATTCGTCATTGATCATTGATCCTTGTTCATTCTTCATCGTTCATTCGTCATTGACCATTAATCCTTGTTCATTCTTCATCGTTCATTTTTCATTAATCATTGATCCTTGTTCATTCTTCATCGTTCATTCTTCATTGATCATTTTATCCTTGTTCATTCTTCATCGTTCATTCGTCATTGACCATTAATCCTTGTTCATTCTTCATCGTTCATTCTTCATTGATCATTGATCCTTGTTCATTCTTCATCGTTCATTCTTCATTGATCATTGATGCTTGTTCATTCTTCATCGTTCATTCGTCATTGACCATTAATCCTTGTTCATTCTTCATCGTTCATTCTTCATTGATCATTGATCCTTGTTCATTCTTCATCGTTCATTCGTCATTGATCATTGATCCTTGTTCATTCTTCATCGTTCATTCGTCATTGACCATTAATCCTTGTTCATTCTTCATCGTTCATTCTTCATTGATCATTGATCCTTGTTCTTTCTTCATCGTTCATTCGTCATTGATCATTGATCCTTGTTCATTCTTCATCGTTCTATCTTCATTGATCATTGATGCTTGTTCATTCTTCATCGTTCATTCTTCATTGATCATTGATCCTTGTTCATTCTTCATCGTTCATTCTTCATTGATCATTGATCTTTGTTCATTCTTCATTGATCATTGATCTTTGTTCATTCTTCATCGTTCATTCGTCATTGATCATTGATCCTTGTTCATTCTTCATTGATCATTGATCCTTGTTCATTCTTCATCGTTCATTCTTCATTGATCATTTTATCCTTGTTCATTCTTCATCGTTCATTCGTCATTGACCATTAATCCTTGTTCATTCTTCATCGTTCATTCTTCATTGATCATTGATCCTTGTTCATTCTTCATCGTTCATTCTTCATTGATCATTGATGCTTGTTCATTCTTCATCGTTCATTCGTCATTGACCATTAATCCTTGTTCATTCTTCATCGTTCATTCTTCATTGATCATTGATCCTTGTTCATTCTTCATCGTTCATTCGTCATTGATCATTGATCCTTGTTCATTCTTCATCGTTCATTCGTCATTGACCATTAATCCTTGTTCATTCTTCATCGTTCATTCTTCATTGATCATTGATCCTTGTTCTTTCTTCATCGTTCATTCGTCATTGATCATTGATCCTTGTTCATTCTTCATCGTTCTATCTTCATTGATCATTGATGCTTGTTCATTCTTCATCGTTCATTCTTCATTGATCATTGATCCTTGTTCATTCTTCATCGTTCATTCTTCATTGATCATTGATCTTTGTTCATTCTTCATTGATCATTGATCTTTGTTCATTCTTCATCGTTCATTCGTCATTGATCATTGATCCTTGTTCATTCTTCATTGATCATTGATCCTTGTTCATTCTTCATCGTTCATTCTTCATTGATCATTTATCCTTGTTCATTCTTCATTGATCATTGATCCTTGTTCATTCTTAATTGTTCAATCTTCATTGATCATTGATCCTTGTTCATTCTTCATCGTTCATTCGTCATTGACCATTAATCCTTGTTCATTCTTCGTCGTTCATTCTTCATCGTTCATTCTTCTTTGATCATTGATCCTTGTTCATTCTTCATCGTTCATTCGTCATTGACCATTGATCCTTGTTCATTCTTCATCGTTCATTCGTCATTGACCATTAATCCTTGTACATTCTTCATTGATCATTGATCCTTGTTCATTCTTCATCGTTCATTCGTCATTGATCATTGATCCTTGTTCATTCTTCATCGTTCATTCGTCATTGACCATTAATCCTTGTTCATTCTTCATCGTTCATTCTTCATTGATCATTGATCCTTGTTCTTTCTTCATCGTTCATTCGTCATTGATCATTGATCCTTGTTCATTCTTCATCGTTCTATCTTCATTGATCATTGATGCTTGTTCATTCTTCATCGTTCATTCTTCATTGATCATTGATCCTTGTTCATTCTTCATCGTTCATTCTTCATTGATCATTGATCTTTGTTCATTCTTCATTGATCATTGATCTTTGTTCATTCTTCATCGTTCATTCGTCATTGATCATTGATCCTTGTTCATTCTTCATCGTTCATTCTTTATTGATCATTGATCCTTGTTCATTCTTCATCGTTCATTCTTCATTGATCATTGATCCTTGTTCATTCTTCATCGTTCATTCTTCATTGACCATTGATCCTTGTTCATTCTTCATTGATCATTGATCCTTGTTCATTCTTCATCGTTCATTCTTCATTGATCATTTATCCTTGTTCATTCTTCATTGATCATTGATCCTTGTTCATTCTTAATCGTTCAATCTTCATTGATCATTGATCCTTGTTCATTCTTCATCGTTCATTCGTCATTGACCATTAATCCTTGTTCATTCTTCATCGTTCATTCTTCATCGTTCATTCTTCTTTGAGCATTGATCCTTGTTCATTCCTCATCGTTCATTCGTCATTGACCATTGATCCTTGTTCATTCTTCATCGTTCATTCGTCATTGACCATTAATCCTTGTACATTCTTCATTGATCATTGATCCTTGTTCATTCTTCATCGTTCATTCGTCATTGATCATTGATCCTTGTTCATTCTTCATTGATCATTGATCCTTGTTCATTCTTAATCGTTCATTCTTCATTGATCATTGATCCTTGTTCATTCTTCATCGTTCATTCGTCATTGACTATTAATCCTTGTTCATTCCTCATCGTTCATTCTTCATCGTTCATTCTTCTTTGATCATTGATCCTTGTTCATTCTTCATCGTTCATTCGTCATTGACCATTGATCCTTGTTCATTATTCATCGTTCATTCGTCATTGACCATTAATCCTTGTTCATTCTTCATCGTTCATTCTTCATTGATCATTGATCCTTGTTCATTCTTCATCGTTCATTCGTCATTGATCATTGATCCTTGTTCATTCTTCATCGTTCATTCGTCATTGACCATTAATCCTTGTACATTCTTCATTGATCATTGATCCTTGTTCATTCTTCATCGTTCATTCGTCATTGATCATTGATCCTTGTTCATTCTTCATCGTTCATTCGTCATTGACCATTAATCCTTGTTCATTCTTCATCGTTCATTTTTCATTAATCATTGATCCTTGTTCATTCTTCCTCTTTCATTCTTCATTGATCATTGATCCTTGTTCATTCTTCATCGTTCATTCGTCATTGACCATTGATCCTTGTTCATTCTTCATCGTTCATTCTTCATTGATCATTGATCCTAGTTCATTCTTTATCGTTCTATCTTCATTGATGATTGATGCTTGTTCATTCTTCATCGTTCATTCTTCATTGATCATTGATTCTTGTTCATCTTCATCGTTCATTCTTCATTGATCATTGATCTTTGTTCATTCTTCATCGTTCATTCTTCATTTATCATTGATCCTTGTTCATTCTTCATCGTTCATTCGTCATTGACCATTAATCCTTGTTCATTCTTAATCGTTCATTCTTCATTGATCATTGATCATTGTTCATTCTTCATCGTTCATTCTTCATTGATCATTGATGCTTGTTCATTCTTCATCGTTCATTCGTCATTGACCATTAATCCTTGTTCATTCTTCATCGTTCATTCTTCATTGATCATTGATCCTTGTTCATTCTTCATCGTTCATTCGTCATTGATCATTGATCCTTGTTCATTCTTCATCGTTCATTCGTCATTGACCATTAATCCTTGTTCATTCTTCATCGTTCATTCTTCATTGATCATTGATCCTTGTTCATTCTTCATCGTTCATTCTTCATTGATCATTGATCCTTGTTCATTCTTCATCGTTCATTCTTCATTGATCATTTATCCTTGTTCATTCTTCATTGATCATTGATCCTTGTTCATTCTTCATCGTTCATTCGTCATTGACCATTGATCCTTGTTCATTCTTCATCGTTCATTCGTCATTGACCATTAATCCTTGTGCATTCTTCATTGATCATTGATCCTTGTTCATTCTTCATCGTTCATTCGTCATTGATCATTGATCCTTGTTCATTCTTCATCGTTCATTCGTCATTGACCATTAATCCTTGTTCATTCTTCATCGTTCATTTTTCATTAATCATTGATCCTTGTTCATTCTTCATCGTTCATTCTTCATTGATCATTGATCCTTGTTCATTCTTCATCGTTCATTCGTCATTGACCATTGATCCTTGTTCATTCTTCGTCGTTCATTCTTCATTGATCATTGATCCTAGTTCATTCTTCATCGTTCTATCTTCATTGATCATTGATGCTTGTTCATTCTTCATCGTTCATTCTTCATTGATCATTAATCCTTGTTTATTCTTCATCGTTCATTCTTCATTGATCATTGATCTTTGTTCATTCTTCATCGTTCATTCTTCATTGATCATTGATCCTTGTTCATTCTTCATCGTTCATTCGTCATTGACCATTGATCCTTGTTCATTCTTCATCGTTCATTCTTCATTGATCATTGATCCTTGTTCATTCTTCATCGTTCATTCTTCATTGATCATTGATCCTTGTTCATTCTTCATTGATCATTGATCCTTGTTCATTCTTAATCGTTCATTCTTCATTGATCATTGATCCTTGTTCATTCTTCATCGTTCATTCTTCATTGATCATTGATCTTTGTTCATTCTTCATCGTTCATTGGTCATTGACCATTAATCCTTGTTCATTCTTCATCGTTCATTCTTCATTGATCATTGATCCTTGTTCATTCTTCATCGTTCATTCTTCATTGATCATTGATGCTTGTTCATTCTTCATCGTTCATTCGTCATTGACCATTAATCCTTGTTCATTCTTCATCGTTCATTCTTCATTGATCATTGATACTTGTTCATTCTTCATCGTTCATTCGTCATTGATCATTGATCCTTGTTCATTCTTCATCGTTCATTCGTCATTGACCATTAATCCTTGTTCATTCTTCATCGTTCATTCTTCATTGATCATTGATCCTTGTTCTTTCTTCATCGTTCATTCGTCATTGATCATTGATCCTTGTTCATTCTTCATCGTTCTATCTTCATTGATCATTGATGCTTGTTCATTCTTCATCGTTCATTCTTCATTGATCATTGATCCTTGTTCATTCTTCATCGTTCATTCTTCATTGATCATTGATCTTTGTTCATTCTTCACTGATCATTGATCTTTGTTCATTCTTCATCGTTCATTCGTCATTGATCATTGATCCTTGTTCATTCTTCATCGTTCATTCTTCATTGATCATTGATCCTTGTTCATTCTTCATCGTTCATTCTTCATTGATCATTTATCCTTGTTCATTCTTCATTGATCATTGATCCTTGTTCATTCTTCATCGTTCATTCGTCATTGACCATTGATCCTTGTTCATTCTTCATCGTTCATTCGTCATTGACCATTAATCCTTGTGCATTCTTCATTGATCATTGATCCTTGTTCATTCTTCATCGTTCATTCGTCATTGATCATTGATCCTTGTTCATTCTTCATCGTTCATTCGTCATTGACCATTAATCCTTGTTCATTCTTCATCGTTCATTTTTCATTAATCATTGATCCTTGTTCATTCTTCATCGTTCATTCTTCATTGATCATTGATCCTTGTTCATTCTTCATCGTTCATTCGTCATTGACCATTGATCCTTGTTCATTCTTCATCGTTCATTCTTCATTGATCATTGATCCTAGTTCATTCTTCATCGTTCTATCTTCATTGATCATTGATGCTTGTTCATTCTTCATCGTTCATTCTTCATTGATCATTAATCCTTGTTCATTCTTCATCGTTCATTCTTCATTGATCATTGATCTTTGTTCATTCTTCATCGTTCATTCTTCATTGATCATTGATCCTTGTTCATTCTTCATCGTTCATTCGTCATTGACCATTGATCCTTGTTCATTCTTCATCGTTCATTCTTCATTGATCATTGATCCTTGTTCATTCTTCATCGTTCATTCTTCATTGATCATTGATCCTTGTTCATTCTTCATTGATCATTGATCCTTGTTCATTCTTAATCGTTCATTCTTCATTGATCATTGATCCTTGTTCATTCTTCATCGTTCATTCTTCATTGATCATTGATCTTTGTTCATTCTTCATCGTTCATTCGTCATTGATCATTGATCCTTGTTCATTCTTCATTGATCATTGATCCTTGTTCATTCTTAATCGTTCATTCTTCATTAATCATTGATCCTTGTTCATTCTTCATCGTTCATTCGTCATGACCATTAATCCTTGTTCATTCTTCATCGTTCATTCTTCTTTGATCATTGATCCTTGTTCATTCTTCATCGTTCATTCGTCATTGACCATTGATCCTTGTTCATTATTCATCGTTCATTCGTCATTGACCATTAATCCTTGTTCATTCTTCATCGTTCATTCTTCATTGATCATTGATCCTTGTTCATTCTTCATCGTTCATTCGTCATTGATCATTGATCCTTGTTCATTCTTCATCGTTCATTCGTCATTGACCATTAATCCTTGTTCATTCTTCATCGTTCATTTTTCATTAATCATTGATCCTTGTTCATTCTTCATCGTTCATTCTTCATTGATCATTTTATCCTTGTTCATTCTTCATCGTTCATTCGTCATTGACCATTAATCCTTGTTCATTCTTCATCGTTCATTCTTCATTGATCATTGATCCTTGTTCATTCATCATCGTTCATTCTTCATTGATCATTGATGCTTGTTCATTCTTCATCGTTCATTCGTCATTGACCATTAATCCTTGTTCATTCTTCATCGTTCATTCTTCATTGATCATTGATCCTTGTTCATTCTTCATCGTTCATTCGTCATTGATCATTGATCCTTGTTCATTCTTCATCGTTCATTCGTCTTTGACCATTAATCCTTGTTCATTCTTCATCGTTCATTCTTCATTGATCATTGATCCTTGTTCTTTCTTCATCGTTCATTCGTCATTGATCATTGATCCTAGTTCATTCTTCATCGTTCTATCTTCATTGATCATTGATGCTTGTTCATTCTTCATCGTTCATTCTTCATTGATCATTAATCCTTGTTCATTCTTCATCGTTCATTCTTCATTGATCATTGATCTTTGTTCATTCTTCATCGTTCATTCTTCATTGATCATTGATCCTTGTTCATTCTTCATCGTTCATTCGTCATTGACCATTGATCCTTGTTCATTCTTCATCGTTCATTCTTCATTGATCATTGATCCTTGTTCATTCTTCATCGTTCATTCTTCATTGATCATTGATCCTTGTTCATTCTTCATTGATCATTGATCCTTGTTCATTCTTAATCGTTCATTCTTCATTGATCATTGATCCTTGTTCATTCTTCATCGTTCATTCTTCATTGATCATTGATCTTTGTTCATTCTTCATCGTTCATTCGTCATTGATCATTGATCCTTGTTCATTCTTCATTGATCATTGATCCTTGTTCATTCTTAATCGTTCATTCTTCATTAATCATTGATCCTTGTTCATTCTTCATCGTTCATTCGTCATGACCATTAATCCTTGTTCATTCTTCATCGTTCATTCTTCTTTGATCATTGATCCTTGTTCATTCTTCATCGTTCATTCGTCATTGACCATTGATCCTTGTTCATTATTCATCGTTCATTCGTCATTGACCATTAATCCTTGTTCATTCTTCATCGTTCATTCTTCATTGATCATTGATCCTTGTTCATTCTTCATCGTTCATTCGTCATTGATCATTGATCCTTGTTCATTCTTCATCGTTCATTCGTCATTGACCATTAATCCTTGTTCATTCTTCATCGTTCATTTTTCATTAATCATTGATCCTTGTTCATTCTTCATCGTTCATTCTTCATTGATCATTTTATCCTTGTTCATTCTTCATCGTTCATTCGTCATTGACCATTAATCCTTGTTCATTCTTCATCGTTCATTCTTCATTGATCATTGATCCTTGTTCATTCATCATCGTTCATTCTTCATTGATCATTGATGCTTGTTCATTCTTCATCGTTCATTCGTCATTGACCATTAATCCTTGTTCATTCTTCATCGTTCATTCTTCATTGATCATTGATCCTTGTTCATTCTTCATCGTTCATTCGTCATTGATCATTGATCCTTGTTCATTCTTCATCGTTCATTCGTCTTTGACCATTAATCCTTGTTCATTCTTCATCGTTCATTCTTCATTGATCATTGATCCTTGTTCTTTCTTCATCGTTCATTCGTCATTGATCATTGATCCTTGTTCATTCTTCATCGTTCTATCTTCATTGATCATTGATGCTTGTTCATTCTTCATCGTTCATTCTTCATTGATCATTGATCCTTGTTCATTCTTCATCGTTCATTCTTCATTGATCATTGATCTTTGTTCATTCTTCACTGATCATTGATCTTTGTTCATTCTTCATCGTTCATTCGTCATTGATCATTGATCCTTGTTCATTCTTCATCGTTCATTCTTCATTGATCATTGATCCTTGTTCATTCTTCATCGTTCATTCTTCATTGATCATTTATCCTTGTTCATTCTTCATTGATCATTGATCCTTGTTCATTCTTCATCGTTCATTCGTCATTGACCATTGATCCTTGTTCATTCTTCATCGTTCATTCGTCATTGACCATTAATCCTTGTGCATTCTTCATTGATCATTGATCCTTGTTCATTCTTCATCGTTCATTCGTCATTGATCATTGATCCTTGTTCATTCTTCATCGTTCATTCGTCATTGACCATTAATCCTTGTTCATTCTTCATCGTTCATTTTTCATTAATCATTGATCCTTGTTCATTCTTCATCGTTCATTCTTCATTGATCATTGATCCTTGTTCATTCTTCATCGTTCATTCGTCATTGACCATTGATCCTTGTTCATTCTTCATCGTTCATTCTTCATTGATCATTGATCCTAGTTCATTCTTCATCGTTCTATCTTCATTGATCATTGATGCTTGTTCATTCTTCATCGTTCATTCTTCATTGATCATTAATCCTTGTTCATTCTTCATCGTTCATTCTTCATTGATCATTGATCTTTGTTCATTCTTCATCGTTCATTCTTCATTGATCATTGATCCTTGTTCATTCTTCATCGTTCATTCGTCATTGACCATTGATCCTTGTTCATTCTTCATCGTTCATTCTTCATTGATCATTGATCCTTGTTCATTCTTCATCGTTCATTCTTCATTGATCATTGATCCTTGTTCATTCTTCATTGATCATTGATCCTTGTTCATTCTTAATCGTTCATTCTTCATTGATCATTGATCCTTGTTCATTCTTCATCGTTCATTCTTCATTGATCATTGATCTTTGTTCATTCTTCATCGTTCATTCGTCATTGATCATTGATCCTTGTTCATTCTTCATTGATCATTGATCCTTGTTCATTCTTAATCGTTCATTCTTCATTAATCATTGATCCTTGTTCATTCTTCATCGTTCATTCGTCATGACCATTAATCCTTGTTCATTCTTCATCGTTCATTCTTCTTTGATCATTGATCCTTGTTCATTCTTCATCGTTCATTCGTCATTGACCATTGATCCTTGTTCATTATTCATCGTTCATTCGTCATTGACCATTAATCCTTGTTCATTCTTCATCGTTCATTCTTCATTGATCATTGATCCTTGTTCATTCTTCATCGTTCATTCGTCATTGATCATTGATCCTTGTTCATTCTTCATCGTTCATTCGTCATTGACCATTAATCCTTGTTCATTCTTCATCGTTCATTTTTCATTAATCATTGATCCTTGTTCATTCTTCATCGTTCATTCTTCATTGATCATTTTATCCTTGTTCATTCTTCATCGTTCATTCGTCATTGACCATTAATCCTTGTTCATTCTTCATCGTTCATTCTTCATTGATCATTGATCCTTGTTCATTCATCATCGTTCATTCTTCATTGATCATTGATGCTTGTTCATTCTTCATCGTTCATTCGTCATTGACCATTAATCCTTGTTCATTCTTCATCGTTCATTCTTCATTGATCATTGATCCTTGTTCATTCTTCATCGTTCATTCGTCATTGATCATTGATCCTTGTTCATTCTTCATCGTTCATTCGTCTTTGACCATTAATCCTTGTTCATTCTTCATCGTTCATTCTTCATTGATCATTGATCCTTGTTCTTTCTTCATCGTTCATTCGTCATTGATCATTGATCCTTGTTCATTCTTCATCGTTCTATCTTCATTGATCATTGATGCTTGTTCATTCTTCGTCGTTCATTCTTCATTGATCATTGATCCTTGTTCATTCTTCATCGTTCATTCTTCATTGATCATTGATCTTTGTTCATTCTTCATTGATCATTGATCTTTGTTCATTCTTCATCGTTCATTCGTCATTGATCATTGATCCTTGTTCATTCTTCATCGTTCATTCTTTATTGATCATTGATCCTTGTTCATTCTTCATCGTTCATTCTTCATTGGTCATTGATCCTTGTTCATTCTTCATCGTTCATTCTTCATTGACCATTGATCCTTGTTCATTCTTCATTGATCATTGATCCTTGTTCATTCTTCATCGTTCATTCTTCATTGATCATTTATCCTTGTTCATTCTTCATTGATCATTGATCCTTGTTCATTCTTAATCGTTCAATCTTCATTGATCATTGATCCTTGTTCATTCTTCATCGTTCATTCGTCATTGACCATTAATCCTTGTTCATTCTTCATCGTTCATTCTTCATCGTTCATTCTTCTTTGATCATTGATCCTTGTTCATTCTTCATCGTTCATTCTTCATTGACCATTGATCCTTGTTCATTCTTCATCGTTCATTCGTCATTGACCATTAATCCTTGTTCATTCTTCATTGATCATTGATCCTTGTTCATTCTTCATCGTTCATTCGTCATTGACCATTAATCCTTGTTCATTCTTCATCGTTCATTTTTCATTAATCATTGATCCTTGTTCATTCTTCATTCTTCATCTTTCATTCTTCATTGATCATTGATCCTTGTTCATTCTTCATCGTTCATTCGTCATTGACCATTGATCCTTGTTCATTCTTCATTTATCATTGATCCTAGTTCATTCTTCATCGTTCTATCTTCATTGATCATTGATGCTTGTTCATTCTTCATCGTTCATTCTTCATTGATCATTGATTCTTGTTCATTCTTCATCGTTCATTCTTCATTGATCATTGATCTTTGTTCATTCTTCATCGTTCATTCTTCATTTATCATTGATCCTTGTTCATTCTTCATCGTTCATTCGTCATTGACCATTAATCCTTGTTCATTCTTCATCGTTCATTCTTCATTGATCATTGATCCTTGTTCATTCTTCATTTTTCATTCTTCATTGATCATTGATGCTTGTTCATTCTTCATCGTTCATTCGTCATTGACCATTAACCCTTGTTCATTCTTCATCGTTCATTCTTCATTGATCATTGATCCTTGTTCATTCTTCATCGTTCATTCGTAATTGATCATTGATCCTTGTTCATTCTTCATCGTTCATTCGTCATTGACCATTAATCCTTGTTCATTCTTCATGGTTCATTCTTCATTGATCATTGATCCTTGTTCTTTCTTCATCGTTCATTCGTCATTGATCATTGATCCTTGTTCATTCTTCATCGTTCTATCTTCATTGATCATTGATGCTTGTTCATTCTTCATTGATCATTGATCCTTGTTCATTCTTCATCGTTCATTCTTCAATGATCATTGATCTTTGTTCATTCTTCATTGATCATTAATCTTTGTTCATTCTTCATCGTTCATTCGTCATTGATCATTGATCCTTGTTCATTCTTCATCGTTCATTCTTTATTGATCATTGATCCTTGTTCATTCTTCATCGTTCATTCTTCATTGGTCATTGATCCTTGTTCATTCTTCATCGTTCATTCTTCATTGACCATTGATCCTTGTTCATTCTTCATTGATCATTGATCCTTGTTCATTCTTCATCGTTCATTCTTCATTGATCATTTATCCTTGTTCATTCTTCATTGATCATTGATCCTTGTTCATTCTTAATCGTTCAATCTTCATTGATCATTGATCCTTGTTCATTCTTCATCGTTCATTCGTCATTGACCATTAATCCTTGTTCATTCTTCATCGTTCATTCTTCATCGTTCATTCTTCTTTGATCATTGATCCTTGTTCATTCTTCATCGTTCATTCGTCATTGACCATTGATCCTTGTTCATTCTTCATCGTTCATTCGTCATTGACCATTAATCCTTGTTCATTCTTCATTGATCATTGATCCTTGTTCATTCTTCATCGTTCATTTGTCATTGATCATTGATCCTTGTTCATTCTTCATCGTTCATTCGTCATTGACCATTAATCCTTGTTCATTCTTCATCGTTCATTTTTCATTAATCATTGATCCTTGTTCATTCTTCATCTTTCATTCTTCATTGATCATTGATCCTTGTTCATTCTTCATCGTTCATTCGTCATTGACCATTGATCCTTGTTCATTCTTCATTGATCATTGATCCTAGTTCATTCTTCATCGTTCTATCTTCATTGATCATTGATGCTTGTTCATTCTTCATCGTTCATTCTTCATTGATCATTGATTCTTGTTCATTCTTCATCGTTCATTCTTCATTGATCATTGATCTTTGTTCATTCTTCATCGTTCATTCTTCATTTATCATTGATCCTTGTTCATTCTTCATCGTTCATTCGTCATTGACCATTAATCCTTGTTCATTCTTCATCGTTCATTCTTCATTGATCATTGATCCTTGTTCATTCTTCATTTTTCATTCTTCATTGATCATTGATGCTTGTTCATTCTTCATCGTTCATTCGTCATTGACCATTAACCCTTGTTCATTCTTCATCGTTCATTCTTCATTGATCATTGATCCTTGTTCATTCTTCATCGTTCATTCGTAATTGATCATTGATCCTTGTTCATTCTTCATCGTTCATTCGTCATTGACCATTAATCCTTGTTCATTCTTCATCGTTCATTCTTCATTGATCATTGATCCTTGTTCTTTCTTCATCGTTCATTCGTCATTGATCATTGATCCTTGTTCATTCTTCATCGTTCTATCTTCATTGATCATTGATGCTTGTTCATTCTTCATTGATCATTGATCCTTGTTCATTCTTCATCGTTCATTCTTCAATGATCATTGATCTTTGTTCATTCTTCACTGATCATTGATCTTTGTTCATTCTTCATCGTTCATTCGTCATTGATCATTGATCCTTGTTCATTCTTCATCGTTCATTCTTTATTGATCATTGATCCTTGTTCATTCTTCATCGTTCATTCTTCATTGATCATTGATCCTTGTTCATTCTTCATCGTTCATTCTTCATTGACCATTGATCCTTGTTCATTCTTCATTGATCATTGATCCTTGTTCATTCTTCATCGTTCAGTCTTCATTGATCATTTATCCTTGTTCATTCTTCATTGATCATTGATCCTTGTTCATTCTTAATCGTTCAATCTTCATTGATCATTGATCCTTGTTCATTCTTCATCGTTCATTCGTCATTGACCATTAATCCTTGTTCATTCTTCATCGTTCATTCTTCTTTGATCATTGATCCTTGTTCATTCTTCATCGTTCATTCGTCATTGACCATTGATCCTTGTTCATTCTTCATCGTTCATTCGTCATTCACCATTAATCCTTGTTCATTCTTCATTGATCATTGATCCTTGTTCATTCTTCATCGTTCATTCGTCATTGATCATTGATCCTTGTTCATTCTTCATCGTTCATTCGTCATTGACCATTAATCCTTGTTCATTCTTCATCGTTCATTTTTCATTAATCATTGATCCTTGTTCATTCTTCATCTTTCATTCTTCATTGATCATTGATCCTTGTTCATTCTTCATCGTTCATTCGTCATTGACCATTGATCCTTGTTCATTCTTCATCGTTCATTCTTCATTGATCATTGATCCTAGTTCATTCTTCATCGTTCTATCTTCATTGATCATTGATGCTTGTTCATTCTTCATCGTTCATTCTTCATTGATCATTGATTCTTGTTCATTCTTCATCGTTCATTCTTCATTGATCATTGATCTTTGTTCATTCTTCATCGTTCATTCTTCATTTATCATTGATCCTTGTTCATTCTTCATCGTTCATTCGTCATTGACCATTAATCCTTGTTCATTCTTCATCGTTCATTCTTCATTGATCATTGATCCTTGTTCATTCTTCATCGTTCATTCTTCATTGATCATTGATGCTTGTTCCTTCTTCATCGTTCATTCGTCATTGACCATTAATCCTTGTTCATTCTTCATCGTTCATTCTTCATTGATCATTGATCCTTGTTCATTCTTCATCGTTCATTCGTAATTGATCATTGATCCTTGTTCATTTTTCATCGTTCATTCGTCATTGACCAAATCCTTGTTCATTCTTCATCGTTCATTCTTCATTGATCATTGATCCTTGTTCTTTCTTCATCGTTCATTCGTCATTGATCATTGATCCTTGTTCATTCTTCATCGTTCTATCTTCATTGATCATTGATGCTTGTTCATTCTTCATCGTTCATTCTTCATTGATCATTGATCCTTGTTCATTCTTCATCGTTCATTCTTCAATGATAATTGATCTTTGTTCATTCTTCACTGATCATTGATCTTTGTTCATTCTTCATCGTTCATTCGTCATTGATCATTGATCCTTGTTCATTCTTCATCGTTCATTCTTTATTGATCATTGATCCTTGTTCATTCTTCATCGTTCATTCTTCATTGATCATTGATCCTTGTTCATTCTTCATCGTTCATTCTTCATTGACCATTGATCCTTGTTCATTCTTCATTGATCATTGATCCTTGTTCATTCTTCATCGTTCATTCTTCATTGATCATTTATCCTTGTTCATTCTTCATTGATCATTGATCCTTGTTCATTCTTAATCGTTCAATCTTCATTGATCATTGATCCTTGTTCATTCTTCATCGTTCATTCGTCATTGACCATTAATCCTTGTTCATTCTTCATCGTTCATTCTTCATCGTTCATTCTTCTTTGATCATTGATCCTTGTTCATTCTTCATCGTTCATTCGTCATTGACCATTGATCCTTGTTCATTCTTCATCGTTCATTCGTCATTGACCATTAATCCTTGTTCATTCTTCATTGATCATTGATCCTTGTTCATTCTTCATCGTTCATTCGTCATTGATCATTGATCCTTGTTCATTCTTCATCGTTCATTCGTCATTGACCATTAATCCTTGTTCATTCTTCATCGTTCATTTTTCATTAATCATTGATCCTTGTTCATTCTTCATTGATCATTGATCCTTGTTCATTCTTCATCGTTCATTCGTCATTGACCATTGATCCTTGTTCATTCTTCATCGTTCATTCTTCATCGTTCATTCTTCATTGATCATTGATCCTAGTTCATTCTTCATCGTTCTATCTTCATTCATCATTGATGCTTGTTCATTCTTCATCGTTCATTCTTCATTGATCATTGATCCTTGTTCATTCTTCATCGTTCATTCTTCATTGATCATTGATCTTTGTTCATTCTTCATCGTTCATTCTTCATTTATCATTGATCCTTGTTCATTCTTCATCGTTCATTCGTCATTGACCATTGATCCTTGTTCATTCTTCAACGTTCATTCTTCATTGATCATTGATCCTTGTTCATTCTTCATCGTTCATTCGTCATTGACCATTGATCCTTGTTCATTCTTCATTGATCATTGATCCTTGTTCATTTTTCATCGTTCATTCTTCATTGATCATTGATCTTTGTTCATTCTTCATCGTTCATTCGTCATTGATCATTGATCCTTGTTCATTCTTCATCGTTCATTCTTTATTGATCCTTGATCCTTGTTCATTCTACATTGATCATTGATCCTTTTTCATTCTTCATTGTTCATTCTTCATTGATCATTGATCCTTGTTCATTCTTAATCGTTCATTATTCATTGATCATTGATCCTTGTTCATTCTTCATCGTTCATTCGTCATTGACCATTGATCCTTGTTCATTCTTCATCGTTCATTCTTCATTGATCATTGATCCTTGTTCATTCTTCATCGTTCATTCGTCATTGAGCATTGATCCTTGTTCATTCTTCATTGATCATTGATCCTTGTTCATTCTTCATCGTTCATTCTTCATTGATCATTGATACTTGTTCATTCTTCATTGATCATTGATCCTTGTTCATTCTTAATCGTTCATTCTTCATTGATCATTGATCCTTGTTCATTCTTCATCGTTCATTCGTCATTGACCATTAATCCTTGTTCATTCTTCATCGTTCATTCTTCATCGTTCATTCTTCTTTGATCATTGATCCTTGTTCATTCTTCATCGTTCATTCGTCATTGACCATTGATCCTTGTTCATTCTTCATCGTTCATTCGTCATTGACCATTAATCCTTGTTCATTCTTCATTGATCATTGATCCTTGTTCATTCTTCATCGTTCATTCTTCATTGATCATTGATCCTTGTTCATTATTCATCGTTCATTCGTCATTGACCATTAATCCTTGTTCATTCTTCATCGTTCATTTTTCATTAATCATTGATCCTTGTTCATTCTTCATCGTTCATTCTTCATTGATCATTGATCCTTGTTCATTCTTCATCGTTCATTCGTCATTGACCATTAATCCTTGTTCATTCTTCATCGTTCATTCTTCATTGATCATTGATCCTTGTTCATTCTTCATCGTTCATTCTTCATTGATCATTGATCCTTGTTCATTCTTCATCGTTCATTCGTCATTGATCATTAATCCTTGTTCATTCTCCATCGTTGATTCTTTATTAATCATTGATCCTTGTTCATTCTTTATTGATCATTGATCCTTGTTCATTCTTCATCGTTCATTCGTCATTGATCATTGATCCTTATTCATTCTTCATCGTTCATTCTTCATTGATGATTGATCCTTGTTCATTCTTCATCGTTCATTCTTCATTGATCATTGATCCTTGTTCATTCTTCATCGTTTATTCGTCATTGACCATTAATCCTTGTTCATTCTTCATCGTTCATTCTTCATTGATCATTGATCCTTGTTCATTCTTCATCGTTCTTTCTTCATTGATCATTGATCCTTGTTCATTCTTCATCGTTCATTCTTCATTGATCATTGATCCTTGTTCATTCTTCATCGTTCATTCGTCATTGACCATTGATCCTTGTTCATTCTTCATCGTTCATTCTTCATTGATCATTGATCCTTGTTCATTCTTCATCGTTCATTCGTCATTGACCATTGATCCTTGTTCATTCTTCACTGATCATTGATCCTTGTTCATTCTTCATCGTTCATTCTTCATTGATCATTGATCCTTGTTCATTCTTCATTGATCATTGATTCTTGTTCATTCTTAATCGTTCATTCTTCATTGATCATTGATCCTTGTTCATTCTTCATCGTTCATTCGTCATTGACCATTAATCCTTCTTCATTCTTCATCGTTCATTCTCCATCGTTGATTCTTCTTTGATCATTGATGCTTGTTCATTCTTCATCGTTCATTCGTCATTGACCATTGATCTTTGTTCATTCTTCATCGTTCATTCGTCATTGACCATTAATCCTTGTTCATTCTTCATCGTTCATTCTTCATTGATCATTGATCCTTGTTCATTCTTCATCGTTCATTCGTCATTGATCATTGATCCTTGTTCATTCTTCATCGTTCATTCATCATTGAACATTAATCCTTGTTCATTCTTCATCGTTCATTTTTCATTAATCATTCATCCTTGTTCATTCTTCATCGTTCATTCTTCATTGATCATTGATCCTTGTTCATTCTTCATCGTTCATTCTTCATTGATCATTGATCCTTGTTCATTCTTCATCGTTCATTCTTCATTGATCATTGATCCTTGTTCTTTCTTCATCGGTCATTCTTCATTGATCATTGATCCTTGTTCATTCTTCATCGTTCATTCTTCATTGATCATTGATCCTTGTTCATTCTTCATTGATCATTGATCCTTGTTCATTCTTCATCGTTCAGTCTTCATTGATCATTTATCCTTGTTCATTCTTCATTGATCATTGATCCTTGTTCATTCTTAATCGTTCAATCTTCATTGATCATTGATCCTTGTTCATTCTTCATCGTTCATTCGTCATTGACCATTAATCCTTGTTCATTCTTCATCGTTCATTCTTCATCGTTCATTCTTCTTTGATCATTGATCCTTGTTCATTCTTCATCGTTCATTCGTCATTGACCATTGATCCTTGTTCATTCTTCATCGTTCATTCGTCATTCACCATTAATCCTTGTTCATTCTTCATTGATCATTGATCCTTGTTCATTCTTCATCGTTCATTCGTCATTGATCATTGATCCTTGTTCATTCTTCATCGTTCATTCGTCATTGACCATTAATCCTTGTTCATTCTTCATCGTTCATTTTTCATTAATCATTGATCCTTGTTCATTCTTCATCTTTCATTCTTCATTGATCATTGATCCTTGTTCATTCTTCATCGTTCATTCGTCATTGACCATTGATCCTTGTTCATTCTTCATCGTTCATTCTTCATTGATCATTGATCCTAGTTCATTCTTCATCGTTCTATCTTCATTGATCATTGATGCTTGTTCATTCTTCATCGTTCATTCTTCATTGATCATTGATTCTTGTTCATTCTTCATCGTTCATTCTTCATTGATCATTGATCTTTGTTCATTCTTCATCGTTCATTCTTCATTTATCATTGATCCTTGTTCATTCTTCATCGTTCATTCGTCATTGACCATTAATCCTTGTTCATTCTTCATCGTTCATTCTTCATTGATCATTGATCCTTGTTCATTCTTCATCGTTCATTCTTCATTGATCATTGATGCTTGTTCCTTCTTCATCGTTCATTCGTCATTGACCATTAATCCTTGTTCATTCTTCATCGTTCATTCTTCATTGATCATTGATCCTTGTTCATTCTTCATCGTTCATTCGTAATTGATCATTGATCCTTGTTCATTTTTCATCGTTCATTCGTCATTGACCAAATCCTTGTTCATTCTTCATCGTTCATTCTTCATTGATCATTGATCCTTGTTCTTTCTTCATCGTTCATTCGTCATTGATCATTGATCCTTGTTCATTCTTCATCGTTCTATCTTCATTGATCATTGATGCTTGTTCATTCTTCATCGTTCATTCTTCATTGATCATTGATCCTTGTTCATTCTTCATCGTTCATTCTTCAATGATAATTGATCTTTGTTCATTCTTCACTGATCATTGATCTTTGTTCATTCTTCATCGTTCATTCGTCATTGATCATTGATCCTTGTTCATTCTTCATCGTTCATTCTTTATTGATCATTGATCCTTGTTCATTCTTCATCGTTCATTCTTCATTGATCATTGATCCTTGTTCATTCTTCATCGTTCATTCTTCATTGACCATTGATCCTTGTTCATTCTTCATTGATCATTGATCCTTGTTCATTCTTCATCGTTCATTCTTCATTGATCATTTATCCTTGTTCATTCTTCATTGATCATTGATCCTTGTTCATTCTTAATCGTTCAATCTTCATTGATCATTGATCCTTGTTCATTCTTCATCGTTCATTCGTCATTGACCATTAATCCTTGTTCATTCTTCATCGTTCATTCTTCATCGTTCATTCTTCTTTGATCATTGATCCTTGTTCATTCTTCATCGTTCATTCGTCATTGACCATTGATCCTTGTTCATTCTTCATCGTTCATTCGTCATTGACCATTAATCCTTGTTCATTCTTCATTGATCATTGATCCTTGTTCATTCTTCATCGTTCATTCGTCATTGATCATTGATCCTTGTTCATTCTTCATCGTTCATTCGTCATTGACCATTAATCCTTGTTCATTCTTCATCGTTCATTTTTCATTAATCATTGATCCTTGTTCATTCTTCATTGATCATTGATCCTTGTTCATTCTTCATCGTTCATTCGTCATTGACCATTGATCCTTGTTCATTCTTCATCGTTCATTCTTCGTCGTTCATTCTTCATTGATCATTGATCCTAGTTCATTCTTCATCGTTCTATCTTCATTCATCATTGATGCTTGTTCATTCTTCATCGTTCATTCTTCATTGATCATTGATCCTTGTTCATTCTTCATCGTTCATTCTTCATTGATCATTGATCTTTGTTCATTCTTCATCGTTCATTCTTCATTTATCATTGATCCTAGTTCATTCTTCATCGTTCATTCGTCATTGACCATTGATCCTTGTTCATTCTTCATCGTTCATTCTTTATTGATCATTGATCCGTGTTCATTCTTCATCGTTCATTCGTCATTGACCATTGATCCTTGTTCATTCTTCATTGAAAATTGATCCTTGTTCATTTTTCATCGTTCATTCTTCATTGATCATTGATCTTTGTTCATTCTTCATCGTTCATTCGTCATTGATCATTGATCCTTGTTCATTCTTCATCGTTCATTCTTTATTGATCCTTGATCCTTGTTCATTCTTCATTGATCATTGATCCTTTTTCATTCTTCATTGTTCATTCTTCATTGATCATTGATCCTTGTTCATTCTTAATCGTTCATTATTCAGTGATCATTGATCCTTGTTCATTCTTCATCGTTCATTCGTCATTGACCATTGATCCTTGTTCATTCTTCATCGTTCATTCTTCATTGATCATTGATCCTTGTTCATTCTTCATCGTTCATTCGTCATTGAGCATTGATCCTTGTTCATTCTTCATTGATCATTGATCCTTGTTCATTCTTCATCGTTCATTCTTCATTGATCATTGATACTTGTTCATTCTTCATTGATCATTGATCCTTGTTCATTCTTAATCGTTCATTCTTCATTGATCATTGATCCTTGTTCATTCTTCATCGTTCATTCGTCATTGACCATTAATCCTTGTTCATTCTTCATCGTTCATTCTTCATCGTTCATTCTTCTTTGATCATTGATCCTTGTTAATTCTTCATCGTTCATTCGTCATTGACCATTGATCCTTGTTCATTCTTCATCGTTCATTCGTCATTGACCATTAATCCTTGTTCATTCTTCATTGATCATTGATCCTTGTTCATTCTTCATCGTTCATTCTTCATTGATCATTGATCCTTGTTCATTATTCATCGTTCATTCGTCATTGACCATTAATCCTTGTTCATTCTTCATCGTTCATTTTTCATTAATCATTGATCCTTGTTCATTCTTCATCGTTCATTCTTCATTGATCATTGATCCTTGTTCATTCTTCATCGTTCATTCGTCATTGACCATTAATCCTTGTTCATTCTTCATCGTTCATTCTTCATTGATCATTGATCCTTGTTCATTCTTCATCGTTCATTCTTCATTGATCATTGATCCTTGTTCATTCTTCATCGTTCATTCGTCATTGATCATTAATCCTTGTTCATTCTCCATCGTTGATTCTTTATTAATCATTGATCCTTGTTCATTCTTTATTGATCATTGATCCTTGTTTATTCTTCATCGTTCATTCGTCATTGATCATTGATCCTTATTCATTCTTCATCGTTCATTCTTCATTGATGATTGATCCTTGTTCATTCTTCATCGTTCATTCTTCATTGATCATTGATCCTTGTTCATTCTTCATCGTTTATTCGTCATTGACCATTAATCCTTGTTCATTCTTCATCGTTCATTCTTCATTGATCATTGATCCTTGTTCATTCTTCATCGTTCTTTCTTCATTGATCATTGATCCTTGTTCATTCTTCATCGTTCATTCTTCATTGATCATTGATCCTTGTTCATTCTTCATCGTTCATTCGTCATTGACCATTGATCCTTGTTCATTCTTCATCGTTCATTCTTCATTGATCATTGATCCTTGTTCATTCTTCATCGTTCATTCGTCATTGACCATTGATCCTTGTTCATTCTTCACTGATCATTGATCCTTGTTCATTCTTCATCGTTCATTCTTCATTGATCATTGATCCTTGTTCATTCTTCATCGTTCATTCATCATTGACAATTAATCCTTGTTCATTCTTCATCGTTCATTTTTCATTAATCATTCATCCTTGTTCATTCTTCATCGTTCATTCTTCATTGATCATTGATCCTTGTTCATTCTTCATCGTTCATTCGTCATTGACCATTAATCCTTGTTCATTCTTCATCGTTCATTTTTCATTAATCATTGATCCTTGTTCATTCTTCATCGTTCATTCTTCATTGATCATTGATCCTTGTTCATTCTTCATCGTTCATTCGTCATTGACCATTAATCCTTGTTCATTCTTCATCGTTCATTCTTCATTGATCATTGATCCTTGTTCATTCTTCATCGTTCATTCTTCATTGATCATTGATCTTTGTTCATTCTTCATCGTTCATTCGTCATTGATCATTAATCCTTGTTCATTCTCCATCGTTCATTCTTTATTAATCATTGATCCTTGTTCATTCTTCATTGATCATTGATCCTTGTTCATTCTTCATCGTTCATTCGTCATTGATCATTGATCCTTGTTCATTCTTCATCGTTCATTCTTCATTGATGATTGATCCTCGTTCATTCTTCATCGTTCATTCTTCATTGATCATTGATCCTTGTTCATTCTTCATCGTTTATTCGTCATTGACCATTGATCCTTGTTCATTCTTCATCGTTCATTCTTCATTGATCATTGATCATCGTTCATTCTTCATTGATAATTGATCCTTGTTCATTCTTCATCGTTCATTCTTCATTGATCATTGATCCTTGTTCATTCTTCATCGTTCATTCGTCATTGTCCATTGATCCTTGTTCATTCTTCATCGTTCATTCTTCATTGATCATTGATCCTTGTTCATTCTTCATCGTTCATTCGTCATTGACCATTGATCCTTGTTCATTCTTCATTGATCATTGATCCTTGTTCATTCTTCATCGTTCATTCTTCATTGATCATTGATCCTTGTTCATTCTTCATCGTTCATTCGTCATTGACCATTAATCCTTGTTCATTCTTCATCGTTCATTCTTCATCGTTCATTCTTCTTTGATCATTGATCCTTGTTCATTCTTCATCGTTCATTCGTCATTGACCATTGATCCTTGTTCATTCTTCATCGTTCATTCTTCATTGATCATTGATCCTTGTTCATTCTTCATTGATCATTGATTCTTGTTCATTCTTAATCGTTCATTCTTCATTGATCATTGATCCTTGTTCATTCTTCATCGTTCATTCGTCATTGACCATTAATCCTTCTTCATTCTTCATCGTTCATTCTTCATCGTTTATTCTTCTTTGATCATTGATGCTTGTTCATTCTTCATCGTTCATTCGTCATTGACCATTGATCTTTGTTCATTCTTCATCGTTCATTCGTCATTGACCATTAATCCTTGTTCATTCTTCATCGTTCATTCTTCATTGATCATTGATCCTTGTTCATTCTTCATCGTTCATTCGTCATTGATCATTGATCCTTGTTCATTCTTCATCGTTCATTCATCATTGACCATTAATCCTTGTTCATTCTTCATCGTTCATTTTTCATTAATCATTCATCCTTGTTCATTCTTCATCGTTCATTCTTCATTGATCATTGATCCTTGTTCATTCTTCATCGTTCATTCGTCATTGACCATTAATCCTTGTTTATTCTTCATCGTTCATTTTTCATTAATCATTGATCCTTGTTCATTCTTCATCGTTCATTCTTCATTGATCATTGATCCTTGTTCATTCTTCATCGTTCATTCGTCATTGACCATTAATCCTTGTTCATTCTTCATCGTTCATTCTTCATTGATCATTGATCCTTGTTCATTCTTTATCGTTCATTCTTCATTGATCATTGATCTTTGTTCATTCTTCATTGTTCATTCGTCATTGATCATTAATCCTTGTTCATTCTCCATCGTTCATTCTTTATTAATCATTGATCCTTGTTCATTCTTCATTGATCATTGATCCTTGTTCATTCTTCATCGTTCATTCGTCATTGATCATTGATCCTTGTTCATTCTTCATCGTTCATTCTTCATTGATGATTGATCCTCGTTCGTTCTTCATCGTTCATTCTTCATTGATCATTGATCCTTGTTCATTCTTCATCGTTTATTCGTCATTGACCATTGATCCTTGTTCATTCTTCATCGTTCATTCTTCATTGATCATTGATCATCGTTCATTCTTCATTGATAATTGATCCTTGTTCATTCTTCATCGTTCATTCTTCATTGATCATTGATCCTTGTTCATTCTTCATCGTTCATTCGTCATTGTCCATTGATCCTTGTTCATTCTTCATCGTTCATTCTTCATTGATCATTGATCCTTGTTCATTCTTCATCGTTCATTCGTCATTGACCATTGATCCTTGTTCATTCTTCATTGATCATTGATCCTTGTTCATTCTTCATCGTTCATTCTTCATTGATCATTGATCCTTGTTCATTCTTCATCGTTCATTCGTCATTGACCATTAATCCTTGTTCATTCTTCATCGTTCATTCTTCATCGTTCATTCTTCTTTGATCATTGATCCTTGTTCATTCTTCATCGTTCATTCGTCATTGACCATTGATCCTTGTTCATTCTTCATCGTTCATTCTTCATTGATCATTGATCCTTGTTCATTCTTCATTGATCATTGATTCTTGTTCATTCTTAATCGTTCATTCTTCATTGATCATTGATCCTTGTTCATTCTTCATCGTTCATTCGTCATTGACCATTAATCCTTCTTCATTCTTCATCGTTCATTCTTCATCGTTTATTCTTCTTTGATCATTGATGCTTGTTCATTCTTCATCGTTCATTCGTCATTGACCATTGATCTTTGTTCATTCTTCATCGTTCATTCGTCATTGACCATTAATCCTTGTTCATTCTTCATCGTTCATTCTTCATTGATCATTGATCCTTGTTCATTCTTCATCGTTCATTCGTCATTGATCATTGATCCTTGTTCATTCTTCATCGTTCATTCATCATTGACCATTAATCCTTGTTCATTCTTCATCGTTCATTTTTCATTAATCATTCATCCTTGTTCATTCTTCATCGTTCATTCTTCATTGATCATTGATCCTTGTTCATTCTTCATCGTTCATTCGTCATTGACCATTAATCCTTGTTTATTCTTCATCGTTCATTTTTCATTAATCATTGATCCTTGTTCATTCTTCATCGTTCATTCTTCATTGATCATTGATCCTTGTTCATTCTTCATCGTTCATTCGTCATTGACAATTAATCCTTGTTCATTCTTCATCGTTCATTCTTCATTGATCATTGATCCTTGTTCATTCTTCATCGTTCATTCTTCATTGATCATTGATCTTTGTTCATTCTTCATCGTTCATTCGTCATTGATCATTAATCCTTGTTCATTCTCCATCGTTTATTCTTTATTAATCATTGATCCTTGTTCATTCTTCATTGATCATTGATCCTTGTTCATTCTTCATCGTTCATTCGTCATTGATCATTGATCCTTGTTCATTCTTCATCGTTCATTCTTCATTGATGATTGATCCTCGTTCATTCTTCATCGTTCATTCTTCATTGATCATTGATCCTTGTTCATTCTTCATCGTTTATTCGTCATTGACCATTGATCCTTGTTCATTCTTCATCGTTCATTCTTCATTGATCATTGATCATCGTTCATTCTTCATTGATAATTGATCCTTGTTCATTCTTCATCATTCATTCTTCATTGATCATTGATCCTTGTTCATTCTTCATCGTTCATTCGTCATTGTCCATTGATCCTTGTTCATTCTTCATCGTTCATTCTTCATTGATCATTGATCCTTGTTCATTCTTCATCGTTCATTCGTCATTGACCATTGATCCTTGTTCATTCTTCATTGATCATTGATCCTTGTTCATTCTTCATCGTTCATTCTTCATTGATCATTGATCCTTGTTCATTCTTCATTGATCATTGATCCTTGTTCATTCTTAATCGTTCATTCTTCATTGATCATTGATCTTTGTTCATTCTTCATCATTCATTCGTCATTGATCATTAATCCTTGTTCATTCTCCATCGTTCATTCTTTATTAATCATTGATCCTTGTTCATTCTTCATTGATCATTGATCCTTGTTCATTCTTCATCGTTCATTCTTCATTGATGATTGATCCTTGTTCATTCTTCATCGTTTATTCTTCATTGATCATTGATCCTTGTTCATTCTTCATCGTTTATTCGTCATTGACCATTGATCCTTGTTCATTCTTCATCGTTCATTCTTCATTGATCATTGATCCTTGTTCATTCTTCATCGTTCATTCTTCATTGATCATTGATCCTTGTTCATTCTTCATTAATCATTGATCCTTGTTAATTCTTCATCGTTCATTCGTCATTGACCATTGATCCTTGTTCATTCTTCATCGTTCATTCTTCATTGATCATTGATCCTTGTTCATTCTTCATCGTTCATTCGTCATTGACCATTGATCCTTGTTCATTCTTCATTGATCATTGATCCTTGTTCATTCTTCATCGTTCATTCTTCATTGATCATTGATCCTTATTCATTCTTCATCGTTCATTCTTCATTGATGATTGATCCTTGTTCATTCTTCATCGTTCATTCTTCATTGATCATTGATCCTTGTTCATTCTTCATCGTTTATTCGTCATTGACCATTAATCCTTGTTCATTCTTCATCGTTCATTCTTCATTGATCATTGATCCTTGTTCATTCTTCATCGTTCTTTCTTCATTGATCATTGATCCTTGTTCATTCTTCATCGTTCATTCTTCATTGATTATTGATCCTTGTTCATTCTTCATCGTTCATTCGTCATTGACCATTGATCCTTGTTCATTCTTCATCGTTCATTCTTCATTGATCATTGATCCTTGTTCATTCTTCATCGTTCATTCGTCATTGACCATTGATCCTTGTTCATTCTTCACTGATCATTGATCCTTGTTCATTCTTCATCGTTCATTCTTCATTGATCATTGATCCTTGTTCATTCTTCATTGATCATTGATTCTTCTTCATTCTTAATCGTTCATTCTTCATTGATCATTGATCCTTGTTCATTCTTCATCGTTCATTCGTCATTGACCATTAATCCTTCTTCATTCTTCATCGTTCATTCTTCATCGTTGATTCTTCTTTGATCATTGATGCTTGTTCATTCTTCATCGTTCATTCGTCATTGACCATTGATCCTTGTTCATTCTTCATCGTTCATTCGTCATTGACCATTAATCCTTGTTCATTCTTCATCTTTCATTCTTCATTGATCATTGATCCTTGTTCATTCTTCATCGTTCATTCGTCATTGATCATTGATCCTTGTTCATTCTTCATCGTTCATTCATCATTGACCATTAATCCTTGTTCATTCTTCATCGTTCATTCTTCATTGATCATTGATCCTTATTCATTCTTCATCGTTCATTCTTCATTGATGATTGATCCTTGTTCATTCTTCATCGTTCATTCTTCATTGATCATTGATCCTTGTTCATTCTTCATCGTTTATTCGTCATTGACCATTAATCCTTGTTCATTCTTCATCGTTCATTCTTCATTGATCATTGATCCTTGTTCATTCTTCATCGTTCTTTCTTCATTGATCATTGATCCTTGTTCATTCTTCATCGTTCATTCTTCATTGATCATTGATCCTTGTTCATTCTTCATCGTTCATTCGTCATTGACCATTGATCCTTGTTCATTCTTCATCGTTCATTCTTCATTGATCATTGATCCTTGTTCATTCTTCATCGTTCATTCGTCATTGACCATTGATCCTTGTTCATTCTTCACTGATCATTGATCCTTGTTCATTCTTCATCGTTCATTCGTCATTGACCATTGATCCTTGTTCATTCTTCATTGATCATTGATCCTTGTTCATTCTTCATCGTTCATTCTTCATTGATCATTGATCCTTATTCATTCTTCATCGTTCATTCTTCATTGATGATTGATCCTTGTTCATTCTTCATCGTTCATTCTTCATTGATCATTGATCCTTGTTCATTCTTCATCGTTTATTCGTCATTGACCATTAATCCTTGTTCATTCTTCATCGTTCATTCTTCATTGATCATTGATCCTTGTTCATTCTTCATCGTTCTTTCTTCATTGATCATTGATCCTTGTTCATTCTTCATCGTTCATTCTTCATTGATTATTGATCCTTGTTCATTCTTCATCGTTCATTCGTCATTGACCATTGATCCTTGTTCATTCTTCATCGTTCATTCTTCATTGATCATTGATCCTTGTTCATTCTTCATCGTTCATTCGTCATTGACCATTGATCCTTGTTCATTCTTCACTGATCATTGATCCTTGTTCATTCTTCATCGTTCATTCTTCATTGATCATTGATCCTTGTTCATTCTTCATTGATCATTGATTCTTCTTCATTCTTAATCGTTCATTCTTCATTGATCATTGATCCTTGTTCATTCTTCATCGTTCATTCGTCATTGACCATTAATCCTTCTTCATTCTTCATCGTTCATTCTTCATCGTTGATTCTTCTTTGATCATTGATGCTTGTTCATTCTTCATCGTTCATTCGTCATTGACCATTGATCCTTGTTCATTCTTCATCGTTCATTCGTCATTGACCATTAATCCTTGTTCATTCTTCATCGTTCATTCTTCATTGATCATTGATCCTTGTTCATTCTTCATCGTTCATTCGTCATTGATCATTGATCCTTGTTCATTCTTCATCGTTCATTCATCATTGACCATTAATCCTTGTTCATTCTTCATCGTTCATTCTTCATTGATCATTGATCCTTATTCATTCTTCATCGTTCATTCTTCATTGATGATTGATCCTTGTTCATTCTTCATCGTTCATTCTTCATTGATCATTGATCCTTGTTCATTCTTCATCGTTTATTCGTCATTGACCATTAATCCTTGTTCATTCTTCATCGTTCATTCTTCATTGATCATTGATCCTTGTTCATTCTTCATCGTTCTTTCTTCATTGATCATTGATCCTTGTTCATTCTTCATCGTTCATTCTTCATTGATCATTGATCCTTGTTCATTCTTCATCGTTCATTCGTCATTGACCATTGATCCTTGTTCATTCTTCATCGTTCATTCTTCATTGATCATTGATCCTTGTTCATTCTTCATCGTTCATTCGTCATTGACCATTGATCCTTGTTCATTCTTCACTGATCATTGATCCTTGTTCATTCTTCATCGTTCATTCTTCATTGATCATTGATCCTTGTTCATTCTTCATTGATCATTGATTCTTGTTCATTCTTAATCGTTCATTCTTCATTGATCATTGATCCTTGTTCATTCTTCATCGTTCATTCGTCATTGACCATTAATCCTTCTTCATTCTTCATCGTTCATTCTTCATCGTTGATTCTTCTTTGATCATTGATGCTTGTTCATTCTTCATCGTTCATTCGTCATTGACCATTGATCCTTGTTCATTCTTCATCGTTCATTCGTCATTGACCATTAATCCTTGTTCATTCTTCATCGTTCATTCTTCATTGATCATTGATCCTTGTTCATTCTTCATCGTTCATTCGTCATTGATCATTGATCCTTGTTCATTCTTCATCGTTCATTCATCATTGACCATTAATCCTTGTTCATTCTTCATCGTTCATTTTTCATTAATCATTGATCCTTGTTCATTCTTCATCGTTCATTCTTCATTCATCATTGATTCTTGTTCATTCTTCATCGTTCATTCGTCATTGACCATTAATCCTTGTTCATTCTTCATCGTTCATTCTTCATTGATCATTGATCCTTGTTCATTCTTCATCGTTCATTCTTCATTGATCATTGATGCTTGTTCATTCTTCATCGTTCATTCGTCATTGACCATTAATCCTTGTTCATTCTTCATCGTTCATTCTTCATTGATCATTGATCCTTGCTCATTCTTCATCGTTCATTCGTCATTGATCATTGATCCTTGTTCATTCTTCATCATTCATTCGTCATTGACCATTAATCCTTGTTCATTCTTCATCGTTCATTCTTCATTGATCATTGATCCTTGTTCTTTCTTCATCGTTCATTCGTCATTGATCATTGATCCTTATTCATTCTTCATCGTTCATTCTTCATTGACCATTGATCCTTGTTCATTCTTCATTGATCATTGATCCTTGTTCATTCTTCATCGATCATTCTTCATTGATCATTTACCCTTGTTCATTCTTCATTGATCATTGATCCTTGTTCATTCTTAATCGTTCAATCTTCATTGATCATTGATCCTTGTTCATTCTTCATCGTTCATTCGTCATTGACCATTAATCCTTGTTCGTTCTTCATCGTTCATTTTTCATTATTCATTTTTCATTAATCATTGATCCTTGTTCAATTTTCATCGTTCATTCTTCATTGATCATTGATCCTTGTTCATTCTTCATCGTTCATTCGTCATTGACCATTAATCCTTGTTCATTCTTCATCGTTCATTCTTCATTGATCATTGATATTTGTTCATTCTTCATCGTTCATTCTTCATTGATCATTGATCTTTTTTCATTCTTCATCGTTCATTCGTCATTGATCATTATTCCTTGTTCATTCTCCATCGTTCATTCTTTATTAATCATTGATCCTTGTTCATTCTTCATTGATCATTGATCCTAGTTCATTCTTCATCGTTCATTCGTCTTTGATCATTGATCCTTGTTCATTCTTCATCGTTCATTCTTCATTGATGATTGATCCTTGTTCATTCTTCATCGTTCATTCTTCATTGATCATTGATCCTTGTTCATTCTTCATCGTTTATTCGTCATTGACCATTGATCCTTGTTCATTCTTCATCGTTCATTCTTCATTGATCATTGATCCTTGTTCATTCTTCATCGTTCATTCTTCATTGATCATTGATCCTTGTTCATTCTTCATCGTTTATTCTTCATTGATCAATGATCCTTGTTCATTCTTCATCGTTCATTCGTCATTGACCATTGATCCTTGTTCATTCTTCATCGTTCATTCTTCATTGATCATTGATCCTTGTTCATTCTTCATCGTTTATTCGTCATTGACCATTAATCCTTGTTCATTCTTCATCGTTCATTCTTCATTGATCATTGATCCTTGTTCATTCTTCATCGTTCTTTCTTCATTGATCATTGATCCTTGTTCATTCTTCATCGTTCATTCTTCATTGATCATTGATCCTTGTTCACTCTTCATCGTTCATTCGTCATTGACCATTGATCCTTGTTCATTCTTCATCGTTCATTCTTCATTGATCATTGATCCTTGTTCATTCTTCATCGTTCATTCGTCATTGACCATTGATCCTTGTTCATTCTTCATCGTTCATTCTTCATTGATCATTGATCCTTGTTCATTCTTCATTGATCATTGATTCTTGTTCATTCTTAATCGTTCATTCTTCATTGATCATTGATCCTTGTTCATTCTTCATCGTTCATTCGTCATTGACCATTAATCCTTCTTCATTCTTCATCGTTCATTCTTCATCGTTGATTCTTCTTTGATCATTGATGCTTGTTCATTCTTCATCGTTCATTCGTCATTGACCATTGATCCTTGTTCATTCTTCATCGTTCATTCGTCATTGACCATTAATCCTTGTTCATACTTCATCGTTCATTCTTCATTGATCATTGATCCTTGTTCATTCTTCATCGTTCATTCGTCATTGATCATTGATCCTTGTTCATTCTTCATCGTTCATTCATCATTGACCATTAATCCTTGTTCATTCTTCATCGTTCATTTTTCATTAATCATTCATCCTTGTTCATTCTTCATCGTTCATTCTTCATTGATCATTGATCCTTGTTCATTCTTCATCGTTCATTCGTCATTGACCATTAATCCTTGTTCATTCTTCATCGTTCATTTTTCATTAATCATTGATCCTTGTTCATTCTTCATCGTTCATTCTTCATTGATCATTGATCCTTGTTCATTCTTCATCGTTCATTCTTCATTGATCATTGATCTTTGTTCATTCTTCATCGTTCATTCGTCATTGATCATTAATCCTTGTTCATTCTCCATCGTTCATTCTTTATTAATCATTGATCCTTGTTCATTCTTCATTGATCATTGATCCTTGTTCATTCTTCATCGTTCATTCGTCATTGATCATTGATCCTTGTTCATTCTTCATCGTTAATTCTTCATTGATGATTGATCCTCGTTCATTCTTCATCGTTCATTCTTCATTGATCATTGATCCTTGTTCATTCTTCATCGTTTATTCGTCATTGACCATTGATCCTTGTTCATTCTTCATCGTTCATTCTTCATTGATCATTGATCCTTGTTCATTCTTCATCGTTCATTCTTCATTGATAATTGATCCTTGTTCATTCTTCATCGTTCATTCTTCATTGATCATTGATCCTTGTTCATTCTTCATCGTTCATTCGTCATTGTCCATTGATCCTTGTTCATTCTTCATCGTTCATTCTTCATTGATCATTGATCCTTGTTCATTCTTCATCGTTCATTCGTCATTGACCATTAATCCTTGTTCATTCTTCATCGTTCATTTTTCATTAATCATTCATCCTTGTTCATTCTTCATCGTTCATTCTTCATTGATCATTGATCCTTGTTCATTCTTCATCGTTCATTCGTCATTGACCATTAATCCTTGTTCATTCTTCATCGTTCATTCTTCATTGATCATTGATCCTTGTTCATTCTTCATCGTTCATTCTTCATTGATCATTGATGCTTGTTCATTCTTCATCGTTCATTCGTCATTGACCATTAATCTTTGTTCATTCTTCATCGTTCATTCTTCATTGATCATTGATCCTTGCTCATTCTTCATCGTTCATTCGTCATTGATCATTGATCCTTGTTCATTCTTCATCGTTCATTCGTCATTGACCATTAATCCTTGTTCATTCTTCATCGTTCATTCTTCATTGATCATTGATCCTTGTTCTTTCTTCATCGTTCATTCGTCATTGATCATTGATCCTTATTCATTCTTCATCATTCATTCTTCATTGACCATTGAACCTTGTTCATTCTTCATCGTTCATTCTTCATTGATCATTGATCCTTGTTCATTCTTCATCGTTCATTCGTCATTGACCATTAATCCTTGTTCATTCTTCATCGTTCATTTTTCATTAATCATTGATCCTTGTTCATTCTTCATCGTTCATTCTTCATTGATCATTGATCCTTGTTCATTCTTCATCGTTCATTCTTCATTGATCATTGATCTTTGTTCATTCTTCATCGTTCATTCGTCATTGATCATTAATCCTTGTTCATTCTCCATCGTTCATTCTTTATTAATCATTGATCCTTGTTCATTCTTCATTGATCATTGATCCTTGTTCATTCTTCATCGTTCATTCGTCATTGATCATTGATCCTTGTTCATTCTTCATCGTTAATTCTTCATTGATGATTGATCCTCGTTCATTCTTCATCGTTCATTCTTCATTGATCATTGATCCTTGTTCATTCTTCATCGTTTATTCGTCATTGACCATTGATCCTTGTTCATTCTTCATCGTTCATTCTTCATTGATCATTGATCCTTGTTCATTCTTCATCGTTCATTCTTCATTGATAATTGATCCTTGTTCATTCTTCATCGTTCATTCTTCATTGATCATTGATCCTTGTTCATTCTTCATCGTTCATTCGTCATTGTCCATTGATCCTTGTTCATTCTTCATCGTTCATTCTTCATTGATCATTGATCCTTGTTCATTCTTCATCGTTCATTCGTCATTGACCATTAATCCTTGTTCATTCTTCATCGTTCATTTTTCATTAATCATTCATCCTTGTTCATTCTTCATCGTTCATTCTTCATTGATCATTGATCCTTGTTCATTCTTCATCGTTCATTCGTCATTGACCATTAATCCTTGTTCATTCTTCATCGTTCATTCTTCATTGATCATTGATCCTTGTTCATTCTTCATCGTTCATTCTTCATTGATCATTGATGCTTGTTCATTCTTCATCGTTCATTCGTCATTGACCATTAATCTTTGTTCATTCTTCATCGTTCATTCTTCATTGATCATTGATCCTTGCTCATTCTTCATCGTTCATTCGTCATTGATCATTGATCCTTGTTCATTCTTCATCGTTCATTCGTCATTGACCATTAATCCTTGTTCATTCTTCATCGTTCATTCTTCATTGATCATTGATCCTTGTTCTTTCTTCATCGTTCATTCGTCATTGATCATTGATCCTTATTCATTCTTCATCATTCATTCTTCATTGACCATTGAACCTTGTTCATTCTTCATTGATCATTGATCCTTGTTCATTCTTCATCGTTCATTCTTCATTGATCATTTATCCTTGTTCATTCTTCATTGATCATTGATCCTTGTTCATTCTTAATCGTTCAATCTTCATTGATCATTGATCCTTGTTCATTCTTCATCGTTCATTCGTCATTGATCATTGATCCTTGTTCATTCTTCATCGTTCATTCTTCATTGATCATTGATCCTTGTTCATTCTTCATCGTTCATTCGTCATTGACCATTGATCCTTGTTCATTCTTCATCGTTCATTCTTCATTGATCATTGATCCTTGTTCATTCTTCATCGTTCATTCGTCATTGACCATTGATCCTTGTTCATTCTTCATTGCTCATTGATCCTTGTTCATTCTTCATCGTTCATTCTTCATTGATCATTGATCCTTGTTCATTCTTCATTGATCATTGATCCTTGCTCATTCTTCATCGTTCATTCGTCATTGATCATTGATCCTTGTTCATTCTTCATCGTTCATTCGTCATTGACCATTAATCCTTGTTCATTCTTCATCGTTCATTCATCATTGATCATTGATCCTTGTTCTTTCTTCATCGTTCATTCGTCATTGATCATTGATCCTTATTCATTCTTCATCGTTCATTCTTCATTGACCATTGATCCTTGTTCATTCTTCATTGATCATTGATCCTTGTTCATTCTTCATCGTTCATTCTTCATTGATCATTTATCCTTGTTCATTCTTCATTGATCATTGATCCTTATTCATTCTTAATCGTTCAATCTTCATTGATCATTGATCCTTGTTCATTCTTCATCGTTCATTCGTCATTGACCATTAATCCTTGTTCATTCTTCATCGTTCATTTTTCATTAATCATTGATCCTTGTTCATTCTTCATCGTTCATTCTTCATTGATCATTGATCCTTGTTCATTCTTCATCGTTCATTCGTCATTGACCATTAATCCTTGTTCATTCTTCATCGTTCATTCTTAATTGATCATTGATATTTGTTCATTCTTCATCGTTCATTCTTCATTGATCATTGATCTTTGTTCATTCTTCATCGTTCCTTCGTCATTGATCATTATTCCTTGTTCATTCTTCATCGTTCATTCTTTATTAATCATTGATCCTTGTTCATTCTTCATTGATCATTGATCCTTGTTCATTCTTCATCGTTCATTCGTCATTGACCATTAATCCTTGTTCATTCTTCATCGTTCATTTTTCATTAATCATTGATCCTTGTTCATTCTTCATTGATCATTGATTCTTGTTCATTCTTCATCGTTCATTCGTCATTGACCATTAATCCTTGTTCATTCTTCATCGTTCATTCTTCATTGATCATTGATCCTTGTTCATTCTTCATCGTTCATTCTTCATTGATCATTGATGCTTGTTCATTCTTCATCGTTCATTCGTCATTGACCATTAATCTTTGTTCATTCTTCATCGTTCATTCTTCATTGATCATTGATCCTTGCTCATTCTTCATCGTTCATTCGTCATTGATCATTGATCCTTGTTCATTCTTCATCGTTCATTCGTCATTGACCATTAATCCTTGTTCATTCTTCCTCGTTCATTCTTCATTGATCATTGATCCTTGTTCTTTCTTCATCGTTCATTCGTCATTGATCATTGATCCTTATTCATTCTTCATCATTCATTCTTCATTGACCATTGATCCTTGTTCATTCTTCATTGATCATTGATCCTTGTTCATTCTTCATCGTTCATTCTTCATTGATCATTTATCCTTGTTCATTCTTCATTGATCATTGATCCTTGTTCATTCTTAATCGTTCAATCTTCATTGATCATTGATCCTTGTTCATTCATCATCGTTCATTCGTCATTGACCATTAATCCTTGTTCATTCTTCATCGTTCATTCTTCATAGTTCATTCTTCTTTGATCAGTGATCCTTGTTCATTCTTCATCGTTCATTCGTCATTGACCATTGATCCTTGTTCATTCTTCATCGTTCATTCGTCATTGACCATTAATCCTTGTTCATTCTTCATTGATCATTGATCCCTGTTCATTCTTCATCGTTCATTCGTCATTGATCATTGATCCTTGTTCATTCTTCATCGTTCATTCGTCATTGACCATTAATCCTTGTTCATTCTTCATTGTTCATTTTTCATTAATCATTGATCCTTGTTCATTCTTCATCGTTCATTCTTCATTGATCATTGATCCTTGTTCATTCTTCATCGTTCATTCGTCATTGACCATTGATCCTTGTTCATTCTTCATCGTTCATTCTTCATTGATCATTGATCCTAGTTCATTCTTCATCGTTCTATCTTCATTGATCATTGATCCTTGTTCATTCTTCATCGTTAGTTCGTCATTGATCATTGATCCTTGTTCATTCTTCATCGTTCATTCTTCATTGATGATTGATCCTTGTTCATTCTTCATCGTTCATTCTTCATTGATCATTGATCCTTGTTCATTCTTCATCGTTTATTTGTCATTGACCATTGATCCTTGTTAATTCTTCATCCTTCATTCTTCATTGATCATTGATCCTTGTTCATTCTTCATCGTTCATTCGTTATTGACCATTGATCCTTGTTCATTCTTCATCGTTCATTCTTCATTGATCATTGATCCTTGTTCATTCTTCATCGTTCATTCGTCAATGACCATTGATCCTTGTTCATTCTTCATTGATCATTGATCCTTGTTCATTCTTCATCGTTCATTCTTCATTGATCATTGATCCTTGTTCATTCTTCATTGATCATTGATCCTTGTTCATTCTTAATCGTTCATTCTTCATTAATCATTGATCCTTGTTCATTCTTCATCGTTCATTCGTCATTGACCATTAATCCTTCTTCATTCTTCATCGTTCATTCTTCATCGTTGATTCTTCTTTGATCATTGATCCTTGTTCATTCTTCATCGTTCATTCGTCATTGACCATTGATCCTTGTTCATTCTTCATCGTTCATTCGTCATTGACCATTAATCCTTGTTCATTCTTCATCGTTCATTCTTCATTGATCATTGATCCTTGTTCATTCTTCATCGTTCATTCGTCATTGATCATTGATCCTTGTTCATTCTTCATCGTTCATTCATCATTGACCATTAATCCTTGTTCATTCTTCATCGTTCATTTTACATTAATCATTGATCCTTGTTCATTCTTCATCGTTCATTCTTCATTGATCATTGATCCTTGTTCATTCTTCATCGTTCATTCGTCATTGACCATTAATCCTTGTTCATTCTTCATCGTTCATTCTTCATTGATCATTGATATTTGTTCATTCTTCATCGTTCATTCTTCATTGATCATTGATCCTTGTTCATTCTTCATCGTTCATTCGTCATTGACCATTAATCCTTGTTCATTCTTCATCGTTCATTCTTCATTGATCATTGATATTTGTTCATTCTTCATCGTTCATTCTTCATTGATCATTGATCTTTGTTCATTCTTCATCGTTCATTCGTCATTGATCATTATTCCTTGTTCATTCTCCATCGTTCATTCTTTATTAATCATTGATCCTTGTTCATTCTTCATTGATCATTGATCCTAGTTCATTCTTCATCGTTCATTCGTCATTGATCATTGATCCTTGTTCATTCTTCATCGTTCATTCTTCATTGATGATTGATCCTTGTTCATTCTTCATCGTTCATTCTTCATTGATCATTGATCCTTGTTCATTCTTCATCGTTTATTCGTCATTGACCATTGATCCTTTTTCATTCTTCATCGTTCATTCTTCATTGATCATTGATCCTTGTTCATTCTTCATCGTTCATTCTTCATTGATCATGGATCCTTGTTCATTCTTCATCGTTCATTCTTCATTGATCATTGATCCTTGTTCATTCTTCATCGTTCATTCGTCATTGACCATTGATCCTTGTTCATTCTTCATCGTTCATTCTTCATTGATCATTGATCCTTGTTCATTCTTCATCGTTCATTCGTCATTGACCATTGATCCTTGTTCATTCTTCATTGCTCATTGATCCTTGTTCATTCTTCATCGTTCATTCTTCATTGATCATTGATCCTTGTTCATTCTTCATTGATCATTGATCCTTGCTCATTCTTCATCGTTCATTCGTCATTGATCATTGATCCTTGTTCATTCTTCATCGTTCATTCGTCATTGACCATTAATCCTTGTTCATTCTTCATCGTTCATTCATCATTGATCATTGATCCTTGTTCTTTATTCATCGTTCATTCGTCATTGATCATTGATCCTTATTCATTCTTCATCGTTCATTCTTCATTGACCATTGATCCTTGTTCATTCTTCATTGATCATTGATCCTTGTTCATTCTTCATCGTTCATTCTTCATTGATCATTTATCCTTGTTCATTCTTCATTGATCATTGATCCTTATTCATTCTTAATCGTTCAATCTTCATTGATCATTGATCCTTGTTCATTCTTCATCGTTCATTCGTCATTGACCATTAATCCTTGTTCATTCTTCATCGTTCATTTTTCATTAATCATTGATCCTTGTTCATTCTTCATCGTTCAATCTTCATTGATCATTGATCCTTGTTCATTCTTCATCGTTCATTCTTCATTGATCATTGATATTTGTTCATTCTTCATCGTTCATTCTTCATTGATCATTGATCTTTGTTCATTCTTCATCGTTCCTTCGTCATTGATCATTATTCCTTGTTCATTCTTCATCGTTCATTCTTTATTAATCATTGATCCTTGTTCATTCTTCATTGATCATTGATCCTTGTTCATTCTTCATCGTTCATTCGTCATTGACCATTAATCCTTGTTCATTCTTCATCGTTCATTTTTCATTAATCATTGATCCTTGTTCATTCTTCATTGATCATTGATTCTTGTTCATTCTTCATCGTTCATTCGTCATTGACCATTAATCCTTGTTCATTCTTCATCGTTCATTCTTCATTGATCATTGATCCTTGTTCGTTCTTCATCGTTCATTCTTCATTGATCATTGATGCTTGTTCATTCTTCATCGTTCATTCGTCATTGACCATTAATCTTTGTTCATTCTTCATCGTTCATTCTTCATTGATCATTGATCCTTGCTCATTCTTCATCGTTCATTCGTCATTGATCATTGATCCTTGTTCATTCTTCATCGTTCATTCGTCATTGACGATTAATCCTTGTTCATTCTTCATCGTTCATTCTTCATTGATCATTGATCCTTGTTCTTTCTTCATCGTTCATTCGTCATTGATCATTGATCCTTATTCATTCTTCATCATTCATTCTTCATTGACCATTGATCCTTGTTCATTCTTCATTGATCATTGATCCTTGTTCATTCTTCATCGTTCATTCTTCATTGATCATTTATCCTTGTTCATTCTTCATTGATCATTGATCCTTGTTCATTCTTAATCGTTCAATCTTCATTGATCATTGATCCTTGTTCATTCTTCATCGTTCATTCGTCATTGACCATTAATCCTTGTTCATTCTTCATCGTTCATTCTTCATAGTTCATTCTTCTTTGATCAGTGATCCTTGTTCATTCTTCTTCGTTCATTCGTCATTGACCATTGATCCTTGTTCATTCTTCATCGTTCATTCGTCATTGACCATTAATCCTTGTTCATTCTTCATTGATCATTGATCCCTGTTCATTCTTCAACGTTCATTCGTCATTGATCATTGATCCTTGTTCATTCTTCATCGTTTATTCGTCATTGACAAATAATCCTTGTTCATTCTTCATTGTTCATTTTTCATTAATCATTGATCCTTGTTCATTCTTCATCGTTCATTCTTCATTGATCATTGATCCTTGTTCATTCTTCATCGTTCATTCGTCATTGACCATTGATCCTTGTTCATTCTTCATCGTTCATTCTTCATTGATCATTGATCCTAGTTCATTCTTCATCGTTCTATCTTCATTGATCATTGATCCTTGTTCATTCTTCATCGTTAGTTCGTCATTGATCATTGATCCTTGTTCATTCTTCATCGTTCATTCTTCATTGATGATTGATCCTTGTTCATTCTTCATCGTTCATTCTTCATTGATCATTGATCCTTGTTCATTCTTTATCGTTTATTTGTCATTGACCATTGATCCTTGTTCATTCTTCATCGTTCATTCTTCATTGATCATTGATCCTTGTTCATTCTTCATCGTTCATTCTTCATTGATCATTGATCCTTGTTCATTCTTCATCGTTCATTCTTCATTGATCATTGATCCTTGTTCATTCTTCATCGTTCATTCGTCATTGACCATTGATCCTTGTTCATTCTTCATCGTTCATTCTTCATTGATCATTGATCCTTGTTCATTCTTCATCGTTCATTCGTCATTGACCATTGATCCTTGTTCATTCTTCATTGATCATTGATCCTTGTTCATTCTTCATCGTTCATTCTTCATTGATCATTGATCCTTGTTCATTCTTCATTGATCATTGATCCTTGTTCATTCTTAATCGTTCATTCTTCATTAATCATTGATCCTTGTTCATTCTTCATCGTTCATTCGTCATTGACCATTAATCCTTCTTCATTCTTCATCGTTCATTCTTCATCGTTGATTCTTCTTTGATCATTGATCCTTGTTCATTCTTCATCGTTCATTCGTCATTGACCATTGATCCTTGTTCATTCTTCATCGTTCATTCGTCATTGACCATTAATCCTTGTTCATTCTTCATCGTTCATTCTTCATTGATCATTGATCCTTGTTCATTCTTCATCGTTCATTCGTCATTGATCATTGATCCTTGTTCATTCTTCATCGTTCATTCATCATTGACCATTAATCCTTGTTCATTCTTCATCGTTCATTTTACATTAATCATTGATCCTTGTTCATTCTTCATCGTTCATTCTTCACTGATCATTGATCCTTGTTCATTCTTCATCGTTCATTCGTCATTGACCATTAATGCTTGTTCATTCTTCATCGTTCATTTTTCATTAATCATTGATCCTTGTTCATTCTTCATCGTTCATTCTTCATTGATCATTGATCCTTGTTCATTCTTCATCGTTCATTCGTCATTGACCATTAATCCTTGTTCATTCTTCATCGTTCATTCTTCATTGATCATTGATCCTTGTTCATTCTTCATCGTTCATTCTTCATTGATAATTGATCTTTGTTCATTCTTCATCGTTCATTCGTCATTGATCATTAATCCTTGTTCATTCTCCATCGTTCATTCTTTATTAATCATTGATCCTTATTCATTCTTCATTGATCATTGATCCTTGTTCATTCTTCATCGTTCATTCGTCATTGATCATTGATCCTTGTTCATTCTTCATCGTTCATTCTTCATTGATGATTGATCCTTGTTCATTCTTCATCGTTCATTCTTCATTGATCATTGATCCTTGTTCATTCTTCATCGTTTATTCGTCATTGACCATTGATCCTTGTTCATTCTTCATCGTTCATTCTTCATTGATCATTGATCCTTGTTCATTCTTCATCGTTCATTCTTCATTGAGCATTGATCCTTGTTCATTCTTCATCGTTCATTCTTCATTAATCATTAATCCTTGTTCATTCTTCATCGTTCATTCGTCATTGACCATTGATCCTTGTTCATTCTTCATCGTTCATTCTTCATTGATCATTGATCCTTGTTCATTCTTCATCGTTCATTCGTCATTGACCATTGATCCTTGTTCATTCTTCATTGATCATTGATCCTTGTTCATTCTTCATCGTTCATTCTTCATTGATCATTGATCTTTGTTCATTCTTCATTGATCATTGATCCTTGTTCATTCTTAATCGTTCATTCTTCATTGATCATTGATCCTTGTTCATTCTTCATCGTTCATTCGTCATTGACCATTAATCCTTCTTCATTCTTCATCGTTCATTCTTCATCGTTGATTCTTCTTTGATCATTGATCCTTGTTCATTCTTCATCGTTCATTCGTCATTGACCATTGATCCTTGTTCATTCTTCATCGTTCATTCGTCATTGACCATTAATCCTTGTTCATTCTTCATCGTTCATTCTTCATTGATCATTGATCCTTGTTCATTCTTCATCGTTCATTCGTCATTGATCATTGATCCTTGTTCATTCTTCATCGTTCATTCATCATTGACCATTAATCCTTGTTCATTCTTCATCGTTCATTTTTCATTAATCATTGATCCTTGTTCATTCTTCATCGTTCATTCTTCATTGATCATTGATTCTTGTTCATTCTTCATCGTTCATTCGTCATTGACCATTAATCCTTGTTCATTCTTCATCGTTCATTCTTCATTGATCATTGATCCTTGTTCATTCTTCATCGTTCATTCTTCATTGATCATTGATGCTTGTTCATTCTTCATCGTTCATTCGTCATTGACCATTAATCCTTGTTCATTCTTCATCGTTCATTCTTCATTGATCATTGATCCTTGCTCATTCTTCATCGTTCATTCGTCATTGATCATTGATCCTTGTTCATTCTTCATCGTTCATTCGTCATTGACCATTAATCCTTGTTCATTCTTCATCGTTCATTCTTCATTGATCATTGATCCTTGTACTTTCTTCATCGTTCATTCGTCATTGATCATTGATCCTTATTCATTCTTCATCGTTCATTCTTCATTGACCATTGATCCTTGTTCATTCTTCATTGATCATTGATCCTTGTTCATTCTTCATCGTTCATTCTTCATTGATCATTTATCCTTGTTCATTCTTCATTGATCATTGATCCTTGTTCATTCTTAATCGTTCAATCTTCATTGATCATTGATCCTTGTTCATTCTTCATCGTTCATTCGTCATTGACCATTAATCCTTGTTCATTCTTCATCGTTCATTCTTCATCGTTCATTCTTCTTTGATCATTGATCCTTGTTCATTCTTCATCGTTCATTCGTCATTGACCATTGATCCTTGTTCAATCTTCATCGTTCATTCGTCATTGACCATTAATCCTTGTTCATTCTTCATTGATCATTGATCCTTGTTCATTCTTCAACGTTCATTCGTCATTGATCATTGATCCTTGTTCATTCTTCATCGTTCATTCGTCATTGACCATTAATCCTTGTTCATTCTTCATCGTTCATTTTTCATTAATCATTGATCCTTGTTCATTCTTCATCGTTCATTCTTCATTGATCATTGATCCTTGTTCATTCTTCATCGTTCATTCGTCATTGACCATTGATCCTTGTTCATTCTTCATCGTTCATTCTTCATTGATCATTGATCCTAGTTCATTCTTCATCGTTCTATCTTCATTGATCATTGATGCTTGTTCATTCTTCATCGTTCATTCTTCATTGATCATTGATCCTTGTTCAATCTTCATCGTTCATTCTTCATTGATCATTGATCTTTGTTCATTCTTCATCGTTCATTCTTCATTTATCATTGATCCTTGTTCATTCTTCATCGTTCATTCGTCATTGACCATTGATCCTTGTTCATTCTTCATCGTTCATTCTTCATTGATCATTGATCCTTGTTCATTCTTCATCGTTCATTCGTCATTGACCATTGATCCTTGTTCATTCTTCATTGATCATTGATCCTTGTTCATTCTTCATCGTTCATTCTTCATTGATCATTGATCTTTGTTCATTCTTCATCGTTCATTCGTCATTGATCATTGATCCTTGTTCATTCTTCATCGTTCATTCTTTATTGATCATTGATCCTTGTTCATTCTTCATTGATCATTGATCCTTTTTCATTCTTCATCGTTCATTCTTCATTGATCATTGATCCTTGTTCATTCTTAATCGTTCATTCTTCATTGATCATTGATCCTTGTTCATTCTTCATCATTCATTCGTCATTGACCATTGATCCTTGTTCATTCTTCATAGTTTATTCTTCATTGAACAATTATCCTTGTTCATTCTTCATCGTTCATTCGTCATTGACCATTGATCCTTGTTCATTCTTCATTGATCATTGATCCTTGTTCATTCTTCATCGTTCATTCTTCATTGATCATTGATCCTTGTTTATTCTTCATTGATCATTGATCCTTGTTCATTCTTAATCGTTCATTCTTCATTGATCATTGATCCTTGTTCATTCTTCATCGTTCATTCGTCATTGACCATTAATCCTTGTTCATTCTTCATCGTTCATTCTTCATCGTTCATTCTTCTTTGATCATTGATCCTTGTTCATTCTTCATCGTTCATTCGTCATTGACCATTGATCCTTGTTCATTCTTCATCGTTCATTCGTCATTGACCATTAATCCTTGTTCATTCTTCATCGTTCATTCTTCATTGATCATTGATCCTTGTTCATTCTTCATCGTTCATTCTTCATTGATCATTGATCCTTGTTCATTCTTCATCATTCATTCGTCATTGACCATTAATCCTTGTTCATTCTTCATCGTTCATTTTTCATTAATCATTGATCCTTGTTCATTCTTCATCGTTCATTCTTCATTGATCATTGATCCTTGTTCATTCTTCATCGTTCATTCGTCATTGACCATTAATCCTTGTTCATTCTTCATCGTTCATTCTTCATTGATCATTGATCCTTGTTCATTCTTCATCGTTCATTCTTCATTGATCATTGATGCTTGTTCATTCTTCATCGTTCATTCGTCATTGACCATTAATCCTTGTTCATTCTTCATCGTTCATTCTTCATTGATCATTGATCCTTGTTCATTCTTCATCGTTCATTCGTCATTGATCATTGATCCTTGTTCATTCTTCATCGTTCATTCGTCATTGACCATTAATCCTTGTTCATTCTTCATCGTTCATTCTTCATTGATCATTGATCCTTGTTCTTTCTTCATCGTTCATTCGTCATTGATCATTGATCCATGTTCATTCTTCATCGTTCTATCTTCATTGATCATTGATGCTTGTTCATTCTTCATCGTTCATTCTTCATTGATCATTGATCCTTGTTCATTCTTCATTGTTCATTCTTCATTGATCATTGATCTTTGTTCATTCTTCATCGTTCATTCGTCATTGATCATTGATCCTTGTTCATTCTTCATCGTTCATTCTTCATTGATCATTGATCCTTGTTCATTCTTCATCGTTCATTCTTCATTGACCATTGATCCTTGTTCATTCTTCATTGATCATTGATCCTTGTTCATTCTTCATCGTTCATTCTTCATTGATCATTTATCCTTGTTCATTCTTCATCGTTCATTCGTCATTGACCATTGATCCTTGTTCATTCTTCATCGTTCATTCTTCATTGATCATTGATCCTAGTTCATTCTTCATCGTTCTATCTTCATTGATCATTGACGCTTGTTCATTCTTCATCGTTCATTCTTCATTGATCATTGATCCTTGTTCATTCTTCATCGTTCATTCTTCATTGATCATTGATCTTTGTTCATTCTTCATCGTTCATTCTTCTTTGATCATTGATCCTTGTTCATTCTTCATCGTTCATTCGTCATTGACCATTGATCCTTGTTCATTCTTCATCGTTCATTCTTCATTGATCATTGATCCTTGTTCATTCTTCATCGTTCATTCGTCATTGACCATTGATCCTTGTTCATTCTTCATTGATCATTGATCCTTGTTCATTCTTCATCGTTCATTCTTCATTGATCATTTATCCTTGTTCATTCTTCATCGTTCATTCGTCATTGACCATTGATCCTTGTTCATTCTTCATCGTTCATTCTTCATTGATCATTGATCCTAGTTCATTCTTCATCGTTCTATCTTCATTGATCATTGATGCTTGTTCATTCTTCATCGTTCATTCTTCATTGATCATTGATCCTTGTTCATTCTTCATCGTTCATTCTTCATTGATCATTGATCTTTGTTCATTCTTCATCGTTCATTCTTCATTGATCATTGATCCTTGTTCATTCTTCATCGTTCATTCGTCATTGACCATTGATCCTTGTTCATTCTTCATCGTTCATTCTTCATTGATCGTTGATCCTTGTTCATTCTTCATCGTTCATTCTTCATTGATCATTGATCCTTGTTCATTCTTCATCGTTCATTCGTCATTGACCATTAATCCTTGTTCATTCTTCATCGTTCATTTTTCATTAATCATTGATCCTTGTTCATTCTTCATCGTTCATTCTTCACTGATCATTGATCCTTGTTCATTCTTCATCGTTTATTCGTCATTGACCATTAATCCTTGTTCATTCTTCATCGTTCATTCTTCATTGATCATTGATCCTTGTTCATTCTTCATCGTTCATTCTTCATTGATCATTGATGCTTGTTCATTCTTCATCGTTCATTCGTCATTGACCATTAATCCTTGTTCATTCTTCATCGTTCATTCTTCATTGATCATTGATCCTTGCTCATTCTTCATCGTTCATTCGTCATTAATCATTGATCCTTGTTCATTCTTCATCGTTCATTCTTCATTGATCATTGATCCTAGTTCATTCTTCATCGTTCTATCTTCATTGATCATTGATGCTTGTTCATTCTTCATCGTTCATTCTTCATTGATCATTGATCCTTGTTCATTCTTCATCGTTCATTCTTCATTGATCATTGATCTTTGTTCATTCTTCATCGTTCATTCTTCATTGATCATTGATCCTTGTTCATTCTTCATCGTTCATTCGTCATTGACCATTGATCCTTGTTCATTCTTCATCGTTCATTCTTCATTGATCATTGATCCTTGTTCATTCTTCATCGTTCATTCGTCATTGACCATTAATCCTTGTTCATTCTTCATCGTTCATTTTTCATTAATCATTGATCCTTGTTCATTCTTCATCGTTCATTCTTCACTGATCATTGATCCTTGTTCTTTCTTCATCGTTTATTCGTCATTCACCATTAATCCTTGTTCAATCTTCATCGTTCATTCTTCATTGATCATTGATCCTTGTTCATTCTTCATCGTTCATTCTTCATTGATCATTGATGCTTGTTCATTCTTCATCGTTCATTCGTCATTGACCATTAATCCTTGTTCATTCTTCATCGTTCATTCTTCATTGATCATTGATCCTTGCTCATTCTTCATCGTTCATTCGTCATTGATCATTGATCCTTGTTCATTCTTCATCATTCATTCGTCATTGACCATTAATCCTTGTTCATTCTTCATCGTTCATTCTTCATTGATCATTGATCCTTGTTCTTTCTTCATCGTTCATTCGTCATTGATCATTGATCCTTATTCATTCTTCATCGTTCATTCTTCATTGAACATTGATCCTTGTTCATTCTTCATTGATCATTGATCCTTGTTCATTCTTCATCGTTCATTCTTCATTGATCATTTACCCTTGTTCATTCTTCATTGATCATTGATCCTTGTTCATTCTTAATCGTTCAATCTTCATTGATCATTGATCCTTGTTCATTCTTCATCGTTCATTCGTCATTGACCATTAATCCTTGTTCGTTCTTCATCGTTCATTTTTCATTAATCATTGATCCTTGTTCAATTTTCATCGTTCATTCTTCATTGATCATTGATCCTTGTTCATTCTTCATCGTTCATTCGTCATTGACCATTAATCCTTGTTCATTCTTCATCGTTCATTCTTCATTGATCATTGATATTTGTTCATTCTTCATCGTTCATTCTTCATTGATCATTGATCTTTTTTCATTCTTCATCGTTCATTCGTCATTGATCATTATTCCTTGTTCATTCTCCATCGTTCATTCTTTATTAATCATTGATCCTTGTTCATTCTTCATTGATCATTGATCCTAGTTCATTCTTCATCGTTCATTCGTCTTTGATCATTGATCCTTATTCATTCTTCATCGTTCATTCTTTATTGATGATTGATCCTTGTTCATTCTTCATCGTTCATTCTTCATTGATCATTGATCCTTGTTCATTCTTCATCGTTTATTCGTCATTGACCATTGATCCTTGTTCATTCTTCATCGTTCATTCTTCATTGATCATTGATCCTTGTTCATTCTTCATCGTTCATTCTTCATTGATCATTGATCCTTGTTCATTCTTCATCGTTTATTCTTCATTGATCATTGATCCTTGTTCATTCTTCATCGTTCATTCGTCATTGACCATTGATCCTTGTTCATTCTTCATCGTTCATTCTTCATTGATCATTGATCCTTGTTCATTCTTCATCGTTTATTCGTCATTGACCATTAATCCTTGTTCATTCTTCATCGTTCATTCTTCATTGATCATTGATCCTTGTTCATTCTTCATCGTTCTTTCTTCATTGATCATTGATCCTTGTTCATTCTTCATCGTTCATTCTTCATTGATCATTGATCCTTGTTCACTCTTCATCGTTCATTCGTCATTGACCATTGATCCTTGTTCATTCTTCATCGTTCATTCTTCATTGACCATTGATCCTTGTTCATTCTTCATTGATCATTTATCCTTGTTCATTCTTCATTGATCATTGATCCTTGTTCATTCTTAATCGTTCAATCTTCATTGATCATTGATCCTTGTTCATTCTTCATCGTTCATTCGTCATTGACCATTAATCCTTGTTCATTCTTCATCGTTCATTCTTCATCGTTCATTCTTCTTTGATCATTGATCCTTGTTCATTCTTCATCGTTCATTCGTCATTGACCATTGATCCTTGTTCAATCTTCATCGTTCATTCGTCATTGACCATTAATCCTTGTTCATTCTTCATTGATCATTGATCCTTGTTCATTCTTCAACGTTCATTCGTCATTGATCATTGATCCTTGTTCATTCTTCATCGTTCATTCGTCATTGACCATTAATCCTTGTTCATTCTTCATCGTTCATTTTTCATTAATCATTGATCCTTGTTCATTCTTCGTCGTTCATTCTTCATTGATCATTGATCCTTGTTCATTCTTCATCGTTCATTCGTCATTGACCATTGAACCTTGTTCATTCTTCATCGTTCATTCTTCATTGATCATTGATCCTAGTTCATTCTTCATCGTTCTATCTTCATTGATCATTGATGCTTGTTCATTCTTCATCGTTCATTCTTCATTGATCATTGATCCTTGTTCAATCTTCATCGTTCATTCTTCATTGATCATTGATCTTTGTTCATTCTTCATCGTTCATTCTTCATTTATCATTGATCCTTGTTCATTCTTCATCGTTCATTCGTCATTGACCATTGATCCTTGTTCATTCTTCATCGTTCATTCTTCATTGATCATTGATCCTTGTTCATTCTTCATCGTTCATTCGTCATTGACCATTGATCCTTGTTCATTCTTCATTGATCATTGATCCTTGTTCATTCTTCATCGTTCATTCTTCATTGATCATTGATCTTTGTTCATTCTTCATCGTTCATTCGTCATTGATCATTGATCCTTGTTCATTCTTCATCGTTCATTCTTTATTGATCATTGATCCTTGTTCATTCTTCATTGATCATTGATCCTTTTTCATTCTTCATCGTTCATTCTTCATTGATCATTGATCCTTGTTCATTCTTAATCGTTCATTCTTCATTGATCATTGATCCTTGTTCATTCTTCATCATTCATTCGTCATTGACCATTGATCCTTGTTCATTCTTCATCGTTTATTCTTCATTGAACATTGATCCTTGTTCATTCTTCATCGTTCATTCGTCATTGACCATTGATCCTTGTTCATTCTTCATTGATCATTGATCCTTGTTCATTCTTCATCGTTCATTCTTCATTGATCATTGATCCTTGTTTATTCTTCATTGATCATTGATCCTTGTTCATTCTTAATCGTTCATTCTTCATTGATCATTGATCCTTGTTCATTCTTCATCGTTCATTCGTCATTGACCATTAATCCTTGTTCATTCTTCATCGTTCATTCTTCATCGTTCATTCTTCTTTGATCATTGATCCTTGTTCATTCTTCATCGTTCATTCGTCATTGACCATTGATCCTTGTTCATTCTTCATCGTTCATTCGTCATTGACCATTAATCCTTGTTCATTCTTCATCGTTCATTCTTCATTGATCATTGATCCTTGTTCATTCTTCATCGTTCATTCTTCATTGATCATTGATCCTTGTTCATTCTTCATCATTCATTCGTCATTGACCATTAATCCTTGTTCATTCTTCATCGTTCATTTTTCATTAATCATTGATCCTTGTTCATTCTTCATCGTTCATTCTTCATTGATCATTGATCCTTGTTCATTCTTCATCGTTCATTCGTCATTGACCATTAATCCTTGTTCATTCTTCATCGTTCATTCTTCATTGATCATTGATCCTTGTTCATTCTTCATCGTTCATTCTTCATTGATCATTGATGCTTGTTCATTCTTCATCGTTCATTCGTCATTGACCATTAATCCTTGTTCATTCTTCATCGTTCATTCTTCATTGATCATTGATCCTTGTTCATTCTTCATCGTTCATTCGTCATTGATCATTGATCCTTGTTCATTCTTCATCGTTCATTCGTCATTGACCATTAATCCTTGTTCATTCTTCATCGTTCATTCTTCATTGATCATTGATCCTTGTTCTTTCTTCATCGTTCATTCGTCATTGATCATTGATCCATGTTCATTCTTCATCGTTCTATCTTCATTGATCATTGATGCTTGTTCATTCTTCATCGTTCATTCTTCATTGATCATTGATCCTTGTTCATTCTTCATCGTTCATTCTTCATTGATCATTGATCTTTGTTCATTCTTCATCGTTCATTCGTCATTGATCATTGATCCTTGTTCATTCTTCATCGTTTATTCTTTATTGATCATTGATCCTTGTTGATTCTTCATCGTTCATTCTTCATCGTTCATTCTTCATTGATCATTGATCCTTGTTCATTCTTCATCGTTCATTCTTCATTGACCATTGATCCTTGTTCATTCTTCATTGATCATTGATCCTTGTTCATTCTTCATCGTTCATTCTTCATTGATCATTTATCCTTGTTCATTCTTCATCGTTCATTCGTCATTGACCATTGATCCTTGTTCATTCTTCATCGTTCATTCTTCATTGATCATTGATCCTAGTTCATTCTTCATCGTTCTATCTTCATTGATCATTGACGCTTGTTCATTCTTCATCGTTCATTCTTCATTGATCATTGATCCTTGTTCATTCTTCATCGTTCATTCTTCATTGATCATTGATCTTTGTTCATTCTTCATCGTTCATTCTTCATTGATCATTGATCCTTGTTCATTCTTCATCGTTCATTCGTCATTGACCATTGATCCTTGTTCATTCTTCATCGTTCATTCTTCATTGATCATTGATCCTTGTTCATTCTTCATCGTTCATTCGTCATTGACCATTGATCCTTGTTCATTCTTCATTGATCATTGATCCTTGTTCATTCTTCATCGTTCATTCTTCATTGATCATTTATCCTTGTTCATTCTTCATCGTTCATTCGTCATTGACCATTGATCCTTGTTCATTCTTCATCGTTCATTCTTCATTGATCATTGATCCTAGTTCATTCTTCATCGTTCTATCTTCATTGATCATTGATGCTTGTTCATTCTTCATCGTTCATTCTTCATTGATCATTGATCCTTGTTCATTCTTCATCGTTCATTCTTCATTGATCATTGATCTTTGTTCATTCTTCATCGTTCATTCTTCATTGATCATTGATCCTTGTTCATTCTTCATCGTTCATTCGTCATTGACCATTGATCCTTGTTCATTCTTCATCGTTCATTCTTCATTGATCGTTGATCCTTGTTCATTCTACATCGTTCATTCTTCATTGATCATTGATCCTTGTTCATTCTTCATCGTTCATTCGTCATTGACCATTAATCCTTGTTCATTCTTCATCGTTCATTTTTCATTAATCATTGATCCTTGTTCATTCTTCATCGTTCATTCTTCACTGATCATTGATCCTTGTTCATTCTTCATCGTTTATTCGTCATTGACCATTAATCCTTGTTCATTCTTCATCGTTCATTCTTCATTGATCATTGATCCTTGTTCATTCTTCATCGTTCATTCTTCATTGATCATTGATGCTTGTTCATTCTTCATCGTTCATTCGTCATTGACCATTAATCCTTGTTCATTCTTCATCGTTCATTCTTCATTGATCATTGATCCTTGCTCATTCTTCATCGTTCATTCGTCATTAATCATTGATCCTTGTTCATTCTTCATCGTTCATTCTTCATTGATCATTGATCCTAGTTCATTCTTCATCGTTCTATCTTCATTGATCATTGATGCTTGTTCATTCTTCATCGTTCATTCTTCATTGATCATTGATCCTTGTTCATTCTTCATCGTTCATTCTTCATTGATCATTGATCTTTGTTCATTCTTCATCGTTCATTCTTCATTGATCATTGATCCTTGTTCATTCTTCATCGTTCATTCGTCATTGACCATTGATCCTTGTTCATTCTTCATCGTTCATTCTTCATTGATCATTGATCCTTGTTCATTCTTCATCGTTCATTCGTCATTGACCATTAATCCTTGTTCATTCTTCATCGTTCATTTTTCATTAATCATTGATCCTTGTTCATTCTTCATCGTTCATTCTTCACTGATCATTGATCCTTGTTCATTCTTCATCGTTTATTCGTCATTGACCATTAATCCTTGTTCAATCTTCATCGTTCATTCTTCATTGATCATTGATCCTTGTTCATTCTTCATCGTTCATTCTTCATTGATCATTGATGCTTGTTCATTCTTCATCGTTCATTCGTCATTGACCATTAATCCTTGTTCATTCTTCATCGTTCATTCTTCATTGATCATTGATCCTTGCTCATTCTTCATCGTTCATTCGTCATTGATCATTGATCCTTGTTCATTCTTCATCATTCATTCGTCATTGACCATTAATCCTTGTTCATTCTTCATCGTTCATTCTTCATTGATCATTGATCCTTGTTCTTTCTTCATCGTTCATTCGTCATTGATCATTGATCCTTATTCATTCTTCATCGTTCATTCTTCATTGACCATTGATCCTTGTTCATTCTTCATTGATCATTGATCCTTGTTCATTCTTCATCGTTCATTCTTCATTGATCATTTACCCTTGTTCATTCTTCATTGATCATTGATCCTTGTTCATTCTTAATCGTTCAATCTTCATTGATCATTGATCCTTGTTCATTCTTCATCGTTCATTCGTCATTGACCATTAATCCTTGTTCGTTCTTCATCGTTCATTTTTCATTAATCATTGATCCTTGTTCAATTTTCATCGTTCATTCTTCATTGATCATTGATCCTTGTTCATTCTTCATCGTTCATTCGTCATTGACCATTAATCCTTGTTCATTCTTCATCGTTCATTCTTCATTGATCATTGATATTTGTTCATTCTTCATCGTTCATTCTTCATTGATCATTGATCTTTTTTCATTCTTCATCGTTCATTCGTCATTGATCATTATTCCTTGTTCATTCTCCATCGTTCATTCTTTATTAATCATTGATCCTTGTTCATTCTTCATTGATCATTGATCCTAGTTCATTCTTCATCGTTCATTCGTCTTTGATCATTGATCCTTATTCATTCTTCATCGTTCATTCTTCATTGATGATTGATCCTTGTTCATTCTTCATCGTTCATTCTTCATTGATCATTGATCCTTGTTCATTCTTCATCGTTTATTCGTCATTGACCATTGATCCTTGTTCATTCTTCATCGTTTATTCTTCATTGATCATTGATCCTTGTTCATTCTTCATCGTTCATTCTTCATTGATCATTGATCCTTGTTCATTCTTCATCGTTTATTCTTCATTGATCATTGATCCTTGTTCATTCTTCATCGTTCATTCGTCATTGACCATTGATCCTTGTTCATTCTTCATCGTTCATTCTTCATTGATCATTGATCCTTGTTCATTCTTCATCGTTTATTCGTCATTGACCATTAATCCTTGTTCATTCTTCATCGTTCATTCTTCATTGATCATTGATCCTTGTTCATTCTTCATCGTTCTTTCTTCATTGATCATTGATCCTTGTTCATTCTTCATCGTTCATTCTTCATTGATCATTGATCCTTGTTCACTCTTCATCGTTCATTCGTCATTGACCATTGATCCTTGTTCATTCTTCATCGTTCATTCTTCATTGATCATTGATCCTTGTTCATTCTTCATCGTTCATTCGTCATTGACCATTGATCCTTGTTCATTCTTCATCGTTCATTCTTCATTGATCATTGATCCTTGTTCATTCTTCATTGATCATTGATTCTTGTTCATTCTTAATCGTTCATTCTTCATTGATCATTGATCCTTGTTCATTCTTCATCGTTTATTCGTCATTGACCATTAATCCTTCTTCATTCTTCATCGTTCATTCTTCATCGTTGATTCTTCTTTGATCATTGATGCTTGTTCATTCTTCATCGTTCATTCGTCATTGACCATTGATCCTTGTTCATTCTTCATCGTTCATTCGTCATTGACCATTAATCCTTGTTCATACTTCATCGTTCATTCTTCATTGATCATTGATCCTTGTTCATTTTTCATCGTTCATTCGTAATTGATCATTGATCCTTGTTCATTCTTCATCGTTCATTCATCATTGACCATTAATCCTTGTTCATTCTTCATCGTTCATTTTTCATTAATCATTCATCCTTGTTCATTCTTCATCGTTCATTCTTCATTGATCATTGATCCTTGTTCATTCTTCATCGTTCATTCGTCATTGACCATTAATCCTTGTTCATTCTTCATCGTTCATTTTTCATTAATCATTGATCCTTGTTCATTCTTCATCGTTCATTCTTCATTGATCATTGATCCTTGTTCATTCTTCATCGTTCATTCTTCATTGATCATTGATCTTTGTTCATTCTTCATCGTTCATTCGTCATTGATCATTAATCCTTGTTCATTCTCCATCGTTCATTCTTTATTAATCATTGATCCTTGTTCATTCTTCATTGATCATTGATCCTTGTTCATTCTTCATCGTTCATTCGTCATTGATCATTGATCCTTGTTCATTATTCATCGTTAATTCTTCATTGATGATTGATCCTCGTTCATTCTTCATCGTTCATTCTTCATTGATCATTGATCCTTGTTCATTCTTCATCGTTTATTCGTCATTGACCATTGATCCTTGTTCATTCTTCATCGTTCATTCTTCATTGATCATTGATCCTTGTTCATTCTTCATCGTTCATTCTTCATTGATAATTGATCCTTGTTCATTCTTCATCGTTCATTCTTCATTGATCATTGATCCTTGTTCATTCTTCATCGTTCATTCGTCATTGTCCATTGATCCTTGTTCATTCTTCATCGTTCATTCTTCATTGATCATTGATCCTTTTTCATTCTTCATCGTTCATTCGTCATTGACCATTGATCCTTGTTCATTCTTCATCGTTCATTCGTCATTGACCATTGATCCTTGTTCATTCTTCATTGATCATTGATCCTTGTTCATTCTTCATCGTTCATTCTTCATTGATCATTGATCCTTGTTCATTCTTCATTGATCATTGATCCTTGTTCATTCTTAATCGTTCATTCTTCATTGATCATTGATCTTTGTTCATTCTTCATCGTTCATTCGTCATTGATCATTAATCCTTGTTCATTCTCCATCGTTCATTCTTTATTAATCATTGATCCTTGTTCATTCTTCATTGATCATTGATCCTTGTTCATTCTTCATCGTTCATTCGTCATTGATCATTGATCCTTGTTCATTCTTCATCGTTCATTCTTCATTGATGATTGATCCTTGTTCATTCTTCATCGTTCATTCTTCATTGATCATTTATCCTTGTTCATTCTTCATCGTTTATTCGTCATTGACCATTGATCCTTGTTCATTCTTCATCGTTCATTCTTCAATGATCATTGATCCTTGTTCATTCTTCATTGTTCATTCTTCATTGATCATTGATCCTTGTTAATTCTTCATCGTTCATTCGTCATTGACCATTGATCCTTGTTCATTCTTCATCGTTCATTCTTCATTGATCATTGATCCTTGTTCATTCTTCATCGTTCATTCGTCATTGACCATTGATCCTTGTTCATTCTTCATTGATCATTGATCCTTGTTCATTCTTCATCGTTCATTCTTCATTGATCATTGATCCTTGTTCATTCTTCATCGTTCATTCGTCATTGACCATTGATCCTTGTTCATTCTTCATTGATCATTGATCCTTGTTCATTCTTCATCGTTCATTCTTCATTGATCATTGATCCTTGTTCATTCTTCATTGATCATTGATCCTTGTTCATTCTTAATCGTTCATTCTTCATTGATCATTGATCCTTGTTCATTCTTCATCGTTCATTCGTCATTGACCATTAATCCTTCTTCATTCTTCATCGTTCATTCTTCATCGTTGATTCTTCTTTGATCATTGATCCTTATTCATTCTTCATCGTTCATTCGTCATTGACCATTGATCCTTGTTCATTCTTCATCGTTCATTCGTCATTGACCATTAATCCTTGTTCATTCTTCATCGTTCATTCTTCATTGATCATTGATCCTTGTTCATTCTTCATCGTTCATTCGTCATTGATCATTGATCCTTGTTCATTCTTCATCGTTCATTCATCATTGACCATTAATCCTTGTTCATTCTTCATCGTTCATTTTTCATTAATCATTGATCCTTGTTCATTCTTCATCGTTCATTCTTCATTGATCATTGATTCTTGTTCATTCTTCATCGTTCATTCGTCATTGACCATTAATCCTTGTTCATTCTTCATCGTTCATTCTTCATTGATCATTGATCCTTGTTCTTTCTTCATCGTTCATTCGTCATTGATCATTGATCCTTATTCATTCTTCATCGTTCATTCTTCATTGACCATTGATCCTTGTTCATTCTTCATTGATCATTGATCCTTGTTCATTCTTCATCGTTCATTCTTCATTGATCATTTATCCTTGTTCATTCTTCATTGATCATTGATCCTTGTTCATTCTTAATCGTTCAATCTTCATTGATCATTGATCCTTGTTCATTCTTCATCGTTCATTCGTCATTGACCATTAATCCTTGTTCATTCTTCATCGTTCATTTTTCATTAATCATTGATCCTTGTTCATTCTTCATCGTTCATTCTTCATTGATCATTGATCCTTGTTCATTCTTCATCGTTCATTCGTCATTGACCATTAATCCTTGTTCATTCTTCATCGTTCATTCTTCATTGATCATTGATATTTGTTCATTCTTCATCGTTCATTCTTCATTGATCATTGATCTTTGTTCATTCTTCATCGTTCATTCGTCATTGATCATTATTCCTTGTTCATTCTCCATCGTTCATTCTTTATTAATCATTGATCCTTGTTCATTCTTCATTGATCATTGATCCTAGTTCATTCTTCATCGTTCATTCGTCATTGATCATTGATCCTTGTTCATTCTTCATCGTTCATTCTTCATTGATGATTGATCCTTGTTCATTCTTCATCGTTCATTCTTCATTGATCATTGATCCTTGTTCATTCTTCATCGTTCATTCGTCATTGACCATTGATCCTTGTTCATTCTTCATCGTTCATTCTTCATTGATCATTGATCCTTGTTCATTCTTCATCGTTCATTCGTCATTGACCATTGATCCTTGTTCATTCTTCATTGCTCATTGATCCTTGTTCATTCTTCATCGTTCATTCTTCATTGATCATTGATCCTTGTTCATTCTTCATTGATCATTGATCCTTGCTCATTCTTCATCGTTCATTCGTCATTGATCATTGATCCTTGTTCATTCTTCATCGTTCATTCGTCATTGACCATTAATCCTTGTTCATTCTTCATCGTTCATTCATCATTGATCATTGATCCTTGTTCTTTCTTCATCGTTCATTCGTCATTGATCATTGATCCTTATTCATTCTTCATCGTTCATTCTTCATTGACCATTGATCCTTGTTCATTCTTCATTGATCATTGATCCTTGTTCATTCTTCATCGTTCATTCTTCATTGATCATTTATCCTTGTTCATTCTTCATTGATCATTGATCCTTATTCATTCTTAATCGTTCAATCTTCATTGATCATTGATCCTTGTTCATTCTTCATCGTTCATTCGTCATTGACCATTAATCCTTGTTCATTCTTCATCGTTCATTTTTCATTAATCATTGATCCTTGTTCATTCTTCATCGTTCATTCTTCATTGATCATTGATCCTTGTTCATTCTTCATCGTTCATTCGTCATTGACCATTAATCCTTGTTCATTCTTCATCGTTCATTCTTAATTGATCATTGATATTTGTTCATTCTTCATCGTTCATTCTTCATTGATCATTGATCTTTGTTCATTCTTCATCGTTCCTTCGTCATTGATCATTATTCCTTGTTCATTCTTCATCGTTCATTCTTTATTAATCATTGATCCTTGTTCATTCTTCATTGATCATTGATCCTTGTTCATTCTTCATCGTTCATTCGTCATTGACCATTAATCCTTGTTCATTCTTCATCGTTCATTTTTCATTAATCATTGATCCTTGTTCATTCTTCGTTGATCATTGTTTCTTGTTCATTCTTCATCGTTCATTCGTCATTGACCATTAATCCTTGTTCATTCTTCATCGTTCATTCTTCATTGATCATTGATCCTTGTTCATTCTTCATCGTTCATTCTTCATTGATCATTGATGCTTGTTCATTCTTCATCGTTCATTCGTCATTGACCATTAATCTTTGTTCATTCTTCATCGTTCATTCTTCATTGATCATTGATCCTTGCTCATTCTTCATCGTTCATTCGTCATTGATCATTGATCCTTGTTCATTCTTCATCGTTCATTCGTCATTGACCATTAATCCTTGTTCATTCTTCATCGTTCATTCTTCATTGATCATTGATCCTTGTTCTTTCTTCATCGTTCATTCGTCATTGATCATTGATCCTTATTCATTCTTCATCATTCATTCTTCATTGACCATTGATCCTTGTTCATTCTTCATTGATCATTGATCCTTGTTCATTCTTCATCGTTCATTCTTCATTGATCATTTATCCTTGTTCATTCTTCATTGATCATTGATCCTTGTTCATTCTTAATCGTTCAATCTTCATTGATCATTGATCCTTGTTCATTCTTCATCGTTCATTCGTCATTGATCATTGATCCTTGTTCATTCTTCATCGTTCATTCTTCATTGATCATTGATCCTTGTTCATTCTTCATCGTTCATTCGTCATTGACCATTGATCCTTGTTCATTCTTCATCGTTCATTCTTCATTGATCATTGATCCTTGTTCATTCTTCATCGTTCATTCGTCATTGACCATTGATCCTTGTTCATTCTTCATTGCTCATTGATCCTTGTTCATTCTTCATCGTTCATTCTTCATTGATCATTGATCCTTGTTCATTCTTCATTGATCATTGATCCTTGCTCATTCTTCATCGTTCATTCGTCATTGATCATTGATCCTTGTTCATTCTTCATCGTTCATTCGTCATTGACCATTAATCCTTGTTCATTCTTCATCGTTCATTCATCATTGATCATTGATCCTTGTTCTTTCTTCATCGTTCATTCGTCATTGATCATTGATCCTTATTCATTCTTCATCGTTCATTCTTCATTGACCATTGATCCTTGTTCATTCTTCATTGATCATTGATCCTTGTTCATTCTTCATCGTTCATTCTTCATTGATCATTTATCCTTGTTCATTCTTCATTGATCATTGATCCTTATTCATTCTTAATCGTTCAATCTTCATTGATCATTGATCCTTGTTCATTCTTCATCGTTCATTCGTCATTGACCATTAATCCTTGTTCATTCTTCATCGTTCATTTTTCATTAATCATTGATCCTTGTTCATTCTTCATCGTTCATTCTTCATTGATCATTGATCCTTGTTCATTCTTCATCGTTCATTCGTCATTGACCATTAATCCTTGTTCATTCTTCATCGTTCATTCTTAATTGATCATTGATATTTGTTCATTCTTCATCGTTCATTCTTCATTGATCATTGATCTTTGTTCATTCTTCATCGTTCCTTCGTCATTGATCATTATTCCTTGTTCATTCTTCATCGTTCATTCTTTATTAATCATTGATCCTTGTTCATTCTTCATTGATCATTGATCCTTGTTCATTCTTCATCGTTCATTCGTCATTGACCATTAATCCTTGTTCATTCTTCATCGTTCATTTTTCATTAATCATTGATCCTTGTTCATTCTTCATTGATCATTGATTCTTGTTCATTCTTCATCGTTCATTCGTCATTGACCATTAATCCTTGTTCATTCTTCATCGTTCATTCTTCATTGATCATTGATCCTTGTTCATTCTTCATCGTTCATTCTTCATTGATCATTGATGCTTGTTCATTCTTCATCGTTCATTCGTCATTGACCATTAATCTTTGTTCATTCTTCATCGTTCATTCCTCATTGATCATTGATCCTTGCTCATTCTTCATCGTTCATTCGTCATTGATCATTGATCCTTGTTCATTCTTCATCGTTCATTCGTCATTGACCATTAATCCTTGTTCATTCTTCCTCGTTCATTCTTCATTGATCATTGATCCTTGTTCTTTCTTCATCGTTCATTCGTCATTGATCATTGATCCTTATTCATTCTTCATCATTCATTCTTCATTGACCATTGATCCTATTTCATTCTTCATTGATCATTGATCCTTGTTCATTCTTCATCGTTCATTCTTCATTGATCATTTATCCTTGTTCATTCTTCATTGATCATTGATCCTTGTTCATTCTTAATCGTTCAATCTTCATTGATCATTGATCCTTGTTCATTCTTCATCGTTCATTCGTCATTGACCATTAATCCTTGTTCATTCTTCATCATTCATTCTTCATAGTTCATTCTTCTTTGATCAGTGATCCTTGTTCATTCTTCATCGTTCATTCGTCATTGACCATTGATCCTTGTTCATTCTTCATCGTTCATTCGTCATTGACCATTAATCCTTGTTCATTCTTCATTGATCATTGATCCCTGTTCATTCTTCAACGTTCATTCGTCATTGATCATTGATCCTTGTTTATTCTTCATCGTTCATTCGTCATTGACCATTAATCCTTGTTCATTCTTCATTGTTCATTTTTCATTAATCATTGATCCTTGTTCATTCTTCATCGTTCATTCTTCATTGATCATTGATCCTTGTTCATTCTTCATCGTTCATTCGTCATTGACCATTGATCCTTGTTCATTCTTCATCGTTCATTCTTCATTGATCATTGATCCTAGTTCATTCTTCATCGTTCTATCTTCATTGATCATTGATCCTTGTTCATTCTTCATCGTTAGTTCGTCATTGATCATTGATCCTTGTTCATTCTTCATCGTTCATTCTTCATTGATGATTGATCCTTGTTCATTCTTCATCGTTCATTCTTCATTGATCATTGATCCTTGTTCATTCTTCATCGTTTATTTGTCATTGACCATTGATCCTTGTTCATTCTTCATCGTTCATTCTTCATTGATCATTGATCCTTGTTCATTCTTCATCGTTCATTCGTTATTGACCATTGATCCTTGTTCATTCTTCATCGTTCATTCTTCATTGATCATTGATCCTTGTTCATTCTTCATCGTTCATTCGTCAATGACCATTGATCCTTGTTCATTCTTCATTGATCATTGATCCTTGTTCATTCTTCATCGTTCATTCTTCATTGATCATTGATCCTTGTTCATTCTTCATTGATCATTGATCCTTGTTCATTCTTAATCGTTCATTCTTCATTAATCATTGATCCTTGTTCATAATTCATCGTTCATTCGTCATTGACCATTAATCCTTCTTCATTCTTCATCGTTCATTCTTCATCGTTGATTCTTCTTTGATCATTGATCCTTGTTCATTCTTCATCGTTCATTCGTCATTGACCATTGATCCTTGTTCATTCTTCATCGTTCATTCGTCATTGACCATTAATCCTTGTTCATTCTTCATCGTTCATTCTTCATAGATCATTGATCCTTGTTCATTCTTCATCGTTCATTCGTCATTGATCATTGATCCTTGTTCATTCTTCATCGTTCATTCATCATTGACCATTAATCCTTGTTCATTCTTCATCGTTCATTTTACATTAATCATTGATCCTTGTTCATTCTTCATCGTTCATTCTTCATTGATCATTGATCCTTGTTCATTCTTCATCGTTCATTCGTCATTGACCATTAATCCTTGTTCATTCTTCATCGTTCATTCTTCATTGATCATTGATATTTGTTCATTCTTCATCGTTCATTCTTCATTGATCATTGATCCTTGTTCATTCTTCATCGTTCATTCGTCATTGACCATTAATCCTTGTTCATTCTTCATCGTTCATTCTTCATTGATCATTGATATTTGTTCATTCTTCATCGTTCATTCTTCATTGATCATTGATCTTTGTTCATTCTTCATCGTTCATTCGTCATTGATCATTATTCCTTGTTCATTCTCCATCGTTCATTCTTTATTAATCATTGATCCTTGTTCATTCTTCATTGATCATTGATCCTAGTTCATTCTTCATCGTTCATTCGTCATTGATCATTGATCCTTGTTCATTCTTCATCGTTCATTCTTCATTGATGATTGATCCTTGTTCATTCTTCATCGTTCATTCTTCATTGATCATTGATCCTTGTTCATTCTTCATCGTTTATTCGTCATTGACCATTGATCCTTGTTCATTCATCATCGTTCATTCTTCATTGATCATTGATCCTTGTTCATTCTTCATCGTTCATTCTTCATTGATCATTGATCCTTGTTCATTCTTCATCGTTCATTCTTCATTGATCATTGATCCTTGTTCATTCTTCATCGTTCATTCGTCATTGACCATTGATCCTTGTTCATTCTTCATCGTTCATTCTTCATTGATCATTGATCCTTGTTCATTCTTCATCGTTCATTCGTCATTGACCATTGATCCTTGTTCATTCTTCATTGCTCATTGATCCTTGTTCATTCTTCATCGTTCATTCTTCATTGATCATTGATCCTTGTTCATTCTTCATTGATCATTGATCCTTGCTCATTCTTCATCGTTCATTCGTCATTGATCATTGATCCTTGTTCATTCTTCATCGTTCATTCGTCATTGACCATTAATCCTTGTTCATTCTTCATCGTTCATTCATCATTGATCATTGATCCTTGTTCTTTATTCATCGTTCATTCGTCATTGATCATTGATCCTTATTCATTCTTCATCGTTCATTCTTCATTGACCATTGATCCTTGTTCATTCTTCATTGATCATTGATCCTTGTTCATTCTTCATCGTTCATTCTTCATTGATCATTTATCCTTGTTCATTCTTCATTGATCATTGATCCTTATTCATTCTTAATCGTTCAATCTTCATTGATCATTGATCCTTGTTCATTCTTCATCGTTCATTCGTCATTGACCATTAATCCTTGTTCATTCTTCATCGTTCATTTTTCATTAATCATTGATCCTTGTTCATTCTTCATCGTTCAATCTTCATTGATCATTGATCCTTGTTCATTCTTCATCGTTCATTCGTCATTGACCATTAATCCTTGTTCATTCTTCATCGTTCATTCTTCATTGATCATTGATATTTGTTCATTCTTCATCGTTCATTCTCCATTGATCATTGATCTTTGTTCATTCTTCATCGTTCCTTCGTCATTGATCATTATTCCTTGTTCATTCTTCATCGTTCATTCTTTATTAATCATTGATCCTTGTTCATTCTTCATTGATCATTGATCCTTGTTCATTCTTCATCGTTCATTCTTCATTGATCATTGATCCTTGTTCATTCTTCATCGTTTATTTGTCATTGACCATTGATCCTTGTTCATTCTTCATCGTTCATTCTTCATTGATCATTGATCCTTGTTCATTCTTCATCGTTCATTCGTTATTGACCATTGATCCTTGTTCATTCTTCATCGTTCATTCTTCATTGATCATTGATCCTTGTTCATTCTTCATCGTTCATTCGTCAATGACCATTGATCCTTGTTCATTCTTCATTGATCATTGATCCTTGTTCATTCTTCATCGTTCATTCTTCATTGATCATTGATCCTTGTTCATTCTTCATTAATCATTGATCCTTGTTCATTCTTAATCGTTCATTCTTCATTAATCATTGATCCTTGTTCATTCTTCATCGTTCATTCGTCATTGACCATTAATCCTTCTTCATTCTTCATCGTTCATTCTTCATCGTTGATTCTTCTTTGATCATTGATCCTTGTTCATTCTTCATCGTTCATTCGTCATTGACCATTGATCCTTGTTCATTCTTCATCGTTCATTCGTCATTGACCATTAATCCTTGTTCATTCTTCATCGTTCATTCTTCATAGATCATTGATCCTTGTTCATTCTTCATCGTTCATTCGTCATTGATCATTGATCCTTGTTCATTCTTCATCGTTCATTCATCATTGACCATTAATCCTTGTTCATTCTTCATCGTTCATTTTACATTAATCATTGATCCTTGTTCATTCTTCATCGTTCATTCTTCATTGATCATTGATCCTTGTTCATTCTTCATCGTTCATTCGTCATTGACCATTAATCCTTGTTCATTCTTCATCGTTCATTCTTCATTGATCATTGATATTTGTTCATTCTTCATCGTTCATTCTTCATTGATCATTGATCCTTGTTCATTCTTCATCGTTCATTCGTCATTGACCATTAATCCTTGTTCATTCTTCATCGTTCATTCTTCATTGATCATTGATATTTGTTCATTCTTCATCGTTCATTCTTCATTGATCATTGATCTTTGTTCATTCTTCATCGTTCATTCGTCATTGATCATTATTCCTTGTTCATTCTCCATCGTTCATTCTTTATTAATCATTGATCCTTGTTCATTCTTCATTGATCATTGATCCTAGTTCATTCTTCATCGTTCATTCGTCATTGATCATTGATCCTTGTTCATTCTTCATCGTTCATTCTTCATTGATGATTGATCCTTGTTCATTCTTCATCGTTCATTCTTCATTGATCATTGATCCTTGTTCATTCTTCATCGTTTATTCGTCATTGACCATTGATCCTTGTTCATTCTTCATCGTTCATTCTTCATTGATCATTGATCCTTGTTCATTCTTCATCGTTCATTCTTCATTGATCATTGATCCTTGTTCATTCTTCATCGTTCATTCTTCATTGATCATTGATCCTTGTTCATTCTTCATCGTTCATTCGTCATTGACCATTGATCCTTGTTCATTCTTCATCGTTCATTCTTCATTGATCATTGATCCTTGTTCATTCTTCATCGTTCATTCGTCATTGACCATTGATCCTTGTTCATTCTTCATTGCTCATTGATCCTTGTTCATTCTTCATCGTTCATTCTTCATTGATCATTGATCCTTGTTCATTCTTCATTGATCATTGATCCTTGCTCATTCTTCATCGTTCATTCGTCATTGATCATTGATCCTTGTTCATTCTTCATCGTTCATTCGTCATTGACCATTAATCCTTGTTCATTCTTCATCGTTCATTCATCATTGATCATTGATCCTTGTTCTTTATTCATCGTTCATTCGTCATTGATCATTGATCCTTATTCATTCTTCATCGTTCATTCTTCATTGACCATTGATCCTTGTTCATTCTTCATTGATCATTGATCCTTGTTCATTCTCCATCGTTCATTCTTCATTGATCATTTATCCTTGTTCATTCTTCATTGATCATTGATCCTTATTCATTCTTAATCGTTCAATCTTCATTGATCATTGATCCTTGTTCATTCTTCATCGTTCATTCGTCATTGACCATTAATCCTTGTTCATTCTTCATCGTTCATTTTTCATTAATCATTGATCCTTGTTCATTCTTCATCGTTCAATCTTCATTGATCATTGATCCTTGTTCATTCTTCATCGTTCATTCGTCATTGACCATTAATCCTTGTTCATTCTTCATCGTTCATTCTTCATTGATCATTGATATTTGTTCATTCTTCATCGTTCATTCTCCATTGATCATTGATCTTTGTTCATTCTTCATCGTTCCTTCGTCATTGATCATTATTCCTTGTTCATTCTTCATCGTTCATTCTTTATTAATCATTGATCCTTGTTCATTCTTCATTGATCATTGATCCTTGTTCATTCTTCATCGTTCATTCGTCATTGACCATTAATCCTTGTTCATTCTTCATCGTTCATTTTTCATTAATCATTGATCCTTATTCATTCTTCATTGATCATTGATCCTTGTTCATTCTTCATCGTTCATTCGTCATTGACCATTAATCCTTGTTCATTCTTCATCGTTCATTCTTCATTGATCATTGATCCTTGTTCGTTCTTCATCGTTCATTCTTCATTGATCATTGATGCTTGTTCATTCTTCATCGTTCATTCGTCATTGACCATTAATCTTTGTTCATTCTTCATCGTTCATTCTTCATTGATCATTGATCCTTGCTCATTCTTCATCGTTCATTCGTCATTGATCATTGATCCTTGTTCATTCTTCATCGTTCATTCGTCATTGACGATTAATCCTTGTTCATTCTTCATCGTTCATTCTTCATTGATCATTGATCCTTGTTCTTTCTTCATCGTTCATTCGTCATTGATCATTGATCCTTATTCATTCTTCATCATTCATTCTTCATTGACCATTGATCCTTGTTCATTCTTCATTGATCATTGATCCTTGTTCATTCTTCATCGTTCATTCTTCATTGATCATTTATCCTTGTTCATTCTTCATTGATCATTGATCCTTGTTCATTCTTAATCGTTCAATCTTCATTGATCATTGATCCTTGTTCATTCTTCATCGTTCATTCGTCATTGACCATTAATCCTTGTTCATTCTTCATCGTTCATTCTTCATAGTTCATTCTTCTTTGATCAGTGATCCTTGTTCATTCTTCATCGTTCATTCGTCATTGACCATTAATCCTTGTTCATTCTTCATCGTTCATTTTTCATTAATCATTGATCCTTGTTCATTCTTCATTGATCATTGATTCTTGTTCATTCTTCATCGTTCATTCGTCATTGACCATTAATCCTTGTTCATTCTTCATCGTTCATTCTTCATTGATCATTGATCCTTGTTCGTTCTTCATCGTTCATTCTTCATTGATCATTGATGCTTGTTCATTCTTCATCGTTCATTCGTCATTGACCATTAATCTTTGTTCATTCTTCATCGTTCATTCTTCATTGATCATTGATCCTTGCTCATTCTTCATCGTTCATTCGTCATTGATCTTTGATCCTTGTTCATTCTTCATCGTTCATTCGTCATTGACGATTAATCCTTGTTCATTCTTCATCGTTCATTCTTCATTGATCATTGATCCTTGTTCTTTCTTCATCGTTCATTCGTCATTGATCATTGATCCTTATTCATTCTTCATCATTCATTCTTCATTGACCATTGATCCTTGTTCATTCTTCATTGATCATTGATCCTTGTTCATTCTTCATCGTTCATTCTTCATTGATCATTTATCCTTGTTCATTCTTCATTGATCATTGATCCTTATTCATTCTTAATCGTTCAATCTTCATTGATCATTGATCCTTGTTCATTCTTCATCGTTCATTCGTCATTGACCATTAATCCTTGTTCATTCTTCATCGTTCATTTTTCATTAATCATTGATCCTTGTTCATTCTTCATCGTTCAATCTTCATTGATCATTGATCCTTGTTCATTCTTCATCGTTCATTCGTCATTGACCATTAATCCTTGTTCATTCTTCATCGTTCATTCTTCATTGATCATTGATATTTGTTCATTCTTCATCGTTCATTCTCCATTGATCATTGATCTTTGTTCATTCTTCATCGTTCCTTCGTCATTGATCATTATTCCTTGTTCATTCTTCATCGTTCATTCTTTATTAATCATTGATCCTTGTTCATTCTTCATTGATCATTGATCCTTGTTCATTCTTCATCGTTCATTCGTCATTGACCATTAATCCTTGTTCATTCTTCATCGTTCATTTTTCATTAATCATTTATCCTTATTCATTCTTCATTGATCATTGATCCTTGTTCATTCTTCATCGTTCATTCGTCATTGACCATTAATCCTTGTTCATTCTTCATCGTTCATTCTTCATTGATCATTGATCCTTGTTCGTTCTTCATCGTTCATTCTTCATTGATCATTGATGCTTGTTCATTCTTCATCGTTCATTCGTCATTGACCATTAATCTTTGTTCATTCTTCATCGTTCATTCTTCATTGATCATTGATCCTTGCTCATTCTTCATCGTTCATTCGTCATTGATCATTGATCCTTGTTCATTCTTCATCGTTCATTCGTCATTGACGATTAATCCTTGTTCATTCTTCATCGTTCATTCTTCATTGATCATTGATCCTTGTTCTTTCTTCATCGTTCATTCGTCATTGATCATTGATCCTTATTCATTCTTCATCATTCATTCTTCATTGACCATTGATCCTTGTTCATTCTTCATTGATCATTGATCCTTGTTCATTCTTCATCGTTCATTCTTCATTGATCATTTATCCTTGTTCATTCTTCATTGATCATTGATCCTTGTTCATTCTTAATCGTTCAATCTTCATTGATCATTGATCCTTGTTCATTCTTCATCGTTCATTCGTCATTGACCATTAATCCTTGTTCATTCTTCATCGTTCATTCTTCATAGTTCATTCTTCTTTGATCAGTGATCCTTGTTCATTCTTCATCGTTCATTCGTCATTGACCATTAATCCTTGTTCATTCTTCATCGTTCATTTTTCATTAATCATTGATCCTTGTTCATTCTTCATTGATCATTGATTCTTGTTCATTCTTCATCGTTCATTCGTCATTGACCATTAATCCTTGTTCATTCTTCATCGTTCATTCTTCATTGATCATTGATCCTTGTTCGTTCTTCATCGTTCATTCTTCATTGATCATTGATGCTTGTTCATTCTTCATCGTTCATTCGTCATTGACCATTAATCTTTGTTCATTCTTCATCGTTCATTCTTCATTGATCATTGATCCTTGCTCATTCTTCATCGTTCATTCGTCATTGATCTTTGATCCTTGTTCATTCTTCATCGTTCATTCGTCATTGACGATTAATCCTTGTTCATTCTTCATCGTTCATTCTTCATTGATCATTGATCCTTGTTCTTTCTTCATCGTTCATTCGTCATTGATCATTGATCCTTATTCATTCTTCATCATTCATTCTTCATTGACCATTGATCCTTGTTCATTCTTCATTGATCATTGATCCTTGTTCATTCTTCATCGTTCATTCTTCATTGATCATTTATCCTTGTTCATTCTTCATTGATCATTGATCCTTATTCATTCTTAATCGTTCAATCTTCATTGATCATTGATCCTTGTTCATTCTTCATCGTTCATTCGTCATTGACCATTAATCCTTGTTCATTCTTCATCGTTCATTTTTCATTAATCATTGATCCTTGTTCATTCTTCATCGTTCAATCTTCATTGATCATTGATCCTTGTTCATTCTTCATCGTTCATTCGTCATTGACCATTAATCCTTGTTCATTCTTCATCGTTCATTCTTCATTGATCATTGATATTTGTTCATTCTTCATCGTTCATTCTCCATTGATCATTGATCTTTGTTCATTCTTCATCGTTCCTTCGTCATTGATCATTATTCCTTGTTCATTCTTCATCGTTCATTCTTTATTAATCATTGATCCTTGTTCATTCTTCATTGATCATTGATCCTTGTTCATTCTTCATCGTTCATTCGTCATTGACCATTAATTATTGTTCATTCTTCATCGTTCATTTTTCATTAATCATTGATCCTTGTTCATTCTTCATTGATCATTGATTCTTGTTCATTCTTCATCGTTCATTCGTCATTGACCATTAATCCTTGTTCATTCTTCATCGTTCATTCTTCATTGATCATTGATCCTTGTTCGTTCTTCATCGTTCATTCTTCATTGATCATTGATGCTTGTTCATTCTTCATCGTTCATTCGTCATTGACCATTAATCTTTGTTCATTCTTCATCGTTCATTCTTCATTGATCATTGATCCTTGCTCATTCTTCATCGTTCATTCGTCATTGATCATTGATCCTTGTTCATTCTTCATCGTTCATTCGTCATTGACGATTAATCCTTGTTCATTCTTCATCGTTCATTCTTCATTGATCATTGATCCTTGTTCTTTCTTCATCGTTCATTCGTCATTGATCATTGATCCTTATTCATTCTTCATCATTCATTCTTCATTGACCATTGATCCTTGTTCATTCTTCATTGATCATTGATCCTTGTTCATTCTTCATCGTTCATTCTTCATTGATCATTTATCCTTGTTCATTCTTCATTGATCATTGATCCTTGTTCATTCTTAATCGTTCAATCTTCATTGATCATTGATCCTTGTTCATTCTTCATCGTTCATTCGTCATTGACCATTAATCCTTGTTCATTCTTCATCGTTCATTCTTCATAGTTCATTCTTCTTTGATCAGTGATCCTTGTTCATTCTTCATCGTTCATTCGTCATTGACCATTGATCCTTGTTCATTCTTCATCGTTCATTCGTCATTGACCATTAATCCTTGTTCATTCTTCATTGATCATTGATCCCTGTTCATTCTTCAACGTTCATTCGTCATTGATCATTGATCCTTGTTCATTCTTCATCGTTTATTCGTCATTGACAAATAATCCTTGTTCATTCTTCATTGTTCATTTTTCATTAATCATTGATCCTTGTTCATTCTTCATCGTTCATTCTTCATTGATCATTGATCCTTGTTCATTCTTCATCGTTCATTCGTCATTGACCATTGATCCTTGTTCATTCTTCATCGTTCATTCTTCATTGATCATTGATCCTAGTTCATTCTTCATCGTTCTATCTTCATTGATCATTGATCCTTGTTCATTCTTCATCGTTAGTTCGTCATTGATCATTGATCCTTGTTCATTCTTCATCGTTCATTCTTCATTGATGATTGATCCTTGTTCATTCTTCATCGTTCATTCTTCATTGATCATTGATCCTTGTTCATTCTTTATCTTTTATTTGTCATTGACCATTGATCCTTGTTCATTCTTCATCGTTCATTCTTCATTTATCATTGATCCTTGTTCATTCTTCATCGTTCATTCTTCATTGATCATTGATCCTTGTTCATTCTTCATCGTTCATTCTTCATTGATCATTGATCCTTGTTCATTCTTCATCGTTCATTCGTCATTGACCATTGATCCTTGTTCATTCTTCATCGTTCATTCTTCATTGATCATTGATCCTTGTTCATTCTTCATCGTTCATTCGTCATTGACCATTGATCCTTGTTCATTCTTCATTGATCATTGATCCTTGTTCATTCTTCATCGTTCATTCTTCATTGATCATTGATCCTTGTTCATTCTTCATTGATCATTGATGCTTGTTCATTCTTCATCATTCATTCGTCATTGACCATTAATCTTTGTTCATTCTTCATCGTTCATTCTTCATTTATCATTGATCCTTGCTCATTCTTCATCGTTCATTCGTCATTGATCATTGATCCTTGTTCATTCTTCATCGTTCATTCGTCATTGACCATTAATCCTTCTTCATTCTTCATCGTTCATTCTTCATCGTTGATTCTTCTTTGATCATTGATCCTTGTTCATTCTTCATCGTTCATTCGTCATTGACCATTGATCCTTGTTCATTCTTCATCGTTCATTCGTCATTGACCATTAATCCTTGTTCATTCTTCATCGTTCATTCTTCATTGATCATTGATCCTTGTTCATTCTTCATCGTTCATTCGTCATTGATCATTGATCCTTGTTCATTCTTCATCGTTCATTCATCATTGACCATTAATCCTTGTTCATTCTTCATCGTTCATTTTACATTAATCATTGATCCTTGTTCATTCTTCATCGTTCATTCTTCACTGATCATTGATCCTTGTTCATTCTTCATCGTTCATTCGTCATTGACCATTAATGCTTGTTCATTCTTCATCGTTCATTTTTCATTAATCATTGATCCTTGTTCATTCTTCATCGTTCATTCTTCATTGATCATTGATCCTTGTTCATTCTTCATCGTTCATTCGTCATTGACCATTAATCCTTGTTCATTCTTCATCGTTCATTCTTCATTGATCATTGATCCTTGTTCATTCTTCATCGTTCATTCTTCATTGATAATTGATCTTTGTTCATTCTTCATCGTTCATTCGTCATTGATCATTAATCCTTGTTCATTCTCCATCGTTCATTCTTTATTAATCATTGATCCTTATTCATTCTTCATTGATCATTGATCCTTGTTCATTCTTCATCGTTCATTCGTCATTGATCATTGATCCTTGTTCATTCTTCATCGTTCATTCTTCATTGATGATTGATCCTTGTTCATTCTTCATCGTTCATTCTTCATTGATCATTGATCCTTGTTCATTCTTCATCGTTTATTCGTCATTGACCATTGATCCTTGTTCATTCTTCATCGTTCATTCTTCATTGATCATTGATCCTTGTTCATTCTTCATCGTTCATTCTTCATTGAGCATTGATCCTTGTTCATTCTTCATCGTTCATTCTTCATTAATCATTGATCCTTGTTCATTCTTCATCGTTCATTCGTCATTGACCATTGATCCTTGTTCATTCTTCATCGTTCATTCTTCATTGATCATTGATCCTTGTTCATTCTTCATCGTTCATTCGTCATTGACCATTGATCCTTGTTCATTCTTCATTGATCATTGATCCTTGTTCATTCTTCATCGTTCATTCTTCATTGATCATTGATCTTTGTTCATTCTTCATTGATCATTGATCCTTGTTCATTCTTAATCGTTCATTCTTCATTGATCATTGATCCTTGTTCATTCTTCATCGTTCATTCGTCATTGACCATTAATCCTTCTTCATTCTTCATCGTTCATTCTTCATCGTTGATTCTTCTTTGATCATTGATCCTTGTTCATTCTTCATCGTTCATTCGTCATTGACCATTGATCCTTGTTCATTCTTCATCGTTCATTCGTCATTGACCATTAATCCTTGTTCATTCTTCATCGTTCATTCTTCATTGATCATTGATCCTTGTTCATTCTTCATCGTTCATTCGTCATTGATCATTGATCCTTGTTCATTCTTCATCGTTCATTCATCATTGACCATTAATCCTTGTTCATTCTTCATCGTTCATTTTTCATTAATCATTGATCCTTGTTCATTCTTCATCGTTCATTCTTCATTGATCATTGATTCTTGTTCATTCTTCATCGTTCATTCGTCATTGACCATTAATCCTTGTTCATTCTTCATCGTTCATTCTTCATTGATCATTGATCCTTGTTCATTCTTCATCGTTCATTCTTCATTGATCATTGATGCTTGTTCATTCTTCATCGTTCATTCGTCATTGACCATTAATCCTTGTTCATTCTTCATCGTTCATTCTTCATTGATCATTGATCCTTGCTCATTCTTCATCGTTCATTCGTCATTGATCATTGATCCTTGTTCATTCTTCATCGTTCATTCGTCATTGACCATTAATCCTTGTTCATTCTTCATCGTTCATTCTTCATTGATCATTGATCCTTGTTCTTTCTTCATCGTTCATTCGTCATTGATCATTGATCCTTATTCATTCTTCATCATTCATTCTTCATTGACCATTGATCCTTGTTCATTCTTCATTGATCATTGATCCTTGTTCATTCTTCATCGTTCATTCTTCATTGATCATTTATCCTTGTTCATTCTTCATTGATCATTGATCCTTGTTCATTCTTAATCGTTCAATCTTCATTGATCATTGATCCTTGTTCATTCTTCATCGTTCATTCGTCATTGACCATTAATCCTTGTTCATTCTTCATCGTTCATTCTTCATCGTTCATTCTTCTTTGATCATTGATCCTTGTTCATTCTTCATCGTTCATTCGTCATTGACCATTGATCCTTGTTCAATCTTCATCGTTCATTCGTCATTGACCATTAATCCTTGTTCATTCTTCATCGTTCATTTTACATTAATCATTGATCCTTGTTCATTCTTCATCGTTCATTCTTCACTGATCATTGATCCTTGTTCATTCTTCATCGTTCATTCGTCATTGACCATTAATGCTTGTTCATTCTTCATCGTTCATTTTTCATTAATCATTGATCCTTGTTCATTCTTCATCGTTCATTCTTCATTGATCATTGATCCTTGTTCATTCTTCATCGTTCATTCGTCATTGACCATTAATCCTTGTTCATTCTTCATCGTTCATTCTTCATTGATCATTGATCCTTGTTCATTCTTCATCGTTCATTCTTCATTGATAATTGATCTTTGTTCATTCTTCATCGTTCATTCGTCATTGATCATTAATCCTTGTTCATTCTCCATCGTTCATTCTTTATTAATCATTGATCCTTATTAATTCTTCATTGATCATTGATCCTTGTTCATTCTTCATCGTTCATTCGTCATTGATCATTGATCCTTGTTCATTCTTCATCGTTCATTCTTCATTGATGATTGATCCTTGTTCATTCTTCATCGTTCATTCTTCATTGATCATTGATCCTTGTTCATTCTTCATCGTTTATTCGTCATTGACCATTGATCCTTGTTCATTCTTCATCGTTCATTCTTCATTGATCATTGATCCTTGTTCATTCTTCATCGTTCATTCTTCATTGAGCATTGATCCTTGTTCATTCTTCATCGTTCATTCTTCAATAATCATTGATCCTTGTTCATTCTTCATCGTTCATTCGTCATTGACCATTGATCCTTGTTCATTCTTCATCGTTCATTCTTCATTGATCATTGATCCTTGTTCATTCTTCATCGTTCATTCGTCATTGACCATTGATCCTTGTTCATTCTTCATTGATCATTGATCCTTGTTCATTCTTCATCGTTCATTCTTCATTGATCATTGATCTTTGTTCATTCTTCATTGATCATTGATCCTTGTTCATTCTTAATCGTTCATTCTTCATTGATCATTGATCCTTGTTCATTCTTCATCGTTCATTCGTCATTGACCATTGATCCTTGTTCATTCTTCATCGTTCATTCGTCATTGACCATTAATCCTTGTTCATTCTTCATCGTTCATTCTTCATTGATCATTGATCCTTGTTCATTCTTCATCGTTCATTCGTCATTGATCATTGATCCTTGTTCATTCTTCATCGTTCATTCGTCATTGACCATTAATCCTTGTTCATTCTTCATCGTTCATTCTTCATTGATCATTGATCCTTGTTCGTTCTTCATCGTTCATTCTTCATTGATCATTGATGCTTGTTCATTCTTCATCGTTCATTCGTCATTGACCATTAATCTTTGTTCATTCTTCATCGTTCATTCTTCATTGATCATTGATCCTTGCTCATTCTTCATCGTTCATTCGTCATTGATCATTGATCCTTGTTCATTCTTCATCGTTCATTCGTCATTGACGATTAATCCTTGTTCATTCTTCATCGTTCATTCTTCATTGATCATTGATCCTTGTTCTTTCTTCATCGTTCATTCGTCATTGATCATTGATCCTTATTCATTCTTCATCATTCATTCTTCATTGACCATTGATCCTTGTTCATTCTTCATTGATCATTGATCCTTGTTCATTCTTCATCGTTCATTCTTCATTGATCATTTATCCTTGTTCATTCTTCATTGATCATTGATCCTTGTTCATTCTTAATCGTTCAATCTTCATTGATCATTGATCCTTGTTCATTCTTCATCGTTCATTCGTCATTGACCATTAATCCTTGTTCATTCTTCATCGTTCATTCTTCATAGTTCATTCTTCTTTGATCAGTGATCCTTGTTCATTCTTCATCGTTCATTCGTCATTGACCATTGATCCTTGTTCATTCTTCATCGTTCATTCGTCATTGACCATTAATCCTTGTTCATTCTTCATTGATCATTGATCCCTGTTCATTCTTCAACGTTCATTCGTCATTGATCATTGATCCTTGTTCATTCTTCATCGTTTATTCGTCATTGACAAATAATCCTTGTTCATTCTTCATTGTTCATTTTTCATTAATCATTGATCCTTGTTCATTCTTCATCGTTCATTCTTCATTGATCATTGATCCTTGTTCATTCTTCATCGTTCATTCGTCATTGACCATTGATCCTTGTTCATTCTTCATCGTTCATTCTTCATTGATCATTGATCCTAGTTCATTCTTCATCGTTCTATCTTCATTGATCATTGATCCTTGTTCATTCTTCATCGTTAGTTCGTCATTGATCATTGATCCTTGTTCATTCTTCATCGTTCATTCTTCATTGATGATTGATCCTTGTTCATTCTTCATCGTTCATTCTTCATTGATCATTGATCCTTGTTCATTCTTTATCTTTTATTTGTCATTGACCATTGATCCTTGTTCATTCTTCATCGTTCATTCTTCATTTATCATTGATCCTTGTTCATTCTTCATCGTTCATTCTTCATTGATCATTGATCCTTGTTCATTCTTCATCGTTCATTCTTCATTGATCATTGATCCTTGTTCATTCTTCATCGTTCATTCGTCATTGACCATTGATCCTTGTTCATTCTTCATCGTTCATTCTTCATTGATCATTGATCCTTGTTCATTCTTCATCGTTCATTCGTCATTGACCATTGATCCTTGTTCATTCTTCATTGATCATTGATCCTTGTTCATTCTTCATCGTTCATTCTTCATTGATCATTGATCCTTGTTCATTCTTCATTGATCATTGATGCTTGTTCATTCTTCATCATTCATTCGTCATTGACCATTAATCTTTGTTCATTCTTCATCGTTCATTCTTCATTTATCATTGATCCTTGCTCATTCTTCATCGTTCATTCGTCATTGATCATTGATCCTTGTTCATTCTTCATCGTTCATTCGTCATTGACCATTAATCCTTCTTCATTCTTCATCGTTCATTCTTCATCGTTGATTCTTCTTTGATCATTGATCCTTGTTCATTCTTCATCGTTCATTCGTCATTGACCATTGATCCTTGTTCATTCTTCATCGTTCATTCGTCATTGACCATTAATCCTTGTTCATTCTTCATCGTTCATTCTTCATTGATCATTGATCCTTGTTCATTCTTCATCGTTCATTCGTCATTGATCATTGATCCTTGTTCATTCTTCATCGTTCATTCATCATTGACCATTAATCCTTGTTCATTCTTCATCGTTCATTTTACATTAATCATTGATCCTTGTTCATTCTTCATCGTTCATTCTTCACTGATCATTGATCCTTGTTCATTCTTCATCGTTCATTCGTCATTGACCATTAATGCTTGTTCATTCTTCATCGTTCATTTTTCATTAATCATTGATCCTTGTTCATTCTTCATCGTTCATTCTTCATTGATCATTGATCCTTGTTCATTCTTCATCGTTCATTCGTCATTGACCATTAATCCTTGTTCATTCTTCATCGTTCATTCTTCATTGATCATTGATCCTTGTTCATTCTTCATCGTTCATTCTTCATTGATAATTGATCTTTGTTCATTCTTCATCGTTCATTCGTCATTGATCATTAATCCTTGTTCATTCTCCATCGTTCATTCTTTATTAATCATTGATCCTTATTCATTCTTCATTGATCATTGATCCTTGTTCATTCTTCATCGTTCATTCGTCATTGATCATTGATCCTTGTTCATTCTTCATCGTTCATTCTTCATTGATGATTGATCCTTGTTCATTCTTCATCGTTCATTCTTCATTGATCATTGATCCTTGTTCATTCTTCATCGTTTATTCGTCATTGACCATTGATCCTTGTTCATTCTTCATCGTTCATTCTTCATTGATCATTGATCCTTGTTCATTCTTCATCGTTCATTCTTCATTGAGCATTGATCCTTGTTCATTCTTCATCGTTCATTCTTCATTAATCATTGATCCTTGTTCATTCTTCATCGTTCATTCGTCATTGACCATTGATCCTTGTTCATTCTTCATCGTTCATTCTTCATTGATCATTGATCCTTGTTCATTCTTCATCGTTCATTCGTCATTGACCATTGATCCTTGTTCATTCTTCATTGATCATTGATCCTTGTTCATTCTTCATCGTTCATTCTTCATTGATCATTGATCTTTGTTCATTCTTCATTGATCATTGATCCTTGTTCATTCTTAATCGTTCATTCTTCATTGATCATTGATCCTTGTTCATTCTTCATCGTTCATTCGTCATTGACCATTAATCCTTCTTCATTCTTCATCGTTCATTCTTCATCGTTGATTCTTCTTTGATCATTGATCCTTGTTCATTCTTCATCGTTCATTCGTCATTGACCATTGATCCTTGTTCATTCTTCATCGTTCATTCGTCATTGACCATTAATCCTTGTTCATTCTTCATCGTTCATTCTTCATTGATCATTGATCCTTGTTCATTCTTCATCGTTCATTCGTCATTGATCATTGATCCTTGTTCATTCTTCATCGTTCATTCATCATTGACCATTAATCCTTGTTCATTCTTCATCGTTCATTTTTCATTAATCATTGATCCTTGTTCATTCTTCATCGTTCATTCTTCATTGATCATTGATTCTTGTTCATTCTTCATCGTTCATTCGTCATTGACCATTAATCCTTGTTCATTCTTCATCGTTCATTCTTCATTGATCATTGATCCTTGTTCATTCTTCATCGTTCATTCTTCATTGATCATTGATGCTTGTTCATTCTTCATCGTTCATTCGTCATTGACCATTAATCCTTGTTCATTCTTCATCGTTCATTCTTCATTGATCATTGATCCTTGCTCATTCTTCATCGTTCATTCGTCATTGATCATTGATCCTTGTTCATTCTTCATCGTTCATTCGTCATTGACCATTAATCCTTGTTCATTCTTCATCGTTCATTCTTCATTGATCATTGATCCTTGTTCTTTCTTCATCGTTCATTCGTCATTGATCATTGATCCTTATTCATTCTTCATCATTCATTCTTCATTGACCATTGATCCTTGTTCATTCTTCATTGATCATTGATCCTTGTTCATTCTTCATCGTTCATTCTTCATTGATCATTTATCCTTGTTCATTCTTCATTGATCATTGATCCTTGTTCATTCTTAATCGTTCAATCTTCATTGATCATTGATCCTTGTTCATTCTTCATCGTTCATTCGTCATTGACCATTAATCCTTGTTCATTCTTCATCGTTCATTCTTCATCGTTCATTCTTCTTTGATCATTGATCCTTGTTCATTCTTCATCGTTCATTCGTCATTGACCATTGATCCTTGTTCAATCTTCATCGTTCATTCGTCATTGACCATTAATCCTTGTTCATTCTTCATCGTTCATTTTACATTAATCATTGATCCTTGTTCATTCTTCATCGTTCATTCTTCACTGATCATTGATCCTTGTTCATTCTTCATCGTTCATTCGTCATTGACCATTAATGCTTGTTCATTCTTCATCGTTCATTTTTCATTAATCATTGATCCTTGTTCATTCTTCATCGTTCATTCTTCATTGATCATTGATCCTTGTTCATTCTTCATCGTTCATTCGTCATTGACCATTAATCCTTGTTCATTCTTCATCGTTCATTCTTCATTGATCATTGATCCTTGTTCATTCTTCATCGTTCATTCTTCATTGATAATTGATCTTTGTTCATTCTTCATCGTTCATTCGTCATTGATCATTAATCCTTGTTCATTCTCCATCGTTCATTCTTTATTAATCATTGATCCTTATTAATTCTTCATTGATCATTGATCCTTGTTCATTCTTCATCGTTCATTCGTCATTGATCATTGATCCTTGTTCATTCTTCATCGTTCATTCTTCATTGATGATTGATCCTTGTTCATTCTTCATCGTTCATTCTTCATTGATCATTGATCCTTGTTCATTCTTCATCGTTTATTCGTCATTGACCATTGATCCTTGTTCATTCTTCATCGTTCATTCTTCATTGATCATTGATCCTTGTTCATTCTTCATCGTTCATTCTTCATTGAGCATTGATCCTTGTTCATTCTTCATCGTTCATTCTTCAATAATCATTGATCCTTGTTCATTCTTCATCGTTCATTCGTCATTGACCATTGATCCTTGTTCATTCTTCATCGTTCATTCTTCATTGATCATTGATCCTTGTTCATTCTTCATCGTTCATTCGTCATTGACCATTGATCCTTGTTCATTCTTCATTGATCATTGATCCTTGTTCATTCTTCATCGTTCATTCTTCATTGATCATTGATCTTTGTTCATTCTTCATTGATCATTGATCCTTGTTCATTCTTAATCGTTCATTCTTCATTGATCATTGATCCTTGTTCATTCTTCATCGTTCATTCGTCATTGACCATTGATCCTTGTTCATTCTTCATCGTTCATTCGTCATTGACCATTAATCCTTGTTCATTCTTCATCGTTCATTCTTCATTGATCATTGATCCTTGTTCATTCTTCATCGTTCATTCGTCATTGATCATTGATCCTTGTTCATTCTTCATCGTTCATTCATCATTGACCATTAATCCTTGTTCATTCTTCATCGTTCATTTTTCATTAATCATTGATCCTTGTTCATTCTTCATCGTTCATTCTTCATTGATCATTGATTCTTGTTCATTCTTCATCGTTCATTCGTCATTGACCATTAATCCTTGTTCATTCTTCATCGTTCATTCTTCATTGATCATTGATCCTTGTTCATTCTTCATCGTTCATTCTTCATTGATCATTGATGCTTGTTCATTCTTCATCGTTCATTCGTCATTGACCATTAATCCTTGTTCATTCTTCATCGTTCATTCTTCATTGATAATTGATCCTTGCTCATTCTTCATCGTTCATTCGTCATTGATCATTGATCCTTGTTCATTCTTCATCGTTCATTCGTCATTGACCATTAATCCTTGTTCATTCTTCATCGTTCATTCTTCATTGATCATTGATCCTTGTTCTTTCTTCATCGTTCATTCGTCATTGATCATTGATCCTTATTCATTCTTCATCATTCATTCTTCATTGACCATTGATCCTTGTTCATTCTTCATTGATCATTGATCCTTGTTCATTCTTCATCGTTCATTCTTCATTGATCATTTATCCTTGTTCATTCTTCATTGATCATTGATCCTTGTTCATTCTTAATCGTTCAATCTTCATTGATCATTGATCCTTGTTCATTCTTCATCGTTCATTCGTCATTGACCATTAATCCTTGTTCATTCTTCATCGTTCATTCTTCATCGTTCATTCTTCTTTGATCATTGATCCTTGTTCATTCTTCATCGTTCATTCGTCATTGACCATTGATCCTTGTTCAATCTTCATCGTTCATTCGTCATTGACCATTAATCCTTGTTCATTCTTCATTGATCATTGATCCTTGTTCATTCTTCAACGTTCATTCGTCATTGATCATTGATCCTTGTTCATTCTTCATCGTTCATTCGTCATTGACCATTAATCCTTGTTCATTCTTCATCGTTCATTTTTCATTAATCATTGATCCTTGTTCATTCTTCATCGTTCATTCTTCATTGATCATTGATCCTTGTTCATTCTTCATCGTTCATTCGTCATTGACCATTGATCCTTGTTCATTCTTCATCGTTCATTCTTCATTGATCATTGATCCTAGTTCATTCTTCATCGTTCTATCTTCATTGATCATTGATGCTTGTTCATTCTTCATCGTTCATTCTTCATTGATCATTGATCCTTGTTCAATCTTCATCGTTCATTCTTCATTGATCATTGATCTTTGTTCATTCTTCATCGTTCATTCTTCATTTATCATTGATCCTTGTTCATTCTTCATCGTTCATTCGTCATTGACTATTGATCCTTGTTCATTCTTCATCGTTCATTCTTCATTGATCATTGATCCTTGTTCATTCTTCATCGTTCATTCGTCATTGACCATTGATCCTTGTTCATTCTTCATTGATCATTGATCCTTGTTCAATCTTCATCGTTCATTCTTCATTGATCATTGATCTTTGTTCATTCTTCATCGTTCATTCTTCATTTATCATTGATCCTTGTTCATTCTTCATCGTTCATTCGTCATTGACTATTGATCCTTGTTCATTCTTCATCGTTCATTCTTCATTGATCATTGATCCTTGTTCATTCTTCATCGTTCATTCGTCATTGACCATTGATCCTTGTTCATTCTTCATTGATCATTGATCCTTGTTCATTCTTCATCGTTCATTCTTCATTGATCATTGATCTTTGTTCATTCTTCATCGTTCATTCGTCATTGATCATTGATCCTTGTTCATTCTTCATCGTTCAATCTTTATTGATCATTGATCCTTGTTCATTCTTCATTGATCATTGATCCTTTTTCATTCTTCATCGTTCATTCTTCATTGATCATTGATCCTTGTTCATTCTTAATCGTTCATTCTTCATTGATCATTGATCCTTGTTCATTCTTCATCATTCATTCGTCATTGACCATTGATCCTTGTTCATTCTTCATCGTTTATTCTTCATTGAACATTGATCCTTGTTCATTCTTCATCGTTCATTCGTCATTGACCATTGATCCTTGTTCATTCTTCATTGATCATTGATCCTTGTTCATTCTTCATCGTTCATTCTTCATTGATCATTGATCCTTGTTTATTCTTCATTGATCATTGATCCTTGTTCATTCTTAATCGTTCATTCTTCATTGATCATTGATCCTTGTTCATTCTTCATCGTTCATTCGTCATTGACCATTAATCCTTGTTCATTCTTCATCGTTCATTCTTCATCGTTCATTCTTCTTTGATCATTGATCCTTGTTCATTCTTCATCGTTCATTCGTCATTGACCATTGATCCTTGTTCAATCTTCATCGTTCATTCGTCATTGACCATTAATCCTTGTTCATTCTTCATCGTTCATTTTACATTAATCATTGATCCTTGTTCATTCTTCATCGTTCATTCTTCACTGATCATTGATCCTTGTTCATTCTTCATCGTTCATTCGTCATTGACCATTAATGCTTGTTCATTCTTCATCGTTCATTTTTCATTAATCATTGATCCTTGTTCATTCTTCATCGTTCATTCTTCATTGATCATTGATCCTTGTTCATTCTTCATCGTTTATTCGTCATTGACCATTGATCCTTGTTCATTCTTCATCGTTCATTCTTCATTGATCATTGATCCTTGTTCATTCTTCATCGTTCATTCTTCATTGAGCATTGATCCTTGTTCATTCTTCATCGTTCATTCTTCAATAATCATTGATCCTTGTTCATTCTTCATCGTTCATTCGTCATTGACCATTGATCCTTGTTCATTCTTCATCGTTCATTCTTCATTGATCATTGATCCTTGTTCATTCTTCATCGTTCATTCGTCATTGACCATTGATCCTTGTTCATTCTTCATTGATCATTGATCCTTGTTCATTCTTCATCGTTCATTCTTCATTGATCATTGATCTTTGTTCATTCTTCATTGATCATTGATCCTTGTTCATTCTTAATCGTTCATTCTTCATTGATCATTGATCCTTGTTCATTCTTCATCGTTCATTCGTCATTGACCATTGATCCTTGTTCATTCTTCATCGTTCATTCGTCATTGACCATTAATCCTTTTTCATTCTTCATCGTTCATTCTTCATTGATCATTGATCCTTGTTCATTCTTCATCGTTCATTCGTCATTGATCATTGATCCTTGTTCATTCTTCATCGTTCATTCATCATTGACCATTAATCCTTGTTCATTCTTCATCGTTCATTTTTCATTAATCATTGATCCTTGTTCATTCTTCATCGTTCATTCTTCATTGATCATTGATTCTTGTTCATTCTTCATCGTTCATTCGTCATTGACCATTAATCCTTGTTCATTCTTCATCGTTCATTCTTCATTGATCATTGATCCTTGTTCATTCTTCATCGTTCATTCTTCATTGATCATTGATGCTTGTTCATTCTTCATCGTTCATTCGTCATTGACCATTAATCCTTGTTCATTCTTCATCGTTCATTCTTCATTGATAATTGATCCTTGCTCATTCTTCATCGTTCATTCGTCATTGATCATTGATCCTTGTTCATTCTTCATCGTTCATTCGTCATTGACCATTAATCCTTGTTCATTCTTCATCGTTCATTCTTCATTGATCATTGATCCTTGTTCTTTCTTCATCGTTCATTCGTCATTGATCATTGATCCTTATTCATTCTTCATCATTCATTCTTCATTGACCATTGATCCTTGTTCATTCTTCATTGATCATTGATCCTTGTTCATTCTTCATCGTTCATTCTTCATTGATCATTTATCCTTGTTCATTCTTCATTGATCATTGATCCTTGTTCATTCTTAATCGTTCAATCTTCATTGATCATTGATCCTTGTTCATTCTTCATCGTTCATTCGTCATTGACCATTAATCCTTGTTCATTCTTCATCGTTCATTCTTCATCGTTCATTCTTCTTTGATCATTGATCCTTGTTCATTCTTCATCGTTCATTCGTCATTGACCATTGATCCTTGTTCAATCTTCATCGTTCATTCGTCATTGACCATTAATCCTTGTTCATTCTTCATTGATCATTGATCCTTGTTCATTCTTCAACGTTCATTCGTCATTGATCATTGATCCTTGTTCATTCTTCATCGTTCATTCGTCATTGACCATTAATCCTTGTTCATTCTTCATCGTTCATTTTTCATTAATCATTGATCCTTGTTCATTCTTCATCGTTCATTCTTCATTGATCATTGATCCTTGTTCATTCTTCATCGTTCATTCGTCATTGACCATTGATCCTTGTTCATTCTTCATCGTTCATTCTTCATTGATCATTGATCCTAGTTCATTCTTCATCGTTCTATCTTCATTGATCATTGATGCTTGTTCATTCTTCATCGTTCATTCTTCATTGATCATTGATCCTTGTTCAATCTTCATCGTTCATTCTTCATTGATCATTGATCTTTGTTCATTCTTCATCGTTCATTCTTCATTTATCATTGATCCTTGTTCATTCTTCATCGTTCATTCGTCATTGACTATTGATCCTTGTTCATTCTTCATCGTTCATTCTTCATTGATCATTGATCCTTGTTCATTCTTCATCGTTCATTCGTCATTGACCATTGATCCTTGTTCATTCTTCATTGATCATTGATCCTTGTTCAATCTTCATCGTTCATTCTTCATTGATCATTGATCTTTGTTCATTCTTCATCGTTCATTCTTCATTTATCATTGATCCTTGTTCATTCTTCATCGCTCATTCGTCATTGACTATTGATCCTTGTTCATTCTTCATCGTTCATTCTTCATTGATCATTGATCCTTGTTCATTCTTCATCGTTCATTCGTCATTGACCATTGATCCTTGTTCATTCTTCATTGATCATTGATCCTTGTTCATTCTTCATCGTTCATTCTTCATTGATCATTGATCTTTGTTCATTCTTCATCGTTCATTCGTCATTGATCATTGATCCTTGTTCATTCTTCATCGTTCAATCTTTATTGATCATTGATCCTTGTTCATTCTTCATTGATCATTGATCCTTTTTCATTCTTCATCGTTCATTCTTCATTGATCATTGATCCTTGTTCATTCTTAATCGTTCATTCTTCATTGATCATTGATCCTTGTTCATTCTTCATCATTCATTCGTCATTGACCATTGATCCTTGTTCATTCTTCATCGTTTATTCTTCATTGAACATTGATCCTTGTTCATTCTTCATCGTTCATTCGTCATTGACCATTGATCCTTGTTCATTCTTCATTGATCATTGATCCTTGTTCATTCTTCATCGTTCATTCTTCATTGATCATTGATCCTTGTTTATTCTTCATTGATCATTGATCCTTGTTCATTCTTAATCGTTCATTCTTCATTGATCATTGATCCTTGTTCATTCTTCATCGTTCATTCGTCATTGACCATTAATCCTTGTTCATTCTTCATCGTTCATTCTTCATCGTTCATTCTTCTTTGATCATTGATCCTTGTTCATTCTTCATCGTTCATTCGTCATTGACCATTGATCCTTGTTCAATCTTCATCGTTCATTCGTCATTGACCATTAATCCTTGTTCATTCTTCATCGTTCATTTTACATTAATCATTGATCCTTGTTCATTCTTCATCGTTCATTCTTCACTGATCATTGATCCTTGTTCATTCTTCATCGTTCATTCGTCATTGACCATTAATGCTTGTTCATTCTTCATCGTTCATTTTTCATTAATCATTGATCCTTGTTCATTCTTCATCGTTCATTCTTCATTGATCATTGATCCTTGTTCATTCTTCATCGTTCATTCGTCATTGACCATTAATCCTTGTTCATTCTTCATCGTTCATTCTTCATTGATCATTGATCCTTGTTCATTCTTCATCGTTCATTCTTCATTGATAATTGATCTTTGTTCATTCTTCATCGTTCATTCGTCATTGATCATTAATCCTTGTTCATTCTCCATCGTTCATTCTTTATTAATCATTGATCCTTATTCATTCTTCATTGATCATTGATCCTTGTTCATTCTTCATCGTTCATTCGTCATTGATGATTGATCCTTGTTCATTCTTCATCGTTCATTCTTCATTGATGATTGATCCTTGTTCATTCTTCATCGTTCATTCTTCATTGATCATTGATCCTTGTTCATTCTTCATCGTTTATTCGTCATTGACCATTGATCCTTGTTCATTCTTCATCGTTCATTCTTCATTGATCATTGATCCTTGTTCATTCTTCATCGTTCATTCTTCATTGAGCATTGATCCTTGTTCATTCTTCATCGTTCATTCTTCAATAATCATTGATCCTTGTTCATTCTTCATCGTTCATTCGTCATTGACCATTGATCCTTGTTCATTCTTCATCGTTCATTCTTCATTGATCATTGATCCTTGTTCATTCTTCATCGTTCATTCGTCATTGACCATTGATCCTTGTTCATTCTTCATTGATCATTGATCCTTGTTCATTCTTCATCGTTCATTCTTCATTGATCATTGATCTTTGTTCATTCTTCATTGATTATTGATCCTTGTTCATTCTTAATCGTTCATTCTTCATTGATCATTGATCCTTGTTCATTCTTCATCGTTCATTCGTCATTGACCATTGATCCTTGTTCATTCTTCATCGTTCATTCGTCATTGACCATTAATCCTTGTTCATTCTTCATCGTTCATTCTTCATTGATCATTGATCCTTGTTCATTCTTCATCGTTCATTCGTCATTGATCATTGATCCTTGTTCATTCTTCATCGTTCATTCATCATTGACCATTAATCCTTGTTCATTCTTCATCGTTCATTTTTCATTAATCATTGATCCTTGTTCATTCTTCATCGTTCATTCTTCATTGATCATTGATTCTTGTTCATTCTTCATCGTTCATTCGTCATTGACCATTAATCCTTGTTCATTCTTCATCGTTCATTCTTCATTGATCATTGATCCTTGTTCATTCTTCATCGTTCATTCTTCATTGATCATTGATGCTTGTTCATTCTTCATCGTTCATTCGTCATTGACCATTAATCCTTGTTCATTCTTCATCGTTCATTCTTCATTGATCATTGATCCTTGCTCATTCTTCATCGTTCATTCGTCATTGATCATTGATCCTTGTTCATTCTTCATCGTTCATTCGTCATTGACCATTAATCCTTGTTCATTCTTCATCGTTCATTCTTCATTGATCATTGATCCTTGTTCTTTCTTCATCGTTCATTCGTCATTGATCATTGATCCTTATTCATTCTTCATCATTCATTCTTCATTGACCATTGATCCTTGTTCATTCTTCATTGATCATTGATCCTTGTTCATTCTTCATCGTTCATTCTTCATTGATCATTTATCCTTGTTCATTCTTCATTGATCATTGATCCTTGTTCATTCTTAATCGTTCAATCTTCATTGATCATTGATCCTTGTTCATTCTTCATCGTTCATTCGTCATTGACCATTAATCCTTGTTCATTCTTCATCGTTCATTCTTCATCGTTCATTCTTCTTTGATCATTGATCCTTGTTCATTCTTCATCGTTCATTCGTCATTGACCATTGATCCTTGTTCAATCTTCATCGTTCATTCGTCATTGACCATTAATCCTTGTTCATTCTTCATTGATCATTGATCCTTGTTCATTCTTCAACGTTCATTCGTCATTGATCATTGATCCTTGTTCATTCTTCATCGTTCATTCGTCATTGACCATTAATCCTTGTTCATTCTTCATCGTTCATTTTTCATTAATCATTGATCCTTGTTCATTCTTCATCGTTCATTCTTCATTGATCATTGATCCTTGTTCATTCTTCATCGTTCATTCGTCATTGACCATTGATCCTTGTTCATTCTTCATCGTTCATTCTTCATTGATCATTGATCCTAGTTCATTCTTCATCGTTCTATCTTCATTGATCATTGATGCTTGTTCATTCTTCATCGTTCATTCTTCATTGATCATTGATCCTTGTTCAATCTTCATCGTTCATTCTTCATTGATCATTGATCTTTGTTCATTCTTCATCGTTCATTCTTCATTTATCATTGATCCTTGTTCATTCTTCATCGTTCATTCGTCATTGACTATTGATCCTTGTTCATTCTTCATCGTTCATTCTTCATTGATCATTGATCCTTGTTCATTCTTCATCGTTCATTCGTCATTGACCATTGATCCTTGTTCATTCTTCATTGATCATTGATCCTTGTTCATTCTTCATCGTTCATTCTTCATTGATCATTGATCTTTGTTCATTCTTCATCGTTCATTCGTCATTGATCATTGATCCTTGTTCATTCTTCATCGTTCAATCTTTATTGATCATTGATCCTTGTTCATTCTTCATTGATCATTGATCCTTTTTCATTCTTCATCGTTCATTCTTCATTGATCATTGATCCTTGTTCATTCTTAATCGTTCATTCTTCATTGATCATTGATCCTTGTTCATTCTTCATCATTCATTCGTCATTGACCATTGATCCTTGTTCATTCTTCATCGTTTATTCTTCATTGAACATTGATCCTTGTTCATTCTTCATCGTTCATTCGTCATTGACCATTGATCCTTGTTCATTCTTCATTGATCATTGATCCTTGTTCATTCTTCATCGTTCATTCTTCATTGATCATTGATCCTTGTTTATTCTTCATTGATCATTGATCCTTGTTCATTCTTAATCGTTCATTCTTCATTGATCATTGATCCTTGTTCATTCTTCATCGTTCATTCGTCATTGACCATTAATCCTTGTTCATTCTTCATCGTTCATTCTTCATCGTTCATTCTTCTTTGATCATTGATCCTTGTTCATTCTTCATCGTTCATTCGTCATTGACCATTGATCCTTGTTCATTCTTCATCGTTCATTCGTCATTGACCATTAATCCTTGTTCATTCTTCATCGTTCATTCTTCATTGATCATTGATCCTTGTTCATTCTTCATCGTTCATTCTTCATTGATCATTGATCCTTGTTCATTCTTCATCATTCATTCGTCATTGACCATTAATCCTTGTTCATTCTTCATCGTTCATTTTTCATTAATCATTGATCCTTGTTCATTCTTCATCGTTCATTCTTCATTGATCATTGATCCTTGTTCATTCTTCATCGTTCATTCGTCATTGACCATTAATCCTTGTTCATTCTTCATCGTTCATTCTTCATTGATCATTGATCCTTGTTCATTCTTCATCGTTCATTCTTCATTGATCATTGATGCTTGTTCATTCTTCATCGTTCATTCGTCATTGACCATTAATCCTTGTTCATTCTTCATCGTTCATTCGTCATTGATCATTGATCCTTGTTCATTCTTCATCGTTCATTCTTTATTGATCATTGATCCTTGTTCATTCTTCATTGATCATTGATCCTTTTTCATTCTTCATCGTTCATTCTTCATTGATCATTGATCCTTGTTCATTCTTAATCGTTCATTCTTCATTGATCATTGATCCTTGTTCATTCTTCATCATTCATTCGTCATTGACCATTGATCCTTGTTCATTCTTCATCGTTTATTCTTCATTGAACATTGATCCTTGTTCATTCTTCATCGTTCATTCGTCATTGACCATTGATCCTTGTTCATTCTTCATTGATCATTGATCCTTGTTCATTCTTCATCGTTCATTCTTCATTGATCATTGATCCTTGTTTATTCTTCATTGATCATTGATCCTTGTTCATTCTTAATCGTTCATTCTTCATTGATCATTGATACTTGTTCATTCTTCATCGTTCATTCGTCATTGACCATTAATCCTTGTTCATTCTTCATCGTTCATTCTTCATCGTTCATTCTTCTTTGATCATTGATCCTTGTTCATTCTTCATCGTTCATTCGTCATTGACCATTGATCCTTGTTCATTCTTCATCGTTCATTCGTCATTGACCATTAATCCTTGTTCATTCTTCATCGTTCATTCTTCATTGATCATTGATCCTTGTTCATTCTTCATCGTTCATTCTTCATTGATCATTGATCCTTGTTCATTCTTCATCATTCATTCGTCATTGACCATTAATCCTTGTTCATTCTTCATCGTTCATTTTTCATTAATCATTGATCCTTGTTCATTCTTCATCGTTCATTCTTCATTGATCATTGATCCTTGTTCATTCTTCATCGTTCATTCGTCATTGACCATTAATCCTTGTTCATTCTTCATCGTTCATTCTTCATTGATCATTGATCCTTGTTCATTCTTCATCGTTCATTCTTCATTGATCATTGATGCTTGTTCATTCTTCATCGTTCATTCGTCATTGACCATTAATCCTTGTTCATTCTTCATCGTTCATTCTTCATTGATCATTGATCCTTGTTCATTCTTCATCGTTCATTCGTCATTGATCATTGATCCTTGTTCATTCTTCATCGTTCATTCGTCATTGACCATTAATCCTTGTTCATTCTTCATCGTTCATTCTTCATTGATCATTGATCCTTGTTCTTTCTTCATCGTTCATTCGTCATTGATCATTGATCCATGTTCATTCTTCATCGTTCTATCTTCATTGATCATTGATGCTTGTTCATTCTTCATCGTTCATTCTTCATTGATCATTGATCCTTGTTCATTCTTCATCGTTCATTCTTCATTGATCATTGATCTTTGTTCATTGTTCATCGTTCATTCGTCATTGATCATTGATCCTTGTTCATTCTTCATCGTTTATTCTTTATTGATCATTGATCCTTGTTCATTCTTCATCGTTCATTCTTCATCGTTCATTCTTCATTGATCATTGATCCTTGTTCATTCTTCATCGTTCATTCTTCATTGATCATTGATCTTTGTTCATTCTTCATCGTTCATTCGTCATTGATCATTGATCCTTGTTCATTCTTCATCGTTCAATCTTTATTGATCATTGATCCTTGTTCATTCTTCATTGATCATTGATCCTTTTTCATTCTTCATCGTTCATTCTTCATTGATCATTGATCCTTGTTCATTCTTAATCGTTCATTCTTCATTGATCATTGATCCTTGTTCATTCTTCATCATTCATTCGTCATTGACCATTGATCCTTGTTCATTCTTCATCGTTTATTCTTCATTGAACATTGATCCTTGTTCATTCTTCATCGTTCATTCGTCATTGACCATTGATCCTTGTTCATTCTTCATTGATCATTGATCCTTGTTCATTCTTCATCGTTCATTCTTCATTGATCATTGATCCTTGTTTATTCTTCATTGATCATTGATCCTTGTTCATTCTTAATCGTTCATTCTTCATTGATCATTGATCCTTGTTCATTCTTCATCGTTCATTCGTCATTGACCATTAATCCTTGTTCATTCTTCATCGTTCATTCTTCTTTGATCATTGATCCTTGTTCATTCTTCATCGTTCATTCGTCATTGACCATTGATCCTTGTTCAATCTTCATCGTTCATTCGTCATTGACCATTAATCCTTGTTCATTCTTCATCGTTCATTTTACATTAATCATTGATCCTTGTTCATTCTTCATCGTTCATTCTTCACTGATCATTGATCCTTGTTCATTCTTCATCGTTCATTCGTCATTGACCATTAATGCTTGTTCATTCTTCATCGTTCATTTTTCATTAATCATTGATCCTTGTTCATTCTTCATCGTTCATTCTTCATTGATCATTGATCCTTGTTCATTCTTCATCGTTCATTCGTCATTGACCATTAATCCTTGTTCATTCTTCATCGTTCATTCTTCATTGATCATTGATCCTTGTTCATTCTTCATCGTTCATTCTTCATTGATAATTGATCTTTGTTCATTCTTCATCGTTCATTCGTCATTGATCATTAATCCTTGTTCATTCTCCATCGTTCATTCTTTATTAATCATTGATCCTTATTCATTCTTCATTGATCATTGATCCTTGTTCATTCTTCATCGTTCATTCGTCATTGATGATTGATCCTTGTTCATTCTTCATCGTTCATTCTTCATTGATGATTGATCCTTGTTCATTCTTCATCGTTCATTCTTCATTGATCATTGATCCTTGTTCATTCTTCATCGTTTATTCGTCATTGACCATTGATCCTTGTTCATTCTTCATCGTTCATTCTTCATTGATCATTGATCCTTGTTCATTCTTCATCGTTCATTCTTCATTGAGCATTGATCCTTGTTCATTCTTCATCGTTCATTCTTCAATAATCATTGATCCTTGTTCATTCTTCATCGTTCATTCGTCATTGACCATTGATCCTTGTTCATTCTTCATCGTTCATTCTTCATTGATCATTGATCCTTGTTCATTCTTCATCGTTCATTCGTCATTGACCATTGATCCTTGTTCATTCTTCATTGATCATTGATCCTTGTTCATTCTTCATCGTTCATTCTTCATTGATCATTGATCTTTGTTCATTCTTCATTGATTATTGATCCTTGTTCATTCTTAATCGTTCATTCTTCATTGATCATTGATCCTTGTTCATTCTTCATCGTTCATTCGTCATTGACCATTGATCCTTGTTCATTCTTCATCGTTCATTCGTCATTGACCATTAATCCTTGTTCATTCTTCATCGTTCATTCTTCATTGATCATTGATCCTTGTTCATTCTTCATCGTTCATTCGTCATTGATCATTGATCCTTGTTCATTCTTCATCGTTCATTCATCATTGACCATTAATCCTTGTTCATTCTTCATCGTTCATTTTTCATTAATCATTGATCCTTGTTCATTCTTCATCGTTCATTCTTCATTGATCATTGATTCTTGTTCATTCTTCATCGTTCATTCGTCATTGACCATTAATCCTTGTTCATTCTTCATCGTTCATTCTTCATTGATCATTGATCCTTGTTCATTCTTCATCGTTCATTCTTCATTGATCATTGATGCTTGTTCATTCTTCATCGTTCATTCGTCATTGACCATTAATCCTTGTTCATTCTTCATCGTTCATTCTTCATTGATCATTGATCCTTGCTCATTCTTCATCGTTCATTCGTCATTGATCATTGATCCTTGTTCATTCTTCATCGTTCATTCGTCATTGACCATTAATCCTTGTTCATTCTTCATCGTTCATTCTTCATTGATCATTGATCCTTGTTCTTTCTTCATCGTTCATTCGTCATTGATCATTGATCCTTATTCATTCTTCATCATTCATTCTTCATTGACCATTGATCCTTGTTCATTCTTCATTGATCATTGATCCTTGTTCATTCTTCATCGTTCATTCTTCATTGATCATTTATCCTTGTTCATTCTTCATTGATCATTGATCCTTGTTCATTCTTAATCGTTCAATCTTCATTGATCATTGATCCTTGTTCATTCTTCATCGTTCATTCGTCATTGACCATTAATCCTTGTTCATTCTTCATCGTTCATTCTTCATCGTTCATTCTTCTTTGATCATTGATCCTTGTTCATTCTTCATCGTTCATTCGTCATTGACCATTGATCCTTGTTCAATCTTCATCGTTCATTCGTCATTGACCATTAATCCTTGTTCATTCTTCATTGATCATTGATCCTTGTTCATTCTTCAACGTTCATTCGTCATTGATCATTGATCCTTGTTCATTCTTCATCGTTCATTCGTCATTGACCATTAATCCTTGTTCATTCTTCATCGTTCATTTTTCATTAATCATTGATCCTTGTTCATTCTTCATCGTTCATTCTTCATTGATCATTGATCCTTGTTCATTCTTCATCGTTCATTCGTCATTGACCATTGATCCTTGTTCATTCTTCATCGTTCATTCTTCATTGATCATTGATCCTAGTTCATTCTTCATCGTTCTATCTTCATTGATCATTGATGCTTGTTCATTCTTCATCGTTCATTCTTCATTGATCATTGATCCTTGTTCAATCTTCATCGTTCATTCTTCATTGATCATTGATCTTTGTTCATTCTTCATCGTTCATTCTTCATTTATCATTGATCCTTGTTCATTCTTCATCGTTCATTCGTCATTGACTATTGATCCTTGTTCATTCTTCATCGTTCATTCTTCATTGATCATTGATCCTTGTTCATTCTTCATCGTTCATTCGTCATTGACCATTGATCCTTGTTCATTCTTCATTGATCATTGATCCTTGTTCATTCTTCATCGTTCATTCTTCATTGATCATTGATCTTTGTTCATTCTTCATCGTTCATTCGTCATTGATCATTGATCCTTGTTCATTCTTCATCGTTCAATCTTTATTGATCATTGATCCTTGTTCATTCTTCATTGATCATTGATCCTTTTTCATTCTTCATCGTTCATTCTTCATTGATCATTGATCCTTGTTCATTCTTAATCGTTCATTCTTCATTGATCATTGATCCTTGTTCATTCTTCATCATTCATTCGTCATTGACCATTGATCCTTGTTCATTCTTCATCGTTTATTCTTCATTGAACATTGATCCTTGTTCATTCTTCATCGTTCATTCGTCATTGACCATTGATCCTTGTTCATTCTTCATTGATCATTGATCCTTGTTCATTCTTCATCGTTCATTCTTCATTGATCATTGATCCTTGTTTATTCTTCATTGATCATTGATCCTTGTTCATTCTTAATCGTTCATTCTTCATTGATCATTGATCCTTGTTCATTCTTCATCGTTCATTCGTCATTGACCATTAATCCTTGTTCATTCTTCATCGTTCATTCTTCATCGTTCATTCTTCTTTGATCATTGATCCTTGTTCATTCTTCATCGTTCATTCTTCATTGATCATTGATCCTTGTTCATTCTTCATCGTTCATTCGTCATTGATCATTGATCCTTGTTCATTCTTCATCGTTCATTCATCATTGACCATTAATCCTTGTTCATTCTTCATCGTTCATTTTTCATTAATCATTGATCCTTGTTCATTCTTCATCGTTCATTCTTCATTGATCATTGATTCTTGTTCATTCTTCATCGTTCATTCGTCATTGACCATTAATCCTTGTTCATTCTTCATCGTTCATTCTTCATTGATCATTGATCCTTGTTCATTCTTCATCGTTCATTCTTCATTGATCATTGATGCTTGTTCATTCTTCATCGTTCATTCGTCATTGACCATTAATCCTTGTTCATTCTTCATCGTTCATTCTTCATTGATCATTGATCCTTGCTCATTCTTCATCGTTCATTCGTCATTGATCATTGATCCTTGTTCATTCTTCATCGTTCATTCGTCATTGACCATTAATCCTTGTTCATTCTTCATCGTTCATTCTTCATTGATCATTGATCCTTGTTCTTTCTTCATCGTTCATTCGTCATTGATCATTGATCCTTATTCATTCTTCATCATTCATTCTTCATTGACCATTGATCCTTGTTCATTCTTCATTGATCATTGATCCTTGTTCATTCTTCATCGTTCATTCTTCATTGATCATTTATCCTTGTTCATTCTTCATTGATCATTGATCCTTGTTCATTCTTAATCGTTCAATCTTCATTGATCATTGATCCTTGTTCATTCTTCATCGTTCATTCGTCATTGACCATTAATCCTTGTTCATTCTTCATCGTTCATTCTTCATCGTTCATTCTTCTTTGATCATTGATCCTTGTTCATTCTTCATCGTTCATTCGTCATTGACCATTGATCCTTGTTCAATCTTCATCGTTCATTCGTCATTGACCATTAATCCTTGTTCATTCTTCATTGATCATTGATCCTTGTTCATTCTTCAACGTTCATTCGTCATTGATCATTGATCCTTGTTCATTCTTCATCGTTCATTCGTCATTGACCATTAATCCTTGTTCATTCTTCATCGTTCATTTTTCATTAATCATTGATCCTTGTTCATTCTTCATCGTTCATTCTTCATTGATCATTGATCCTTGTTCATTCTTCATCGTTCATTCGTCATTGACCATTGATCCTTGTTCATTCTTCATCGTTCATTCTTCATTGATCATTGATCCTAGTTCATTCTTCATCGTTCTATCTTCATTGATCATTGATGCTTGTTCATTCTTCATCGTTCATTCTTCATTGATCATTGATCCTTGTTCAATCTTCATCGTTCATTCTTCATTGATCATTGATCTTTGTTCATTCTTCATCGTTCATTCTTCATTTATCATTGATCCTTGTTCATTCTTCATCGTTCATTCGTCATTGACTATTGATCCTTGTTCATTCTTCATCGTTCATTCTTCATTGATCATTGATCCTTGTTCATTCTTCATCGTTCATTCGTCATTGACCATTGATCCTTGTTCATTCTTCATTGATCATTGATCCTTGTTCATTCTTCATCGTTCATTCTTCATTGATCATTGATCTTTGTTCATTCTTCATCGTTCATTCGTCATTGATCATTGATCCTTGTTCATTCTTCATCGTTCAATCTTTATTGATCATTGATCCTTGTTCATTCTTCATTGATCATTGATCCTTTTTCATTCTTCATCGTTCATTCTTCATTGATCATTGATCCTTGTTCATTCTTAATCGTTCATTCTTCATTGATCATTGATCCTTGTTCATTCTTCATCATTCATTCGTCATTGACCATTGATCCTTGTTCATTCTTCATCGTTTATTCTTCATTGAACATTGATCCTTGTTCATTCTTCATCGTTCATTCGTCATTGACCATTGATCCTTGTTCATTCTTCATTGATCATTGATCCTTGTTCATTCTTCATCGTTCATTCTTCATTGATCATTGATCCTTGTTTATTCTTCATTGATCATTGATCCTTGTTCATTCTTAATCGTTCATTCTTCATTGATCATTGATCCTTGTTCATTCTTCATCGTTCATTCGTCATTGACCATTAATCCTTGTTCATTCTTCATCGTTCATTCTTCATCGTTCATTCTTCTTTGATCATTGATCCTTGTTCATTCTTCATCGTTCATTCGTCATTGACCATTGATCCTTGTTCATTCTTCATCGTTCATTCGTCATTGACCATTAATCCTTGTTCATTCTTCATCGTTCATTCTTCATTGATCATTGATCCTTGTTCATTCTTCATCGTTCATTCTTCATTGATCATTGATCCTTGTTCATTCTTCATCATTCATTCGTCATTGACCATTAATCCTTGTTCATTCTTCATCGTTCATTTTTCATTAATCATTGATCCTTGTTCATTCTTCATCGTTCATTCTTCATTGATCATTGATCCTTGTTCATTCTTCATCGTTCATTCGTCATTGACCATTAATCCTTGTTCATTCTTCATCGTTCATTCTTCATTGATCATTGATCCTTGTTCATTCTTCATCGTTCATTCTTCATTGATCATTGATGCTTGTTCATTCTTCATCGTTCATTCGTCATTGACCATTAATCCTTGTTCATTCTTCATCGTTCATTCGTCATTGATCATTGATCCTTGTTCATTCTTCATCGTTCATTCTTTATTGATCATTGATCCTTGTTCATTCTTCATTGATCATTGATCCTTTTTCATTCTTCATCGTTCATTCTTCATTGATCATTGATCCTTGTTCATTCTTAATCGTTCATTCTTCATTGATCATTGATCCTTGTTCATTCTTCATCATTCATTCGTCATTGACCATTGATCCTTGTTCATTCTTCATCGTTTATTCTTCATTGAACATTGATCCTTGTTCATTCTTCATCGTTCATTCGTCATTGACCATTGATCCTTGTTCATTCTTCATTGATCATTGATCCTTGTTCATTCTTCATCGTTCATTCTTCATTGATCATTGATCCTTGTTTATTCTTCATTGATCATTGATCCTTGTTCATTCTTAATCGTTCATTCTTCATTGATCATTGATACTTGTTCATTCTTCATCGTTCATTCGTCATTGACCATTAATCCTTGTTCATTCTTCATCGTTCATTCTTCATCGTTCATTCTTCTTTGATCATTGATCCTTGTTCATTCTTCATCGTTCATTCGTCATTGACCATTGATCCTTGTTCATTCTTCATCGTTCATTCGTCATTGACCATTAATCCTTGTTCATTCTTCATCGTTCATTCTTCATTGATCATTGATCCTTGTTCATTCTTCATCGTTCATTCTTCATTGATCATTGATCCTTGTTCATTCTTCATCATTCATTCGTCATTGACCATTAATCCTTGTTCATTCTTCATCGTTCATTTTTCATTAATCATTGATCCTTGTTCATTCTTCATCGTTCATTCTTCATTGATCATTGATCCTTGTTCATTCTTCATCGTTCATTCGTCATTGACCATTAATCCTTGTTCATTCTTCATCGTTCATTCTTCATTGATCATTGATCCTTGTTCATTCTTCATCGTTCATTCTTCATTGATCATTGATGCTTGTTCATTCTTCATCGTTCATTCGTCATTGACCATTAATCCTTGTTCATTCTTCATCGTTCATTCTTCATTGATCATTGATCCTTGTTCATTCTTCATCGTTCATTCGTCATTGATCATTGATCCTTGTTCATTCTTCATCGTTCATTCGTCATTGACCATTAATCCTTGTTCATTCTTCATCGTTCATTCTTCATTGATCATCGATCCTTGTTCTTTCTTCATCGTTCATTCGTCATTGATCATTGATCCATGTTCATTCTTCATCGTTCTATCTTCATTGATCATTGATGCTTGTTCATTCTTCATCGTTCATTCTTCATTGATCATTGATCCTTGTTCATTCTTCATCGTTCATTCTTCATTGATCATTGATCTTTGTTCATTGTTCATCGTTCATTCGTCATTGATCATTGATCCTTGTTCATTCTTCATCGTTTATTCTTTATTGATCATTGATCCTTGTTCATTCTTCATCGTTCATTCTTCATCGTTCATTCTTCATTGATCATTGATCCTTGTTCATTCTTCATCGTTCATTCTTCATTGACCATTGATCCTTGTTCATTCTTCATTGATCATTGATCCTTGTTCATTCTTCATCGTTCATTCTTCATTGATCATTTATCCTTGTTCATTCTTCATCGTTCATTCGTCATTGACCATTGATCCTTGTTCATTCTTCATCGTTCATTCTTCATTGATCATTGATCCTAGTTCATTCTTCATCGTTCTATCTTCATTGATCATTGACGCTTGTTCATTCTTCATCGTTCATTCTTCATTGATCATTGATCCTTGTTCATTCTTCATCGTTCATTCTTCATTGATCATTGATCTTTGTTCATTCTTCATCGTTCATTCTTCATTGATCATTGATCCTTGTTCATTCTTCATCGGTCATTCGTCATTGACCATTGATCCTTGTTCATTCTTCATCGTTCATTCTTCATTGATCATTGATCCTTGTTCATTCTTCATCGTTCATTCGTCATTGACCATTGATCCTTGTTCATTCTTCATTGATCATTGATCCTTGTTCATTCTTCATCGTTCATTCTTCATTGATCATTTATCCTTGTTCATTCTTCATCGTTCATTCGTCATTGACCATTGATCCTTGTTCATTCTTCATCGTTCATTCTTCATTGATCATTTATCCTTGTTCATTCTTCATCGTTCATTCGTCATTGACCATTGATCCTTGTTCATTCTTCATCGTTCATTCTTCATTGATCATTGATCCTAGTTCATTCTTCATCGTTCTATCTTCATTGATCATTGACGCTTGTTCATTCTTCATCGTTCATTCTTCATTGATCATTGATCCTTGTTCATTCTTCATCGTTCATTCTTCATTGATCATTGATCTTTGTTCATTCTTCATCGTTCATTCTTCATTGATCATTGATCCTTGTTCATTCTTCATCGGTCATTCGTCATTGACCATTGATCCTTGTTCATTCTTCATCGTTCATTCTTCATTGATCATTGATCCTTGTTCATTCTTCATCGTTCATTCGTCATTGACCATTGATCCTTGTTCATTCTTCATTGATCATTGATCCTTGTTCATTCTTCATCGTTCATTCTTCATTGATCATTTATCCTTGTTCATTCTTCATCGTTCATTCGTCATTGACCATTGATCCTTGTTCATTCTTCATCGTTCATTCTTCATTGATCATTGATCCTAGTTCATTCTTCATCGTTCTATCTTCATTGATCATTGATGCTTGTTCATTCTTCATCGTTCATTCTTCATTGATCATTGATCCTTGTTCATTCTTCATCGTTCATTCTTCATTGATCATTGATCTTTGTTCATTCTTCATCGTTCATTCTTCATTGATCATTGATCCTTGTTCATTCTTCATCGTTCATTCGTCATTGACCATTGATCCTTGTTCATTCTTCATCGTTCATTCTTCATTGATCGTTGATCCTTGTTCATTCTTCATCGTTCATTCTTCATTGATCATTGATCCTTGTTCATTCTTCATCGTTCATTCGTCATTGACCATTAATCCTTGTTCATTCTTCATCGTTCATTTTTCATTAATCATTGATCCTTGTTCATTCTTCATCGTTCATTCTTCACTGATCATTGATCCTTGTTCATTCTTCATCGTTTATTCGTCATTGACCATTAATCCTTGTTCATTCTTCATCGTTCATTCTTCATTGATCATTGATCCTTGTTCATTCTTCATCGTTCATTCTTCATTGATCATTGATGCTTGTTCATTCTTCATCGTTCATTCGCCATTGACCATTAATCCTTGTTCATTCTTCATCGTTCATTCTTCATTGATCATTGATCCTTGCTCATTCTTCATCGTTCATTCGTCATTAATCATTGATCCTTGTTCATTCTTCATCGTTCATTCTTCATTGATCATTGATCCTAGTTCATTCTTCATCGTTCTATTTTCATTGATCATTGATCCTTGTTCTTTCTTCATCGTTCATTCGTCATTGATCATTGATCCATGTTCATTCTTCATCGTTCTATCTTCATTGATCATTGATGCTTGTTCATTCTTCATCGTTCATTCTTCATTGATCATTGATCCTTGTTCATTCTTCATCGTTCATTCTTCATTGATCATTGATCTTTGTTTATTGTTCATCGTTCATTCGTCATTGACCATTAATCCTTGTTCATTCTTCATCGTTCATTCTTCATTGATCATTGATCCTTGTTCATTCTTCATCGTTCATTCTTCATTGATCATTGATGCTTGTTCATTCTTCATCGTTCATTCGTCATTGACCATTAATCCTTGTTCATTCTTCATCGTTCATTCGTCATTGATCATTGATCCTTGTTCATTCTTCATCGTTCATTCTTTATTGATCATTGATCCTTGTTCATTCTTCATTGATCATTGATCCTTTTTCATTCTTCATCGTTCATTCTTCATTGATCATTGATCCTTGTTCATTCTTAATCGTTCATTCTTCATTGATCATTGATCCTTGTTCATTCTTCATCATTCATTCGTCATTGACCATTGATCCTTGTTCATTCTTCATCGTTTATTCTTCATTGAACATTGATCCTTGTTCATTCTTCATCGTTCATTCGTCATTGTCCATTGATCCTTGTTCATTCTTCATTGATCATTGATCCTTGTTCATTCTTAATCGTTCATTCTTCATTGATCATTGATCCTTGTTCATTCTTCATCGTTCATTCGTCATTGACCATTAATCCTTGTTCATTCTTCATCGTTCATTCTTCATCGTTCATTCTTCTTTGATCATTGATCCTTGTTCATTCTTCATCGTTCATTCGTCATTGACCATTGATCCTTGTTCATTCTTCATCGTTCATTCGTCATTGACCATTAATCCTTGTTCATTCTTCATCGTTCATTCTTCATTGATCATTGATCCTTGTTCATTCTTCATCGTTCATTCTTCATTGATCATTGATCCTTGTTCATTCTTCATCATTCATTCGTCATTGACCATTAATCCTTGTTCATTCTTCATCGTTCATTTTTCATTAATCATTGATCCTTGTTCATTCTTCATCGTTCATTCTTCATTGATCATTGATCCTTGTTCATTCTTCATCGTTCATTCGTCATTGACCATTAATCCTTGTTCATTCTTCATCGTTCATTCTTCATTGATCATTGATCCTTGTTCATTCTTCATCGTTCATTCTTCATTGATCATTGATGCTTGTTCATTCTTCATCGTTCATTCGTCATTGACCATTAATCCTTGTTCATTCTTCATCGTTCATTCGTCATTGATCATTGATCCTTGTTCATTCTTCATCGTTCATTCTTTATTGATCATTGATCCTTGTTCATTCTTCATTGATCATTGATCCTTTTTCATTCTTCATCGTTCATTCTTCATTGATCATTGATCCTTGTTCATTCTTAATCGTTCATTCTTCATTGATCATTGATCCTTGTTCATTCTTCATCATTCATTCGTCATTGACCATTGATCCTTGTTCATTCTTCATCGTTTATTCTTCATTGAACATTGATCCTTGTTCATTCTTCATCGTTCATTCGTCATTGACCATTGATCCTTGTTCATTCTTCATTGATCATTGATCCTTGTTCATTCTTCATCGTTCATTCTTCATTGATCATTGATCCTTGTTTATTCTTCATTGATCATTGATCCTTGTTCATTCTTAATCGTTCATTCTTCATTGATCATTGATCCTTGTTCATTCTTCATCGTTCATTCGTCATTGACCATTAATCCTTGTTCATTCTTCATCGTTCATTCTTCATCGTTCATTCTTCTTTGATCATTGATCCTTGTTCATTCTTCATCGTTCATTCGTCATTGACCATTGATCCTTGTTCATTCTTCATCGTTCATTCGTCATTGACCATTAATCCTTGTTCATTCTTCATCGTTCATTCTTCATTGATCATTGATCCTTGTTCATTCTTCATCGTTCATTCGTCATTGACCATTGATCCTTGTTCATTCTTCATCGTTCATTCTTCATTGATCATTGATCCTAGTTCATTCTTCATCGTTCTATCTTCATTGATCATTGATGCTTGTTCATTCTTCATCGTTCATTCTTCATTGATCATTGATCCTTGTTCAATCTTCATCGTTCATTCTTCATTGATCATTGATCTTTGTTCATTCTTCATCGTTCATTCTTCATTTATCATTGATCCTTGTTCATTCTTCATCGTTCATTCGTCATTGACTATTGATCCTTGTTCATTCTTCATCGTTCATTCTTCATTGATCATTGATCCTTGTTCATTCTTCATCGTTCATTCGTCATTGACCATTGATCCTTGTTCATTCTTCATTGATCATTGATCCTTGTTCATTCTTCATCGTTCATTCTTCATTGATCATTGATCTTTGTTCATTCTTCATCGTTCATTCGTCATTGATCATTGATCCTTGTTCATTCTTCATCGTTCAATCTTTATTGATCATTGATCCTTGTTCATTCTTCATTGATCATTGATCCTTTTTCATTCTTCATCGTTCATTCTTCATTGATCATTGATCCTTGTTCATTCTTAATCGTTCATTCTTCATTGATCATTGATCCTTGTTCATTCTTCATCATTCATTCGTCATTGACCATTGATCCTTGTTCATTCTTCATCGTTTATTCTTCATTGAACATTGATCCTTGTTCATTCTTCATCGTTCATTCGTCATTGACCATTGATCCTTGTTCATTCTTCATTGATCATTGATCCTTGTTCATTCTTCATCGTTCATTCGTCATTGATCATTGATCCATGTTCATTCTTCATCGTTCTATCTTCATTGATCATTGATGCTTGTTCATTCTTCATCGTTCATTCTTCATTGATCATTGATCCTTGTTCATTCTTCATCGTTCATTCTTCATTGATCATTGATCTTTGTTCATTGTTCATCGTTCATTCGTCATTGATCATTGATCCTTGTTCATTCTTCATCGTTTATTCTTTATTGATCATTGATCCTTGTTCATTCTTCATCGTTCATTCTTCATCGTTCATTCTTCATTCATCATTGATCCTTGTTCATTCTTCATCGTTCATTCTTCATTGACCATTGATCCTTGTTCATTCTTCATTGATCATTGATCCTTGTTCATTCTTCATCGTTCATTCTTCATTGATCATTTATCCTTGTTCATTCTTCATCGTTCATTCGTCATTGACCATTGATCCTTGTTCATTCTTCATCGTTCATTCTTCATTGATCATTGATCCTAGTTCATTCTTCATCGTTCTATCTTCATTGATCATTGACGCTTGTTCATTCTTCATCGTTCATTCTTCATTGATCATTGATCCTTGTTCATTCTTCATCGTTCATTCTTCATTGATCATTGATCTTTGTTCATTCTTCATCGTTCATTCTTCATTGATCATTGATCCTTGTTCATTCTTCATCGGTCATTCGTCATTGACCATTGATCCTTGTTCATTCTTCATCGTTCATTCTTCATTGATCATTGATCCTTGTTCATTCTTCATCGTTCATTCGTCATTGACCATTGATCCTTGTTCATTCTTCATTGATCATTGATCCTTGTTCATTCTTCATCGTTCATTCTTCATTGATCATTGATCCTTGTTCATTCTTCATTGATCATTGATCCTTGTTCATTCTTAATCGTTCATTATTCATTGATCAATGATCCTTGTTCATTCTTCATCGTTCATTCGTCATTGACCATTAATCCTTGTTCATTCTTCATCATTCATTCTTCATCGTTCATTCTTCTTTGATCATTGATCCTTGTTCATTCTTCATCGTTCATTCGTCATTGACCATTGATCCTTGTTCATTCTTCATCGTTCATTCGTCATTGACCATTAATCCTTGTTCATTCTTCATCGTTCATTCTTCATTGATCATTGATCCTTGTTCATTCTTCATCGTTCATTCTTCATTGATCATTGATCCTTGTTCATTCTTCATCGTTCATTCGTCATTGACCATTGATCCTTGTTCATTCTTCATCGTTCATTCTTCATTGATCATTGATCCTAGTTCATTCTTCATCGTTCTATCTTCATTGATCATTGATGCTTGTTCATTCTTCATCGTTCATTCTTCATTGATCATTGATCCTTGTTCAATCTTCATCGTTCATTCTTCATTGATCATTGATCTTTGTTCATTCTTCATCGTTCATTCTTCATTTATCATTGATCCTTGTTCATTCTTCATCGTTCATTCGTCATTGACTATTGATCCTTGTTCATTCTTCATCGTTCATTCTTCATTGATCATTGATCCTTGTTCATTCTTCATCGTTCATTCGTCATTGACCATTGATCCTTGTTCATTCTTCATTGATCATTGATCCTTGTTCATTCTTCATCGTTCATTCTTCATTGATCATTGATCTTTGTTCATTCTTCATCGTTCATTCGTCATTGATCATTGATCCTTGTTCATTCTTCATCGTTCAATCTTTATTGATCATTGATCCTTGTTCATTCTTCATTGATCATTGATCCTTTTTCATTCTTCATCGTTCATTCTTCATTGATCATTGATCCTTGTTCATTCTTAATCGTTCATTCTTCATTGATCATTGATCCTTGTTCATTCTTCATCATTCATTCGTCATTGACCATTGATCCTTGTTCATTCTTCATCGTTTATTCTTCATTGAACATTGATCCTTGTTCATTCTTCATCGTTCATTCGTCATTGACCATTGATCCTTGTTCATTCTTCATTGATCATTGATCCTTGTTCATTCTTCATCGTTCATTCTTCATTGATCATTGATCCTTGTTTATTCTTCATTGATCATTGATCCTTGTTCATTCTTAATCGTTCATTCTTCATTGATCATTGATCCTTGTTCATTCTTCATCGTTCATTCGTCATTGACCATTAATCCTTGTTCATTCTTCATCGTTCATTCTTCATCGTTCATTCTTCTTTGATCATTGATCCTTGTTCATTCTTCATCGTTCATTCGTCATTGACCATTGATCCTTGTTCATTCTTCATCGTTCATTCGTCATTGACCATTAATCCTTGTTCATTCTTCATCGTTCATTCTTCATTGATCATTGATCCTTGTTCATTCTTCATCGTTCATTCTTCATTGATCATTGATCCTTGTTCATTCTTCATCATTCATTCGTCATTGACCATTAATCCTTGTTCATTCTTCATCGTTCATTTTTCATTAATCATTGATCCTTGTTCATTCTTCATCGTTCATTCTTCATTGATCATTGATCCTTGTTCATTCTTCATCGTTCATTCGTCATTGACCATTAATCCTTGTTCATTCTTCATCGTTCATTCTTCATTGATCATTGATCCTTGTTCATTCTTCATCGTTCATTCTTCATTGATCATTGATGCTTGTTCATTCTTCATCGTTCATTCGTCATTGACCATTAATCCTTGTTCATTCTTCATCGTTCATTCGTCATTGATCATTGATCCTTGTTCATTCTTCATCGTTCATTCTTTATTGATCATTGATCCTTGTTCATTCTTCATTGATCATTGATCCTTTTTCATTCTTCATCGTTCATTCTTCATTGATCATTGATCCTTGTTCATTCTTAATCGTTCATTCTTCATTGATCATTGATCCTTGTTCATTCTTCATCATTCATTCGTCATTGACCATTGATCCTTGTTCATTCTTCATCGTTTATTCTTCATTGAACATTGATCCTTGTTCATTCTTCATCGTTCATTCGTCATTGACCATTGATCCTTGTTCATTCTTCATTGATCATTGATCCTTGTTCATTCTTCATCGTTCATTCTTCATTGATCATTGATCCTTGTTTATTCTTCATTGATCATTGATCCTTGTTCATTCTTAATCGTTCATTCTTCATTGATCATTGATCCTTGTTCATTCTTCATCGTTCATTCGTCATTGACCATTAATCCTTGTTCATTCTTCATCGTTCATTCTTCATCGTTCATTCTTCTTTGATCATTGATCCTTGTTCATTCTTCATCGTTCATTCGTCATTGACCATTGATCCTTGTTCATTCTTCATCGTTCATTCGTCATTGACCATTAATCCTTGTTCATTCTTCATCGTTCATTCTTCATTGATCATTGATCCTTGTTCATTCTTCATCGTTCATTCTTCATTGATCATTGATCCTTGTTCATTCTTCATCATTCATTCGTCATTGACCATTAATCCTTGTTCATTCTTCATCGTTCATTTTTCATTAATCATTGATCCTTGTTCATTCTTCATCGTTCATTCTTCATTGATCATTGATCCTTGTTCATTCTTCATCGTTCATTCGTCATTGACCATTAATCCTTGTTCATTCTTCATCGTTCATTCTTCATTGATCATTGATCCTTGTTCATTCTTCATCGTTCATTCTTCATTGATCATTGATGCTTGTTCATTCTTCATCGTTCATTCGTCATTGACCATTAATCCTTGTTCATTCTTCATCGTTCATTCTTCATTGATCATTGATCCTTGTTCATTCTTCATCGTTCATTCGTCATTGATCATTGATCCTTGTTCATTCTTCATCGTTCATTCGTCATTGACCATTAATCCTTGTTCATTCTTCATCGTTCATTCTTCATTGATCATTGATCCTTGTTCTTTCTTCATCGTTCATTCGTCATTGATCATTGATCCATGTTCATTCTTCATCGTTCTATCTTCATTGATCATTGATGCTTGTTCATTCTTCATCGTTCATTCTTCATTGATCATTGATCCTTGTTCATTCTTCATCGTTCATTCTTCATTGATCGTTGATCTTTGTTCATTCTTCATCGTTCATTCGTCATTGATCATTGATCCTTGTTCATTCTTCATCGTTTATTCTTTATTGATCATTGATCCTTGTTCATTCTTCATCGTTCATTCTTCATCGTTCATTCTTCATTGATCATTGATCCTTGTTCATTCTTCATCGTTCATTCTTCATTGACCATTGATCCTTGTTCATTCTTCATTGATCATTGATCCTTGTTCATTCTTCATCGTTCATTCTTCATTGATCATTTATCCTTGTTCATTCTTCATCGTTCATTCGTCATTGACCATTGATCCTTGTTCATTCTTCATCGTTCATTCTTCATTGATCATTGATCCTAGTTCATTCTTCATCGTTCTATCTTCATTGATCATTGACGCTTGTTCATTCTTCATCGTTCATTCTTCATTGATCATTGATCCTTGTTCATTCTTCATCGTTCATTCTTCATTGATCATTGATCTTTGTTCATTCTTCATCGTTCATTCTTCATTGATCATTGATCCTTGTTCATTCTTCATCGTTCATTCGTCATTGACCATTGATCCTTGTTCATTCTTCATCGTTCATTCTTCATTGATCATTGATCCTTGTTCATTCTTCATCGTTCATTCGTCATTGACCATTGATCCTTGTTCATTCTTCATTGATCATTGATCCTTGTTCATTCTTCATCGTTCATTCTTCATTGATCATTTATCCTTGTTCATTCTTCATCGTTCATTCGTCATTGACCATTGATCCTTGTTCATTCTTCATCGTTCATTCTTCATTGATCATTGATCCTAGTTCATTCTTCATCGTTCTATCTTCATTGATCATTGATGCTTGTTCATTCTTCATCGTTCATTCTTCATTGATCATTGATCCTTGTTCATTCTTCATCGTTCATTCTTCATTGATCATTGATCTTTGTTCATTCTTCATCGTTCATTCTTCATTGATCATTGATCCTTGTTCATTCTTCATCGTTCATTCGTCATTGACCATTGATCCTTGTTCATTCTTCATCGTTCATTCTTCATTGATCGTTGATCCTTGTTCATTCTTCATCGTTCATTCTTCATTGATCATTGATCCTTGTTCATTCTTCATCGTTCATTCGTCATTGACCATTAATCCTTGTTCATTCTTCATCGTTCATTTTTCATTAATCATTGATCCTTGTTCATTCTTCATCGTTCATTCTTCACTGATCATTGATCCTTGTTCATTCTTCATCGTTTATTCGTCATTGACCATTAATCCTTGTTCATTCTTCATCGTTCATTCTTCATTGATCATTGATCCTTGTTCATTCTTCATCGTTCATTCTTCATTGATCATTGATGCTTGTTCATTCTTCATCGTTCATTCGTCATTGACCATTAATCCTTGTTCATTCTTCATCGTTCATTCTTCATTGATCATTGATCCTTGCTCATTCTTCATCGTTCATTCGTCATTAATCATTGATCCTTGTTCATTCTTCATCGTTCATTCTTCATTGATCATTGATCCTAGTTCATTCTTCATCGTTCTATCTTCATTGATCATTGATGCTTGTTCATTCTTCATCGTTCATTCTTCATTGATCATTGATCCTTGTTCATTCTTCATCGTTCATTCTTCATTGATCATTGATCTTTGTTCATTCTTCATCGTTCATTCTTCATTGATCATTGATCCTTGTTCATTCTTCATCGTTCATTCGTCATTGACCATTGATCCTTGTTCATTCTTCATCGTTCATTCTTCATTGATCATTGATCCTTGTTCATTCTTCATCGTTCATTCGTCATTGACCATTAATCCTTGTTCATTCTTCATCGTTCATTTTTCATTAATCATTGATCCTTGTTCATTCTTCATCGTTCATTCTTCACTGATCATTGATCCTTGTTCATTCTTCATCGTTTATTCGTCATTGACCATTAATCCTTGTTCAATCTTCATCGTTCATTCTTCATTGATCATTGATCCTTGTTCATTCTTCATCGTTCATTCTTCATTGATCATTGATGCTTGTTCATTCTTCATCGTTCATTCGTCATTGACCATTAATCCTTGTTCATTCTTCATCGTTCATTCTTCATTGATCATTGATCCTTGCTCATTCTTCATCGTTCATTCGTCATTGATCATTGATCCTTGTTCATACTTCATCGTTCATTCGTCATTGACCATTAATCCTTGTTCATTCTACATCGTTCATTCTTCATTGATCATTGATCCTTGTTCTTTCGTCATCGTTTATTCGTCATTGATCATTGATCCTTATTCATTCTTCATCGTTCATTCTTCATTGACCATTGATCCTTGTTCATTCTTCATTGATCATTGATCCTTGTTCATTCTTCATCGTTCATTCTTCATTGATCATTTATCCTTGTTCATTCTTCATTGATCATTGATCCTTGTTCATTCTTAATCGTTCAATCTTCATTGATCATTGATCCTTGTTCATTCTTCATCGTTCATTCGTCATTGACCATTAATCCTTGTTCATTCTTCATCGTTCATTCTTCTTTGATCATTGATCCTTGTTCATTCTTCATCGTTCATTCGTCATTGACCATTGATGCTTGTTCATTCTTCATCGTTCATTCGTCATTGACCATTAATCCTTGTTCATTCTTCATTGATCATTGATCCTTGTTCATTCTTCAACGTTCATTCGTCATTGATCATTGATCCTTGTTCATTCTTCATCGTTCATTCGTCATTGACCATTAATCCTTGTTCATTCTTCATCGTTCATTTTTCATTAATCATTGATCCTTGTTCATTCTTCATCGTTCATTCTTCATTGATCATTGATCCTTGTTCATTCTTCATCGTTCATTCGTCATTGACCATTGATCCTTGTTCATTCTTCATCGTTCATTCTTCATTGATCATTGATCCTAGTTCATTCTTCATCGTTCTATCTTCATTGATCATTGATGCTTGTTCATTCTTCATCATTCATTCGTCATTGACCATTGATCCTTGTTCATTCTTCATCGTTCATTCTTCATTGATCATTGATCCTTGTTCATTCTTCATCATTCATTCGTCATTGACCATTGATCCTTGTTCATTCTTCATCGTTTATTCTTCATTGATCATTGATCCTTGTTCATTCTTCATCGTTCATTCGTCATTGACCATTGATCCTTGTTCATTCTTCATTGATCATTGATCCTTGTTCATTCTTCATCGTTCATTCTTCATTGATCATTGATCCTTGTTTATTCTTCATTGATCATTGATCCTTGTTCATTCTTAATCGTTCATTCTTCATTGATCATTGATCCTTGTTCATTCTTCATCGTTCATTCGTCATTGACCATTAATCCTTGTTCATTCTTCATCGTTCATTCTTCATCGTTCATTCTTCTTTGATCATTGATCCTTGTTCATTCTTCATCGTTCATTCGTCATTGACCATTGATCCTTGTTCATTCTTCATCTTTCATTCGTCATTGACCATTAATCCTTGTTCATTCTTCATCGTTCATTCTTCATTGATCATTGATCCTTGTTCATTCTTCATCGTTCATTCTTCATTGATCATTGATCCTTGTTCATTCTTCATCATTCATTCGTCATTTACCATTAATCCTTGTTCATTCTTCATCGTTCATTTTTCATTAATCATTGATCCTTGTTCATTCTTCATCGTTCATTCTTCATTGATCATTGATCCTTGTTCATTCTTCATCGTTCATTCGTCATTGACCATTAATCCTTGTTCATTCTTCATCGTTCATTCTTCATTGATCATTGATCCTTGTTCATTCTTCATCGTTCATTCTTCATTGATCATTGATGCTTGTTCATTCTTCATCGTTCATTCGTCATTGACCATTAATCCTTGTTCATTCTTCATCGTTCATTCTTCATTGATCATTGATCCTTGTTCATTCTTCTACGTTCATTCGTCATTGATCATTGATCCTTGTTCATTCTTCATCGTTCATTCGTCATTGACCATTAATCCTTGTTCATTCTTCATCGTTCATTCTTCATTGATCATTGATCATTGTTCTTTCTTCATCGTTCATTCGTCATTGATCATTGATCCATGTTCATTCTTCATCGTTCTATCTTCATTGATCATTGATGCTTGTTCATTCTTCATCGTTCATTCTTCATTGATCATTGATCCTTGTTCATTCTTCATCGTTCATTCTTCATTGATCATTGATCTTTGTTCATTCTTCATCGTTCATTCGTCATTGATCATTGATCCTTGTTAATTCTTCATCGTTCATTCTTTATTGATCATTGATCCTTGTTCATTCTTCATCGTTCATTCTTCATCGTTCATTCTTCATTGATCATTGATCTTTGTTCATTCTTCATCGTTCATTCTTCATTGACCATTGATCCTTGTTCATTCTTCATTGATCATTGATCCTTGTTCATTCTTCATCGTTCATTCTTCATTGATCATTGATCCTTGTTCATTCTTCATCGTTCATTCGTCATTGACCATTGATCCTTGTTCATTCTTCATCGTTCATTCTTCATTGATCATTGATCCTAGTTCATTCTTCATCGTTCTATCTTCATTGATCATTGACGCTTGTTCATTCTTCATCGTTCATTCTTCATTGATCATTGATCCTTGTTCATTCTTCATCGTTCATTCTTCATTGATCATTGATCTTTGTTCATTCTTCATCGTTCATTCTTCATTGATCATTGATCCTTGTTCATTCTTCATCGTTCATTCGTCATTGACCATTGATCCTTGTTCATTCTTCATCGTTCATTCTTCATTGATCATTGATCCTTGTTCATTCTTCATCGTTCATTCGTCATTGACCATTGATCCTTGTTCATTCTTCATTGATCATTGATCCTTGTTCATTCTTCATCGTTCATTCGTCATTGACCATTGATCCTTGTTCATTCTTCATCGTTCATTCTTCATTGATCATTGATCCTAGTTCATTCTTCATCGTTCTATCTTCATTGATCATTGATGCTTGTTCATTCTTCATCATTCATTCGTCATTGACCATTGATCCTTGTTCATTCTTCATCGTTTATTCTTCATTGATCATTGATCCTTGTTCATTCTTCATCATTCATTCGTCATTGACCATTGATCCTTGTTCATTCTTCATCGTTTATTCTTCATTGATCATTGATCCTTGTTCATTCTTCATCGTTCATTCGTCATTGACCATTGATCCTTGTTCATTCTTCATCGTTCATTCTTCATTGATCATTGATCCTTGTTCATTCTTCATCATTCATTCGTCATTGACCATTAATCCTTGTTCATTCTTCATCGTTCATTTTTCATTAATCATTGATCCTTGTTCATTCTTCATCGTTCATTCTTCATTGATCATTGATCCTTGTTCATTCTTCATCGTTCATTCGTCATTGACCATTAATCCTTGTTCATTCTTCATCGTTCATTCTTCATTGATCATTGATCCTTGTTCATTCTTCATCGTTCATTCTTCATTGATCATTGATGCTTGTTCATTCTTCATCGTTCATTCGTCATTGACCATTAATCCTTGTTCATTCTTCATCGTTCATTCTTCATTGATCATTGATCCTTGTTCATTCTTCATCGTTCATTCGTCATTGATCATTGATCCTTGTTCATTCTTCATCGTTCATTCGTCATTGACCATTAATCCTTGTTCATTCTTCATCGTTCATTCTTCATTGATCATTGATCCTTGTTCTTTCTTCATCGTTCATTCGTCATTGATCATTGATCCATGTTCATTCTTCATCGTTCTATCTTCATTGATCATTGATGCTTGTTCATTCTTCATCGTTCATTCTTCATTGATCATTGATCCTTGTTCATTCTTCATCGTTCATTCTTCATTGATCATTGATCTTTGTTCATTCTTCATCGTTCATTCGTCATTGATCATTGATCCTTGTTCATTCTTCATCGTTTATTCTTTATTGATCATTGATCCTTGTTCATTCTTCATCGTTCATTCTTCATCGTTCATTCTTCATTGATCATTGATCCTTGTTCATTCTTCATCGTTCATTCTTCATTGACCATTGATCCTTGTTCATTCTTCATTGATCATTGATCCTTGTTCATTCTTCATCGTTCATTCTTCATTGATCATTTATCCTTGTTCATTCTTCATCGTTCATTCGTCATTGACCATTGATCCTTGTTCATTCTTCATCGTTCATTCTTCATTGATCATTGATCCTAGTTCATTCTTCATCGTTCTATCTTCATTGATCATTGACGCTTGTTCATTCTTCATCGTTCATTCTTCATTGATCATTGATCCTTGTTCATTCTTCATCGTTCATTCTTCATTGATCATTGATCTTTGTTCATTCTTCATCGTTCATTCTTCATTGATCATTGATCCTTGTTCATTCTTCATCGTTCATTCGTCATTGACCATTGATCCTTGTTCATTCTTCATCGTTCATTCTTCATTGATCATTGATCCTTGTTCATTCTTCATCGTTCATTCGTCATTGACCATTGATCCTTGTTCATTCTTCATTGATCATTGATCCTTGTTCATTCTTCATCGTTCATTCTTCATTGATCATTTATCCTTGTTCATTCTTCATCGTTCATTCGTCATTGACCATTGATCCTTGTTCATTCTTCATCGTTCATTCTTCATTGATCATTGATCCTAGTTCATTCTTCATCGTTCTATCTTCATTGATCATTGATGCTTGTTCATTCTTCATCGTTCATTCTTCATTGATCATTGATCCTTGTTCATTCTTCATCGTTCATTCTTCATTGATCATTGATCTTTGTTCATTCTTCATCGTTCATTCTTCATTGATCATTGATCCTTGTTCATTCTTCATCGTTCATTCGTCATTGACCATTGATCCTTGTTCATTCTTCATCGTTCATTCTTCATTGATCGTTGATCCTTGTTCATTCTTCATCGTTCATTCTTCATTGATCATTGATCCTTGTTCATTCTTCATCGTTCATTCGTCATTGACCATTAATCCTTGTTCATTCTTCATCGTTCATTTTTCATTAATCATTGATCCTTGTTCATTCTTCATCGTTCATTCTTCACTGATCATTGATCCTTGTTCATTCTTCATCGTTTATTCGTCATTGACCATTAATCCTTGTTCATTCTTCATCGTTCATTCTTCATTGATCATTGATCCTTGTTCATTCTTCATCGTTCATTCTTCATTGATCATTGATGCTTGTTCATTCTTCATCGTTCATTCGTCATTGACCATTAATCCTTGTTCATTCTTCATCGTTCATTCTTCATTGATCATTGATCCTTGCTCATTCTTCATCGTTTATTCGTCATTAATCATTGATCCTTGTTCATTCTTCATCGTTCATTCTTCATTGATCATTGATCCTAGTTCATTCTTCATCGTTCTATCTTCATTGATCATTGATGCTTGTTCATTCTTCATCGTTCATTCTTCATTGATCATTGATCCTTGTTCATTCTTCATCGTTCATTCTTCATTGATCATTGATCTTTGTTCATTCTTCATCGTTCATTCTTCATTGATCATTGATCCTTGTTCATTCTTCATCGTTCATTCGTCATTGACCATTGATCCTTGTTCATTCTTCATCGTTCATTCTTCATTGATCATTGATCCTTGTTCATTCTTCATCGTTCATTCGTCATTGACCATTAATCCTTGTTCATTCTTCATCGTTCATTTTTCATTAATCATTGATCCTTGTTCATTCTTCATCGTTCATTCTTCACTGATCATTGATCCTTGTTCATTCTTCATCGTTTATTCGTCATTGACCATTAATCCTTGTTCAATCTTCATCGTTCATTCTTCATTGATCATTGATCCTTGTTCATTCTTCATCGTTCATTCTTCATTGATCATTGATGCTTGTTCATTCTTCATCGTTCATTCGTCATTGACCATTAATCCTTGTTCATTCTTCATCGTTCATTCTTCATTGATCATTGATCCTTGCTCATTCTTCATCGTTCATTCGTCATTGATCATTGATCCTTGTTCATACTTCATCGTTCATTCGTCATTGACCATTAATCCTTGTTCATTCTACATCGTTCATTCTTCATTGATCATTGATCCTTGTTCTTTCGTCATCGTTTATTCGTCATTGATCATTGATCCTTATTCATTCTTCATCGTTCGTTCTTCATTGACCATTGATCCTTGTTCATTCTTCATTGATCATTGATCCTTGTTCATTCTTCATCGTTCATTCTTCATTGATCATTTATCCTTGTTCATTCTTCATTGATCATTGATCCTTGTTCATTCTTAATCGTTCAATCTTCATTGATCATTGATCCTTGTTCATTCTTCATCGTTCATTCGTCATTGACCATTAATCCTTGTTCATTCTTCATCGTTCATTCTTCTTTGATCATTGATCCTTGTTCATTCTTCATCGTTCATTCGTCATTGACCATTGATCCTTGTTCATTCTTCATCGTTCATTCGTCATTGACCATTAATCCTTGTTCATTCTTCATTGATCATTGATCCTTGTTCATTCTTCAACGTTCATTCGTCATTGATCATTGATCCTTGTTCATTCTTCATCGTTCATTCGTCATTGACCATTAATCCTTGTTCATTCTTCATCGTTCATTTTTCATTAATCATTGATCCTTGTTCATTCTTCATCGTTCATTCTTCATTGATCATTGATCCTTGTTCATTCTTCATCGTTCATTCGTCATTGACCATTGATCCTTGTTCATTCTTCATCGTTCATTCTTCATTGATCATTGATCCTAGTTCATTCTTCATCGTTCTATCTTCATTGATCATTGATGCTTGTTCATTCTTCATCATTCATTCGTCATTGACCATTGATCCTTGTTCATTCTTCATCGTTCATTCTTCATTGATCATTGATCCTTGTTCATTCTTCATCATTCATTCGTCATTGACCATTGATCCTTGTTCATTCTTCATCGTTTATTCTTCATTGATCATTGATCCTTGTTCATTCTTCATCGTTCATTCGTCATTGACCATTGATCCTTGTTCATTCTTCATTGATCATTGATCCTTGTTCATTCTTCATCGTTCATTCTTCATTGATCATTGATCCTTGTTTATTCTTCATTGATCATTGATCCTTGTTCATTCTTAATCGTTCAATCTTCATTGATCATTGATCCTTGTTCATTCTTCATCGTTCATTCGTCATTGAGCATTAATCCTTGTTCATTCTTCATCGTTCATTCTTCTTTGATCATTGATCCTTGTTCATTCTTCATCGTTCATTCGTCATTGACCATTGATCCTTGTTCATTCTTCATCGTTCATTCGTCATTGACCATTAATCCTTGTTCATTCTTCATTGATCATTGATCCTTGTTCATTCTTCAACGTTCATTCGTCATTGATCATTGATCCTTGTTCATTCTTCATCGTTCATTCGTCATTGACCATTAATCCTTGTTCATTCTTCATCGTTCATTTTTCATTAATCATTGATCCTTGTTCATTCTTCATCGTTCATTCTTCATTGATCATTGATCCTTGTTCATTCTTCATCGTTCATTCGTCATTGACCATTGATCCTTGTTCATTCTTCATCGTTCATTCTTCATTGATCATTGATCCTAGTTCATTCTTCATCGTTCTATCTTCATTGATCATTGATGCTTGTTCATTCTTCATCATTCATTCGTCATTGACCATTGATCCTTGTTCATTCTTCATCGTTCATTCTTCATTGATCATTGATCCTTGTTCATTCTTCATCATTCATTCGTCATTGACCATTGATCCTTGTTCATTCTTCATCGTTTATTCTTCATTGATCATTGATCCTTGTTCATTCTTCATCGTTCATTCGTCATTGACCATTGATCCTTGTTCATTCTTCATTGATCATTGATCCTTGTTCATTCTTCATCGTTCATTCTTCATTGATCATTGATCCTTGTTTATTCTTCATTGATCATTGATCCTTGTTCATTCTTAATCGTTCATTCTTCATTGATCATTGATCCTTGTTCATTCTTCATCGTTCATTCGTCATTGACCATTAATCCTTGTTCATTCTTCATCGTTCATTCTTCATCGTTCATTCTTCTTTGATCATTGATCCTTGTTCATTCTTCATCGTTCATTCGTCATTGACCATTGATCCTTGTTCATTCTTCATCGTTCATTCGTCATTGACCATTAATCCTTGTTCATTCTTCATCGTTCATTCTTCATTGATCATTGATCCTTGTTCATTCTTCATCGTTCATTCTTCATTGATCATTGATCCTTGTTCATTCTTCATCATTCATTCGTCATTGACCATTAATCCTTGTTCATTCTTCATCGTTCATTTTTCATTAATCATTGATCCTTGTTCATTCTTCATCGTTCATTCTTCATTGATCATTGATCCTTGTTCATTCTTCATCGTTCTTTCGTCATTGACCATTAATCCTTGTTCATTCTTCATCGTTCATTCTTCATTGATCATTGATCCTTGTTCATTCTTCATCGTTCATTCTTCATTGATCATTGATGCTTGTTCATTCTTCATCGTTCATTCGTCATTGACCATTAATCCTTGTTCATTCTTCATCGTTCATTCTTCATTGATCATTGATCCTTGTTCATTCTTCATCGTTCATTCGTCATTGATCATTGATCCTTGTTCATTCTTCATCGTTCATTCGTCATTGACCATTAATCCTTGTTCATTCTTCATCGTTCATTCTTCATTGATCATTGATCATTGTTCTTTCTTCATCGTTCATTCGTCATTGATCATTGATCCATGTTCATTCTTCATCGTTCTATCTTCATTGATCATTGATGCTTGTTCATTCTTCATCGTTCATTCTTCATTGATCATTGATCCTTGTTCATTCTTCATCGTTCATTCTTCATTGATCATTGATCTTTGTTCATTCTTCATCGTTCATTCGTCATTGATCATTGATCCTTGTTAATTCTTCATCGTTCATTCTTTATTGATCATTGATCCTTGTTCATTCTTCATCGTTCATTCTTCATCGTTCATTCTTCATTGATCATTGATCTTTGTTCATTCTTCATCGTTCATTCTTCATTGACCATTGATCCTTGTTCATTCTTCATTGATCATTGATCCTTGTTCATTCTTCATCGTTCATTCTTCATTGATCATTGATCCTTGTTCATTCTTCATCGTTCATTCGTCATTGACCATTGATCCTTGTTCATTCTTCATCGTTCATTCTTCATTGATCATTGATCCTAGTTCATTCTTCATCGTTCTATCTTCATTGATCATTGACGCTTGTTCATTCTTCATCGTTCATTCTTCATTGATCATTGATCCTTGTTCATTCTTCATCGTTCATTCTTCATTGATCATTGATCTTTGTTCATTCTTCATCGTTCATTCTTCATTGATCATTGATCCTTGTTCATTCTTCATCGTTCATTCGTCATTGACCATTGATCCTTGTTCATTCTTCATCGTTCATTCTTCATTGATCATTGATCCTTGTTCATTCTTCATCGTTCATTCGTCATTGACCATTGATCCTTGTTCATTCTTCATTGATCATTGATCCTTGTTCATTCTTCATCGTTCATTCGTCATTGACCATTGATCCTTGTTCATTCTTCATCGTTCATTCTTCATTGATCATTGATCCTAGTTCATTCTTCATCGTTCTATCTTCATTGATCATTGATGCTTGTTCATTCTTCATCATTCATTCGTCATTGACCATTGATCCTTGTTCATTCTTCATCGTTTATTCTTCATTGATCATTGATCCTTGTTCATTCTTCATCATTCATTCGTCATTGACCATTGATCCTTGTTCATTCTTCATCGTTTATTCTTCATTGATCATTGATCCTTGTTCATTCTTCATCGTTCATTCGTCATTGACCATTGATCCTTGTTCATTCTTCATCGTTCATTCTTCATTGATCATTGATCCTTGTTCATTCTTCATCATTCATTCGTCATTGACCATTAATCCTTGTTCATTCTTCATCGTTCATTTTTCATTAATCATTGATCCTTGTTCATTCTTCATCGTTCATTCTTCATTGATCATTGATCCTTGTTCATTCTTCATCGTTCATTCGTCATTGACCATTAATCCTTGTTCATTCTTCATCGTTCATTCTTCATTGATCATTGATCCTTGTTCATTCTTCATCGTTCATTCTTCATTGATCATTGATGCTTGTTCATTCTTCATCGTTCATTCGTCATTGACCATTAATCCTTGTTCATTCTTCATCGTTCATTCTTCATTGATCATTGATCCTTGTTCATTCTTCATCGTTCATTCGTCATTGATCATTGATCCTTGTTCATTCTTCATCGTTCATTCGTCATTGACCATTAATCCTTGTTCATTCTTCATCGTTCATTCTTCATTGATCATTGATCCTTGTTCTTTCTTCATCGTTCATTCGTCATTGATCATTGATCCATGTTCATTCTTCATCGTTCTATCTTCATTGATCATTGATGCTTGTTCATTCTTCATCGTTCATTCTTCATTGATCATTGATCCTTGTTCATTCTTCATCGTTCATTCTTCATTGATCATTGATCTTTGTTCATTCTTCATCGTTCATTCGTCATTGATCATTGATCCTTGTTCATTCTTCATCGTTTATTCTTTATTGATCATTGATCCTTGTTCATTCTTCATCGTTCATTCTTCATCGTTCATTCTTCATTGATCATTGATCCTTGTTCATTCTTCATCGTTCATTCTTCATTGACCATTGATCCTTGTTCATTCTTCATTGATCATTGATCCTTGTTCATTCTTCATCGTTCATTCTTCATTGATCATTTATCCTTGTTCATTCTTCATCGTTCATTCGTCATTGACCATTGATCCTTGTTCATTCTTCATCGTTCATTCTTCATTGATCATTGATCCTAGTTCATTCTTCATCGTTCTATCTTCATTGATCATTGACGCTTGTTCATTCTTCATCGTTCATTCTTCATTGATCATTGATCCTTGTTCATTCTTCATCGTTCATTCTTCATTGATCATTGATCTTTGTTCATTCTTCATCGTTCATTCTTCATTGATCATTGATCCTTGTTCATTCTTCATCGTTCATTCGTCATTGACCATTGATCCTTGTTCATTCTTCATCGTTCATTCTTCATTGATCATTGATCCTTGTTCATTCTTCATCGTTCATTCGTCATTGACCATTGATCCTTGTTCATTCTTCATTGATCATTGATCCTTGTTCATTCTTCATCGTTCATTCTTCATTGATCATTTATCCTTGTTCATTCTTCATCGTTCATTCGTCATTGACCATTGATCCTTGTTCATTCTTCATCGTTCATTCTTCATTGATCATTGATCCTAGTTCATTCTTCATCGTTCTATCTTCATTGATCATTGATGCTTGTTCATTCTTCATCGTTCATTCTTCATTGATCATTGATCCTTGTTCATTCTTCATCGTTCATTCTTCATTGATCATTGATCTTTGTTCATTCTTCATCGTTCATTCTTCATTGATCATTGATCCTTGTTCATTCTTCATCGTTCATTCGTCATTGACCATTGATCCTTGTTCATTCTTCATCGTTCATTCTTCATTGATCGTTGATCCTTGTTCATTCTTCATCGTTCATTCTTCATTGATCATTGATCCTTGTTCATTCTTCATCGTTCATTCGTCATTGACCATTAATCCTTGTTCATTCTTCATCGTTCATTTTTCATTAATCATTGATCCTTGTTCATTCTTCATCGTTCATTCTTCACTGATCATTGATCCTTGTTCATTCTTCATCGTTTATTCGTCATTGACCATTAATCCTTGTTCATTCTTCATCGTTCATTCTTCATTGATCATTGATCCTTGTTCATTCTTCATCGTTCATTCTTCATTGATCATTGATGCTTGTTCATTCTTCATCGTTCATTCGTCATTGACCATTAATCCTTGTTCATTCTTCATCGTTCATTCTTCATTGATCATTGATCCTTGCTCATTCTTCATCGTTCATTCGTCATTAATCATTGATCCTTGTTCATTCTTCATCGTTCATTCTTCATTGATCATTGATCCTAGTTCATTCTTCATCGTTCTATCTTCATTGATCATTGATGCTTGTTCATTCTTCATCGTTCATTCTTCATTGATCATTGATCCTTGTTCATTCTTCATCGTTCATTCTTCATTGATCATTGATCTTTGTTCATTCTTCATCGTTCATTCTTCATTGATCATTGATCCTTGTTCATTCTTCATCGTTCATTCGTCATTGACCATTGATCCTTGTTCATTCTTCATCGTTCATTCTTCATTGATCATTGATCCTTGTTCATTCTTCATCGTTCATTCGTCATTGACCATTAATCCTTGTTCATTCTTCATCGTTCATTTTTCATTAATCATTGATCCTTGTTCATTCTTCATCGTTCATTCTTCACTGATCATTGATCCTTGTTCATTCTTCATCGTTTATTCGTCATTGACCATTAATCCTTGTTCAATCTTCATCGTTCATTCTTCATTGATCATTGATCCTTGTTCATTCTTCATCGTTCATTCTTCATTGATCATTGATGCTTGTTCATTCTTCATCGTTCATTCGTCATTGACCATTAATCCTTGTTCATTCTTCATCGTTCATTCTTCATTGATCATTGATCCTTGCTCATTCTTCATCGTTCATTCGTCATTGATCATTGATCCTTGTTCATACTTCATCGTTCATTCGTCATTGACAATTAATCCTTGTTCATTCTACATCGTTCATTCTTCATTGATCATTGATCCTTGTTCTTTCGTCATCGTTTATTCGTCATTGATCATTGATCCTTATTCATTCTTCATCGTTCGTTCTTCATTGACCATTGATCCTTGTTCATTCTTCATTGATCATTGATCCTTGTTCATTCTTCATCGTTCATTCTTCATTGATCATTTATCCTTGTTCATTCTTCATTGATCATTGATCCTTGTTCATTCTTAATCGTTCAATCTTCATTGATCATTGATCCTTGTTCATTCTTCATCGTTCATTCGTCATTGACCATTAATCCTTGTTCATTCTTCATCGTTCATTCTTCTTTGATCATTGATCCTTGTTCATTCTTCATCGTTCATTCGTCATTGACCATTGATCCTTGTTCATTCTTCATCGTTCATTCGTCATTGACCATTAATCCTTGTTCATTCTTCATTGATCATTGATCCTTGTTCATTCTTCAACGTTCATTCGTCATTGATCATTGATCCTTGTTCATTCTTCATCGTTCATTCGTCATTGACCATTAATCCTTGTTCATTCTTCATCGTTCATTTTTCATTAATCATTGATCCTTGTTCATTCTTCATCGTTCATTCTTCATTGATCATTGATCCTTGTTCATTCTTCATCGTTCATTCGTCATTGACCATTGATCCTTGTTCATTCTTCATCGTTCATTCTTCATTGATCATTGATCCTAGTTCATTCTTCATCGTTCTATCTTCATTGATCATTGATGCTTGTTCATTCTTCATCATTCATTCGTCATTGACCATTGATCCTTGTTCATTCTTCATCGTTCATTCTTCATTGATCATTGATCCTTGTTCATTCTTCATCATTCATTCGTCATTGACCATTGATCCTTGTTCATTCTTCATCGTTTATTCTTCATTGATCATTGATCCTTGTTCATTCTTCATCGTTCATTCGTCATTGACCATTGATCCTTGTTCATTCTTCATTGATCATTGATCCTTGTTCATTCTTCATCGTTCATTCTTCATTGATCATTGATCCTTGTTTATTCTTCATTGATCATTGATCCTTGTTCATTCTTAATCGTTCATTCTTCATTGATCATTGATCCTTGTTCATTCTTCATCGTTCATTCGTCATTGACCATTAATCCTTGTTCATTCTTCATCGTTCATTCTTCATCGTTCATTCTTCTTTGATCATTGATCCTTGTTCATTCTTCATCGTTCATTCGTCATTGACCATTAATCCTTGTTCATTCTTCATCGTTCATTCTTCATTGATCATTGATCCTTGTTCATTCTTCATCGTTCATTCTTCATTGATCATTGATGCTTGTTCATTCTTCATCGTTCATTCGTCATTGACCATTAATCCTTGTTCATTCTTCATCGTTCATTCTTCATTGATCATTGATCCTTGTTCATTCTTCATCGTTCATTCGTCATTGATCATTGATCCTTGTTCATTCTTCATCGTTCATTCGTCATTGACCATTAATCCTTGTTCATTCTTCATCGTTCATTCTTCATTGATCATTGATCATTGTTCTTTCTTCATCGTTCATTCGTCATTGATCATTGATCCATGTTCATTCTTCATCGTTCTATCTTCATTGATCATTGATGCTTGTTCATTCTTCATCGTTCATTCTTCATTGATCATTGATCCTTGTTCATTCTTCATCGTTCATTCTTCATTGATCATTGATCTTTGTTCATTCTTCATCGTTCATTCGTCATTGATCATTGATCCTTGTTAATTCTTCATCGTTCATTCTTTATTGATCATTGATCCTTGTTCATTCTTCATCGTTCATTCTTCATCGTTCATTCTTCATTGATCATTGCTCCTTGTTCATTCTTCATCGTTCATTCTTCATTGACCATTGATCCTTGTTCATTCTTCATTGATCATTGATCCTTGTTCATTCTTCATCGTTCATTCTTCATTGATCATTGATCCTTGTTCATTCTTCATCGTTCATTCGTCATTGACCATTGATCCTTGTTCATTCTTCATCGTTCATTCTTCATTGATCATTGATCCTAGTTCATTCTTCATCGTTCTATCTCCATTGATCATTGACGCTTGTTCATTCTTCATCGTTCATTCTTCATTGATCATTGATCCTTGTTCATTCTTCATCGTTCATTCTTCATTGATCATTGATCTTTGTTCATTCTTCATCGTTCATTCTTCATTGATCATTGATCCTTGTTCATTCTTCATCGTTCATTCGTCATTGACCATTGATCCTTGTTCATTCTTCATCGTTCATTCTTCATTGATCATTGATCCTTGTTCATTCTTCATCGTTCATTCGTCATTGACCATTGATCCTTGTTCATTCTTCATTGATCATTGATCCTTGTTCATTCTTCATCGTTCATTCGTCATTGACCATTGATCCTTGTTCATTCTTCATCGTTCATTCTTCATTGATCATTGATCCTAGTTCATTCTTCATCGTTCTATCTTCATTGATCATTGATGCTTGTTCATTCTTCATCATTCATTCGTCATTGACCATTGATCCTTGTTCATTCTTCATCGTTTATTCTTCATTGATCATTGATCCTTGTTCATTCTTCATCATTCATTCGTCATTGACCATTGATCCTTGTTCATTCTTCATCGTTTATTCTTCATTGATCATTGATCCTTGTTCATTCTTCATCGTTCATTCGTCATTGACCATTGATCCTTGTTCATTCTTCATTGATCATTGATCCTTGTTCATTCTTCATCGTTCATTCTTCATTGATCATTGATCCTTGTTTATTCTTCATTGATCATTGATCCTTGTTCATTCTTAATCGTTCATTCTTCATTGCTCATTGATCCTTGTTCATTCTTCATCGTTCATTCGTCATTGACCATTAATCCTTGTTCATTCTTCATCGTTCATTCTTCATTGATCATTGATCCTTGTTCATTCTTCATCGTTCATTCTTCATTGATCATTGATCCTTGTTCATTCTTCATCGTTCATTCTTCTTTGATCATTGATCCTTGTTCATTCTTCATTGATCATTGATACTTGTTCATTCTTCATCGTTCATTCGTCATTGATCATTGATCCTTGTTCATTCTTCATCGTTCATTCGTCATTGATCATTGATCCTTGTTCATTCTTCATCGTTCATTCGTCATTGACCATTAATCCTTGTTCATTCTTCATCGTTCATTCTTCATTGATCATTGATCCTTGTTCATTCTTCATCGTTCATTCGTCATTGACCATTAATCCTTGTTCATTCTTCATCGTTCATTCTTCATTGATCATTGATCCTTGTTCATTCTTCTTTGATCATTGATCCTTGTTCATTCTTCATTGATCATTGATCCTTGTTCATTCTTCATCGTTCATTCGTCATTGATCATTGATCCTTGTTCAATATTCATTGATCATTGATCCTTGTTCATTCTTCATCGTTCATTCTTCTTTGATCATTGATCCTTGTTCATTCTTCATTGATCATTGATCCTTGTTCATTCTTCATCGTTCATTCGTCATTGATCATTGATCCTTGTTCATTCTTCATCGTTCATTCGTCATTGATCATTGATCCTTGTTCATTCTTCATCGTTCATTCGTCATTGACCATTAATCCTTATTCATTCTTCATCGTTCATTCTTCATTGATCATTGATCCTTGTTCATTCTTCATCGTTCATTCGTCATTGACCATTAATCCTTGTTCATTCTTCATCGTTCATTATTCATTGATCATTGATCCTTGTTCATTCTTCATCGTTCATTCTTCTTTGATCATTGATCCTTGTTCATTCTTCATTGATCATTGATTCTTGTTCATTCTTCATCGTTCATTCGTCATTGATCATTGATCCTTGTTCATTCTTCATTGATCATTGATCCTTGTTCATTCTTCATCGTTCATTCGTCATTGACCATTAATCCTTGTTCATTCTTCATCGTTCATTCTCCATTGATCATTGATCCTTGTTCATTCTTCATCGTTCATTCTTCATTGATCATTGATCCTTGTTCATTCTTCATCGTTCATTCGTCATTGACCATTAATCCTTGTTCATTATTCATCGTTCATTCTTCATTGATCATTGATCCTTGTTCATTCTTCATGGTTCATTCTTCATTGATCATTGATCCTTGTTCATTCTTCATCGTTCATTCTTCATTGATCATTGATCCTTGTTCATTCTTCATCGTTCATTCGTCATTGACCATTAATCCTTGTTCATTCTTCATTGTTCATTCTTCATTGATCATTGTTCCTTGTTCATTCTTCATCGTTCATTCTTCATTTAGAATTGATCCTTGTTCATTCTTCATCGTTCATTCTTCATTGATCATTGATCCTTGTTCATTCTTCATTGATCATTGATCCTTGTTCATTCTTCATCGTTCATTCTTCTTTGATCATTGATCCTTGTTCATTCTTCATTGATCATTGATCCTTGTTAATTCTTCATCGTTCATTCGTCATTGATCATTGATCCTTGTTCATTCTTCATCGTTCATTCGTCATTGATCATTGATCCTTGTTCATTTTTCATCGTTCATTCGTCATTGACCATTACTCCTTGTTCATTCTTCATCGTTCATTCTTCATTGATCATTGATCCTTGTTCATTCTTCATCGTTCATTCGTCATTGATCATTGATCCTTGTTCATTGTTCATTGTTCATTCGTCATTGACCATTAATCCTTGTTCATTCTTCGTCGTTCATTCTTCATTGATCATTGATCCTTGTTCATTCTTCATCGTTCATTCTTCATTGATCATTGATCCTTGTTCATTCTTCATCGTTCATTCGTCATTGACCATTAATCCTTGTTCATTCTTCATCGTTCATTCTTCATTGATCATTGATCCTTGTTTATTATTCATCGTTCATTCGTCATTGACCATTAATCCTTGTTCATTCTTCATCGTTCATTCTTCATTGATCATTGATCCTTGTTCATTCTTCATCGTTCATTCTTCTTTGATCATTGATCCTTGTTCATTCTTCATTGATCATTGATCCTTGTTCATTCTTCATCGTTCATTCGTCATTGATCATTGATCCTTGTTCATTCTTCATCGTTCATTCGTCATTGATCATTGATCCTTGTTCAATCTTCATCGTTCATTCGTCATTGACCATTAATCCTTGTTCATTCTTCATCGTTCATTCTTCATTGATCATTGATCCTTGTTCATTCTTCATCGTTCATTCGTCATTGACCATTAATCCTTGTTCATTCTTCATCGTTCATTCTTCATTGATCATTGATCCTTGTTCATTCTTCATCGTTCATTCGTCATTGACCATTAATCCTTGTTCATTCTTCATCGTTCATTCTTCATTGATCATTGATCCTTGTTCATTCTTCATCGTTCATTCTTCTTTGATCATTGATCCTTGTTCATTCTTCATTGATCATTGATTCTTGTTCATTCTTCATCGTTCATTCGTCATTGATCATTGATCCTTGTTCATTCTTCATTGATCATTGATCCTTGTTCATTCTTCATCGTTCATTCTTCTTTGATCATTGATCCTTGTTCATTCTTCATTGATCATTGATCCTTGTTAATTCTTCATCGTTCATTCGTCATTGATCATTGATCCTTGTTCATTCTTCATCGTTCATTCGTCATTGATCAATTATCCTTGTTCATTTTTCATCGTTCATTCGTCATTGACCATTACTCCTTGTTCATTCTTCATCGTTCATTCTTCATTGATCATTGATCCTTGTTCATTCTTCATCGTTCATTCGTCATTGATCATTGATCCTTGTTCATTGTTCATTGTTCATTCGTCATTGACCATTAATCCTTGTTCATTCTTCGTCGTTCATTCTTCATTGATCATTGATCCTTGTTCATTCTTCATCGTTCATTCTTCATTGATCATTGATCCTTGTTCATTCTTCATCGTTCATTCGTCATTGACCATTAATCCTTGTTCATTCTTCATCGTTCATTCTTCATTGATCATTGATCCTTGTTTATTATTCATCGTTCATTCGTCATTGACCATTAATCCTTGTTCATTCTTCATCGTTCATTCTTCATTGATCATTGATCCTTGTTCATTCTTCATCGTTCATTCTTCTTTGATCATTGATCCTTGTTCATTCTTCATTGATCATTGATCCTTGTTCATTCTTCATCGTTCATTCGTCATTGATCATTGATCCTTGTTCATTCTTCATCGTTCATTCGTCATTGATCATTGATCCTTGTTCAATCTTCATCGTTCATTCGTCATTGACCATTAATCCTTGTTCATTCTTCATCGTTCATTCTTCATTGATCATTGATCCTTGTTCATTCTTCATCGTTCATTCGTCATTGACCATTAATCCTTGTTCATTCTTCATCGTTCATTCTTCATTGATCATTGATCCTTGTTCATTCTTCATCGTTCATTCTTCTTTGATCATTGATCCTTGTTCATTCTTCATTGATCATTGATTCTTGTTCATTCTTCATCGTTCATTCGTCATTGATCATTGATCCATGTTCATTCTTCATTGATCATTGATCCTTGTTCATTCTTCATCGTTCATTCGTCATTGATCATTGATCCTTGTTCATTCTTCATCGTTCATTCGTCATTGACCATTACTCCTTGTTCATTCTTCATCGTTCATTATTCATTGATCATTGATCCTTGTTCATTCTTCATCGTTCATTCTTCTTTGATCATTGATCCTTGTTCATTCTTCATTGATCATTGATCCTTGTTCATTCTTCATCGTTCATTCGTCATTGATCATTGATCCTTGTTCATTTTCATCGTTCATTCGTCATTGATCATTGATCCTTGTTCATTCTTCATCGTTCATTCGTCATTGACCATTAATCCTTGTTCATTCTTCATCGTTCATTCTTCATTGATCATTGTTCCTTGTTCATTCTTCATCGTTCATTCTTCATTGATCATTGATCCTTGTTCGTTCTTCATCGTTCATTCTTCATTGATCATTGATCCTTGTTCATTCTTCATCGTTCATTCTTCATTGATCATTGATCCTTGTTCATTCTTCATCGTTCATTCTTCATTGATCATTGATCTTTGTTCATTCTTCATCGTTCATTCTTCATTGATCATTGATCCTTGTTCATTCTTCATCGTTCATTCGTCATTGACCATTGATCCTTGTTCATTCTTCATCGTTCATTCTTCATTGATCATTGATCCTTGTTCATTCTTCATCGTTCATTCGTCATTGACCATTGATCCTTGTTCATTCTTCATTGATCATTGATCCTTGTTCATTCTTCATCGTTCATTCGTCATTGACCATTGATCCTTGTTCATTCTTCATCGTTCATTCTTCATTGATCATTGATCCTAGTTCATTCTTCATCGTTCTATCTTCATTGATCATTGATGCTTGTTCATTCTTCATCATTCATTCGTCATTGACCATTGATCCTTGTTCATTCTTCATCGTTTATTCTTCATTGATCATTGATCCTTGTTCATTCTTCATCATTCATTCGTCATTGACCATTGATCCTTGTTCATTCTTCATCGTTTATTCTTCATTGATCATTGATCCTTGTTCATTCTTCATCGTTCATTCGTCATTGACCATTGATCCTTGTTCATTCTTCATCGTTCATTCGTCATTGATCATTGATCCTTGTTCATTTTCATCGTTCATTCGTCATTGATCATTGATCCTTGTTCATTCTTCATCGTTCATTCGTCATTGACCATTAATCCTTGTTCATTCTTCATCGTTCATTCTTCATTGATCATTGTTCCTTGTTCATTCTTCATCGTTCATTCTTCATTGATCATTGATCCTTGTTCGTTCTTCATCGTTCATTCTTCATTGATCATTGATCCTTGTTCATTCTTCATCGTTCATTCGTCATTGACCATTGATCCTTGTTCATTCTTCATCGTTCATTCTTCATTGATCATTGATCCTAGTTCATTCTTCATCGTTCTATCTTCATTGATCATTGACGCTTGTTCATTCTTCATCGTTCATTCTTCATTGATCATTGATCCTTGTTCATTCTTCATCGTTCATTCTTCATTGATCATTGATCTTTGTTCATTCTTCATCGTTCATTCTTCATTGATCATTGATCCTTGTTCATTCTTCATCGTTCATTCGTCATTGACCATTGATCCTTGTTCATTCTTCATCGTTCATTCTTCATTGATCATTGATCCTTGTTCATTCTTCATCGTTCATTCGTCATTGACCATTGATCCTTGTTCATTCTTCATTGATCATTGATCCTTGTTCATTCTTCATCGTTCATTCGTCATTGACCATTGATCCTTGTTCATTCTTCATCGTTCATTCTTCATTGATCATTGATCCTAGTTCATTCTTCATCGTTCTATCTTCATTGATCATTGATGCTTGTTCATTCTTCATCATTCATTCGTCATTGACCATTGATCCTTGTTCATTCTTCATCGTTTATTCTTCATTGATCATTGATCCTTGTTCATTCTTCATCATTCATTCGTCATTGACCATTGATCCTTGTTCATTCTTCATCGTTTATTCTTCATTGATCATTGATCCTTGTTCATTCTTCATCGTTCATTCGTCATTGACCATTGATCCTTGTTCATTCTTCATTGATCATTGATCCTTGTTCATTCTTCATCGTTCATTCTTCATTGATCATTGATCCTTGTTTATTCTTCATTGATCATTGATCCTTGTTCATTCTTAATCGTTCATTCTTCATTGCTCATTGATCCTTGTTCATTCTTCATCGTTCATTCGTCATTGACCATTAATCCTTGTTCATTCTTCATCGTTCATTCTTCATTGATCATTGATCCTTGTTCATTCTTCATCGTTCATTCTTCATTGATCATTGATCCTTGTTCATTCTTCATCGTTCATTCTTCTTTGATCATTGATCCTTGTTCATTCTTCATTGATCATTGATACTTGTTCATTCTTCATCGTTCATTCGTCATTGATCATTGATCCTTGTTCATTCTTCATCGTTCATTCGTCATTGATCATTGATCCTTGTTCATTCTTCATCGTTCATTCGTCATTGACCATTAATCCTTGTTCATTCTTCATCGTTCATTCTTCATTGATCATTGATCCTTGTTCATTCTTCATCGTTCATTCGTCATTGACCATTAATCCTTGTTCATTCTTCATCGTTCATTCTTCATTGATCATTGATCCTTGTTCATTCTTCTTTGATCATTGATCCTTGTTCATTCTTCATTGATCATTGATCCTTGTTCATTCTTCATCGTTCATTCGTCATTGATCATTGATCCTTGTTCAATATTCATTGATCATTGATCCTTGTTCATTCTTCATCGTTCATTCTTCTTTGATCATTGATCCTTGTTCATTCTTCATTGATCATTGATCCTTGTTCATTCTTCATCGTTCATTCGTCATTGATCATTGATCCTTGTTCATTCTTCATCGTTCATTCGTCATTGATCATTGATCCTTGTTCATTCTTCATCGTTCATTCGTCATTGACCATTAATCCTTATTCATTCTTCATCGTTCATTCTTCATTGATCATTGATCCTTGTTCATTCTTCATCGTTCATTCGTCATTGACCATTAATCCTTGTTCATTCTTCATCGTTCATTCTTCATTGATCATTGATCCTTGTTCATTCTTCATCGTTCATTCTTCTTTGATCATTGATCCTTGTTCATTCTTCATTGATCATTGATTCTTGTTCATTCTTCATCGTTCATTCGTCATTGATCATTGATCCTTGTTCATTCTTCATTGATCATTGATCCTTGTTCATTCTTCATCGTTCATTCGTCATTGACCATTAATCCTTGTTCATTCTTCATCGTTCATTCTCCATTGATCATTGATCCTTGTTCATTCTTCATCGTTCATTCTTCATTGATCATTGATCCTTGTTCATTCTTCATCGTTCATTCGTCATTGACCATTAATCCTTGTTCATTATTCATCGTTCATTCTTCATTGATCATTGATCCTTGTTCATTCTTCATGGTTCATTCTTCATTGATCATTGATCCTTGTTCATTCTTCATCGTTCATTCTTCATTGATCATTGATCCTTGTTCATTCTTCATCGTTCATTCGTCATTGACCATTAATCCTTGTTCATTCTTCATTGTTCATTCTTCATTGATCATTGTTCCTTGTTCATTCTTCATCGTTCATTCTTCATTTAGAATTGATCCTTGTTCATTCTTCATCGTTCATTCTTCATTGATCATTGATCCTTGTTCATTCTTCATTGATCATTGATCCTTGTTCATTCTTCATCGTTCATTCTTCTTTGATCATTGATCCTTGTTCATTCTTCATTGATCATTGATCCTTGTTAATTCTTCATCGTTCATTCGTCATTGATCATTGATCCTTGTTCATTCTTCATCGTTCATTCGTCATTGATCATTGATCCTTGTTCATTTTTCATCGTTCATTCGTCATTGACCATTACTCCTTGTTCATTCTTCATCGTTCATTCTTCATTGATCATTGATCCTTGTTCATTCTTCATCGTTCATTCGTCATTGATCATTGATCCTTGTTCATTGTTCATTGTTCATTCGTCATTGACCATTAATCCTTGTTCATTCTTCGTCGTTCATTCTTCATTGATCATTGATCCTTGTTCATTCTTCATCGTTCATTCTTCATTGATCATTGATCCTTGTTCATTCTTCATCGTTCATTCGTCATTGACCATTAATCCTTGTTCATTCTTCATCGTTCATTCTTCATTGATCATTGATCCTTGTTTATTATTCATCGTTCATTCGTCATTGACCATTAATCCTTGTTCATTCTTCATCGTTCATTCTTCATTGATCATTGATCCTTGTTCATTCTTCATCGTTCATTCGTCATTGACCATTAATCCTTGTTCATTCTTCATCGTTCATTCTTCATTGATCATTGATCCTTGTTCATTCTTCTTTGATCATTGATCCTTGTTCATTCTTCATTGATCATTGATCCTTGTTCATTCTTCATCGTTCATTCGTCATTGATCATTGATCCTTGTTCAATATTCATTGATCATTGATCCTTGTTCATTCTTCATCGTTCATTCTTCTTTGATCATTGATCCTTGTTCATTCTTCATTGATCATTGATCCTTGTTCATTCTTCATCGTTCATTCGTCATTGATCATTGATCCTTGTTCATTCTTCATCGTTCATTCGTCATTGATCATTGATCCTTGTTCATTCTTCATCGTTCATTCGTTATTGACCATTAATCCTTATTCATTCTTCATCGTTCATTCTTCATTGATCATTGATCCTTGTTCATTCTTCATCGTTCATTCGTCATTGACCATTAATCCTTGTTCATTCTTCATCGTTCATTCTTCATTGATCATTGATCCTTGTTCATTCTTCATCGTTCATTCTTCTTTGATCATTGATCCTTGTTCATTCTTCATTGATCATTGATTCTTGTTCATTCTTCATCGTTCATTCGTCATTGATCATTGATCCTTGTTCATTCTTCATTGATCATTGATCCTTGTTCATTCTTCATCGTTCATTCGTCATTGACCATTAATCCTTGTTCATTCTTCATCGTTCATTCTCCATTGATCATTGATCCTTGTTCATTCTTCATCGTTCATTCTTCATTGATCATTGATCCTTGTTCATTCTTCATCGTTCATTCGTCATTGACCATTAATCCTTGTTCATTATTCATCGTTCATTCTTCATTGATCATTGATCCTTGTTCATTCTTCATGGTTCATTCTTCATTGATCATTGATCCTTGTTCATTCTTCATCGTTCATTCTTCATTGATCATTGATCCTTGTTCATTCTTCATCGTTCATTCGTCATTGACCATTAATCCTTGTTCATTCTTCATTGTTCATTCTTCATTGATCATTGTTCCTTGTTCATTCTTCATCGTTCATTCTTCATTTAGAATTGATCCTTGTTCATTCTTCATCGTTCATTCTTCATTGATCATTGATCCTTGTTCATTCTTCATTGATCATTGATCCTTGTTCATTCTTCATCGTTCATTCTTCTTTGATCATTGATCCTTGTTCATTCTTCATTGATCATTGATCCTTGTTAATTCTTCATCGTTCATTCGTCATTGATCATTGATCCTTGTTCATTCTTCATCGTTCATTCGTCATTGATCATTGATCCTTGTTCATTTTTCATCGTTCATTCGTCATTGACCATTACTCCTTGTTCATTCTTCATCGTTCATTCTTCATTGATCATTGATCCTTGTTCATTCTTCATCGTTCATTCGTCATTGATCATTGATCCTTGTTCATTGTTCATTGTTCATTCGTCATTGACCATTAATCCTTGTTCATTCTTCGTCGTTCATTCTTCATTGATCATTGATCCTTGTTCATTCTTCATCGTTCATTCTTCATTGATCATTGATCCTTGTTCATTCTTCATCGTTCATTCGTCATTGACCATTAATCCTTGTTCATTCTTCATCGTTCATTCTTCATTGATCATTGATCCTTGTTTATTATTCATCGTTCATTCGTCATTGACCATTAATCCTTGTTCATTCTTCATCGTTCATTCTTCATTGATCATTGATCCTTGTTCATTCTTCATCGTTCATTCTTCTTTGATCATTGATCCTTGTTCATTCTTCATTGATCATTGATCCTTGTTCATTCTTCATCGTTCATTCGTCATTGATCATTGATCCTTGTTCATTCTTCATCGTTCATTCGTCATTGATCATTGATCCTTGTTCAATCTTCATCGTTCATTCGTCATTGACCATTAATCCTTGTTCATTCTTCATCGTTCATTCTTCATTGATCATTGATCCTTGTTCATTCTTCATCGTTCATTCGTCATTGACCATTAATCCTTGTTCATTCTTCATCGTTCATTCTTCATTGATCATTGATCCTTGTTCATTCTTCATCGTTCATTCTTCTTTGATCATTGATCCTTGTTCATTCTTCATTGATCATTGATTCTTGTTCATTCTTCATCGTTCATTCGTCATTGATCATTGATCCTTGTTCATTCTTCATTGATCATTGATCCTTGTTCATTCTTCATCGTTCATTCGTCATTGATCATTGATCCTTGTTCATTCTTCATCGTTCATTCGTCATTGACCATTACTCCTTGTTCATTCTTCATCGTTCATTATTCATTGATCATTGATCCTTGTTCATTCTTCATCGTTCATTCTTCTTTGATCATTGATCCTTGTTCATTCTTCATTGATCATTGATCCTTGTTCATTCTTCATCGTTCATTCGTCATTGATCATTGATCCTTGTTCATTTTCATCGTTCATTCGTCATTGATCATTGATCCTTGTTCATTCTTCATCGTTCATTCGTCATTGACCATTAATCCTTGTTCATTCTTCATCGTTCATTCTTCATTGATCATTGTTCCTTGTTCATTCTTCATCGTTCATTCTTCATTGATCATTGATCCTTGTTCGTTCTTCATCGTTCATTCTTCATTGATCATTGATCCTTGTTCATTCTTCATCGTTCATTCGTCATTGATCATTGATCCTTGTTCATTCTTCATCGTTCATTCGTCATTGACCATTACTCCTTGTTCATTCTTCATCGTTCATTCTTCATTGATCATTGATCCTTGTTCATTCTTCATCGTTCATTCGTCATTGATCATTGATCCTTGTTCATTCTTCATCGTTCATTCGTCATTGACCATTAATCCTTGTTCATTCTTCGTCGTTCATTCTTCATTGATCATTGATCCTTGTTCATTCTTCATCGTTCATTCGTCATTGACCATTAATCCTTGTTCATTCTTCATCGTTCATTCTTCATTGATCATTGTTCCTTGTTCATTCTTCATCGTTCATTCTTCATTGAGAATTGATCCTTGTTCATTCTTCATCGTTCATTCTTCATTGATCATTGATCCTTGTTCATTCTTCATCGTTCATTCGTCATTGATCATTGTTCCTTGTTCATTCTTCATCGTTCATTCTTCTTTGATCATTGATCCTTGTTCATTCTTCATTGATCATTGATTCTTGTTCATTCTTCATCGTTCATTCGTCATTGATCATTGATCCTTGTTCATTCTTCATTGATCATTGATCCTTGTTCATTCTTCATCGTTCATTCGTCATTGATCATTGATCCTTGTTCATTCTTCATCGTTCATTCGTTATTGACCATTAATCCTTGTTTATTCTTCATCGTTCATTCTTCATTGACCGTTAATCCTTGTTCATTCTTCATCGTTCATTCTTCATTGATCATTGATTCTTGTTCATTCTTCATCGTTCATTCTTCATTGATCATTGATCCTTGTTCATTCTTCATCGTTCATTCGTCATTGGTCATTGATCCTTGTTCATTCTTCATCGTTCATTCGTCATTGACCATTAATCCTTGTTCATTCTTCGTCGTTCATTCTTCATTGATCATTGATCCTTGTTCATTCTTCATCGTTCATTCTTCATTTATCATTGATCCTTGTTCATTCTTCATCGTTCATTTGTCATTGACCATTAATCCATGTTCATTCTTCATCGTTCATTCTTCATTGATCATTGATCCTTGTTCATTCTTCATTGTTCATTCGTCATTGACCATTAATCCTTGTTCATTCTTCATCGTTCATTCTTCATTGATCATTGATCCTTGTTCATTCTTCATCGTTCATTCTTCATTGAGCATTGATCCTTGTCCATTCTTCATCGTTCATTCGTCATTGACCATTAATCCTTGTTCATTCTTCATCGTTCATTCTTCATTGATCATTGTTCCTTGTTCATTCTTCATCGTTCATTCTTCATTGATCATTGATCCTTGTTCATTCTTCATCGTTCATTCTTCATTGATCATTGATCCTTGTTCATTCTTCATTGATCATTGATTCTTGTTCATTCTTCATCGTTCATTCGTCATTGATCATTGATCCTTGTTCATTCTTCATTGATCATTGATCCTTGTTCATTCTTCATCGTTCATTCGTCATTGATCATTGATCCTTGTTCATTCTTCATCGTTCATTCGTTATTGACCATTAATCCTTGTTTATTCTTCATCGTTCATTCTTCATTGACCGTTAATCCTTGTTCATTCTTCATCGTTCATTCTTCATTGATCATTGATTCTTGTTCATTCTTCATCGTTCATTCTTCATTGATCATTGATCCTTGTTCATTCTTCATCGTTCATTCGTCATTGGTCATTGATCCTTGTTCATTCTTCATCGTTCATTCGTCATTGACCATTAATCCTTGTTCATTCTTCGTCGTTCATTCTTCATTGATCATTGATCCTTGTTCATTCTTCATTTATCATTGATCCTTGTTCATTCTTCATCGTTCATTCGTCATTGACCATTAATCCATGTTCATTCTTCATCGTTCATTCTTCATTGATCATTGATCCTTGTTCATTCTTCATTGTTCATTCGTCATTGACCATTAATCCTTGTTCATTCTTCATCGTTCATTCTTCATTGATCATTGATCCTTGTTCATTCTTCATCGTTCATTCTTCATTGAGCATTGATCCTTGTCCATTCTTCATCGTTCATTCGTCATTGACCATTAATCCTTGTTCATTCTTCATCGTTCATTCTTCATTGATCATTGTTCCTTGTTCATTCTTCATCGTTCATTCTTCATTGATCATTGATCCTTATTCATTCTTCATCGTTCATTCTTCATTGATCATTGATCCTTGTTCATTCTTCATCGTTCATTCGTCATTGATCATTGATCCTTGTTCATTCTTCATCGTTCATTCATCATTGACCATTACTCCTTGTTCATTCTTCATCGTTCATTCTTCATTGATCATTGATCCTTGTTCATTCTTCATCGTTCATTCGTCATTGACCATTAATCCTTGTTCATTCTTCATCGTTCATTCTTCATTGATCATTGTTCCTTGTTCATTCTTCATCGTTCATTCTTCATTGAGAATTGATCCTTGTTCATTCTTCATCGTTCATTCTTCATTGATCATTGATCCTTGTTCATTCTTCATCGTTCATTCGTCATTGATCATTGTTCCTTGTTCATTCTTCATCGTTCATTCTTCTTTGATCATTGATCCTTGTTCATTCTTCATTGATCATTGATTCTTGTTCATTCATCATCGTTCATTCGTCATTGATCATTGATCCTTGTTCATTCTTCATTGATCATTGATCCTTGTTCATTCTTCATCGTTCATTCGTCATTGACCATTAATCCTTGTTCATTCTTCATCGTTCATTCTTCATTGATCATTGATCCTTGTTCATTCTTCATTGATCATTGATCCTTGTTCATTCTTCATCGTTCATTCGTCATTGACCATTAATCCTTGTTCATTCTTCGTCGTTCATTCTTCATTGATCATTGATCCTTGTTCATTCTTCATCGTTCATTCTTCATTTATCATTGATCCGTGTTCATTCTTCATCGTTCATTCGTCATTGACCATTAGTCCTTGTTCATTCTTCATCGTTCATTCTTCATTGAGCATTGATCCTTGTCCATTCTTCATCGTTCATTCGTCATTGACCATTAATCCTTGTTCATTCTTCATCGTTCATTCTTCATTGATCATTGTTCCTTGTTCTTTCTTCATCGTTCATTCTTCATTGATCATTGATCCTTGTTCATTCTTCATCGTTCATTCTTCATTGATCATTGATCCTTGTTCATTCTTCATCGTTCATTCGTCATTGATCATTGATCCTTGTTCATTCTTCATCGTTCATTCGTCATTGACCATTAATCCTTATTCATTCTTCGTCGTTCATTCTTCATTGATCATTGATCCTTGTTCATTCTTCATCGTTCATTCTTCATTTATCATTGATCCTTGTTCATTCTTCATCGTTCATTCGTCATTGACCATTAATCCTTGTTCATTCTTCATCGTTCATTCTTCATTGATCATTGATCCTTGTTCATTCTTCATCGTTCATTCGTCATTGACCATTAATCCTTGTTCATTCTTCATCGTTCATTCTTCATTGATCATTGATCCTTGTTCATTCTTCATCGTTCATTCTTCATTGAGAATTGATCCTTGTTCATTCTTCATCGTTCATTCTTCATTGATCATTGATCCTTGTTCATTCTTCATCGTTCATTCGTCATTGATCATTGTTCCTTGTTCATTCTTCATCGTTCATTCTTCTTTGATCATTGATCCTTGTTCATTCTTCATTGATCATTGATTCTTGTTCATTCTTCATCGTTCATTCGTCATTGATCATTGATCCTTGTTCATTCTTCATTGATCATTGATCCTTGTTCATTCTTCATCGTTCATTCGTCATTGATCATTGATCCTTGTTCATTCTTCATCGTTCATTCGTTATTGACCATTAATCCTTGTTCATTCTTCATCGTTCATTCTTCATTGACCGTTAATCCTTGTTCATTCTTCATCGTTCATTCTTCATTGATCATTGATTCTTGTTCATTCTTCATCGTTCATTCTTCATTGATCATTGATCCTTGTTAATTCTTCATCGTTCATTCGTCATTGATCATTGATCCTTGTTCATTCTTCATCGTTCATTCGTCATTGACCATTACTCCTTGTTCATTCTTCATCGTTCATTCTGCATTGATCATTGATCCTTGTTCATTCTTCATCGTTCATTCGTCATTGATCATTGATCCTTGTTCATTCTTCATCGTTCATTCGTCATTGACCATTAATCCTTGTTCATTCTTCGTCGTTCATTCTTCATTTATCATTGATCCTTGTTCATTCTTCATCGTTCATTCTTCATTTATCATTGATCCTTGTTCATTCTTCATCGTTCATTCGTCATTGACCATTAATCCATGTTCATTCTTCATCGTTCATTCTTCATTGATCATTGATCCTTGTTCATTCTTCATTGTTCATTCGTCATTGACCATTAATCCTTGTTCATTCTTCATCGTTCATTCTTCATTGATCATTGATCCTTGTTCATTCTTCATCGTTCATTCTTCATTGAGCATTGATCCTTGTCCATTCTTCATCGTTCATTCGTCATTGACCATTAATCCTTGTTCATTCTTCATCGTTCATTCTTCATTGATCATTGTTCCTTGTTCATTCTTCATCGTTCATTCTTCATTGATCATTGATCCTTGTTCATTCTTCATCGTTCATTCTTCATTGATCATTTATCCTTGTTCATTCTTCATCGTTCATTCGTCATTGATCATTGATCCTTGTTCATTCTTCATCGTTCATTCATCATTGACCATTACTCCTTGTTCATTCTTCATCGTTCATTCTTCATTGATCATTGATCCTTGTTCATTCTTCATCGTACATTCGTCATTGATCAGTGATCCTTGTTCATTCTTCATCGTTCATTCGTCATTGACCATTAATCCTTGTTCATTCTTCGTCGTTCATTCTTCATTGATCATTGATCCTTGTTCATTCTTCATCGTTCATTCTTCATTGATCATTGATCCTTGTTCATTCTTCATCGTTCATTCGTCATTGACCATTAATCCTTGTTCATTCTTCATCGTTCATTCTTCATTGATCATTGTTCCTTGTTCATTCTTCATCGTTCATTCTTCATTGAGAATTGATCCTTGTTCATTCTTCATCGTTCATTCTTCATTGATCATTGATCCTTGTTCATTCTTCATCGTTCATTCGTCATTGATCATTGTTCCTTGTTCATTCTTCATCGTTCATTCTTCTTTGATCATTGATCCTTGTTCATTCTTCATTGATCATTGATTCTTGTTCATTCATCATCGTTCATTCGTCATTGATCATTGATCCTTGTTCATTCTTCATTGATCATTGATCCTTGTTCATTCTTCATCGTTCATTCGTCATTGATCATTGATCCTTGTTCATTCTTCATCGTTCATTCGTCATTGACCATTAATCCTTGTTCATTCTTCATCGTTCATTCTTCATTGATCATTGATCCTTGTTCATTCTTCATTGATCATTGATCCTTGTTCATTCTTCATCGTTCATTCGTCATTGACCATTAATCCTTGTTCATTCTTCGTCGTTCATTCTTCATTGATCATTGATCCTTGTTCATTCTTCATCGTTCATTCTTCATTTATCATTGATCCTTGTTCATTCTTCATCGTTCATTCGTCATTGACCATTAATCCTTGTTCATTCTTCATCGTTCATTCTTCATTGAGCATTGATCCTTGTCCATTCTTCATCGTTCATTCGTCATTGACCATTAATCCTTGTTCATTCTTCATCGTTCATTCTTCATTGATCATTGTTCCTTGTTCATTCTTCATCGTTCATTCTTCATTGATCATTGATCCTTGTTCATTCTTCATCGTTCATTCTTCATTGATCATTGATCCTTGTTCATTCTTCATCGTTCATTCGTCATTGATCATTGATCCTTGTTCATTCTTCATCGTTCATTCGTCATTGACCATTAATCCTTATTCATTCTTCGTCGTTCATTCTTCATTGATCATTGATCCTTGTTCATTCTTCATCGTTCATTCTTCATTTATCATTGATCCTTGTTCATTCTTCATCGTTCATTCGTCATTGACCATTAATCCTTGTTCATTCTTCATCGTTCATTCTTCATTGATCATTGATCCTTGTTCATTCTTCATCGTTCATTCGTCATTGACCATTAATCCTTGTTCATTCTTCATCGTTCATTCTTCATTGATCATTGATCCTTGTTCATTCTTCATCGTTCATTCTTCATTGAGCATTGATCCTTGTTCATTCTTCATCGTTCATTCGTCATTGACCATTAATCCTTGTTCATTCTTCATCGTTCATTCTTCATTGATCATTGTTCCTTATTCATTCTTCATCGTTCATTCTTCATTGATCATTGATCCTTGTTCATTCTTCATCGTTCATTCTTCATTGATCATTGATCCTTGTTCATTCTTCATCGTTCATTCGTCATTGATCATTGATCCTTGTTCATTCTTCATCGTTCATTCATCATTGACCATTACTCCTTGTTCATTCTTCATCGTTCATTCTTCATTGATCATTGATCCTTGTTAATTCTTCATCGTTCATTCGTCATTGATCATTGATCCTTGTTCATTCTTCATCGTTCATTCGTCATTGACCATTACTCCTTGTTCATTCTTCATCGTTCATTCTTCATTGATCATTGATCCTTGTTCATTCTTCATCGTTCATTCGTCATTGATCATTGATCCTTGTTCATTCTTCATCGTTCATTCGTCATTGACCATTAATCCTTGTTCATTCTTCGTCGTTCATTCTTCATTGATCATTGATCCTTGTTCATTCTTCATCGTTCATTCTTCATTTATCATTGATCCTTGTTCATTCTTCATCGTTCATTCGTCATTGACCATTAATCCTTGTTCATTCTTCATCGTTCATTCTTCATTGATCATTGATCCTTGTTCATTCTTCATCGTTCATTCGTCATTGACCATTAATCCTTGTTCATTCTTCATCGTTCATTCTTCATTGATCATTGATCCTTGTTCATTCTTCATCGTTCATTCTTCATTGAGCATTGATCCTTGTTCATTCTTCATCGTTCATTCGTCATTGACCATTAATCCTTGTTCATTCTTCATCGTTCATTCTTCATTGATCATTGTTCCTTATTCATTCTTCATCGTTCATTCTTCATTGATCATTGATCCTTGTTCATTCTTCATCGTTCATTCTTCATTGATCATTGATCCTTGTTCATTCTTCATCGTTCATTCGTCATTGATCATTGATCCTTGTTCATTCTTCATCGTTCATTCATCATTGACCATTACTCCTTGTTCATTCTTCATCGTTCATTCTTCATTGATCATTGATCCTTGTTCATTCTTCATCGTTCATTCGTCATTGATCATTGATCCTTGTTCATTGTTCATTGTTCATTCGTCATTGACCATTAATCCTTGTTCATTCTTCATCGTTCATTCTTCATTGATCATTGATCCTTGTTCATTCTTCATCGTTCATTCGTCATTGATCATTGATCCTTGTTCATTCTTCATCGTTCATTCGTCATTGACCATTAATCCTTGTTCATTCTTCGTCGTTCATTCTTCATTGATCATTGATCCTTGTTCATTCTTCATCGTTCATTCTTCATTTATCATTGATCCTTGTTCATTCTTCATCGTTCATTCGTCATTGACCATTAATCCTTGTTCATTCTTCATCGTTCATTCTTCATTGATCATTGATCCTTGTTCATTCTTCATCGTTCATTCTTCATTGAGCATTGATCCTTGTTCATTCTTCATCGTTCATTCTTCATTGAGCATTGATCCTTGTTCATTCTTCATCGTTCATTCGTCATTGACCATTAATCCTTGTTCATTCTTCATCGTTCATTCTTCATTGATCATTGTTCCTTATTCATTCTTCATCGTTCATTCTTCATTGATCATTGATCCTTGTTCATTCTTCATCGTTCATTCTTCATTGATCATTGATCCTTGTTCATTCTTCATCGTTCATTCGTCATTGATCATTGATCCTTGTTCATTCTTCATCGTTCATTCATCATTGACCATTACTCCTTGTTCATTCTTCATCGTTCATTCTTCATTGATCATTGATCCTTGTTAATTCTTCATCGTTCATTCGTCATTGATCATTGATCCTTGTTCATTCTTCATCGTTCATTCGTCATTGACCATTACTCCTTGTTCATTCTTCATCGTTCATTCTTCATTGATCATTGATCCTTGTTCATTCTTCATCGTTCATTCGTCATTGATCATTGATCCTTGTTCATTCTTCATCGTTCATTCGTCATTGACCATTAATCCTTGTTCATTCTTCGTCGTTCATTCTTCATTGATCATTGATCCTTGTTCATTCTTCATCGTTCATTCTTCATTTATCATTGATCCTTGTTCATTCTTCATCGTTCATTCGTCATTGACCATTAATCCTTGTTCATTCTTCATCGTTCATTCTTCATTGATCATTGATCCTTGTTCATTCTTCATCGTTCATTCGTCATTGACCATTAATCCTTGTTCATTCTTCATCGTTCATTCTTCATTGATCATTGATCCTTGTTCATTCTTCATCGTTCATTCTTCATTGAGCATTGATCCTTGTTCATTCTTCATCGTTCATTCGTCATTGACCATTAATCCTTGTTCATTCTTCATCGTTCATTCTTCATTGATCATTGTTCCTTGTTCATTCTTCATCGTTCATTCTTCATTGATCATTGATCCTTGTTCATTCTTCATCGTTCATTCGTCATTGACCATTAATACTTGTTCATTCTTCATCGTTCATTCTTTATTGATCATTGTTCCTTGTTCATTCTTCATCGTTCATTATTCATTGAGAATTGATACTTGTTCATTCTTCATCGTTCATTCTTCAATGATCATTGATTCTTGTTCATTCTTCATCGTTCATTCTTCATTGATCATTGATCCTTGTTCATTCTTCATCGTTCATTCGTCATTGACCATTAATCCTTGTTCATTCTTCATCGTTCATTCTTCATTGAGAATTGATCCTTGTTCATTCTTCATCGTTCATTCTTCATTGATCATTGATCCTTGTTCATTCTTCATCGTTCATTCTTCATTGATCATTGATCCTTGTTCATTCTTCATCGTTCATTCTTCATTGATCATTGATCCTTGTTCATTCTTCATCGTTCATTCTTCTTTGATCATTGATCCTTGTTCATTCTTCATCGTTCATTTGTCATTGACCATTAATCCTTGTTCATTTTTCATCGTTCATTGTTCATTGATCATTGTTCCTTGTTCATTCTTCATCGTTCATTCTTCATTGATCATTGATCCTTGTTCATTCTTCATCGTTCATTCTTCATTGATCATTGATCCTTGTTCATTCTTCATCGTTCATTCGTCATTGATCATTGATCCTTGTTCATTCTTCATCGTTCATTCATCCTTGTTCATTCTTCATCGTTCATTCTTCATTGATCATTGATCCTTGTTCATTCTTCATCGTTCATTCTTCATTGAGCATTGATCCTTGTTCATTCTTCATCGTTCATTCGTCATTGATCATTGATCCTTTTTCATTCTTCATCGTTCATTCGTCATTGACCATTAATCCTTGTTCATTCTTCGTCGTTCATTCTTCATTGATCATTGATCCTTGTTCATTCTTCATCGTTCATTCTTCATTTATCATTGATCCTTGTTCATTCTTCATCGTTCATTCGTCATTGACCATTAATCCTTGTTCATTCTTCATCGTTCATTCTTCATTGATCATTGATCCTTGTTCATTCTTCATCGTTCATTCGTCATTGACCATTAATCCTTGTTCATTCTTCATCGTTCATTCTTCATTGATCATTGATCCTTGTTCATTCTTCATTGTTCATTCTTCATTGAGCATTGATCCTTGTTCATTCTTCATCGTTCATTCTTCATTGATCATTGTTCCTTATTCATTCTTCATCGTTCATTCTTCATTGATCATTGATCCTTGTTCATTCTTCATCGTTCATTCTTCATTGATCATTGATCCTTGTTCATTCTTCATCGTTCATTCGTCATTGATCATTGATCCTTGTTCATTCTTCATCGTTCATTCATCATTGACCATTACTCCTTGTTCATTCTTCATCGTTCATTCTTCATTGATCATTGATCCTTGTTAATTCTTCATCGTTCATTCGTCATTGATCATTGATCCTTGTTCATTCTTCATCGTTCATTCGTCATTGACCATTACTCCTTGTTCATTCTTCATCGTTCATTCTTCATTGATCATTGATCCTTGTTCATTCTTCATCGTTCATTCGTCATTGATCATTGATCCTTGTTCATTCTTCATCGTTCATTCGTCATTGACCATTAATCCTTGTTCATTCTTCGTCGTTCATTCTTCATTGATCATTGATCCTTGTTCATTCTTCATCGTTCATTCTTCATTTATCATTGATCCTTGTTCATTCTTCATCGTTCATTCGTCATTGACCATTAATCCTTGTTCATTCTTCATCGTTCATTCTTCATTGATCATTAATCCTTGTTCATTCTTCATCGTTCATTCGTCATTGACCATTAATCCTTGTTCATTCTTCATCGTTCATTCTTCATTGATCATTGATCCTTGTTCATTCTTCATCGTTCATTCTTCATTGAGCATTGATCCTTGTTCATTCTTCATCGTTCATTCGTCATTGACCATTAATCCTTGTTCATTCTTCATCGTTCATTCTTCATTGATCATTGTTCCTTGTTCATTCTTCATCGTTCATTCTTCATTGATCATTGATCCTTGTTCATTCTTCATCGTTCATTCGTCATTGACCATTAATACTTGTTCATTCTTCATCGTTCATTCTTTATTGATCATTGTTCCTTGTTCATTCTTCATCGTTCATTATTCATTGAGAATTGATACTTGTTCATTCTTCATCGTTCATTCTTCAATGATCATTGATCCTTGTTCATTCTTCATCGTTCATTCTTCATTGATCATTGATCCTTGTTCATTCTTCATCGTTCATTCGTCATTGACCATTAATCCTTGTTCATTCTTCATCGTTCATTCTTCATTGAGAATTGATCCTTGTTCATTCTTCATCGTTCATTCTTCATTGATCATTGATCCTTGTTCATTCTTCATCGTTCATTCTTCATTGATCATTGATCCTTGTTCATTCTTCATCGTTCATTCGTCATTGATCATTGATCCTTGTTCATTCTTCATCGTTCATTCGTCATTGACCATTACTCCTTGTTCATTCTTCATCGTTCATTCTTCATTGATCATTGATCCTTGTTCATTCTTCATCGTTCATTCGTCATTGATCATTGATCCTTGTTCATTCTTCATCGTTCATTCGTCATTGACCATTAATCCTTGTTCATTCTTCGTCGTTCATTCTTCATTGATCATTGATCCTTGTTCATTCTTCATCGTTCATTCTTCATTTATCATTGATCCTTGTTCATTCTTCATCGTTCATTCGTCATTGACCATTAATCCTTGTTCATTCTTCATCGTTCATTCTTCATTGATCATTGATCCTTGTTCATTCTTCATCGTTCATTCGTCATTGACCATTAATCCTTGTTCATTCTTCATCGTTCATTCTTCATTGATCATTGATCCTTGTTCATTCTTCATCGTTCATTCTTCATTGAGCGTTGATCCTTGTTCATTCTTCATCGTTCATTCGTCATTGACCATTAATCCTTGTTCATTCTTCATCGTTCATTCTTCATTGATCATTGTTCCTTGTTCATTCTTCATCGTTCATTCTTCATTGATCATTGATCCTTGTTCATTCTTCATCGTTCATTCGTCATTGACCATTAATACTTGTTCATTCTTCATCGTTCATTCTTTATTGATCATTGTTCCTTGTTCATTCTTCATCGTTCATTATTCATTGAGAATTGATACTTGTTCATTCTTCATCGTTCATTCTTCAATGATCATTGATCCTTGTTCATTCTTCATCGTTCATTCTTCATTGATCATTGATCCTTGTTCATTCTTCATCGTTCATTCGTCATTGACCATTAATCCTTGTTCATTCTTCATCGTTCATTCTTCATTGAGAATTGATCCTTGTTCATTCTTCATCGTTCATTCTTCATTGATCATTGATCCTTGTTCATTCTTCATCGTTCATTCTTCATTGATCATTGATCCTTGTTCATTCTTCATCGTTCATTCTTCATTGATCATTGATCCTTGTTCATTCTTCATCGTTCATTCTTCTTTGATCATTGATCCTTGTTCATTCTTCATCGTTCATTTGTCATTGACCATTAATCCTTGTTCATTTTTCATCGTTCATTGTTCATTGATCATTGTTCCTTGTTCATTCTTCATCGTTCATTCTTCATTGATCATTGATCCTTGTTCATTCTTCATCGTTCATTCTTCATTGATCATTGATCCTTGTTCATTCTTCATCGTTCATTCGTCATTGATCATTGATCCTTTTTCATTCTTCATCGTTCATTCATCATTGACCATTACTCCTTGTTCATTCTTCATCGTTCATTCTTCATTGATCATTGATCCTTGTTCATTCTTCATCGTTCATTCTTCATTGAGCATTGATCCTTGTTCATTCTTCATCGTTCATTCGTCATTGACCATTAATCCTTGTTCATTCTTCATCGTTCATTCTTCATTGATCATTGTTCCTTGTTCATTCTTCATCGTTCATTCTTCATTGATCATTGATCCTTGTTCATTCTTCATCGTTCATTCTTCATTGATCATTGATCCTTGTTCATTCTTCATCGTTCATTCGTCATTGATCATTGATCCTTGTTCATTCTTCATCGTTCATTCATCATTGACCATTACTCCTTGTTCATTCTTCATCGTTCATTCTTCATTGATCATTGATCCTTGTTCATTCTTCATCGTTCATTCGTCATTGATCATTGATCCTTGTTCATTCTTCATCGTTCATTCGTCATTGACCATTAATCCTTGTTCATTCTTCGTCGTTCATTCTTCATTGATCATTGATCCTTGTTCATTCTTCATCGTTCATTCTTCATTGATCATTGATCCTTGTTCATTCTTCATCGTTCATTCGTCATTGACCATTAATCCTTGTTCATTCTTCATCGTTCATTCTTCATTGATCATTGTTCCTTGTTCATTCTTCATCGTTCATTCTTCATTGAGAATTGATCCTTGTTCATTCTTCATCGTTCATTCGTCATTGATCATTGATCCTTGTTCATTCTTCATCGTTCATTCGTCATTGATCATTGATCCTTGTTCATTCTTCATCGTTCATTCGTCACTGACCATTAATCCTTGTTCATTCTTCGTCGTTCATTCTTCATTGATCATTGATCGTTGTTCATTCTTCATCGTTCATTCTTCATTGATCATTGATCCTTGTTCATTCTTCATCGTTCATTCGTCATTGACCATTAATACTTGTTCATTCTTCATCGTTCATTCTTCATTGATCATTGTTCCTTGTTCATTCTTCATCGTTCATTATTCATTGAGAATTGATACTTGTTCATTCTTCATCGTTCATTCTTCAATGATCATTGATCCTTGTTCATTCTTCATCGTTCATTCTTCATTGATCATTGATCCTTGTTCATTCTTCATCGTTCATTCTTCTTTGATCATTGATCCTTGTTCATTCTTCATCGTTCATTTGTCATTGACCATTAATCCTTGTTCATTCTTCATCGTTCATTCTTCATTGATCATTGATCCTTGTTCATTCTTCATCGTTCATTCGTCATTGACCATTAATCCTTGTTCATTCTTCATTGATCATTGATCCTTGTTCATTCTTCATCGTTCATCCTTCTTTGATCATTGATCCTTGTTCATTCTTCATTGATCATTGATCCTAGTTCATTCGTCATTGATCATTAATCCTTGTTCATTCTTCATCGTTCATTCGTCATTGACCATTACTCCTTGTTCATTCTTCATCGTTCATTCTTCATTGATCATTGATCCTTGTTCATTCTTCATCGTTCATTCTTCTTTGATCATTGATCCTTGTTCATTCTTCATTGATCATTGATCCTTGTTCATTCTTCATCGTTCATTCGTCATTGATCATTGATCCTTGTTCATTCTTCATCGTTCATTCGTCTTTGATCATTGATCCTTGTTCATTCTTCATCGTTCATTCGTCATTGACCATTAATCCTTGTTCATTCTTCATCGTTCATTCTTCATTGGTCATTGATCCTTGTTTATTCATCATCGTTCATTCTTCATTGAGAATTGATCCTTGTTCATTCTTCATCGTTCATTCGTCATTGACCATTAATCCTTGTTCATTTTTCATCGTTCATTGTTCATTGATCATTGTTCCTTGTTCATTCTTCATCGTTCATTCTTCATTGATCATTGATCCTTGTTCATTCTTCATCGTTCATTCTTCATTGATCATTGATCCTTGTTCATTCTTCATCGTTCATTCGTCATTGATCATTGATCCTTTTTCATTCTTCATCGTTCATTCATCATTGACCATTACTCCTTGTTCATTCTTCATCGTTCATTCTTCATTGATCATTGATCCTTGTTCATTCTTCATCGTTCATTCTTCATTGAGCATTGATCCTTGTTCATTCTTCATCGTTCATTCGTCATTGACCATTAATCCTTGTTCATTCTTCATCGTTCATTCTTCATTGATCATTGTTCCTTGTTCATTCTTCATCGTTCATTCTTCATTGATCATTGATCCTTGTTCATTCTTCATCGTTCATTCTTCATTGATCATTGATCCTTGTTCATTCTTCATCGTTCATTCGTCATTGATCATTGATCCTTGTTCATTCTTCATCGTTCATTCATCATTGACCATTACTCCTTGTTCATTCTTCATCGTTCATTCTTCATTGATCATTGATCCTTGTTCATTCTTCATCGTTCATTCGTCATTGATCATTGATCCTTGTTCATTCTTCATCGTTCATTCGTCATTGACCATTAATCCTTGTTCATTCTTCGTCGTTCATTCTTCATTGATCATTGATCCTTGTTCATTCTTCATCGTTCATTCTTCATTGATCATTGATCCTTGTTCATTCTTCATCGTTCATTCGTCATTGACCATTAATCCTTGTTCATTCTTCATCGTTCATTCTTCATTGATCATTGTTCCTTGTTCATTCTTCATCGTTCATTCTTCATTGAGAATTGATCCTTGTTCATTCTTCATCGTTCATTCGTCATTGATCATTGATCCTTGTTCATTCTTCATCGTTCATTCGTCATTGATCATTGATCCTTGTTCATTCTTCATCGTTCATTCGTCATTGACCATTAATCCTTGTTCATTCTTCGTCGTTCATTCTTCATTGATCATTGATCGTTGTTCATTCTTCATCGTTCATTCTTCATTGATCATTGATCCTTGTTCATTCTTCATCGTTCATTCGTCATTGACCATTAATACTTGTTCATTCTTCATCGTTCATTCTTCATTGATCATTGTTCCTTGTTCATTCTTCATCGTTCATTATTCATTGAGAATTGATACTTGTTCATTCTTCATCGTTCATTCTTCATTGATCATTGATCCTTGTTCATTCTTCATCGTTCATTCTTCTTTGATCATTGATCCTTGTTCATTCTTCATCGTTCATTTGTCATTGACCATTAATCCTTGTTCATTCTTCATCGTTCATTCTTCATTGATCATTGATCCTTGTTCATTCTTCATCGTTCATTCGTCATTGACCATTAATCCTTGTTCATTCTTCATTGATCATTGATCCTTGTTCATTCTTCATCGTTCATCCTTCTTTGATCATTGATCCTTGTTCATTCTTCATTGATCATTGATCCTAGTTCATTCGTCATTGATCATTAATCCTTGTTCATTCTTCATCGTTCATTCGTCATTGACCATTACTCCTTGTTCATTCTTCATCGTTCATTCTTCATTGATCATTGATCCTTGTTCATTCTTCATCGTTCATTCTTCTTTGATCATTGATCCTTGTTCATTCTTCATTGATCATTGATCCTTGTTCATTCTTCATCGTTCATTCGTCATTGATCATTGATCCTTGTTCATTCTTCATCGTTCATTCGTCTTTGATCATTGATCCTTGTTCATTCTTCATCGTTCATTCGTCATTGACCATTAATCCTTGTTCATTCTTCATCGTTCATTCTTCATTGGTCATTGATCCTTGTTTATTCATCATCGTTCATTCTTCATTGAGAATTGATCCTTGTTCATTCTTCATCGTTCATTCGTCATTGACCATTAATCCTTGTTCATTCTTCATCGATCATTCTTCATTGATCATTGTTCCTTATTCATTCTTCATCGTTCATTCTTCATTGATCATTGATCCTTGTTCATTCTTCATCGTTCATTCTTCATTGATCATTGATCCTTGTTTATTCTTCATCGTTCATTCTACTTTGATCATTGATCCTTGTTCATTCTTCATCGTTCATTTGTCATTGACCATTAATCCTTGTTCATTCTTCATCGTTCATTCTTCATTGATCATTGATCCTTGTTCATTCTTCATCGTTCATTCTTCATTGATCATTGATCCTTGTTCATTCTTCATCGTTCATTTGTCATTGATCATTGATCCTTGTTCATTCTTCATCGTTCATTCGTCATTGACCATTACTCCTTGTTCATTCTTCATCGTTCATTCTTCATTGATCATTGATCGTTGTTCATTCTTCATCGTTCATTCGTCATTGATCATTGATCCTTGTTCATTCTTCATCGTTCATTCGTCACTGACCATTAATCCTTGTTCATTCTTCATCGTTCATTCTTCATTGATCATTGTTCCTTGTTCATTCTTCATCGTTCATTCTTCATTGAGAATTGATCCTTGTTCATTCTTCATCGTTCATTCTTCATTGATCATTGATCCTTGTTCATTCTTCATCGTTCATTCGTCATTGATCATTGATCCTTGTTCATTCTTCATCGTTCATTCGTCATTGACCATTACTCCTTATTCATTCTTCATCGTTCATTCTTCATTGATCATTGATCCTTGTTCATTCTTCATCGTTCATTCGTCATTGATCATTGATCCTTGTTCATTCTTCATCGTTCATTCGTCATTGACCATTAATCCTTGTTCATTCTTCATCGTTCATTCTTCATTGATCATTGTTCCTTGTTCATTCTTCATCGTTCATTCTTCATTGAGAATTGATCCTTGTTCATTCTTCATCGTTCATTCTTCATTGATCATTGATCCTTGTTCATTCTTCATCGTTCATTCTTCATTGATCATTGATCCTTGTTCATTCTTCATCGTTCATTCTTCATTGATCATTGATCCTTGTTCATTCTTCATCGTTCATTCTTCTTTGATCATTGATCCTTGTTCATTCTTCATCGTTCATTTGTCATTGACCATTAATCCTTGTTCATTCTTCATCGTTCATTCTTCATTGATCATTGATCCTTGTTCATTCTTCATCGTTCATTCGTCATTGACCATTAATCCTTGTTCATTCTTCATTGATCATTGATCCTTGTTCATTCTTCATCGTTCATCCTTCTTTGACCATTAATCCTTGTTCATTCGTCATTGATCATAGATCCTTGTTCATTCTTCATCGTTCATTCGTCATTGACCATTACTCCTTGTTCATTCTTCATCGTTCATTCTTCATTGATCATTGATCCTTGTTCATTCTTCATCGTTCATTCTTCTTTGATCATTGATCCTTGTTCATTCTTCATTGATCATTGATCCTTGTTCATTCTTCATCGTTCATTCGTCATTGATTATTGATCCTTGTTCATTCTTCATCGTTCATTCATCATTGACCATTACTCCTTGTTCATTCTTCATCGTTCATTCTTCATTGATCATTGATCCTTGTTCATTCTTCATCGTTCATTCTTCATTGAGCATTGATCCTTGTTCATTCTTCATCGTTCATTCGTCATTGACCATTAATCCTTGTTCATTCTTCATCGTTCATTCTTCATTGATCATTGTTCCTTGTTCATTCTTCATCGTTCATTCTTCATTGATCATTGATCCTTGTTCATTCTTCATCGTTCATTCTTCATTGATCATTGATCCTTGTTCATTCTTCATCGTTCATTCGTCATTGATCATTGATCCTTGTTCATTCTTCATCGTTCATTCATCATTGACCATTACTCCTTGTTCATTCTTCATCGTTCATTCTTCATTGATCATTGATCCTTGTTCATTCTTCATCGTTCATTCGTCATTGATCATTGATCCTTGTTCATTCTTCATCGTTCATTCGTCATTGACCATTAATCCTTGTTCATTCTTCGTCGTTCATTCTTCATTGATCATTGATCCTTGTTCATTCTTCATCGTTCATTCTTCATTGATCATTGATCCTTGTTCATTCTTCATCGTTCATTCGTCATTGACCATTAATCCTTGTTCATTCTTCATCGTTCATTCTTCATTGATCATTGTTCCTTGTTCATTCTTCATCGTTCATTCTTCATTGAGAATTGATCCTTGTTCATTCTTCATCGTTCATTCGTCATTGATCATTGATCCTTGTTCATTCTTCATCGTTCATTCGTCATTGATCATTGATCCTTGTTCATTCTTCATCGTTCATTCGTCATTGACCATTAATCCTTGACATTCTTCGTCGTTCATTCTTCATTGATCATTGATCCTTGTTCATTCTTCATCGTTCATTCTTCATTGATCATTGATCCTTGTTCATTCTTCATCGTTCATTCGTCATTGACCATTAATACTTGTTCATTCTTCATTGTTCATTCTTCATTGATCATTGTTCCTTGTTCATTCTTCATCTTTCATTATTCATTGAGAATTGATACTTGTTCATTCTTCATCGTTCATTCTTCAATGATCATTGATCCTTTTTCATTCTTCATCGTTCATTCTTCATTGATCATTGATCCTTGTTCATTCTTCATCGTTCATTCGTCATTGATCATTGATCCTTGTCCATTATTCATCGTTCATTCGTCATTGACCATTACTCCTTGTTCATTCTTCATCGTTCATTCGTCATTGATCATTGATCCTTGTTCATTCTTCATCGTTCATTCGTCATTGACCATTAATCCTTGACATTCTTCGTCGTTCATTCTTCATTGATCATTGATCCTTGTTCATTCTTCATCGTTCATTCTTCATTGATCATTGATCCTTGTTCATTCTTCATCGTTCATTCGTCATTGACCATTAATACTTGTTCATTCTTCATCGTTCATTCTTCATTGATCATTGTTCCTTGTTCATTCTTCATCGTTCATTATTCATTGAGAATTGATACTTGTTCATTCTTCATCGTTCATTCTTCAATGATCATTGATCCTTGTTCATTCTTCATCGTTCATTCTTCATTGATCATTGATCCTTGTTCATTCTTCATCGTTCATTCGTCATTGACCATTAATCCTTGTTCATTCTTCATCGTTCATTCTTCATTGAGAATTGATCCTTGTTCATTCTTCATCGTTCATTCTTCATTGATCATTGATCCTTGTTCATTCTTCATCGTTCATTCTTCATTGATCATTGATCCTTGTTCATTCTTCATCGTTCATTCTTCATTGATCATTGATCCTTGTTCATTCTTCATCGTTCATTCTTCTTTGATCATTGATCCTTGTTCATTCTTCATCGTTCATTTGTCATTGACCATTAATCCTTGTTCATTCTTCATCGTTCATTCTTCATTGATCATTGATCCTTGTTCATTCTTCATCGTTCATTCGTCATTGACCATTAATCCTTGTTCATTCTTCATTGATCATTGATCCTTGTTCATTCTTCATCGTTCATCCTTCTTTGATCATTGATCCTTGTTCATTCTTCATTGATCATTGATCCTAGTTCATTCGTCATTGATCATTGATCCTTGTTCATTCTTCATCGTTCATTCGTCATTGACCATTACTCCTTGTTCATTCTTCATCGTTCATTCTTCATTGATCATTGATCCTTGTTCATTCTTCATCGTTCATTCTTCTTTGATCATTGATCCTTGTTCATTCTTCATTGATCATTGATCCTTGTTCATTCTTCATCGTTCATTCGTCATTGATCATTGATCCTTGTTCATTCTTCATCGTTCATTCGTCTTTGATCATTGATCCTTGTTCATTCTTCATCGTTCATTCGTCATTGACCATTAATCCTTGTTCATTCTTCATCGTTCATTCTTCATTGGTCATTGATCCTTGTTTATTCATCATCGTTCATTCTTCATTGAGCATTGATCCTTGTGCATTCTTCATCGTTCATTCGTCATTGACCATTAATCCTTGTTCATTCTTCATCGATCATTCTTCATTGATCATTGTTCCTTATTCATTCTTCATCGTTCATTCTTCATTGATCATTGATCCTTGTTCATTCTTCATCGTTCATTCGTCATTGATCATTGATCCTTGTTCATTCTTCATCGTTCATTCTTCATTGAGAATTGATCCTTGTTCATTCTTCATCGTTCATTCTTCATTGATCATTGATCCTTGTTCATTCTTCATCGTTCATTCTTCATTGATCATTGATCCTTGTTCATTCTTCATCGTTCATTCTTCATTGATCATTGATCCTTGTTCATTCTTCAACGTTCATTCTACTTTGATCATTGATCCTTGTTCATTCTTCATCGTTCATTTGTCATTGACCATTAATCCTTGTTCATTCTTCATCGTTCATTCTTCATTGATCATTGATCCTTGTTCATTCTTCATCGTTCATTCGTCATTGACCATTAATCCTTGTTCATTCTTCATTGATCATTGATCCTTGTTCATTCTTCATCGTTCATCCTTCTTTGATCATTGATCCTTGTTCATTCTTCATTGATCATTGATCCTAGTTCATTCGTCATTGATCATTGATCCTTGTTCATTCTTCATCGTTCATTCGTCATTGACCATTACTCCTTGTTCATTCTTCATCGTTCATTCTTCATTGATCATTGATCCTTGTTCATTCTTCATCGTTCATTCTTCTTTGATCATTGATCCTTGTTCATTCTTCATTGATCATTGATCCTTGTTCATTCTTCATCGTTCATTCGTCATTGATCATTGATCCTTGTTCATTCTTCATCGTTCATTCGTCTTTGATCATTGATCCTTGTTCATTCTTCATCGTTCATTCGTCATTGACCATTAATCCTTGTTCATTCTTCATCGTTCATTCCTCATTGGTCATTGATCCTTGTTTATTCATCATCGTTCATTCTTCATTGAGCATTGATCCTTGTGCATTCTTCATCGTTCATTCGTCATTGACCATTAATCCTTGTTCATTCTTCATCGATCATTCTTCATTGATCATTGTTCCTTATTCATTCTTCATCGTTCATTCTTCATTGATCATTGATCCTTGTTCATTCTTCATCGTTCATTCTTCATTGCTCATTGATCCTTGTTCATTCTTCAACGTTCATTCTACTTTGATCATTGATCCTTGTTCATTCTTCATCGTTCATTTGTCATTGACCATTAATCCTTGTTCATTCTTCATCGTTCATTCTTCATTGATCATTGATCCTTGTTCATTCTTCATCGTTCATTCTTCATTGATCATTGATCCTTGTTCATTCTTCAACGTTCATTCTACTTTGATCATTGATCCTTGTTCATTCTTCATCGTTCATTTGTCATTGACCATTAATCCTTGTTCATTCTTCATCGTTCATTCTTCATTGATCATTGATCCTTGTTCATTCTTCATCGTTCATTCTTCATTGATCATTGTTCCTTGTTCATTCTTCATCGTTCATTCTTCATTGAGAATTGATCCTTGTTCATTCTTCATCGTTCATTCTTCATTGATCATTGATCCTTGTTTATTCTTCATCGTTCATTCTTCATTGATCATTGATCCTTGTTCATTCTTCATCGTTCATTTGTCATTGACCATTAATCCTTGTTCATTCTTCATCGTTCATTCTTCATTGATCATTGATCCTTGTTCATTCTTCATCGTTCATTCTTCATTGATCATTGTTCCTTGTTCATTCTTCATCGTTCATTCTTCATTAAGAATTGATCCTTGTTCATTCTTCATCGTTCATTCTTCATTGATCATTGATCCTTGTTCATTCTTCATCGTTCATTCGTCATTGATCATTGATCCTTGTTCATTCTTCATCGTTCATTCGTCATTGACCATTACTCCTTATTCATTCTTCATCGTTCATTCTTCATTGATCATTGATCCTTGTTCATTCTTCATCGTTCATTCGTCATTGATCATTGATCCTTGTTCATTCTTCATCGTTCATTCGTCATTGACCATTACTCCTTATTCATTCTTCATCGTTCATTCTTCATTGATCATTGATCCTTGTTCATTCTTCATCGTTCATTCTTCATTGATCATTCATCCTTGTTCATTCTTCATCGTTCATTTGTCATTGACCATTAATCCTTGTTCATTCTTCATCGTTCATTCTTCATTGATCATTGATCCTTGTTCATTCTTCATCGTTCATTCTTCATTGATCATTGTTCCTTGTTCATTCTTCATCGTTCATTCTTCATTGATCATTGATCCTTGTTCATTCTTCATCGTTCATTCGTCATTGATCATTGATCCTTGTTCATTCTTCATCGTTCATTCGTCATTGACCATTACTCCTTATTCATTCTTCATCGTTCATTCTTCATTGATCATTGATCCTTGTTCATTCTTCATCGTTCATTCGTCATTGATCATTGATCCTTGTTCATTCTTCATCGTTCATTCGTCATTGACCATTAATCCTTGTTCATTCTTCATCGTTCATTCTTCATTGATCATTGTTCCTTGTTCATTCTTCATCGTTCATTCTTCATTGATCATTGATCCTTGTTCATTCTTCATCGTTCATTCTTCATTGATCATTGATCCTTGTTCATTCTTCATCGTTCATTCTTCATTGATCATTGATCCTTGTTCATTCTTCATCGTTAATTCTTCTTTGATCATTGATCCTTGTACATTCTTCATCGTTCATTTGTCATTGACCATTAATCCTTGTTCATTCTTCATCGTTCATTCTTCATTGATCATTGATCCTTGTTCATTCTTCATCGTTCATTCGTCATTGACCATTAATCCTTGTTCATTCTTCATTGATCATTGATCCTTGTTCATTCTTCATCGTTCATCCTTCTTTGATCATTGATCCTTGTTCATTCTTCATTGATCATTGATCCTAGTTCATTCGTCATTGATCATAGATCCTTGTTCATTCTTCATCGTTCATTCGTCATTGACCATTACTCCTTGTTCATTCTTCATCGTTCATTCTTCATTGATCATTGATCCTTGTTCATTCTTCATCGTTCATTCTTCTTTGATCATTGATCCTTGTTCATTCTTCATTGATCATTGATCCTTGTTCATTCTTCATCGTTCATTCGTCATTGATCATTGATCCTTGTTCATTCTTCATCGTTCATTCGTCTTTGATCATTGATCCTTGTTCATTCTTCATCGTTCATTCGTCATTTACCATTAATCCTTGTTCATTCTTCATCGTTCATTCTTCATTGGTCATTGATCCTTGTTCATTCTTCATCGTTCATTCTTCATTGAGCATTGATCCTTGTTCATTCTTCATCGTTCATTCGTCATTGACCATTAATCCTTGTTCATTCTTCATCGATCATTCTTCATTGATCATTGTTCCTTATTCATTCTTCATCGTTCATTCTTCATTGATCATTGATCCTTGTTCATTCTTCATCGTTCATTCTTCATTGATCATTGTTCCTTGTTCATTCTTCATCGTTCATTCTTCATTGAGAATTGATCCTTGTTCATTCTTCATCGTTCATTCTTCATTGATCATTGATCCTTGTTCATTCTTCATCGTTCATTCTTCATTGATCATTGATCCTTGTTCATTCTTCATCGTTCATTCTTCATTGATCATTGATCCTTGTTCATTCTTCATCGTTCATTCTACTTTGATCATTGATCCTTGTTCATTCTTCATCGTTCATTTGTCATTGACCATTAATCCTTGTTCATTCTTCATCGTTCATTCTTCATTGATCATTGATCCTTGTTCATTCTTCATCGTTCATTCTTCATTGATCATTGATCCTTGTTCATTCTTCATCGTTCATTCGTCATTGATCATTGATCCTTGTTCATTCTTCATCGTTCATTCGTCATTGACCATTACTCCTTGTTCATTCTTCATCGTTCATTCTTCATTGATCATTGATCCTTGTTCATTCTTCATCGTTCATTCGTCATTGATCATTGATCCTTGTTCATTCTTCATCGTTCATTCGTCATTGACCATTAATCCTTGTTCATTCTTCATCGTTCATTCTTCATTGATCATTGTTCCTTGTTCATTCTTCATCGTTCATTCTTCATTGAGAATTGATCCTTGTTCATTCTTCATCGTTCATTCTTCATTGATCATTGATCCTTGTTCATTCTTCATCGTTCCTTCGTCATTGATCATTGATCCTTGTTCATTCTTCATCGTTCATTCGTCATTGACCATTACTCCTTGTTCATTCTTCATCGTTCATTCTTCATTGATCATTGATCCTTGTTCATTCTTCATCGTTCATTCGTCATTGATCATTGATCCTTGTTCATTCTTCATCGTTCATTCGTCATTGACCATTAATCCTTGTTCATTCTTCATCGTTCATTCTTCATTGATCATTGTTCCTTATTCATTCTTCATCGTTTATTCTTCATTGAGAATTGATCCTTGTTCATTCTTCATCGTTCATTCTTCATTGATCATTGATCCTTGTTCATTCTTCATCGTTCATTCTTCATTGATCATTGATCCTTCTTCATTCTTCATCGTTCATTCTTCATTGATCATTGATCCTTGTTCATTCTTCATCGTTCATTCTTCTTTGATCATTAATCCTTGTTCATTCTTCATCGTTCATTTGTCATTGACCATTAATCCTTGTTCATTCTTCATCGTTCATTCTTCATTGATCATTGATCCTTGTTCATTCTTCATCGTTCATTCGTCATTGACCATTAATCCTTGTTCATTCTTCATTGATCATTGATCCTTGTTCATTCTTCATCGTTCATCCTTCTTTGATCATTGATCCTTGTTCATTCTTCATTGATCATTGATCCTAGTTCATTCGTCATTGATCATAGATCCTTGTTCATTCTTCATCGTTCATTCGTCATTGACCATTACTCCTTGTTCATTCTTCATCGTTCATTCTTCATTGATCATTGATCCTTGTTCATTCTTCATCGTTCATTCTTCTTTGATCATTGATCTTTGTTCATTCTTCATTGATCATTGATCCTTGTTCATTCTTCATCGTTCATTCGTCATTGATCATTGATCCTTGTTCATTCTTCATCGTTCATTCGTCTTTGATCATTGATCCTTGTTCATTCTTCATCGTTCATTCGTCATTGACCATTAATCCTTGTTCATTCTTCATCGTTCATTCTTCATTGGTCATTGATCCTTGTTCATTCTTCATCGTTCATTCTTCATTGAGCATTGATCCTTGTTCATTCTTCATCGTTCATTCGTCATTGACCATTAATCCTTGTTCATTCTTCATTGATCATTCTTCATTGATCATTGTTCCTTATTCATTCTTCATCGTTCATTCTTCATTGATCATTGATCCTTGTTCATTCTTCATCGTTCATTCTTCATTGATCATTGATCCTTGTTCATTCTTCATCGTTCATTCGTCATTGATCATTGATCCTTGTTCATTCTTCATCGTTCATTCGTCATTGACCATTTCTTCATTGATCATTGATCCTTGTTCATTCTTAATCGTTCATTCGTCATTGACCATTAATCCTTGTTCATTCTTCATCGTTCATTCTTCATTGATCATTGATCCTTGTTCATTCTTCATCGTTCATTCTTCATTGAGCATTGATCCTTGTTCATTCTTCATCGTTCATTCGTCATTGACCATTAATCCTTGTTCATTCTTCATCGATCATTCTTCATTGATCATTGTTCCTTGTTCATTCTTCATCGTTCATTCTTCATTGATCATTGATCCTTGTTCATTCTTCATCGTTCATTCTTCATTGATCATTGATCCTTGTTCATTCTTCATCGTTCATTCTTCATTGATCATTGATCCTTGTTCATTCTTCATCGTGCATTCGTCATTGACCATTAATCCTTGTTCATTCTTCATCGTTCATTCTTCATTGATCATTGATCCTTGTTCAATCTTCATCGTTCATTCTTCATTGATCATTGATCCTTGTTCATTCTTCATCGTTAATTCGTCATTGACCATTAATCCTTGTTCATTCTTCATCGTTCATTCGTCATTGACCATTACTCCTTGTTCATTCTTCATCGTTCATTCTTCATTGATCATTGATCCTTGTTCATTCTTCATCGTTCATTCTTCTTTGATCATTGATCTTTGTTCATTCTTCATTGATCATTGATCCTTGTTCATTCTTCATCGTTCATTCGTCATTGATCATTGATCCTTGTTCATTCTTCATCGTTCATTCGTCTTTGATCATTGATCCTTCTTCATTCTTCATCGTTCATTCGTCATTGACCATTAATCCTTGTTCATTCTTCATCGTTCATTCTTCATTGATCATTGATCCTTGTTCATTCTTCATCGTTCATTCTTCATTGAGCATTGATCCTTGTTCATTCTTCATCGTTCATTCGTCATTGACCATTAATCCTTGTTCATTCTTCATCGATCATTCTTCATTGATCATTGTTCCTTGTTCATTCTTCATCGTTCATTCTTCATTGATCATTGATCCTTGTTCATTCTTCATCGTTCATTCTTCATTGATCATTGATCCTTGTTCATTCTTCATCGTTCATTCTTCATTGATCATTGATCCTTGTTCATTCTTCATCGTGCATTCGTCATTGACCATTAATCCTTGTTCATTCTTCATCGTTCATTCTTCATTGATCATTGATCCTTGTTCAATCTTCATCGTTCATTCTTCATTGATCATTGATCCTTGTTCATTCTTCATCGTTAATTCGTCATTGACCATTAATCCTTGTTCATTCTTCATCGTTCATTCGTCATTGACCATTACTCCTTGTTCATTCTTCATCGTTCATTCTTCATTGATCATTGATCCTTGTTCATTCTTCATCGTTCATTCTTCTTTGATCATTGATCTTTGTTCATTCTTCATTGATCATTGATCCTTGTTCATTCTTCATCGTTCATTCGTCATTGATCATTGATCCTTGTTCATTCTTCATCGTTCATTCGTCTTTGATCATTGATCCTTGTTCATTCTTCATCGTTCATTCGTCATTGACCATTAATCCTTGTTCATTCTTCATCGTTCATTCTTCATTGGTCATTGATCCTTGTTCATTCTTCATCGTTCATTCTTCATTGAGCATTGATCCTTGTTCATTCTTCATCGTTCATTCGTCATTGACCATTAATCCTTGTTCATTCTTCATTGATCATTCTTCATTGATCATTGTTCCTTATTCATTCTTCATCGTTCATTCTTCATTGATCATTGATCCTTGTTCATTCTTCATCGTTCATTCTTCATTGATCATTGATCCTTGTTCATTCTTCATCGTTCATTCGTCATTGATCATTGATCCTTGTTCATTCTTCATCGTTCATTCGTCATTGACCATTTCTTCATTGATCATTGATCCTTGTTCATTCTTAATCGTTCATTCGTCATTGACCATTAATCCTTGTTCATTCTTCATCGTTCATTCTTCATTGATCATTGATCCTTGTTCATTCTTCATCGTTCATTCTTCATTGAGCATTGATCCTTGTTCATTCTTCATCGTTCATTCGTCATTGACCATTAATCCTTGTTCATTCTTCATCGATCATTCTTCATTGATCATTGTTCCTTGTTCATTCTTCATCGTTCATTCTTCATTGATCATTGATCCTTGTTCATTCTTCATCGTTCATTCTTCATTGATCATTGATCCTTGTTCATTCTTCATCGTTCATTCTTCATTGATCATTGATCCTTGTTCATTCTTCATCGTGCATTCGTCATTGACCATTAATCCTTGTTCATTCTTCATCGTTCATTCTTCATTGATCATTGATCCTTGTTCAATCTTCATCGTTCATTCTTCATTGATCATTGATCCTTGTTCATTCTTCATCGTTAATTCGTCATTGACCATTAATCCTTGTTCATTCTTCATCGTTCATTCGTCATTGATCATTGATCCTTGTTCATTCTTCATCGTTCATTCATCATTGACCATTACTCCTTGTTCATTCTTCATCGTTCATTCTTCATTGATCATTGATCCTTGTTCATTCTTCATCGTTCATTCGTCATTGATCATTGATCCTTGTTCATTCTTCATCGTTCATTCGTCATTGACCATTAATCCTTGTTCATTCTTCGTCGTTCATTCTTTTTTGATCATTGATCCTTGTTCATTCTTCATCGTTCATTCTTCATTGATCATTGATCCTTGTTCATTCTTCATCGTTCATTCGTCATTGACCATTTCTTCATTGATCATTGATCCTTGTTCATTCTTAATCGTTCATTCGTCATTGACCATTAATCCTTGTTCATTCTTCATCGTTCATTCTTCATTGATCATTGATCCTTGTTCATTCTTCATCGTTCATTCTTCATTGAGCATTGATCCTTGTTCATTCTTCATCGTTCATTCGTCATTGACCATTAATCCTTGTTCATTCTTCATCGATCATTCTTCATTGATCATTGTTCCTTGTTCATTCTTCATCGTTCATTCTTCATTGATCATTGATCCTTGTTCATTCTTCATCGTTCATTCTTCATTGATCATTGATCCTTGTTCATTCTTCATCGTTCATTCTTCATTGATCATTGATCCTTGTTCATTCTTCATCGTGCATTCGTCATTGACCATTAATCCTTGTTCATTCTTCATCGTTCATTCTTCATTGATCATTGATCCTTGTTCAATCTTCATCGTTCATTCTTCATTGATCATTGATCCTTGTTCATTCTTCATCGTTAATTCGTCATTGACCATTAATCCTTGTTCATTCTTCATCGTTCATTCGTCATTGATCATTGATCCTTGTTCATTCTTCATCGTTCATTCATCATTGACCATTACTCCTTGTTCATTCTTCATCGTTCATTCTTCATTGATCATTGATCCTTGTTCATTCTTCATCGTTCATTCGTCATTGATCATTGATCCTTGTTCATTCTTCATCGTTCATTCGTCATTGACCATTAATCCTTGTTCATTCTTCGTCGTTCATTCTTTTTTGATCATTGATCCTTGTTCATTCTTCATCGTTCATTCTTCATTGATCATTGATCCTTGTTCATTCTTCATCGTTCATTCGTCATTGACCATTAATCCTTGTTCATTCTTCATCGTTCATTCTTCATTGATCATTGTTCCTTGTTCATTCTTCATCGTTCATTCTTCATTGAGAATTGATCCTTGTTCATTCTTCATCGTTCATTCTTCATTGATCATTGATCCTTGTTCATTCTTCATCGTTCATTCGTCATTGATCATTGATCCTTGTTCATTCTTCATCGTTCATTCGTCATTGACCATTACTCCTTGTTCATTCTTCATCGTTCATTCTTCATTGATCATTGATCCTTGTTCATTCTTCATCGTTCATTCGTCATTGATCATTGATCCTTGTTCATTCTTCATCGTTCATTCGTCATTGACCATTAATCCTTGTTCATTCTTCATCGTTCATTCTTCATTGATCATTGTTCCTTGTTCATTCTTCATCGTTCCTTCTTCATTGAGAATTGATCCTTGTTCATTCTTCATCGTTCATTCTTCATTGATCATTGATCCTTGTTCATTCTTCATCGTTCATTCTTCATTGATCATTGATCCTTGTTCATTCTTCATCGTTCATTCTTCTTTGATCATTGATCCTTGTTCATTCTTCATCGTTCATTTGTCATTGACCATTAATCCTTGTTCATTCTTCATCGTTCATTCTTCATTGATCATTGATCCTTGTTCATTCTTCATCGTTCATTCGTCATTGACCATTAATCCTTGTTCATTCTTCATTGATCATTGATCCTTGTTCATTCTTCATCGTTCATCCTTCTTTGATCATTGATCCTTGTTCATTCTTCATTGATCATTGATCCTAGTTCATTCGTCATTGATCATAGATCCTTTTTCATTCTTCATCGTTCATTCGTCATTGACCATTACTCCTAGTTCATTCTTCATCGTTCATTCTTCATTGATCATTGATCCTTGTTCATTCTTCATCGTTCATTCTTCTTTGATCATTGATCCTTGTTCATTCTTCATTGATCATTGATCCTTGTTCATTCTTCATCGTTCATTCGTCATTGATCATTGATCCTTGTTCATTCTTCATCGTTCATTCGTCTTTGATCATTGATCCTTGTTCATTCTTCATCGTTCATTCGTCATTGACCATTAATCCTTGTTCATTCTTCATCGTTCATTCTTCATTGGTCATTGATCCTTGTTAATTCTTCATCGTTCATTCTTCATTGAGCATTGATCCTTGTTCATTCTTCATCGTTCATTCGTCATTGACCATTAATCCTTGTTCATTCTTCATCGATCATTCTTCATTGATCATTGTTCCTTATTCATTCTTCATCGTTCATTCTTCATTGATCATTGATCCTTGTTCGTTCTTCATCGTTCATTCTTCATTGATCATTGATCCTTGTTCATTCTTCATCGTTCATTCGTCATTGATCATTGATCCTTGTTCATTCTTCATCGTTCATTCGTCATTGACCATTTCTTCATTGATCATTGATCCTTGTTCATTCTTAATCGTTCATTCGTCATTGACCATTAATCCTTGTTCATTCTTCATCGTTCATTCTTCATTGATCATTGATCCTTGTTCATTCTTCATCGTACATTCTTCATTGAGCATTGATCCTTGTTCATTTTTCATCGTTCATTCGTCATTGACCATTAATCCTTGTTCATTCTTCATCGATCATTCTTCATTGATCATTGTTCCTTGTTCATTCTTCATCGTTCATTCTTCATTGATCATTGATCCTTGTTCATTCTTCATCGTTCATTCTTCATTGATCATTGATCCTTATTCATTCTTCATCGTTCATTCTTCATTGATCATTGATCCTTGTTCATTCTTCATCGTGCATTCGTCATTGACCATTAATCCTTGTACATTCTTCATCGTTCATTCTTCATTGATCATTGATCCTTGTTCAATCTTCATCGTTCATTCTTCATTGATCATTGATCCTTGTTCATTCTTCATCGTTCATTCGTCTTTGATCATTGATCCTTGTTCATTCTTCATCGTTCATTCGTCATTGACCATTAATCCTTGTTCATTCTTCATCGTTCATTCTTCATTGGTCATTGATCCTTGTTAATTCTTCATCGTTCATTCTTCATTGAGCATTGATCCTTGTTCATTCTTCATCGTTCATTCGTCATTGACCATTAATCCTTGTTCATTCTTCATCGATCATTCTTCATTGATCATTGTTCCTTATTCATTCTTCATCGTTCATTCTTCATTGATCATTGATCCTTGTTCGTTCTTCATCGTTCATTCTTCATTGATCATTGATCCTTGTTCATTCTTCATCGTTCATTCGTCATTGATCATTGATCCTTGTTCATTCTTCATCGTTCATTCGTCATTGACCATTTCTTCATTGATCATTGATCCTTGTTCATTCTTAATCGTTCATTCGTCATTGACCATTAATCCTTGTTCATTCTTCATCGTTCATTCTTCATTGATCATTGATCCTTGTTCATTCTTCATCGTACATTCTTCATTGAGCATTGATCCTTGTTCATTTTTCATCGTTCATTCGTCATTGACCATTAATCCTTGTTCATTCTTCATCGATCATTCTTCATTGATCATTGTTCCTTGTTCATTCTTCATCGTTCATTCTTCATTGATCATTGATCCTTGTTCATTCTTCATCGTTCATTCTTCATTGATCATTGATCCTTATTCATTCTTCATCGTTCATTCTTCATTAATCATTGATCCTTGTTCATTCTTCATCGTGCATTCGTCATTGACCATTAATCCTTGTACATTCTTCATCGTTCATTCTTCATTGATCATTGATCCTTGTTCAATCTTCATCGTTCATTCTTCATTGATCATTGATCCTTGTTCATTCTTCATCGTTCATTCGTCTTTGATCATTGATCCTTGTTCATTCTTCATCGTTCATTCGTCATTGACCATTAATCCTTGTTCATTCTTCATCGTTCATTCTTCATTGGTCATTGATCCTTGTTAATTCTTCATCGTTCATTCTTCATTGAGCATTGATCCTTGTTCATTCTTCATCGTTCATTCGTCATTGACCATTAATCCTTGTTCATTCTTCATCGATCATTCTTCATTGATCATTGTTCCTTATTCATTCTTCATCGTTCATTCTTCATTGATCATTGATCCTTGTTCGTTCTTCATCGTTCATTCTTCATTGATCATTGATCCTTGTTCATTCTTCATCGTTCATTCGTCATTGATCATTGATCCTTGTTCATTCTTCATCGTTCATTCGTCATTGACCATTTCTTCATTGATCATTGATCCTTGTTCATTCTTAATCGTTCATTCGTCATTGACCATTAATCCTTGTTCATTCTTCATCGTTCATTCTTCATTGATCATTGATCCTTGTTCATTCTTCATCGTACATTCTTCATTGAGCATTGATCCTTGTTCATTTTTCATCGTTCATTCGTCATTGACCATTAATCCTTGTTCATTCTTCATCGATCATTCTTCATTGATCATTGTTCCTTGTTCATTCTTCATCGTTCATTCTTCATTGATCATTGATCCTTGTTCATTCTTCATCGTTCATTCTTCATTGATCATTGATCCTTATTCATTCTTCATCGTTCATTCTTCATTGATCATTGATCCTTGTTCATTCTTCATCGTGCATTCGTCATTGACCATTAATCCTTGTACATTCTTCATCGTTCATTCTTCATTGATCATTGATCCTTGTTCAATCTTCATCGTTCATTCTTCATTGATCATTGATCCTTGTTCATTCTTCATCGTTAATTCGTCATTGACCATTAATCCTTGTTCATTCTTCATCGTTCATTCGTCATTGATCATTGATCCTTGTTCATTCTTCATCGTTCATTCGTCATTGACCATTACTCCTTGTTCATACTTCATCGTTCATTCTTCATTGATCATTGATCCATGTTCATTTTTCATCGTTCATTCGTCATTGACCATTAATCCTTGTTCATTCTTCATCGTTCATTCTTCATTGATCATTGTTCCTTGTTCATTCTTCATCGTTCATTCTTCATTGAGAATTAATCCTTGTTCATTCTTCATCGTTCATTCTTCATTGATCATTGATCCTTGTTCATTCTTTATCGTTCATTCGTCATTGATCATTGATCCTTGTTCATTCTTCATCGTTCATTCGTCATTGACCATTACTCCTTGTTCATTCTTCATCGTTCATTCTTCATTGATCATTGATCCTTGTTCATTCTTCATCGTTCATTCGTCATTGATCATTGATCCTTGTTCATTCTTCATCGTTCATTCGTCATTGACCATTAATCCTTGTTCATTCTTCGTCGTTCATTCTTCATTGATCATTGATCCTTGTTCATTCTTCATCGTTCCTTCTTCATTGATCATTGATCCTTGTTCATTCTTCATCGTTCATTCGTCATTGACCATTAATCCTTGTTCATTCTTCATCGTTCATTCTTCATTGATCATTGTTTCTTGTTCATTCTTCATCGTTCATTCGTCATTGATCATTGATCCTTGTTCATTCTTCATCGTTCATTCTTCATTGATCATTGATCCTTGTTCATTCTTCATCGTTCATTCGTCATTGATCATTGATCCTTGTTCATTCTTCATCGTTCATTCGTCATTGACCATTAATCCTTGTTCATTCTTCATCGTTCATTCTTCATTGATCATTGTTCCTTGTTCATTCTTCATCGTTCATTCTTCATTGAGAATTGATCCTTGTTCATTCTTCATCGTTCATTCTTCATTGATCATTGATCCTTGTTCATTCTTCATCGTTCATTCTTCATTGATCATTGATCCTTGTTCATTCTTCATCGTTCATTCTTCATTGATCATTGATCCTTGTTTATTCTTCATCGTTCATTCTTCTTTGATCATTGATCCTTGTTCATTCTTCATCGTTCATTTGTCATTGACCATTAATCCTTGTTCATTCTTCATCGTTCATTCTTCATTGATCATTGATCCTTGTTCATTCTTCATCGTTCATTCGTCATTGACCATTAATCCTTGTTCATTCTTCATTGATCATTGATCCTTGTTCATTCTTCATCGTTCATCCTTCTTTGATCATTGATCCTTGTTCATTCTTCATTGATCATTGATCCTAGTTCATTCGTCATTGATCATTGATCCTTGTTCATTCTTCATCGTTCATTGGTCATTGACCATTACTCCTTGTTCATTCTTCATCGTTCATTCTTCATTGATCATTGATCCTTGTTCATTCTTCATCGTTCATTCTTCTTTGATCATTGATCCTTGTTCATTCTTCATTGATCATTGATCCTTGTTCATTCTTCATCGTTCATTCGTCATTGATCATTGATCCTTGTTCATTCTTCATCGTTCATTCGTCTTTGATCATTGATCCTTGTTCATTCTTCATCGTTCTTTCGTCATTGACCATTAATCCTTGTTCATTCTTCATCGTTCATTCTTCATTGGTCATTGATCCTTGTTCATTCTTCATCGTTCATTCTTCATTGAGCATTGATCCTTGTTCATTCTTCATCGTTCATTCGTCATTGACCATTAATCCTTGTTCATTCTTCATCGATCATTCTTCATTAATCATTGTTCCTTATTCATTCTTCATCGTTCATTCTTCATTGATCATTGATCCTTGTTCATTCTTCATCGTTCATTCTTCATTGATCATTGATCCTTGTTCATTCTTCATCGTTCATTCGTCATTGATCATTGATCCTTGTTCATTCTTCATCGTTCATTCGTCATTGACCATTACTCCTTGTTCATTCTTCATCGTTCATTCTTCATTGATCATTGATCCTTGTTCATTCTTCATCGTGCATTCGTCATTGACCATTAATCCTTGTTCATTCTTCATCGTTCATTCTTCATTGATCATTGATCCTTGTTCAATCTTCATCGTTCATTCTTCATTGATCATTGATCCTTGTTCATTCTTCATCGTTAATTCGTCATTGACCATTAATCCTTGTTCATTCTTCATCGTTCATTCGTCATTGATCATTGATCCTTGTTCATTCTTCATCGTTCATTCGTCATTGACCATTACTCCTTGTTCATTCTTCATCGTTCATTCTTCATTGATCATTGATCCATGTTCATTTTTCATCGTTCATTCGTCATTGACCATTAATCCTTGTTTATTCTTCATCGTTCATTCTTCATTGATCATTGTTCCTTGTTCATTCTTCATCGTTCATTCTTCATTGATCATTGATCCTTGTTCATTCTTTATCGTTCATTCGTCATTGATCATTGATCCTTGTTCATTCTTCATCGTTCATTCGTCATTGACCATTTCGTTCATTCTTCATTGATCATTGTTCCTTGTTCATTCTTCATCGTTCATTCTTCATTGATCATTGATCCTTGTTCATTCTTCATCGTTCATTCGTCATTGATCATTGATCCTTGTTCATTCTTCATCGTTCATTCGTCATTGACCATTAATCCTTGTTCATTCTTCATCGTTCATTCTTCATTGATCATTGTTCCTTGTTCATTCTTCATCGTTCATTCTTCATTGAGAATTGATCCTTGTTCATTCTTCATCGTTCATTCTTCATTGATCATTGATCCTTGTTCATTCTTCATCGTTCATTCGTCATTGATCATTGATCCTTGTTCATTCTTCATCGTTCATTCGTCATTGACCATTAATCCTTGTTCATTCTTCGTCGTTCATTCTTCATTGATCATTGATCCTTGTTCATTCTTCATCGTTCCTTCTTCATTGATCATTGATCCTTGTTCATTCTTCATCGTTCATTCGTCATTGACCATTAATCCTTGTTCATTCTTCATCGTTCATTCTTCATTGATCATTGTTCCTTGTGCATTCTTCATCGTTCATTCGTCATTGATCATTGATCCTTGTTCATTCTTCATCGTTCATTCTTCATTGATCATTGATCCTTGTTCATTCTTCATCGTTCATTCGTCATTGATCATTGATCCTTGTTCATTCTTCATCGTTAATTCGTCATTGACCATTAATCCTTGTTCATTCTTCATCGTTCATTCTTCATTGATCATTGTTCCTTGTTCATTCTTCATCGTTCATTCTTCATTGAGAATTGATCCTTGTTCATTCTTCATCGTTCATTCTTCATTGATTATTGATCCTTGTTCATTCTTCATCGTTCATTCTTCATTGATCATTGATCCTTGTTCATTCTTCATCGTTCATTCTTCATTGATCATTGATCCTTGTTTATTCTTCATCGTTCATTCTTCTTTGATCATTGATCCTTGTTCATTCTTCATCGTTCATTCGTCATTGACCATTAATCCTTGTTCATTCTTCATCGTTCATTCTTCATTGATCATTGTTTCTTGTTCATTCTTCATCGTTCATTCGTCATTGATCATTGATCCTTGTTCATTCTTCATCGTTCATTCTTCATTGATCATTGATCCTTGTTCATTCTTCATCGTTCATTCGTCATTGATCATTGATCCTTGTTCATTCTTCATCGTTCATTCGTCATTGACCATTAATCCTTGTTCATTCTTCATCGTTCATTCTTCATTGATCATTGTTCCTTGTTCATTCTTCATCGTTCATTCTTCATTGAGAATTGATCCTTGTTCATTCTTCATCGTTCATTCTTCATTGATCATTGATCCTTGTTCATTCTTCATCGTTCATTCTTCATTGATCATTGATCCTTGTTCATTCTTCATCGTTCATTCTTCATTGATCATTGATCCTTGTTTATTCTTCATCGTTCATTCTTCTTTGATCATTGATCCTTGTTCATTCTTCATCGTTCATTTGTCATTGACCATTAATCCTTGTTCATTCTTCATCGTTCATTCTTCATTGATCATTGATCCTTGTTCATTCTTCATCGTTCATTCGTCATTGACCATTAATCCTTGTTCATTCTTCATTGATCATTGATCCTTGTTCATTCTTCATCGTTCATCCTTCTTTGATCATTGATCCTTGTTCATTCTTCATTGATCATTGATCCTAGTTCATTCGTCATTGATCATTGATCCTTGTTCATTCTTCATCGTTCATTGGTCATTGACCATTACTCCTTGTTCATTCTTCATCGTTCATTCTTCATTGATCATTGATCCTTGTTCATTCTTCATCGTTCATTCTTCTTTGATCATTGATCCTTGTTCATTCTTCATTGATCATTGATCCTTGTTCATTCTTCATCGTTCATTCGTCATTGATCATTGATCCTTGTTCATTCTTCATCGTTCATTCGTCTTTGATCATTGATCCTTGTTCATTCTTCATCGTTCATTCGTCATTGACCATTAATCCTTGTTCATTCTTCATCGTTCATTCGTCATTGATCATTGATCCTTGTTCATTCTTCATCGTTCATTCGTCATTGACCATTACTCCTTGTTCATACTTCATCGTTCATTCTTCATTGATCATTGATCCATGTTCATTTTTCATCGTTTATTCGTCATTGACCATTAATCCTTGTTCATTCTTCATCGTTCATTCTTCATTGATCATTGTTCCTTGTTCATTCTTCATCGTTCATTCTTCATTGAGAATTAATCCTTGTTCATTCTTCATCGTTCATTCTTCATTGATCATTGATCCTTGTTCATTCTTTATCGTTCATTCGTCATTGATCATTGATCCTTGTTCATTCTTCATCGTTCATTCGTCATTGACCATTACTCCTTGTTCATTCTTCATCGTTCATTCTTCATTGATCATTGATCCTTGTTCATTCTTCATCGTTCATTCGTCATTGATCATTGATCCTTGTTCATTCTTCATCGTTCATTCGTCATTGACCATTAATCCTTGTTCATTCTTCGTCGTTCATTCTTTATTGATCATTGATCCTTGTTCATTCTTCATCGTTCCTTCTTCATTGATCATTGATCCTTGTTCATTCTTCATCGTTCATTCGTCATTGACCATTAATCCTTGTTCATTCTTCATCGTTCATTCTTCATTGATCATTGTTTCTTGTTCATTCTTCATCGTTCATTCGTCATTGATCATTGATCCTTGTTCATTCTTCATCGTTCATTCTTCATTGATCATTGATCCTTGTTCATTCTTCATCGTTCATTCGTCATTGATCATTGATCCTTGTTCATTCTTCATCGTTCATTCGTCATTGACCATTAATCCTTGTTCATTCTTCATCGTTCATTCTTCATTGATCATTGTTCCTTGTTCATTCTTCATCGTTCATTCTTCATTGATAATTGATCCTTGTTCATTCTTCATCGTTCATTCTTCATTGATCATTGATCCTTGTTCATTCTTCATCGTTCATTCTTCATTGATCATTGATCCTTGTTCATTCTTCATCGTTCATTCTTCATTGATCATTGATCCTTGTTTATTCTTCATCGTTCATTCTTCTTTGATCATTGATCCTTGTTCATTCTTCATCGTTCATTTGTCATTGACCATTAATCCTTGTTCATTCTTCATCGTTCATTCTTCATTGATCATTGATCCTTGTTCATTCTTCATCGTTCATTCGTCATTGACCATTAATCCTTGTTCATTCTTCATTGATCATTGATCCTTGTTCATTCTTCATCGTTCATCCTTCTTTGATCATTGATCCTTGTTCATTCTTCATTGATCATTGATCCTAGTTCATTCGTCATTGATCATTGATCCTTGTTCATTCTTCATCGTTCATTGGTCATTGACCATTACTCCTTGTTCATTCTTCATCGTTCATTCTTCATTGATCATTGATCCTTGTTCATTCTTCATCGTTCATTCTTCTTTGATCATTGATCCTTGTTCATTCTTCATTGATCATTGATCCTTGTTCATTCTTCATCGTTCATTCGTCATTGATCATTGATCCTTGTTCATTCTTCATCGTTCATTCGTCTTTGATCATTGATCCTTGTTCATTCTTCATCGTTCTTTCGTCATTGACCATTAATCCTTGTTCATTCTTCATCGTTCATTCTTCATTGGTCATTGATCCTTGTTCATTCTTCATCGTTCATTCTTCATTGAGCATTGATCCTTGTTCATTCTTCATCGTTCATTCGTCATTGACCATTAATCCTTGTTCATTCTTCATCGATCATTCTTCATTGATCATTGTTCCTTATTCATTCTTCATCGTTCATTCTTCATTGATCATTGATCCTTGTTCATTCTTCATCGTTCATTCTTCATTGATCATTGATCCTTGTTCATTCTTCATCGTTCATTCGTCATTGATCATTGATCCTTGTTCATTCTTCATCGTTCATTCGTCATTGACCATTACTCCTTGTTCATTCTTCATCGTTCATTCTTCATTGATCATTGATCCTTGTTCATTCTTCATCGTGCATTCGTCATTGACCATTAATCCTTGTTCATTCTTCATCGTTCATTCTTCATTGATCATTGATCCTTGTTCAATCTTCATCGTTCATTCTTCATTGATCATTGATCCTTGTTCATTCTTCATCGTTAATTCGTCATTGACCATTAATCCTTGTTCATTCTTCATCGTTCATTCGTCATTGATCATTGATCCTTGTTCATTCTTCATCGTTCATTCGTCATTGACCATTACTCCTTGTTCATTCTTCATCGTTCATTCTTCATTGATCATTGATCCATGTTCATTTTTCATCGTTCATTCGTCATTGACCATTAATCCTTGTTTATTCTTCATCGTTCATTCTTCATTGATCATTGTTCCTTGTTCATTCTTCATCGTTCATTCTTCATTGATCATTGATCCTTGTTCATTCTTTATCGTTCATTCGTCATTGATCATTGATCCTTGTTCATTCTTCATCGTTCATTCGTCATTGACCATTTCGTTCATTCTTCATTGATCATTGTTCCTTGTTCATTCTTCATCGTTCATTCTTCATTGATCATTGATCCTTGTTCATTCTTCATCGTTCATTCGTCATTGATCATTGATCCTTGTTCATTCTTCATCGTTCATTCGTCATTGACCATTAATCCTTGTTCATTCTTCATCGTTCATTCTTCATTGATCATTGTTCCTTGTTCATTCTTCATCGTTCATTCTTCATTGAGAATTGATCCTTGTTCATTCTTCATCGTTCATTCTTCATTGATCATTGATCCTTGTTCATTCTTCATCGTTCATTCGTCATTGATCATTGATCCTTGTTCATTCTTCATCGTTCATTCGTCATTGACCATTAATCCTTGTTCATTCTTCGTCGTTCATTCTTCATTGATCATTGATCCTTGTTCATTCTTCATCGTTCCTTCTTCATTGATCATTGATCCTTGTTCATTCTTCATCGTTCATTCGTCATTGACCATTAATCCTTGTTCATTCTTCATCGTTCATTCTTCATTGATCATTGTTCCTTGTGCATTCTTCATCGTTCATTCGTCATTGATCATTGATCCTTGTTCATTCTTCATCGTTCATTCTTCATTGATCATTGATCCTTGTTCATTCTTCATCGTTCATTCGTCATTGATCATTGATCCTTGTTCATTCTTCATCGTTAATTCGTCATTGACCATTAATCCTTGTTCATTCTTCATCGTTCATTCTTCATTGATCATTGTTCCTTGTTCATTCTTCATCGTTCATTCTTCATTGAGAATTGATCCTTGTTCATTCTTCATCGTTCATTCTTCATTGATTATTGATCCTTGTTCATTCTTCATCGTTCATTCTTCATTGATCATTGATCCTTGTTCATTCTTCATCGTTCATTCTTCATTGATCATTGATCCTTGTTTATTCTTCATCGTTCATTCTTCTTTGATCATTGATCCTTGTTCATTCTTCATCGTTCATTCGTCATTGACCATTAATCCTTGTTCATTCTTCATCGTTCATTCTTCATTGATCATTGTTTCTTGTTCATTCTTCATCGTTCATTCGTCATTGATCATTGATCCTTGTTCATTCTTCATCGTTCATTCTTCATTGATCATTGATCCTTGTTCATTCTTCATCGTTCATTCGTCATTGATCATTGATCCTTGTTCATTCTTCATCGTTCATTCGTCATTGACCATTAATCCTTGTTCATTCTTCATCGTTCATTCTTCATTGATCATTGTTCCTTGTTCATTCTTCATCGTTCATTCTTCATTGATCATTGATCCTTGTTCATTCTTCATCGTTCATTCTTCATTGATCATTGATCCTTGTTCATTCTTCATCGTTCATTCTTCATTGATCATTGATCCTTGTTTATTCTTCATCGTTCATTCTTCTTTGATCATTGATCCTTGTTCATTCTTCATCGTTCATTTGTCATTGACCATTAATCCTTGTTCATTCTTCATCGTTCATTCTTCATTGATCATTGATCCTTGTTCATTCTTCATCGTTCATTCGTCATTGACCATTAATCCTTGTTCATTCTTCATTGATCATTGATCCTTGTTCATTCTTCATCGTTCATCCTTCTTTGATCATTGATCCTTGTTCATTCTTCATTGATCATTGATCCTAGTTCATTCGTCATTGATCATTGATCCTTGTTCATTCTTCATCGTTCATTGGTCATTGACCATTACTCCTTGTTCATTCTTCATCGTTCATTCTTCATTGATCATTGATCCTTGTTCATTCTTCATCGTTCATTCTTCTTTGATCATTGATCCTTGTTCATTCTTCATTGATCATTGATCCTTGTTCATTCTTCATCGTTCATTCGTCATTGATCATTGATCCTTGTTCATTCTTCATCGTTCATTCGTCTTTGATCATTGATCCTTGTTCATTCTTCATCGTTCTTTCGTCATTGACCATTAATCCTTGTTCATTCTTCATCGTTCATTCTTCATTGGTCATTGATCCTTGTTCATTCTTCATCGTTCATTCTTCATTGAGCATTGATCCTTGTTCATTCTTCATCGTTCATTCGTCATTGACCATTAATCCTTGTTCATTCTTCATCGATCATTCTTCATTGATCATTGTTCCTTATTCATTCTTCATCGTTCATTCTTCGTTGATCATTGATCCTTGTTCATTCTTCATCGTTCATTCTTCATTGATCATTGATCCTTGTTCATTCTTCATCGTTCATTCGTCATTGATCATTGATCCTTGTTCATTCTTCATCGTTCATTCGTCATTGACCATTACTCCTTGTTCATTCTTCATCGTTCATTCTTCATTGATCATTGATCCTTGTTCATTCTTCATCGTGCATTCGTCATTGACCATTAATCCTTGTTCATTCTTCATCGTTCATTCTTCATTGATCATTGATCCTTGTTCAATCTTCATCGTTCATTCTTCATTGATCATTGATCCTTGTTCATTCTTCATCGTTAATTCGTCATTGACCATTAATCCTTGTTCATTCTTCATCGTTCATTCGTCATTGACCATTACTCCTTGTTCATTCTTCATCGTTCATTCTTCATTGATCATTGATCCATGTTCATTTTTCATCGTTCATTCGTCATTGACCATTAATCCTTGTTTATTCTTCATCGTTCATTCTTCATTGATCATTGTTCCTTGTTCATTCTTCATCGTTCATTCTTCATTGATCATTGATCCTTGTTCATTCTTTATCGTTCATTCGTCATTGATCATTGATCCTTGTTCATTCTTCATCGTTCATTCGTCATTGACCATTTCGTTCATTCTTCATTGATCATTGTTCCTTGTTCATTCTTCATCGTTCATTCTTCATTGATCATTGATCCTTGTTCATTCTTCATCGTTCATTCGTCATTGATCATTGATCCTTGTTCATTCTTCATCGTTCATTCGTCATTGACCATTAATCCTTGTTCATTCTTCATCGTTCATTCTTCATTGATCATTGTTCCTTGTTCATTCTTCATCGTTCATTCTTCATTGAGAATTGATCCTTGTTCATTCTTCATCGTTCATTCTTCATTGATCATTGATCCTTGTTCATTCTTCATCGTTCATTCGTCATTGATCATTGATCCTTGTTCATTCTTCATCGTTCATTCGTCATTGACCATTAATCCTTGTTCATTCTTCGTCGTTCATTCTTCATTGATCATTGATCCTTGTTCATTCTTCATCGTTCCTTCTTCATTGATCATTGATCCTTGTTCATTCTTCATCGTTCATTCGTCATTGACCATTAATCCTTGTTCATTCTTCATCGTTCATTCTTCATTGATCATTGTTCCTTGTGCATTCTTCATCGTTCATTCGTCATTGATCATTGATCCTTGTTCATTCTTCAACGTTCATTCTTCATTGATCATTGATCCTTGTTCATTCTTCATCGTTCATTCGTCATTGATCATTGATCCTTGTTCATTCTTCATCGTTAATTCGTCATTGACCATTAATCCTTGTTCATTCTTCATCGTTCATTCTTCATTGATCATTGTTCCTTGTTCATTCTTCATCGTTCATTCTTCATTGAGAATTGATCCTTGTTCATTCTTCATCGTTCATTCTTCATTGATTATTGATCCTTGTTCATTCTTCATCGTTCATTCTTCATTGATCATTGATCCTTGTTCATTCTTCATCGTTCATTCTTCATTGATCATTGATCCTTGTTTATTCTTCATCGTTCATTCTTCTTTGATCATTGATCCTTGTTCATTCTTCATCGTTCATTTGTCATTGACCATTAATCCTTGTTCATTCTTCATCGTTCATTCTTCATTGATCATTGATCCTTGTTCATTCTTCATCGTTCATTCGTCATTGACCATTAATCCTTGTTCATTCTTCATTGATCATTGATCCTTGTTCATTCTTCATCGTTCATCCTTCTTTGATCATTGATCCTTGTTCATTCTTCATTGATCATTGATCCTAGTTCATTCGTCATTGATCATTGATCCTTGTTCATTCTTCATCGTTCATTCGTCATTGACCATTACTCCTTGTTCATTCTTCATCGTTCATTCTTCATTGATCATTGATCCTTGTTCATTCTTCATCGTTCATTCTTCTTTGATCATTGATCCTTGTTCATTCTTCATTGATCATTGATCCTTGTTCATTCTTCATCGTTCATTCGTCATTGATCATTGATCCTTGTTCATTCTTCATCGTTCATTCGTCTTTGATCATTGATCCTTGTTCATTCTTCATCGTTCATTCGTCATTGACCATTAATCCTTGTTCATTCTTCATCGTTCATTCTTTATTGGTCATTGATCCTTGTTCATTCTTCATCGTTCATTCTTCATTGAGCATTGATCCTTGTTCATTCTTCATCGTTCATTCGTCATTGACCATTAATCCTTGTTCATTTTTCATCGATCATTCTTCATTGATCAGTGTTCCTTATTCATTCTTCATCGTTCATTCTTCATTGATCATTGATCCTTGTTCATTCTTCATCGTTCATTCTTCATTGATCATTGATCCTTGTTCATTCTTCATCGTTCATTCGTCATTGATCATTGATCCTTGTTCATTCTTCATCGTTCATTCGTCATTGACCATTACTCCTTGTTCATTCTTCATCGTTCATTCTTCATTGATCATTGATCCTTGTTCATTCTTCATCGTTCATTCGTCATTGACCATTAATCCTTGTTCATTCTTCATCGTTCATTCTTCATTGATCATTGATCCTTGTTGATTCTTCATCGTTCAATCTTCATTGAGCATTGATCCTTGTTCATTCTTCATCGTTCATTCGTCATTGACCATTAATCCTTGTTCATTCTTCATCGATCATTCTTCATTGATCATTGTTCCTTGTTCATTCTTCATCGTTCATTCTTCATTGATCATTGATCCTTGTTCATTCTTCATCGTTCATTCTTCATTGATCATTGATCCTTGTTCATTCTTCATCGTTCATTCTTCATTGATCATTGATCCTTGTTCATTCTTCATCGTGCATTCGTCATTGACCATTAATCCTTGTTCATTCTTCATCGTTCATTCTTCATTGATCATTGATCCTTGTTCAATCTTCATCGTTCATTCTTCATTGATCATTGATCCTTGTTCATTCTTCATCGTTAATTCGTCATTGACCATTAATCCTTGTTCATTCTTCATCGTTCATTCGTCATTGATCATTGATCCTTGTTCATTCTTCACCGTTCATTCGTCATTGACGATATCTCCTTGTTCATTCTTCATCGTTCATTCTTCATTGATCATTGATCCTTGTTCATTCTTCATCGTTCATTCGTCATTGACCATTAATCCTTGTTCATTCTTCATCGTTCATTCTTCATTGATCATTGTTCCTTGTTCATTCTTCATCGTTCATTCTTCATTGAGAATTGATCCTTGTTCATTCTTCATCGTTCATTCTTCATTGATCATTGATCCTTGTTCATTCTTCATCGTTCATTCGTCATTGATCATTGATCCTTGTTCATTCTTCATCGTTCATTCGTCATTGACCATTACTCCTTGTTCATTCTTCATCGTTCATTCTTCATTGATCATTGATCCTTGTTCATTCTTCATCGTGCATTCGTCATTGACCATTAATCCTTGTTCATTCTTCATCGTTCATTCTTCATTGATCATTGATCCTTGTTCAATCTTCATCGTTCATTCTTCATTGATCATTGATCCTTGTTCATTCTTCATCGTTAATTCGTCATTGACCATTAATCCTTGTTCATTCTTCATCGTTCATTCGTCATTGATCATTGATCCTTGTTCATTCTTCATCGTTCATTCGTCATTGACCATTACTCCTTGTTCATTCTTCATCGTTCATTCTTCATTGATCATTGATCCATGTTCATTTTTCATCGTTCATTCGTCATTGACCATTACTCCTTGTTCATTCTTCATCGTTCATTCTTCTTTGATCATTGATCCTTGTTCATTCTTCATCGTTCATTTGTCATTGACCATTAATCCTTGTTCATTCTTCATCGTTCATTCTTCATTGATCATTGATCCTTGTTCATTCTTCATCGTTCATTCGTCATTGACCATTAATCCTTGTTCATTCTTCTTTGATCATTGATCCTTGTTCATTCTTCATCGTTCATCCTTCTTTGATCATTGATCCTTGTTCATTCTTCATTGATCATTGATCCTAGTTCATTCGTCATTGATCATTGATCCTTGTTCATTCTTCATCGTTCATTGGTCATTGACCATTACTCCTTGTTCATTCTTCATCGTTCATTCTTCATTGATCATTGATCCTTGTTCATTCTTCATCGTTCATTCTTCTTTGATCATTGATCCTTGTTCATTCTTCATTGATCATTGATCCTTGTTCATTCTTCATCGTTCATTCGTCATTGATCATTGATCCTTGTTCATTCTTCATCGTTCATTCGTCTTTGATCATTGATCCTTGTTCATTCTTCATCGTTCTTTCGTCATTGACCATTAATCCTTGTTCATTCTTCATCGTTCATTCTTCATTGGTCATTGATCCTTGTTCATTCTTCATCGTTCATTCTTCATTGAGCATTGATCCTTGTTCATTCTTCATCGTTCATTCGTCATTGACCATTAATCCTTGTTCATTCTTCATCGATCATTCTTCATTGATCATTGTTCCTTATTCATTCTTCATCGTTCATTCTTCATTGATCATTGATCCTTGTTCATTCTTCATCGTTCATTCTTCATTGATCATTGATCCTTGTTCATTCTTCATCGTTCATTCGTCATTGATCATTGATCCTTGTTCATTCTTCATCGTTCATTCGTCATTGACCATTACTCCTTGTTCATTCTTCATCGTTCATTCTTCATTGATCATTGATCCTTGTTCATTCTTCATCGTGCATTCGTCATTGACCATTAATCCTTGTTCATTCTTCATCGTTCATTCTTCATTGATCATTGATCCTTGTTCAATCTTCATCGTTCATTCTTCATTGATCATTGATCCTTGTTCATTCTTCATCGTTAATTCGTCATTGACCATTAATCCTTGTTCATTCTTCATCGTTCATTCGTCATTGATCATTGATCCTTGTTCATTCTTCATCGTTCATTCGTCATTGACCATTACTCCTTGTTCATTCTTCATCGTTCATTCTTCATTGATCATTGATCCATGTTCATTTTTCATCGTTCATTCGTCATTGACCATTAATCCTTGTTTATTCTTCATCGTTCATTCTTCATTGATCATTGTTCCTTGTTCATTCTTCATCGTTCATTCTTCATTGATCATTGATCCTTGTTCATTCTTTATCGTTCATTCGTCATTGATCATTGATCCTTGTTCATTCTTCATCGTTCATTCGTCATTGACCATTTCGTTCATTCTTCATTGATCATTGTTCCTTGTTCATTCTTCATCGTTCATTCTTCATTGATCATTGATCCTTGTTCATTCTTCATCGTTCATTCGTCATTGATCATTGATCCTTGTTCATTCTTCATCGTTCATTCGTCATTGATCATTGATCCTTGTTCATTCTTCATCGTTCATTCGTCTTTGATCATTGATCCTTGTTCATTCTTCATCGTTCTTTCGTCATTGACCATTAATCCTTGTTCATTCTTCATCGTTCATTCTTCATTGGTCATTGATCCTTGTTCATTCTTCATCGTTCATTCTTCATTGAGCATTGATCCTTGTTCATTCTTCATCGTTCATTCGTCATTGACCATTAATCCTTGTTCATTCTTCATCGATCATTCTTCATTGATCATTGTTCCTTATTCATTCTTCATCGTTCATTCTTCATTGATCATTGATCCTTGTTCATTCTTCATCGTTCATTCGTCATTGATCATTGATCCTTGTTCATTCTTCATCGTTCATTCGTCATTGATCATTGTTCCTTGTTCATTCTTCATCGTTCATTCTTCATTGATCATTGATCCTTGTTCATTCTTCATCGTTCATTCTTCATTGATCATTGATCCTTGTTCATTCTTCATCGTTCATTCTTCATTGATCATTGATCCTTGTTCATTCTTCATCGTGCATTCGTCATTGACCATTAATCCTTGTTCATTCTTCATCGTTCATTCTTCATTGATCATTGATCCTTGTTCAATCTTCATCGTTCATTCTTCATTGATCATTGATCCTTGTTCATTCTTCATCGTTAATTCGTCATTGACCATTAATCCTTGTTCATTCTTCATCGTTCATTCGTCATTGATCATTGATCCTTGTTCATTCTTCACCGTTCATTCGTCATTGACGATATCTCCTTGTTCATTCTTCATCGTTCATTCTTCATTGATCATTGATCCTTGTTCATTCTTCATCGTTCATTCGTCATTGACCATTAATCCTTGTTCATTCTTCATCGTTCATTCTTCATTGATCATTGTTCCTTGTTCATTCTTCATCGTTCATTCTTCATTGAGAATTGATCCTTGTTCATTCTTCATCGTTCATTCTTCATTGATCATTGATCCTTGTTCATTCTTCATCGTTCATTCGTCATTGATCATTGATCCTTGTTCATTCTTCATCGTTCATTCGTCATTGACCATTACTCCTTGTTCATTCTTCATCGTTCATTCTTCATTGATCATTGATCCTTGTTCATTCTTCATCGTGCATTCGTCATTGACCATTAATCCTTGTTCATTCTTCATCGTTCATTCTTCATTGATCATTGATCCTTGTTCAATCTTCATCGTTCATTCTTCATTGATCATTGATCCTTGTTCATTCTTCATCGTTAATTCGTCATTGACCATTAATCCTTGTTCATTCTTCATCGTTCATTCGTCATTGATCATTGATCCTTGTTCATTCTTCATCGTTCATTCGTCATTGACCATTACTCCTTGTTCATTCTTCATCGTTCATTCTTCATTGATCATTGATCCATGTTCATTTTTCATCGTTCATTCGTCATTGACCATTACTCCTTGTTCATTCTTCATCGTTCATTCTTCTTTGATCATTGATCCTTGTTCATTCTTCATCGTTCATTTGTCATTGACCATTAATCCTTGTTCATTCTTCATCGTTCATTCTTCATTGATCATTGATCCTTGTTCATTCTTCATCGTTCATTCGTCATTGACCATTAATCCTTGTTCATTCTTCTTTGATCATTGATCCTTGTTCATTCTTCATCGTTCATCCTTCTTTGATCATTGATCCTTGTTCATTCTTCATTGATCATTGATCCTAGTTCATTCGTCATTGATCATTGATCCTTGTTCATTCTTCATCGTTCATTGGTCATTGACCATTACTCCTTGTTCATTCTTCATCGTTCATTCTTCATTGATCATTGATCCTTGTTCATTCTTCATCGTTCATTCTTCTTTGATCATTGATCCTTGTTCATTCTTCATTGATCATTGATCCTTGTTCATTCTTCATCGTTCATTCGTCATTGATCATTGATCCTTGTTCATTCTTCATCGTTCATTCGTCTTTGATCATTGATCCTTGTTCATTCTTCATCGTTCTTTCGTCATTGACCATTAATCCTTGTTCATTCTTCATCGTTCATTCTTCATTGGTCATTGATCCTTGTTCATTCTTCATCGTTCATTCTTCATTGAGCATTGATCCTTGTTCATTCTTCATCGTTCATTCGTCATTGACCATTAATCCTTGTTCATTCTTCATCGATCATTCTTCATTGATCATTGTTCCTTATTCATTCTTCATCGTTCATTCTTCATTGATCATTGATCCTTGTTCATTCTTCATCGTTCATTCTTCATTGATCATTGATCCTTGTTCATTCTTCATCGTTCATTCGTCATTGATCATTGATCCTTGTTCATTCTTCATCGTTCATTCGTCATTGACCATTACTCCTTGTTCATTCTTCATCGTTCATTCTTCATTGATCATTGATCCTTGTTCATTCTTCATCGTGCATTCGTCATTGACCATTAATCCTTGTTCATTCTTCATCGTTCATTCTTCATTGATCATTGATCCTTGTTCAATCTTCATCGTTCATTCTTCATTGATCATTGATCCTTGTTCATTCTTCATCGTTAATTCGTCATTGACCATTAATCCTTGTTCATTCTTCATCGTTCATTCGTCATTGATCATTGATCCTTGTTCATTCTTCATCGTTCATTCGTCATTGACCATTACTCCTTGTTCATTCTTCATCGTTCATTCTTCATTGATCATTGATCCATGTTCATTTTTCATCGTTCATTCGTCATTGACCATTAATCCTTGTTTATTCTTCATCGTTCATTCTTCATTGATCATTGTTCCTTGTTCATTCTTCATCGTTCATTCTTCATTGATCATTGATCCTTGTTCATTCTTTATCGTTCATTCGTCATTGATCATTGATCCTTGTTCATTCTTCATCGTTCATTCGTCATTGACCATTTCGTTCATTCTTCATTGATCATTGTTCCTTGTTCATTCTTCATCGTTCATTCTTCATTGATCATTGATCCTTGTTCATTCTTCATCGTTCATTCGTCATTGATCATTGATCCTTGTTCATTCTTCATCGTTCATTCGTCATTGACCATTAATCCTTGTTCATTCTTCATCGTTCATTCTTCATTGATCATTGTTCCTTGTTCATTCTTCATCGTTCATTCTTCATTGAGAATTGATCCTTGTTCATTCTTCATCGTTCATTCTTCATTGATCATTGATCCTTGTTCATTCTTCATCGTTCATTCGTCATTGATCATTGATCCTTGTTCATTCTTCATCGTTCATTCGTCATTGACCATTAATCCTTGTTCATTCTTCGTCGTTCATTCTTCATTGATCATTGATCCTTGTTCATTCTTCATCGTTCCTTCTTCATTGATCATTGATCCTTGTTCATTCTTCATCGTTCATTCGTCATTGACCATTAATCCTTGTTCATTCTTCATCGTTCATTCTTCATTGATCATTGTTCCTTGTGCATTCTTCATCGTTCATTCGTCATTGATCATTGATCCTTGTTCATTCTTCATCGTTCATTCTTCATTGATCATTGATCCTTGTTCATTCTTCATCGTTCATTCGTCATTGATCATTGATCCTTGTTCATTCTTCATCGTTAATTCGTCATTGACCATTAATCCTTGTTCATTCTTCATCGTTCATTCTTCATTGATCATTGTTCCTTGTTCATTCTTTATCGTTCATTCTTCATTGAGAATTGATCCTTGTTCATTCTTCATCGTTCATTCTTCAATGATTATTGATCCTTGTTCATTCTTCATCGTTCATTCTTCATTGATCATTGATCCTTGTTCATTCTTCATCGTTCATTCTTCATTGATCATTGATCCTTGTTTATTCTTCATCGTTCATTCTTCTTTGATCATTGATCCTTGTTCATTCTTCATCGTTCATTTGTCATTGACCATTAATCCTTGTTCATTCTTCATCGTTCATTCTTCATTGATCATTGATCCTTGTTCATTCTTCATCGTTCATTCGTCATTGACCATTAATCCTTGTTCATTCTTCATTGATCATTGATCCTTGTTCATTCTTCATCGTTCATCCTTCTTTGATCATTGATCCTTGTTCATTCTTCATCGTTCATTCGTCATTGACCATTAATCCTTGTTCATTCTTCATCGTTCATTCTTTATTGGTCATTGATCCTTGTTCATTCTTCATCGTTCATTCTTCATTGAGCATTGATCCTTGTTCATTCTTCATCGTTCATTCGTCATTGACCATTAATCCTTGTTCATTTTTCATCGATCATTCTTCATTGATCAGTGTTCCTTATTCATTCTTCATCGTTCATTCTTCATTGATCATTGATCCTTGTTCATTCTTCATCGTTCATTCTTCATTGATCATTGATCCTTGTTCATTCTTCATCGTTCATTCGTCATTGATCATTGATCCTTGTTCATTCTTCATCGTTCATTCGTCATTGACCATTACTCCTTGTTCATTCTTCATCGTTCATTCTTCATTGATCATTGATCCTTGTTAATTCTTCATCGTTCATTCGTCATTGACCATTAATCCTTGTTCATTCTTCATCGTTCATTCTTCATTGATCATTGATCCTTGTTGATTCTTCATCGTTCAATCTTCATTGAGCATTGATCCTTGTTCATTCTTCATCGTTCATTCGTCATTGACCATTAATCCTTGTTCATTCTTCATCGATCATTCTTCATTGATCATTGTTCCTTGTTCATTCTTCATCGTTCATTCTTCATTGATCATTGATCCTTGTTCATTCTTCATCGTTCATTCTTCATTGATCATTGATCCTTGTTCATTCTTCATCGTTCATTCTTCATTGATCATTGATCCTTGTTCATTCTTCATCGTGCATTCGTCATTGACCATTAATCCTTGTTCATTCTTCATCGTTCATTCTTCATTGATCATTGATCCTTGTTCAATCTTCATCGTTCATTCTTCATTGATCATTGATCCTTGTTCATTCTTCATCGTTAATTCGTCATTGACCATTAATCCTTGTTCATTCTTCATCGTTCATTCGTCATTGATCATTGATCCTTGTTCATTCTTCACCGTTCATTCGTCATTGACGATATCTCCTTGTTCATTCTTCATCGTTCATTCTTCATTGATCATTGATCCTTGTTCATTCTTCATCGTTCATTCGTCATTGACCATTAATCCTTGTTCATTCTTCATCGTTCATTCTTCATTGATCATTGTTCCTTGTTCATTCTTCATCGTTCATTCTTCATTGAGAATTGATCCTTGTTCATTCTTCATCGTTCATTCTTCATTGATCATTGATCCTTGTTCATTCTTCATCGTTCATTCGTCATTGATCATTGATCCTTGTTCATTCTTCATCGTTCATTCGTCATTGACCATTACTCCTTGTTCATTCTTCATCGTTCATTCTTCATTGATCATTGATCCTTGTTCATTCTTCATCGTGCATTCGTCATTGACCATTAATCCTTGTTCATTCTTCATCGTTCATTCTTCATTGATCATTGATCCTTGTTCAATCTTCATCGTTCATTCTTCATTGATCATTGATCCTTGTTCATTCTTCATCGTTAATTCGTCATTGACCATTAATCCTTGTTCATTCTTCATCGTTCATTCGTCATTGATCATTGATCCTTGTTCATTCTTCATCGTTCATTCGTCATTGACCATTACTCCTTGTTCATTCTTCATCGTTCATTCTTCATTGATCATTGATCCATGTTCATTTTTCATCGTTCATTCGTCATTGACCATTACTCCTTGTTCATTCTTCATCGTTCATTCTTCTTTGATCATTGATCCTTGTTCATTCTTCATCGTTCATTTGTCATTGACCATTAATCCTTGTTCATTCTTCATCGTTCATTCTTCATTGATCATTGATCCTTGTTCATTCTTCATCGTTCATTCGTCATTGACCATTAATCCTTGTTCATTCTTCTTTGATCATTGATCCTTGTTCATTCTTCATCGTTCATCCTTCTTTGATCATTGATCCTTGTTCATTCTTCATTGATCATTGATCCTAGTTCATTCGTCATTGATCATTGATCCTTGTTCATTCTTCATCGTTCATTGGTCATTGACCATTACTCCTTGTTCATTCTTCATCGTTCATTCTTCATTGATCATTGATCCTTGTTCATTCTTCATCGTTCATTCTTCTTTGATCATTGATCCTTGTTCATTCTTCATTGATCATTGATCCTTGTTCATTCTTCATCGTTCATTCGTCATTGATCATTGATCCTTGTTCATTCTTCATCGTTCATTCGTCTTTGATCATTGATCCTTGTTCATTCTTCATCGTTCTTTCGTCATTGACCATTAATCCTTGTTCATTCTTCATCGTTCATTCTTCATTGGTCATTGATCCTTGTTCATTCTTCATCGTTCATTCTTCATTGAGCATTGATCCTTGTTCATTCTTCATCGTTCATTCGTCATTGACCATTAATCCTTGTTCATTCTTCATCGATCATTCTTCATTGATCATTGTTCCTTATTCATTCTTCATCGTTCATTCTTCATTGATCATTGATCCTTGTTCATTCTTCATCGTTCATTCTTCATTGATCATTGATCCTTGTTCATTCTTCATCGTTCATTCGTCATTGATCATTGATCCTTGTTCATTCTTCATCGTTCATTCGTCATTGACCATTACTCCTTGTTCATTCTTCATCGTTCATTCTTCATTGATCATTGATCCTTGTTCATTCTTCATCGTGCATTCGTCATTGACCATTAATCCTTGTTCATTCTTCATCGTTCATTCTTCATTGATCATTGATCCTTGTTCAATCTTCATCGTTCATTCTTCATTGATCATTGATCCTTGTTCATTCTTCATCGTTAATTCGTCATTGACCATTAATCCTTGTTCATTCTTCATCGTTCATTCGTCATTGATCATTGATCCTTGTTCATTCTTCATCGTTCATTCGTCATTGACCATTACTCCTTGTTCATTCTTCATCGTTCATTCTTCATTGATCATTGATCCATGTTCATTTTTCATCGTTCATTCGTCATTGACCATTAATCCTTGTTTATTCTTCATCGTTCATTCTTCATTGATCATTGTTCCTTGTTCATTCTTCATCGTTCATTCTTCATTGATCATTGATCCTTGTTCATTCTTTATCGTTCATTCGTCATTGATCATTGATCCTTGTTCATTCTTCATCGTTCATTCGTCATTGACCATTTCGTTCATTCTTCATTGATCATTGTTCCTTGTTCATTCTTCATCGTTCATTCTTCATTGATCATTGATCCTTGTTCATTCTTCATCGTTCATTCGTCATTGATCATTGATCCTTGTTCATTCTTCATCGTTCATTCGTCATTGACCATTAATCCTTGTTCATTCTTCATCGTTCATTCTTCATTGATCATTGTTCCTTGTTCATTCTTCATCGTTCATTCTTCATTGAGAATTGATCCTTGTTCATTCTTCATCGTTCATTCTTCATTGATCATTGATCCTTGTTCATTCTTCATCGTTCATTCGTCATTGATCATTGATCCTTGTTCATTCTTCATCGTTCATTCGTCATTGACCATTAATCCTTGTTCATTCTTCGTCGTTCATTCTTCATTGATCATTGATCCTTGTTCATTCTTCATCGTTCCTTCTTCATTGATCATTGATCCTTGTTCATTCTTCATCGTTCATTCGTCATTGACCATTAATCCTTGTTCATTCTTCATCGTTCATTCTTCATTGATCATTGTTCCTTGTGCATTCTTCATCGTTCATTCGTCATTGATCATTGATCCTTGTTCATTCTTCATCGTTCATTCTTCATTGATCATTGATCCTTGTTCATTCTTCATCGTTCATTCGTCATTGATCATTGATCCTTGTTCATTCTTCATCGTTAATTCGTCATTGACCATTAATCCTTGTTCATTCTTCATCGTTCATTCTTCATTGATCATTGTTCCTTGTTCATTCTTCATCGTTCATTCTTCATTGAGAATTGATCCTTGTTCATTCTTCATCGTTCATTCTTCATTGATTATTGATCCTTGTTCATTCTTCATCGTTCATTCTTCATTGATCATTGATCCTTGTTCATTCTTCATCGTTCATTCTTCATTGATCATTGATCCTTGTTTATTCTTCATCGTTCATTCTTCTTTGATCATTGATCCTTGTTCATTCTTCATCGTTCATTCGTCATTGACCATTAATCCTTGTTCATTCTTCATCGTTCATTCTTCATTGATCATTGTTTCTTGTTCATTCTTCATCGTTCATTCGTCATTGATCATTGATCCTTGTTCATTCTTCATCGTTCATTCTTCATTGATCATTGATCCTTGTTCATTCTTCATCGTTCATTCGACATTGATCATTGATCCTTGTTCATTCTTCATCGTTCATTCGTCATTGACCATTAATCCTTGTTCATTCTTCATCGTTCATTCTTCATTGATCATTGTTCCTTGTTCATTCTTCATCGTTCATTCTTCATTGAGAATTGATCCTTGTTCATTCTTCATCGTTCATTCTTCATTGATCATTGATCCTTGTTCATTCTTCATCGTTCATTCTTCATTGATCATTGATCCTTGTTCATTCTTCATCGTTCATTCTTCATTGATCATTGATCCTTGTTTATTCTTCATCGTTCATTCTTCTTTGATCATTGATCCTTGTTCATTCTTCATCGTTCATTTGTCATTGACCATTAATCCTTGTTCATTCTTCATCGTTCATTCTTCATTGATCATTGATCCTTGTTCATTCTTCATCGTTCATTCGTCATTGACCATTAATCCTTGTTCATTCTTCATTGATCATTGATCCTTGTTCATTCTTCATCGTTCATCCTTCTTTGATCATTGATCCTTGTTCATTCTTCATTGATCATTGATCCTAGTTCATTCGTCATTGATCATTGATCCTTGTTCATTCTTCATCGTTCATTCGTCATTGACCATTACTCCTTGTTCATTCTTCATCGTTCATTCTTCATTGATCATTGATCCTTGTTCATTCTTCATCGTTCATTCTTCTTTGATCATTGATCCTTGTTTATTCTTCATTGATCATTGATCCTTGTTCATTCTTCATCGTTCATTCGTCATTGATCATTGATCCTTGTTCATTCTTCATCGTTCATTCGTCTTTGATCATTGATCCTTGTTCATTCTTCATCGTTCATTCGTCATTGACCATTAATCCTTGTTCATTCTTCATCGTTCATTCTTTATTGGTCATTGATCCTTGTTCATTCTTCATCGTTCATTCTTCATTGAGCATTGATCCTTGTTCATTCTTCATCGTTCATTCGTCATTGACCATTAATCCTTGTTCATTTTTCATCGATCATTCTTCATTGATCAGTGTTCCTTATTCATTCTTCATCGTTCATTCTTCATTGATCATTGATCCTTGTTCATTCTTCATCGTTCATTCTTCATTGATCATTGATCCTTGTTCATTCTTCATCGTTCATTCGTCATTGATCATTGATCCTTGTTCATTCTTCATCGTTCATTCGTCATTGACCATTACTCCTTGTTCATTCTTCATCGTTCATTCTTCATTGATCATTGATCCTTGTTCATTCTTCATCGTTCATTCGTCATTGACCATTAATCCTTGTTCATTCTTCATCGTTCATTCTTCATTGATCATTGATCCTTGTTCATTCTTCATCGTTCATTCGTCATTGACCATTAATCCTTGTTCATTCTTCTTTGATCATTGATCCTTGTTCATTCTTCATCGTTCATCCTTCTTTGATCATTGATCCTTGTTCATTCTTCATTGATCATTGATCCTAGTTCATTCGTCATTGATCATTGATCCTTGTTCATTCTTCATCGTTCATTGGTCATTGACCATTACTCCTTGTTCATTCTTCATCGTTCATTCTTCATTGATCATTGATCCTTGTTCATTCTTCATCGTTCATTCTTCTTTGATCATTGATCCTTGTTCATTCTTCATTGATCATTGATCCTTGTTCATTCTTCATCGTTCATTCGTCATTGATCATTGATCCTTGTTCATTCTTCATCGTTCATTCGTCTTTGATCATTGATCCTTGTTCATTCTTCATCGTTCTTTCGTCATTGACCATTAATCCTTGTTCATTCTTCATCGTTCATTCTTCATTGGTCATTGATCCTTGTTCATTCTTCATCGTTCATTCTTCATTGAGCATTGATCCTTGTTCATTCTTCATCGTTCATTCGTCATTGACCATTAATCCTTGTTCATTCTTCATCGATCATTCTTCATTGATCATTGTTCCTTATTCATTCTTCATCGTTCATTCTTCATTGATCATTGATCCTTGTTCATTCTTCATCGTTCATTCTTCATTGATCATTGATCCTTGTTCATTCTTCATCGTTCATTCGTCATTGATCATTGATCCTTGTTCATTCTTCATCGTTCATTCGTCATTGACCATTACTCCTTGTTCATTCTTCATCGTTCATTCTTCATTGATCATTGATCCTTGTTCATTCTTCATCGTGCATTCGTCATTGACCATTAATCCTTGTTCATTCTTCATCGTTCATTCTTCATTGATCATTGATCCTTGTTCAATCTTCATCGTTCATTCTTCATTGATCATTGATCCTTGTTCATTCTTCATCGTTAATTCGTCATTGACCATTAATCCTTGTTCATTCTTCATCGTTCATTCGTCATTGATCATTGATCCTTGTTCATTCTTCATCGTTCATTCGTCATTGACCATTACTCCTTGTTCATTCTTCATCGTTCATTCTTCATTGATCATTGATCCATGTTCATTTTTCATCGTTCATTCGTCATTGACCATTAATCCTTGTTTATTCTTCATCGTTCATTCTTCATTGATCATTGTTCCTTGTTCATTCTTCATCGTTCATTCTTCATTGATCATTGATCCTTGTTCATTCTTTATCGTTCATTCGTCATTGATCATTGATCCTTGTTCATTCTTCATCGTTCATTCGTCATTGACCATTTCGTTCATTCTTCATTGATCATTGTTCCTTGTTCATTCTTCATCGTTCATTCTTCATTGATCATTGATCCTTGTTCATTCTTCATCGTTCATTCGTCATTGATCATTGATCCTTGTTCATTCTTCATCGTTCATTCGTCATTGACCATTAATCCTTGTTCATTCTTCATCGTTCATTCTTCATTGATCATTGTTCCTTGTTCATTCTTCATCGTTCATTCTTCATTGAGAATTGATCCTTGTTCATTCTTCATCGTTCATTCTTCATTGATCATTGATCCTTGTTCATTCTTCATCGTTCATTCGTCATTGATCATTGATCCTTGTTCATTCTTCATCGTTCATTCGTCATTGACCATTAATCCTTGTTCATTCTTCGTCGTTCATTCTTCATTGATCATTGATCCTTGTTCATTCTTCATCGTTCCTTCTTCATTGATCATTGATCCTTGTTCATTCTTCATCGTTCATTCGTCATTGACCATTAATCCTTGTTCATTCTTCATCGTTCATTCTTCATTGATCATTGTTCCTTGTGCATTCTTCATCGTTCATTCGTCATTGATCATTGATCCTTGTTCATTCTTCATCGTTCATTCTTCATTGATCATTGATCCTTGTTCATTCTTCATCGTTCATTCGTCATTGATCATTGATCCTTGTTCATTCTTCATCGTTAATTCGTCATTGACCATTAATCCTTGTTCATTCTTCATCGTTCATTCTTCATTGATCATTGTTCCTTGTTCATTCTTCATCGTTCATTCTTCATTGAGAATTGATCCTTGTTCATTCTTCATCGTTCATTCTTCATTGATTATTGATCCTTGTTCATTCTTCATCGTTCATTCTTCATTGATCATTGATCCTTGTTCATTCTTCATCGTTCATTCTTCATTGATCATTGATCCTTGTTTATTCTTCATCGTTCATTCTTCTTTGATCATTGATCCTTGTTCATTCTTCATCGTTCATTTGTCATTGACCATTAATCCTTGTTCATTCTTCATCGTTCATTCTTCATTGATCATTGATCCTTGTTCATTCTTCATCGTTCATTCGTCATTGACCATTAATCCTTGTTCATTCTTCATTGATCATTGATCCTTGTACATTCTTCATCGTTCATCCTTCTTTGATCATTGATCCTTGTTCATTCTTCATTGATCATTGATCCTAGTTCATTCGTCATTGATCATTGATCCTTGTTCATTCTTCATCGTTCATTCGTCATTGACCATTACTCCTTGTTCATTCTTCATCGTTCATTCTTCATTGATCATTGATCCTTGTTCATTCTTCATCGTTCATTCTTCTTTGATCATTGATCCTTGTTCATTCTTCATTGATCATTGATCCTTGTTCATTCTTCATCGTTCATTCGTCATTGATCATTGATCCTTGTTCATTCTTCATCGTTCATTCGTCTTTGATCATTGATCCTTGTTCATTCTTCATCGTTCATTCGTCATTGACCATTAATCCTTGTTCATTCTTCATCGTTCATTCTTTATTGGTCATTGATCCTTGTTCATTCTTCATCGTTCATTCTTCATTGAGCATTGATCCTTGTTCATTCTTCATCGTTCATTCGTCATTGACCATTAATCCTTGTTCATTTTTCATCGATCATTCTTCATTGATCAGTGTTCCTTATTCATTCTTCATCGTTCATTCTTCATTGATCATTGATCCTTGTTCATTCTTCATCGTTCATTCTTCATTGATCATTGATCCTTGTTCATTCTTCATCGTTCATTCGTCATTGATCATTGATCCTTGTTCATTCTTCATCGTTCATTCGTCATTGACCATTACTCCTTGTTCATTCTTCATCGTTCATTCTTCATTGATCATTGATCCTTGTTCATTCTTCATCGTTCATTCGTCATTGACCATTAATCCTTGTTCATTCTTCATCGTTCATTCTTCATTGATCATTGATCCTTGTTGATTCTTCATCGTTCAATCTTCATTGAGCATTGATCCTTGTTCATTCTTCATCGTTCATTCGTCATTGACCATTAATCCTTGTTCATTCTTCATCGATCATTCTTCACTGATCATTGTTCCTTGTTCATTCTTCATCGTTCATTCTTCATTGATCATTGATCCTTGTTCATTCTTCATCGTTCATTCTTCATTGATCATTGATCCTTGTTCATTCTTCATCGTTCATTCTTCATTGATCATTGATCCTTGTTCATTCTTCATCGTGCATTCGTCATTGACCATTAATCCTTGTTCATTCTTCATCGTTCATTCTTCATTGATCATTGATCCTTGTTCAATCTTCATCGTTCATTCTTCATTGATCATTGATCCTTGTTCATTCTTCATCGTTAATTCGTCATTGACCATTAATCCTTGTTCATTCTTCATCGTTCATTCGTCATTGATCATTGATCCTTGTTCATTCTTCACCGTTCATTCGTCATTGACGATATCTCCTTGTTCATTCTTCATCGTTCATTCTTCATTGATCATTGATCCTTGTTCATTCTTCATCGTTCATTCGTCATTGACCATTAATCCTTGTTCATTCTTCATCGTTCATTCTTCATTGATCATTGTTCCTTGTTCATTCTTCATCGTTCATTCTTCATTGAGAATTGATCCTTGTTCATTCTTCATCGTTCATTCTTCATTGATCATTGATCCTTGTTCATTCTTCATCGTTCATTCGTCATTGATCATTGATCCTTGTTCATTCTTCATCGTTCATTCGTCATTGACCATTACTCCTTGTTCATTCTTCATCGTTCATTCTTCATTGATCATTGATCCTTGTTCATTCTTCATCGTGCATTCGTCATTGACCATTAATCCTTGTTCATTCTTCATCGTTCATTCTTCATTGATCATTGATCCTTGTTCAATCTTCATCGTTCATTCTTCATTGATCATTGATCCTTGTTCATTCTTCATCGTTAATTCGTCATTGACCATTAATCCTTGTTCATTCTTCATCGTTCATTCGTCATTGATCATTGATCCTTGTTCATTCTTCATCGTTCATTCGTCATTGACCATTACTCCTTGTTCATTCTTCATCGTTCATTCTTCATTGATCATTGATCCATGTTCATTTTTCATCGTTCATTCGTCATTGACCATTAATCCTTGTTTATTCTTCATCGTTCATTCTTCATTGATCATTGTTCCTTGTTCATTCTTCATCGTTCATTCTTCATTGAGAATTGATCCTTTTTCATTCTTCATCGTTCATTCTTCATTGATCATTGATCCTTGTTCATTCTTTATCGTTCATTCGTCATTGATCATTGATCCTTGTTCATTCTTCATCGCTCATTCGTCATTGACCATTACTCCTTGTTCATTCTTCATCGTTCATTCTTCATTGATCATTGATCCTTGTTCATTCTTCATTGTTCATTCGTCATTGATCATTGATCCTTGTTCATTCTTCATCGTTCATTCGTCATTGACCATTAATCCTTGTTCATTCTTCGTCGTTCATTCTTCATTGATCATTGATCCTTGTTCATTCTTCATCGTTCCTTCTTCATTGATCATTGATCCTTGTTCATTCTTCATCGTTCATTCGTCATTGACCATTAATCCTTGTTCATTCTTCATCGTTCATTCTTCATTGATCATTGTTCCTTGTGCATTCTTCATCGTTCATTCGTCATTGATCATTGATCCTTGTTCATTCTTCATCGTTCATTCTTCATTGATCATTGATCCTTGTTCATTCTTCATCGTTCATTCGTCATTGATCATTGATCCTTGTTCATTCTTCATCGTTAATTCGTCATTGACCATTAATCCTTGTTCATTCTTCATCGTTCATTCTTCATTGATCATTGTTCCTTGTTCATTCTTCATCGTTCATTCTTCATTGAGAATTGATCCTTGTTCATTCTTCATCGTTCATTCTTCATTGATAATTGATCCTTGTTCATTCTTCATCGTTCATTCTTCATTGATCATTGATCCTTGTTCATTCTTCATCGTTCATTCTTCATTGATCATTGATCCTTGTTTATTCTTCATCGTTCATTCTTCTTTGATCATTTATCCTTGTTCATTCTTCATCGTTCATTTGTCATTGACCATTAATCCTTGTTCATTCTTCATCGTTCATTCTTCATTGATCATTGATCCTTGTTCATTCTTCATCGTTCATTCGTCATTGACCATTAATCCTTGTTCATTCTTCATTGATCATTGATCCTTGTTCATTCTTCATCGTTCATCCTTCTTTGATCATTGATCCTTGTTCATTCTTCATTGATCATTGATCCTAGTTCATTCGTCATTGATCATTGATCCTTGTTCATTCTTCATCGTTCATTCGTCATTGACCATTACTCCTTGTTCATTCTTCATCGTTCATTCTTCATTGATCATTGATCCTTGTTCATTCTTCATCGTTCATTCGTCATTGATCATTGATCCTTGTTCATTCTTCATCGTTCATTCGTCTTTGATCATTGATCCTTGTTCATTCTTCATCGTTCATTCGTCATTGACCATTTATCCTTGTTCATTCTTCATCGTTCATTCTTTATTGGTCATTGATCCTTGTTCATTCTTCATCGTTCATTCTTCATTGAGCATTGATCCTTGTTCATTCTTCATCGTTCATTCGTCATTGACCATTAATCCTTGTTCATTTTTCATCGATCATTCTTCATTGATCAGTGTTCCTTATTCATTCTTCATCGTTCATTCTTCATTGATCATTGATCCTTGTTCATTCTTCATCGTTCATTCTTCATTGATCATTGATCCTTGTTCATTCTTCATCGTTCATTCGTCATTGATCATTGATCCTTGTTCATTCTTCATCGTTCATTCGTCATTGACCATTACTCCTTGTTCATTCTTCATCGTTCATTCTTCATTGATCATTGATCCTTGTTCATTCTTCATCGTACATTCGTCATTGACCATTAATCCTTGTTCATTCTTCATCGTTCATTCTTCATTGATCATTGATCCTTGTTGATTCTTCATCGTTCAATCTTCATTGAGCATTGATCCTTGTTCATTCTTCATCGTTCATTCGTCATTGACCATTAATCCTTGTTCATTCTTCATCGATCATTCTTCATTGATCATTGTTCCTTGTTCATTCTTCATCGTTCATTCTTCATTGATCATTGATCCTTGTTCATTCTTCATCGTTCATTCTTCATTGATCATTGATCCTTGTTCATTCTTCATCGTTCATTCTTCATTGATCATTGATCCTTGTTCATTCTTCATCGTGCATTCGTCATTGACCATTAATCCTTGTTCATTCTTCATCGTTCATTCTTCATTGATCATTGATCCTTGTTCAATCTTCATCGTTCATTCTTCATTGATCATTGATCCTTGTTCATTCTTCATCGTTAATTCGTCATTGACCATTAATCCTTGTTCATTCTTCATCGTTCATTCGTCATTGATCATTGATCCTTGTTCATTCTTCACCGTTCATTCGTCATAGACGATTACTCCTTGTTCATTCTTCATCGTTCATTCTTCATTGATCATTGATCCTTGTTCATTCTTCATCGTTCATTCGTCATTGACCATTAATCCTTGTTCATTCTTCATCGTTCATTCTTCATTGATCATTGTTCCTTGTTCATTCTTCATCGTTCATTCTTCATTGAGAATTGATCCTTGTTCATTCTTCATCGTTCATTCTTCATTGATCATTGATCCTTGTTCATTCTTCATCGTGCATTCGTCATTGATCATTGATCCTTGTTCATTCTTCATCGTTCATTCGTCATTGACCATTACTCCTTGTTCATTCTTCATCGTTCATTCTTCATTGATCATTGATCCTTGTTCATTCTTCATCGTTCATTCGTCATTGATCATTGATCCTTGTTCATTCTTCATCGTTCATTCGTCATTGACCATTAATCCTTGTTCATTCTTCGTCGTTCATTCTTCATTGATCATTGATCCTTGTTCATTCTTCATCGTTCATTCTTCATTGATCATTGATCCATGTTCATTCTTCATCGTTCATTCGTCATTGACCATTAATCCTTGTTCATTCTTCATCGTTCATTCTTCATTGATCATTGTTCCTTGTTCATTCTTCATCGTTCATTATTCATTGAGAATTGATCCTTGTTCATTCTTCATCGTTCATTCTTCATTGATCATTGATCCTTGTTCATTTTTCATCGTTCATTCTTCATTGATCATTGATCCTTGTTCATTCTTCATCGTTCATTCGTCATTGACCATTAATCCTTGTTCATTCTTCATCGTTCATTCTTCATTGATCATTGATCCTTGTTCAATCTTCATCGTTCATTCTTCATTGATCATTGATCCTTGTTCATTTTTCATCGTTAATTCGTCATTGACCATTAATCCTTGTTCATTCTTCATCGTTCATTCTTCATTGATCATTGATCCTTGTTCATTCTTCATCGTTCATTCGTCATTGACCATTAATCCTTGTTCATTCTTCATCGTTCATTCGTCATTGACCATTAATCCTTGTTCATTCTTCATCGATCATTCTTCACTGATCATTGTTCCTTGTTCATTCTTCATCGTTCATTCTTCATTGATCATTGATCCTTGTTCATTCTTCATCGTTCATTCTTCATTGAGCATTGATCCTTGTTCATTCTTCATCGTTCATTCTTCATTGATCATTGATCCTTGTTCATTCTTCATCGTGCATTCGTCATTGACCATTAATCCTTGTTCATTCTTCATCGTTCATTCTTCATTGATCATTGATCCTTGTTCAATCTTCATCGTTCATTCTTCATTGATCATTGATCCTTGTTCATTCTTCATCGTTAATTCGTCATTGACCATTAATCCTTGTTCATTCTTCATCGTTCATTCGTCATTGATCATTGATCCTTGTTCATTCTTCATCGTTCATTCGTCATTGACCATTACTCCTTGTTCATTCTTCATCGTTCATTCTTCATTGATCATTGATCCTTGTTCATTCTTCATCGTTCATTCGTCATTGACCATTAATCCTTGTTCATTCTTCATCGTTCATTCTTCATTGATCATTGTTCCTTGTTCATTCTTCATCGTTCATTCTTCATTGAGAATTGATCCTTGTTCATTCTTCATCGTTCATTCTTCATTGATCATTGATCCTTGTTCATTCTTCATCGTTCATTCGTCATTGATCATTGATCCTTGTTCATTCTTCATCGTTCATTCGTCATTGACCATTACTCCTTGTTCATTCTTCATCGTTCATTCTTCATTGATCATTGATCCTTGTTCATTCTTCATCGTTCATTCGTCATTGATCATTGATCCTTGTTCATTCTTCATCGTTCTTTCGTCATTGACCATTAACCCTTGTTCATTCTTCGTCGTTCATTCTTCATTGATCATTGATCCTTGTTCATTCTTCATCGTTCATTCTTCATTGATCATTGATCCTTGTTCATTCTTCATCGTTCATTCGTCATTGACCATTAATCCTTGTTCATTCTTCATCGTTCATTCTTCATTGATCATTGTTCCTTGTTCATTCTTCATCGTTCATTATTCATTGAGAATTGATCCTTGTTCATTCTTCATCGTTCATTCTTCATTGATCATTGATCCTTGTTCATTCTTCATCGTTCATTCTTCATTGATCATTGATCCTTGTTCATTCTTCATCGTTCATTCGTCATTGACCATTAATCCTTGTTCATTCTTCATCGTTCATTCTTCATTGATCATTGATCCTTGTTCATTCTTCATCGTTCATTCTTCATTGATCATTGTTCCTTGTTCATTCTTCATCGTTCATTCTTCATTGAGAATTGATCCTTGTTCATTCTTTATCGTTCATTCTTCATTGATCATTGATCCTTGTTCATTCTTCATCGTTCATTCTTCATTGATCATTGATCCTTGTTCATTCTTCATCGTTCATTCGTCATTGATCATTGATCCTTGTTCATTCTTCATCGTTCATTCGTCATTGACCATTACTCCTTGTTCATTCTTCATCGTTCATTCTTCATTGATCATTGATCCTTGTTCATTCTTCATCGTTCATTCTTCATTGATCATTGATCCTTGTTCATTCTTCATCGTTCATTCGTCATTGACCATTAATCCTTGTTCATTCTTCATCGTTCATTCTTCATTGATCATTGTTCCTTGTTCATTCTTCATCGTTCATTATTCATTGAGAATTGATCCTTGTTCATTCTTCATCGTTCATTCTTCATTGATCATTGATCCTTGTTCATTCTTCATCGTTCATTCTTCATTGATCATTGATCCTTGTTCATTCTTCATCGTTCATTCGTCATTGACCATTAATCCTTGTTCATTCTTCATCGTTCATTCTTCATTGATCATTGATCCTTGTTCATTCTTCATCGTTCATTCTTCATTGATCATTGTTCCTTGTTCATTCTTCATCGTTCATTCTTCATTGAGAATTGATCCTTGTTCATTCTTTATCGTTCATTCTTCATTGATCATTGATCCTTGTTCATTCTTCATCGTTCATTCTTCATTGATCATTGATCCTTGTTCATTCTTCATCGTTCATTCGTCATTGATCATTGATCCTTGTTCATTCTTCATCGTTCATTCGTCATTGACCATTACTCCTTGTTCATTCTTCATCGTTCATTCTTCATTGATCATTGATCCTTGTTCATTCTTCATCGTTCATTCGTCATTGACCATTAATCCTTGTTCATTCTTCATCGTTCATTCTTCATTGATCATTGATCCTTGTTCAATCTTCATCGTTCATTCTTCATTGATCATTGATCCTTGTTCATTCTTCATCGTTAATTCGTCATTGACCATTAATCCTTGTTCATTCTTCATCGTTCATTCGTCATTGATCATTGATCCTTGTTCATTATTCACCGTTCATTCGTCATTGACGATTACTCCTTGTTCATTCTTCATCGTTCATTCTTCATTGATCATTGATCCTTGTTCATTCTTCATCGTTCATTCGTCATTGACCATTAATCCTTGTTCATTCTTCATCGTTCATTCTTCATTGATCATTGTTCCTTGTTCATTCTTCATCGTTCATTCTTCATTGATCATTGATCCTTGTTCATTCTTCATCGTTCATTCGTCATTGACCATTAATCCTTGTTCATTCTTCATCGTTCATTCTTCATTGATCATTGATCCTTGTTCATTCTTCATCGTTCATTCTTCATTGATCATTGTTCCTTGTTCATTCTTCATCGTTCATTCTTCATTGAGAATTGATCCTTGTTCATTCTTTATCGTTCATTCTTCATTGATCATTGATCCTTGTTCATTCTTCATCGTTCATTCTTCATTGATCATTGATCCTTGTTCATTCTTCATCGTTCATTCGTCATTGATCATTGATCCTTGTTCATTCTTCATCGTTCATTCGTCATTGACCATTACTCCTTGTTCATTCTTCATCGTTCATTCTTCATTGATCATTGATCCTTGTTCATTCTTCATCGTTCATTCGTCATTGACCATTAATCCTTGTTCATTCTTCATCGTTCATTCTTCATTGATCATTGATCCTTGTTCAATCTTCATCGTTCATTCTTCATTGATCATTGATCCTTGTTCATTCTTCATCGTTAATTCGTCATTGACCATTAATCCTTGTTCATTCTTCATCGTTCATTCGTCATTGATCATTGATCCTTGTTCATTCTTCACCGTTCATTCGTCATTGACGATTACTCCTTGTTCATTCTTCATCGTTCATTCTTCATTGATCATTGATCCTTGTTCATTCTTCATCGTTCATTCGTCATTGACCATTAATCCTTGTTCATTCTTCATCGTTCATTCTTCATTGATCATTGTTCCTTGTTCATTCTTCATTGAGAATTGATCCTTGTTCATTCTTCATCGTTCATTCTTCATTGATCATTGATCCTTGTTCATTCTTCATCGTTCATTCGTCATTGATCATTGATCCTTGTTCATTCTTCATCGTTCATTCGTCATTGACCATTACTCCTTGTTCATTCTTCATCGTTCATTCTTCATTGATCATTGATCCTTGTTCATTCTTCATCGTTCATTCGTCATTGATCATTGATCCTTGTTCATTCTTCATCGTTCATTCGTCATTGACCATTAATCCTTGTTCATTCTTCGTCGTTCATTCTTCATTGATCATTGATCCTTGTTCATTCTTCATCGTTCATTCTTCATTGATCATTGATCCATGTTCATTCTTCATCGTTCATTCGTCATTGACCATTAATCCTTGTTCATTCTTCATCGTTCATTCTTCATTGATCATTGTTCCTTGTTCATTCTTCATCGTTCATTATTCATTGAGAATTGATCCTTGTTCATTCTTCATCGTTCATTCTTCATTGATCATTGATCCTTGTTCATTCTTCATCGTTCATTCTTCATTGATCATTGATCCTTGTTCATTCTTCATCGTTCATTCGTCATTGACCATTAATCCTTGTTCATTCTTCATCGTTCATTCTTCATTGATCATTGATCCTTGTTCAATCTTCATCGTTCATTCTTCATTGATCATTGATCCTTGTTCATTTTTCATCGTTAATTCGTCATTGACCATTAATCCTTGTTCATTCTTCATCGTTCATTCTTCATTAATCATTGATCCTTGTTCATTCTTCATCGTTCATTCGTCATTGACCATTAATCCTTGTTCATTCTTCATCGTTCATTCGTCATTGACCATTAATCCTTGTTCATTCTTCATCGATCATTCTTCACTGATCATTGTTCCTTGTTCATTCTTCATCGTTCATTCTTCATTGATCATTGATCCTTGTTCATTCTTCATCGTTCATTCTTCATTGAGCATTGATCCTTGTTCATTCTTCATCGTTCATTCTTCATTGATCATTGATCCTTGTTCATTCTTCATCGTGCATTCGTCATTGACCATTAATCCTTGTTCATTCTTCATCATTCATTCTTCATTGATCATTGATCCTTGTTCAATCTTCATCGTTCATTCTTCATTGATCATTGATCCTTGTTCATTCTTCATCGTTAATTCGTCATTGACCATTAATCCTTGTTCATTCTTCATCGTTCATTCGTCATTGATCATTGATCCTTGTTCATTCTTCATCGTTCATTCGTCATTGACCATTACTCCTTGTTCATTCTTCATCGTTCATTCTTCATTGATCATTGATCCTTGTTCATTCTTCATCGTTCATTCGTCATTGACCATTAATCCTTGTTCATTCTTCATCGTTCATTCTTCATTGATCATTGTTCCTTGTTCATTCTTCATCGTTCATTCTTCATTGAGAATTGATCCTTGTTCATTCTTCATCGTTCATTCTTCATTGATCATTGATCCTTGTTCATTCTTCATCGTTCATTCGTCATTGATCATTGATCCTTGTTCATTCTTCATCGTTCATTCGTCATTGACCATTACTCCTTGTTCATTCTTCATCGTTCATTCTTCATTGATCATTGATCCTTGTTCATTCTTCATCGTTCATTCTTCATTGATCATTGATCCTTGTTCATTCTTCATCGTTCATTCGTCATTGACCATTAATCCTTGTTCATTCTTCATCGTTCATTCTTCATTGATCATTGTTCCTTGTTCATTCTTCATCGTTCATTATTCATTGAGAATTGATCCTTGTTCATTCTTCATCGTTCATTCTTCATTGATCATTGATCCTTGTTCATTCTTCATCGTTCATTCTTCATTGATCATTGATCCTTGTTCATTCTTCATCGTTCATTCGTCATTGACCATTAATCCTTGTTCATTCTTCATCGTTCATTCTTCATTGATCATTGATCCTTGTTCATTCTTCATCGTTCATTCTTCATTGATCATTGTTCCTTGTTCATTCTTCATCGTTCATTCTTCATTGAGAATTGATCCTTGTTCATTCTTTATCGTTCATTCTTCATTGATCATTGATCCTTGTTCATTCTTCATCGTTCATTCTTCATTGATCATTGATCCTTGTTCATTCTTCATCGTTCATTCGTCATTGATCATTGATCCTTGTTCATTCTTCATCGTTCATTCGTCATTGACCATTACTCCTTGTTCATTCTTCATCGTTCATTCTTCATTGATCATTGATCCTTGTTCATTCTTCATCGTTCATTCGTCATTGACCATTAATCCTTGTTCATTCTTCATCGTTCATTCTTCATTGATCATTGATCCTTGTTCAATCTTCATCGTTCATTCTTCATTGATCATTGATCCTTGTTCATTCTTCATCGTTAATTCGTCATTGACCATTAATCCTTGTTCATTCTTCATCGTTCATTCGTCATTGATCATTGATCCTTGTTCATTATTCACCGTTCATTCGTCATTGACGATTACTCCTTGTTCATTCTTCATCGTTCATTCTTCATTGATCATTGATCCTTGTTCATTCTTCATCGTTCATTCGTCATTGACCATTAATCCTTGTTCATTCTTCATCGTTCATTCTTCATTGATCATTGTTCCTTGTTCATTCTTCATCGTTCATTCTTCATTGATCATTGATCCTTGTTCATTCTTCATCGTTCATTCGTCATTGACCATTAATCCTTGTTCATTCTTCATCGTTCATTCTTCATTGATCATTGATCCTTGTTCATTCTTCATCGTTCATTCTTCATTGATCATTGTTCCTTGTTCATTCTTCATCGTTCATTCTTCATTGAGAATTGATCCTTGTTCATTCTTTATCGTTCATTCTTCATTGATCATTGATCCTTGTTCATTCTTCATCGTTCATTCTTCATTGATCATTGATCCTTGTTCATTCTTCATCGTTCATTCGTCATTGATCATTGATCCTTGTTCATTCTTCATCGTTCATTCGTCATTGACCATTACTCCTTGTTCATTCTTCATCGTTCATTCTTCATTGATCATTGATCCTTGTTCATTCTTCATCGTTCATTCGTCATTGACCATTAATCCTTGTTCATTCTTCATCGTTCATTCTTCATTGATCATTGATCCTTGTTCAATCTTCATCGTTCATTCTTCATTGATCATTGATCCTTGTTCATTCTTCATCGTTAATTCGTCATTGACCATTAATCCTTGTTCATTCTTCATCGTTCATTCGTCATTGATCATTGATCCTTGTTCATTCTTCACCGTTCATTCGTCATTGACGATTACTCCTTGTTCATTCTTCATCGTTCATTCTTCATTGATCATTGATCCTTGTTCATTCTTCATCGTTCATTCGTCATTGACCATTAATCCTTGTTCATTCTTCATCGTTCATTCTTCATTGATCATTGTTCCTTGTTCATTCTTCATTGAGAATTGATCCTTGTTCATTCTTCATCGTTCATTCTTCATTGATCATTGATCCTTGTTCATTCTTCATCGTTCATTCGTCATTGATCATTGATCCTTGTTCATTCTTCATCGTTCATTCGTCATTGACCATTACTCCTTGTTCATTCTTCATCGTTCATTCTTCATTGATCATTGATCCTTGTTCATTCTTCATCGTTCATTCGTCATTGATCATTGATCCTTGTTCATTCTTCATCGTTCATTCGTCATTGACCATTAATCCTTGTTCATTCTTCGTCGTTCATTCTTCATTGATCATTGATCCTTGTTCATTCTTCATCGTTCATTCTTCATTGATCATTGATCCATGTTCATTCTTCATCGTTCATTCGTCATTGACCATTAATCCTTGTTCATTCTTCATCGTTCATTCTTCATTGATCATTGTTCCTTGTTCATTCTTCATCGTTCATTATTCATTGAGAATTGATCCTTGTTCATTCTTCATCGTTCATTCTTCATTGATCATTGATCCTTGTTCATTCTTCATCGTTCATTCTTCATTGATCATTGATCCTTGTTCATTCTTCATCGTTCATTCGTCATTGACCATTAATCCTTGTTCATTCTTCATCGTTCATTCTTCATTGATCATTGATCCTTGTTCAATCTTCATCGTTCATTCTTCATTGATCATTGATCCTTGTTCATTTTTCATCGTTAATTCGTCATTGACCATTAATCCTTGTTCATTCTTCATCGTTCATTCTTCATTAATCATTGATCCTTGTTCATTCTTCATCGTTCATTCGTCATTGACCATTAATCCTTGTTCATTCTTCATCGTTCATTCGTCATTGACCATTAATCCTTGTTCATTCTTCATCGATCATTCTTCACTGATCATTGTTCCTTGTTCATTCTTCATCGTTCATTCTTCATTGATCATTGATCCTTGTTCATTCTTCATCGTTCATTCTTCATTGAGCATTGATCCTTGTTCATTCTTCATCGTTCATTCTTCATTGATCATTGATCCTTGTTCATTCTTCATCGTGCATTCGTCATTGACCATTAATCCTTGTTCATTCTTCATCATTCATTCTTCATTGATCATTGATCCTTGTTCAATCTTCATCGTTCATTCTTCATTGATCATTGATCCTTGTTCATTCTTCATCGTTAATTCGTCATTGACCATTAATCCTTGTTCATTCTTCATCGTTCATTCGTCATTGATCATTGATCCTTGTTCATTCTTCATCGTTCATTCGTCATTGACCATTACTCCTTGTTCATTCTTCATCGTTCATTCTTCATTGATCATTGATCCTTGTTCATTCTTCATCGTTCATTCGTCATTGACCATTAATCCTTGTTCATTCTTCATCGTTCATTCTTCATTGATCATTGTTCCTTGTTCATTCTTCATCGTTCATTCTTCATTGAGAATTGATCCTTGTTCATTCTTCATCGTTCATTCTTCATTGATCATTGATCCTTGTTCATTCTTCATCGTTCATTCGTCATTGATCATTGATCCTTGTTCATTCTTCATCGTTCATTCGTCATTGACCATTACTCCTTGTTCATTCTTCATCGTTCATTCTTCATTGATCATTGATCCTTGTTCATTCTTCATCGTTCATTCGTCATTGATCATTGATCCTTGTTCATTCTTCATCGTTCTTTCGTCATTGACCATTAATCCTTGTTCATTCTTCGTCGTTCATTCTTCATTGATCATTGATCCTTGTTCATTCTTCATCGTTCATTCTTCATTGATCATTGATCCTTGTTCATTCTTCATCGTTCATTCGTCATTGACCATTAATCCTTGTTCATTCTTCATCGTTCATTCTTCATTGATCATTGTTCCTTGTTCATTCTTCATCGTTCATTATTCATTGAGAATTGATCCTTGTTCATTCTTCATCGTTCATTCTTCATTGATCATTGATCCTTGTTCATTCTTCATCGATCATTCTTCATTGATCATTGATCCGTGTTCAATCTTCATCGTTCATTCTTCAAGTATCATTGATCCTTGTTCATTCTTCATCGTTAATTTGTCATTGACCATTAATCCTTGTTCATTCTTCATCGTTCATTCTTCATTGATCATTGTTCCTTGTTCATTCTTCATCGTTCATTCTTCATTGAGAATTGATCCTTGTTCATTCTTCATCGTTCATTCTTCATTGATCATTGATCCTTGTTCATTCTTCATCGTTCATTCGTCATTGATCATTGATCCTTGTTCATTCTTCATCGTTCATTCGTCATTGACCATTACTCCTTGTTCATTCTTCATCGTTCATTCTTCATTGATCATTGATCCTTGTTCATTCTTCATCGTTCATTCGTCATTGACCATTAATCCTTGTTCATTCTTCATCGTTCATTCTTCATTGATCATTGATCCTTGTTCATTCTTCATCGTTCATTCTTCATTGATCATTGATCCTTGTTCATTCTTCATCGTTCATTCGTCATTGACCATTAATCCTTGTTCATTCTTCATCGTTCATTCTTCATTGATCATTGATCCTTGTTCATTCTTCATCGTTCATTCTTCATTGATCATTGTTCCTTGTTCATTCTTCATCGTTCATTCTTCATTGAGAATTGATCCTTGTTCATTCTTTATCGTTCATTCTTCATTGATCATTGATCCTTGTTCATTCTTCATCGTTCATTCTTCATTGATCATTGATCCTTGTTCATTCTTCATCGTTCATTCGTCATTGATCATTGATCCTTGTTCATTCTTCATCGTTCATTCCTCATTGACCATTACTCCTTGTTCATTCTTCATCGTTCATTCTTCATTGATCATTGATCCTTGTTCATTCTTCATCGTTCATTCGTCATTGACCATTAATCCTTGTTCATTCTTCATCGTTCATTCTTCATTGATCATTGATCCTTGTTCATTCTTCATCGTTCATTCTTCATTGATCATTGATCCTTGTTCATTCTTCATCGTTCATTCGTCATTGACCATTAATCCTTGTTCATTCTTCATCGTTCATTCTTCATTGATCATTGATCCTTGTTCATTCTTCATCGTTCATTCTTCTTTGATCTTTGATACTTGTTCATTCTTCATTGATCATTGATCCTTGTTCATTCTTCATCGTTCATTCGTCATTGATCATTGATCCTTGTTTATTCTTCATTGATCATTGATCCTTGTTCATTCTTCATCGTTCATTCGTCATTGACCATTACTCCTTGTTCATTCTTCATCGTTCATTCTTCATTGATCATTGATCCTTGTTCATTCTTCATCGTTCATTCGTCATTGACCATTAATCCTTGTTCATTCTTCATCGTTCATTCTTCATTGATCATTGATCCTTGTTCATTCTTCATCGTTCATTCTTCTTTGATCTTTGATACTTGTTCATTCTTCATTGATCATTGGTCCTTGTTCATTCTTCATCGTTCATTCGTCATTGATCATTGATCCTTGTTTATTCTTCATTGATCATTGATCCTTGTTCATTCTTCATCGTTCATTCGTCATTGACCATTACTCCTTGTTCATTCTTCATCGTTCATTCTTCATTGATCATTGATCCTTGTTCATTCTTCATCGTTCATTCGTCATTGACCATTAATCCTTGTTCATTCTTCATCGTTCATTCTTCATTGATCATTGATCCTTGTTCATTCTTCATCGTTCATTCTTCATTGATCATTGATCCTTGTTCATTCTTCATCGTTCATTCGTCATTGACCATTAATCCTTGTTCATTCTTCATCGTTCATTCTTCATTGATCATTGTTCCTTGTTCATTCTTCATCGTTCATTCTTCATTGATCATTGATCCTTGTTCATTCTTCATCGTTCATTCTTCATTGATCATTGATCCTTGTTCATTCTTCATCGTTCATTCTTCATTGATCATTGATCCTTGTTCATTCTTCATCGTTCATTCGTCATTGACCATTAATCCTTGTTCATTCTTCATCGTTCATTCTTCATTGATCATTGATCCTTGTTCAATCTTCATCGTTCATTCTTCATTGATCATTGATCCTTGTTCATTTTTCATCGTTAATTCGTCATTGACCATTAATCCTTGTTCATTCTTCATCGTTCATTCTTCATTCATCATTGATCCTTGTTCATTCTTCATCGTTCATTCGTCATTGACCATTAATCCTTGTTCATTCTTCATCGTTCATTCGTCATTGACCATTAATCCTTGTTCATTCTTCATCGATCATTCTTCACTGATCATTGTTCCTTGTTCATTCTTCATCGTTCATTCTTCATTGATCATTGATCCTTGTTCATTCTTCATCGTTCATTCTTCATTGAGCATTGATCCTTGTTCATTCTTCATCGTTCATTCTTCATTGATCATTGATCCTTGTTCATTCTTCATCGTGCATTCGTCATTGACCATTAATCCTTGTTCATTCTTCATCGTTCATTCTTCATTGATCATTGATCCTTGTTCAATCTTCATCGTTCATTCTTCAAGTATCATTGATCCTTGTTCATTCTTCATCGTTAATTTGTCATTGACCATTAATCCTTGTTCATTCTTCATCGTTCATTCGTCATTGATCATTGATCCTTGTTCATTCTTCATCGTTCATTCGTCATTGACCATTACTCCTTGTTCATTCTTCATCGTTCATTCTTCATTGATCATTGATCCTTGTTCATTCTTCATCGTTCATTCGTCATTGACCATTAATCCTTGTTCATTCTTCATCGTTCATTCTTCATTGATCATTGTTCCTTGTTCATTCTTCATCGTTCATTCTTCATTGAGAATTGATCCTTGTTCATTCTTCATCGTTCATTCTTCATTGATCATTGATCCTTGTTCATTCTTCATCGTTCATTCGTCATTGATCATTGATCCTTGTTCATTCTTCATCGTTCATTCGTCATTGACCATTACTCCTTGTTCATTCTTCATCGTTCATTCTTCATTGATCATTGATCCTTGTTCATTCTTCATCGTTCATTCGTCATTGACCATTAATCCTTGTTCATTCTTCATCGTTCATTCTTCATTGATCATTGATCCTTGTTCATTCTTCATCGTTCATTCTTCTTTGATCTTTGATACTTGTTCATTCTTCATTGATCATTGATCCTTGTTCATTCTTCATCGTTCATTCGTCATTGATCATTGATCCTTGTTTATTCTTCATTGATCATTGATCCTTGTTCATTCTTCATCGTTCATTCGTCATTGACCATTACTCCTTGTTCATTCTTCATCGTTCATTCTTCATTGATCATTGATCCTTGTTCATTCTTCATCGTTCATTCGTCATTGACCATTAATCCTTGTTCATTCTTCATCGTTCATTCTTCATTGATCATTGATCCTTGTTCATTCTTCATCGTTCATTCTTCATTGATCATTGATCCTTGTTCATTCTTCATCGTTCATTCGTCATTGACCATTAATCCTTGTTCATTCTTCATCGTTCATTCTTCATTGATCATTGTTCCTTGTTCATTCTTCATCGTTCATTCTTCATTGATCATTGATCCTTGTTCATTCTTCATCGTTCATTCTTCATTGATCATTGATCCTTGTTCATTCTTCATCGTTCATTCTTCATTGATCATTGATCCTTGTTCATTCTTCATCGTTCATTCGTCATTGACCATTAATCCTTGTTCATTCTTCATCGTTCATTCTTCATTGATCATTGATCCTTGTTCAATGTTCATCGTTCATTCTTCATTGATCATTGATCCTTGTTCATTTTTCATCGTTAATTCGTCATTGACCATTAATCCTTGTTCATTCTTCATCGTTCATTCTTCATTCATCATTGATCCTTGTTCATTCTTCATCGTTCATTCGTCATTGACCATTAATCCTTGTTCATTCTTCATCGTTCATTCGTCATTGACCATTAATCCTTGTTCATTCTTCATCGATCATTCTTCACTGATCATTGTTCCTTGTTCATTCTTCATCGTTCATTCTTCATTGATCATTGATCCTTGTTCATTCTTCATCGTTCATTCTTCATTGAGCATTGATCCTTGTTCATTCTTCATCGTTCATTCTTCATTGATCATTGATCCTTGTTCATTCTTCATCGTGCATTCGTCATTGACCATTAATCCTTGTTCATTCTTCATCGTTCATTCTTCATTGATCATTGATCCTTGTTCAATCTTCATCGTTCATTCTTCAAGTATCATTGATCCTTGTTCATTCTTCATCGTTAATTTGTCATTGACCATTAATCCTTGTTCATTCTTCATCGTTCATTCGTCATTGATCATTGATCCTTGTTCATTCTTCATCGTTCATTCGTCATTGACCATTACTCCTTGTTCATTCTTCATCGTTCATTCTTCATTGATCATTGATCCTTGTTCATTCTTCATCGTTCATTCGTCATTGACCATTAATCCTTGTTCATTCTTCATCGTTCATTCTTCATTGATCATTGTTCCTTGTTCATTCTTCATCGTTCATTCTTCATTGAGAATTGATCCTTGTTCATTCTTCATCGTTCATTCTTCATTGATCATTGATCCTTGTTCATTCTTCATCGTTCATTCGTCATTGATCATTGATCCTTGTTCATTCTTCATCGTTCATTCGTCATTGACCATTACTCCTTGTTCATTCTTCATCGTTCATTCTTCATTGATCATTGATCCTTGTTCATTCTTCATCGTTCATTCGTCATTGATCATTGATCCTTGTTCATTCTTCATCGTTCTTTCGTCATTGACCATTAATCCTTGTTCATTCTTCGTCGTTCATTCTTCATTGATCATTGATCCTTGTTCATTCTTCATCGTTCATTCTTCATTGATCATTGATCCTTGTTCATTCTTCATCGTTCATTCGTCATTGACCATTAATCCTTGTTCATTCTTCATCGTTCATTCTTCATTGATCATTGTTCCTTGTTCATTCTTCATCGTTCATTATTCATTGAGAATTGATCCTTGTTCATTCTTCATCGTTCATTCTTCATCGATCATTGATCCTTGTTCATTCTTCATCGTTCATTCTTCATTGATCATTGATCCTTGTTCATTCTTCATCGTTCATTCGTCATTGACCATTAATCCTTGTTCATTCTTCATCGTTCATTCTTCATTGATCATTGATCCTTGTTCATTCTTCATCGTTCATTCTTCATTGATCGTTGTTCCTTGTTCATTCTTCATCGTTCATTCTTCATTGAGAATTGATCCTTGTTCATTCATTATCGTTCATTCTTCATTGATCATTGATCCTTGTTCATTCTTCATCGTTCATTCTTCATTGATCATTGATCCTTGTTCATTCTTCATCGTTCATTCGTCATTGATCATTGATCCTTGTTCATTCTTCATCGTTCATTCGTCATTGACCATTACTCCTTGTTCATTCTTCATCGTTCATTCTTCATTGATCATTGATCCTTGTTCATTCTTCATCGTTCATTCGTCATTGACCATTAATCCTTGTTCATTCTTCATCGTTCATTCTTCATTGATCATTGATCCTTGTTCATTCTTCATCGTTCATTCTTCATTGATCATTGATCCTTGTTCATTCTTCATCGTTCATTCGTCATTGACCATTAATCCTTGTTCATTCTTCATCGTTCATTCTTCATTGATCATTGATCCTTGTTCATTCTTCATCGTTCATTCTTCTTTGATCTTTGATACTTGTTCATTCTTCATTGATCATTGATCCTTGTTCATTCTTCATCGTTCATTCGTCATTGATCATTGATCCTTGTTTATTCTTCATTGATCATTGATCCTTGTTCATTCTTCATCGTTCATTCGTCATTGACCATTACTCCTTGTTCATTCTTCATCGTTCATTCTTCATTGATCATTGATCCTTGTTCATTCTTCATCGTTCATTCGTCATTGACCATTAATCCTTGTTCATTCTTCATCGTTCATTCTTCATTGATCATTGATCCTTGTTCATTCTTCATCGTTCATTCTTCATTGATCATTGATCCTTGTTCATTCTTCATCGTTCATTCGTCATTGACCATTAATCCTTGTTCATTCTTCATCGTTCATTCTTCATTGATCATTGTTCCTTGTTCATTCTTCATCGTTCATTCTTCATTGATCATTGATCCTTGTTCATTCTTCATCGTTCATTCTTCATTGATCATTGATCCTTGTTCATTCTTCATCGTTCATTCGTCATTGACCATTAATCCTTGTTCATTCTTCATCGTTCATTCTTCATTGATCATTGATCCTTGTTCATTCTTCATCGTTCATTCTTCATTGATCATTGTTCCTTGTTCATTCTTCATCGTTCATTCTTCATTGAGAATTGATCCTTGTTCATTCATTATCGTTCATTCTTCATTGATCATTGATCCTTGTTCATTCTTCATCGTTCATTCTTCATTGATCATTGATCCTTGTTCATTCTTCATCGTTCATTCGTCATTGATCATTGATTCTTGTTCATTCTTCATCGTTCATTCGTCATTGACCATTACTCCTTGTTCATTCTTCATCGTTCATTCTTCATTGATCATTGATCCTTGTTCATTCTTCATCGTTCATTCGTCATTGACCATTAATCCTTGTTCATTCTTCATCGTTCATTCTTCATTGATCATTGATCCTTGTTCATTCTTCATCGTTCATTCTTCATTGATCATTGATCCTTGTTCATTCTTCATCGTTCATTCGTCATTGACCATTAATCCTTGTTCATTCTTCATCGTTCATTCTTCATTGATCATTGATCCTTGTTCATTCTTCATCGTTCATTCTTCTTTGATCTTTGATACTTGTTCATTCTTCATTGATCATTGATCCTTGTTCATTCTTCATCGTTCATTCGTCATTGATCATTGATCCTTGTTTATTCTTCATTGATCATTGATCCTTGTTCATTCTTCATCGTTCATTCGTCATTGACCATTACTCCTTGTTCATTCTTCATCGTTCATTCTTCATTGATCATTGATCCTTGTTCATTCTTCATCGTTCATTCGTCATTGACCATTAATCCTTGTTCATTCTTCATCGTTCATTCTTCATTGATCATTGATCCTTGTTCATTCTTCATCGTTCATTCTTCATTGATCATTGATCCTTGTTCATTCTTCATCGTTCATTCGTCATTGACCATTAATCCTTGTTCATTCTTCATCGTTCATTCTTCATTGATCATTGTTCCTTGTTCATTCTTCATCGTTCATTCTTCATTGATCATTGATCCTTGTTCATTCTTCATCGTTCATTCTTCATTGATCATTGATCCTTGTTCATTCTTCATCGTTCATTCGTCATTGATCATTGATCCTTGTTCATTCTTCATCGTTCATTCGTCATTGATCATTGATCCTTGTTCATTCTTCGTCGTTCATTCGTCATTGACCATTAATCCTTGTTCATTCTTCATCGTTCATTATTCATTGATCATTGATCCTTGTTCATTCTTCATCGTTCATTCGTCATTGACCATTAATCCTTGTTCATTATTCATCGTTCATTCTTCATTGATCATTGATCCTTGTTCATTCTTCATCGTTCATTCTTCTTTGATCATTGATCCTTGTTCATTCTTCATCGTTCATTCGTCATTGACCATTAATCCTTGTTCATTCTTCATCGTTCATTCTTCATTGATCATTCTTCATTGATCATTGATCCTTGTTCATTCTTCATCGTTCATTCGTCATTGACCATTAATCCTTCTTCATTCTTCATCGTTCATTCTTCATTCATCATTGTTCCTTGTTCATTCTTCATCGTTCATTCTTCATTGAGAATTGATCCTTGTTCATTCTTTATCGTTCATTCTTCATTGATCATTTGTTCATTCTTCATCGTTCATTCTTCATTGATCATTGATCCTTGTTCATTCTTCATCGTTCATTCGTCATTGATCATTGATCCTTGTTCATTCTTCATCGTTCATTCGTCATTGACCATTACTCCTTGTTCATTCTTCATCGTTCATTCTTCATTGATCATTGATCCTTGTTCATTCTTCATCGTTCATTCGTCATTGACCATTAATCCTTGTTCATTCTTCATCGTTCATTCTTCATTGATCATTGATCCTTGTTCATTCTTCATCGTTCATTCTTCATTGATCATTGATCCTTGTTCATTCTTCATCGTTCATTCGTCATTGACCATTAATCCTTGTTCATTCTTCATCGTTCATTCTTCATTGATCATTGATCCTTGTTCATTCTTCATCGTTCATTCTTCTTTGATCATTGATCCTTGTTCATTCTTCATTGATCATTGATCCTTGTTCATTCTTCATCGTTCATTCGTCATTGATCATTGATCCTTGTTTATTCTTCATTGATCATTGATCCTTGTTCATTCTTCATCGTTCATTCGTCATTGACCATTACTCCTTGTTCATTCTTCATCGTTCATTCTTCATTGATCATTGATCCTTGTTCATTCTTCATCGTTCATTCGTCATTGACCATTAATCCTTGTTCATTCTTCATCGTTCATTCTTCATTGATCATTGATCCTTGTTCATTCTTCATCGTTCATTCTTCATTGATCATTGATCCTTGTTCATTCTTCATCGTTCATTCGTCATTGACCATTAATCCTTGTTCATTCTTCATCGTTCATTCTTCATTGATCATTGTTCCTTGTTCATTCTTCATGGTTCATTCTTCATTGATCATTGATCCTTGTTCATTCTTCATCGTTCATTCTTCATTGATCATTGATCCTTGTTCATTCTTCATCGTTCATTCGTCATTGACCATTAATCCTTGTTCATTCTTCATCGTTCATTCTTCATTGATCATTGATCCTTGTTCATTCTTCATCGTTCATTCTTCATTGATCATTGTTCCTTGTTCATTCTTCATCGTTCATTCTTCATTGAGAATTGATCCTTGTTCATTCATTATCGTTCATTCTTCATTGATCATTGATCCTTGTTCATTCTTCATCGTTCATTCTTCATTGATCATTGATCCTTGTTCATTCTTCATCGTTCATTCGTCATTGATCATTGATCCTTGTTCATTCTTCATCGTTCATTCGTCATTGACCATTACTCCTTGTTCATTCTTCATCGTTCATTCTTCATTGATCATTGATCCTTGTTCATTCTTCATCGTTCATTCGTCATTGACCATTAATCCTTGTTCATTCTTCATCGTTCATTCTTCATTGATCATTGATCCTTGTTCATTCTTCATCGTTCATTCTTCATTGATCATTGATCCTTGTTCATTCTTCATCGTTCATTCGTCATTGACCATTAATCCTTGTTCATTCTTCATCGTTCATTCTTCATCGATCATTGATCCTTGTTCATTCTTCATCGTTCATTCTTCTTTGATCTTTGATACTTGTTCATTCTTCATTGATCATTGATCCTTGTTCATTCTTCATCGTTCATTCGTCATTGATCATTGATCCTTGTTTATTCTTCATTGATCATTGATCCTTGTTCATTCTTCATCGTTCATTCGTCATTGACCATTACTCCTTGTTCATTCTTCATCGTTCATTCTTCATTGATCATTGATCCTTGTTCATTCTTCATCGTTCATTCGTCATTGACCATTAATCCTTGTTCATTCTTCATCGTTCATTCTTCATTGATCATTGATCCTTGTTCATTCTTCATCGTTCATTCTTCATTGATCATTGATCCTTGTTCATTCTTCATCGTTCATTCGTCATTGACCATTAATCCTTGTTCATTCTTCATCGTTCATTCTTCATTGATCATTGTTCCTTGTTCATTCTTCATCGTTCATTCTTCATTGATCATTGATCCTTGTTCATTCTTCATCGTTCATTCTTCATTGATCATTGATCCTTGTTCATTCTTCATCGTTCATTCGTCATTGATCATTGATCCTTGTTCATTCTTCATCGTTCATTCGTCATTGATCATTGATCCTTGTTCATTCTTCGTCGTTCATTCGTCATTGACCATTAATCCTTGTTCATTCTTCATCGTTCATTATTCATTGATCATTGATCCTTGTTCATTCTTCATCGTTCATTCTTCATTGATCATTAATCCTTGTTCATTATTCATCGTTCATTCTTCATTGATCATTGATCCTTGTTCATTCTTCATCGTTCATTCTTCTTTGATCATTGATCCTTGTTCATTCTTCATCGTTCATTCGTCATTGACCATTAATCCTTGTTCATTCTTCATCGTTCATTCTTCATTGATCATTCTTCATTGATCATTGATCCTTGTTCATTCTTCATCGTTCATTCGTCATTGACCATTAATCCTTCTTCATTCTTCATCGTTCATTCTTCATTCATCATTGTTCCTTGTTCATTCTTCATCGTTCATTCTTCATTGAGAATTGATCCTTGTTCATTCTTTATCGTTCATTCTTCATTGATCATTTGTTCATTCTTCATCGTTCATTCTTCATTGATCATTGATCCTTGTTCATTCTTCATCGTTCATTCGTCATTGATCATTGATCCTTGTTCATTCTTCATCGTTCATTCGTCATTGACCATTACTCCTTGTTCATTCTTCATCGTTCATTCTTCATTGATCATTGATCCTTGTTCATTCTTCATCGTTCATTCGTCATTGACCATTAATCCTTGTTCATTCTTCATCGTTCATTCTTCATTGATCATTGATCCTTGTTCATTCTTCATCGTTCATTCTTCATTGATCATTGATCCTTGTTCATTCTTCATCGTTCATTCGTCATTGACCATTAATCCTTGTTCATTCTTCATCGTTCATTCTTCATTGATCATTGATCCTTGTTCATTCTTCATCGTTCATTCTTCTTTGATCATTGATCCTTGTTCATTCTTCATTGATCATTGATCCTTGTTCATTCTTCATCGTTCATTCGTCATTGATCATTGATCCTTGTTTATTCTTCATTGATAATTGATCCTTGTTCATTCTTCATCATTCATTCGTCATTGATCATTGATCCTTGTTCATTCTTCATCGTTCATTCGTCATTGACCATTACTCCTTGTTCATTCTTCATCGTTCATTCTTCATTGAGCATTGATCCTTGTTCATTCTTGATCGTTTATTCGTCATTGACCATTAATCCTTGTTCATTCTTCATCGTTCATTCTTCATTGATCATTGTTCCTTGTTCATTCTTCATCGTTCATTCTTCATTGATCATTGATCCTTGTTCATTCTTCATCGTTCATTCTTCATTGATCATTGATCCTTGTTCATTCTTCATCGTTCATTCGTCATTGATCATTGATCCTTGTTCATTCTTCATCGTTCATTCGTCATTGATGATTGATCCTTGTTCATTCTTCGTCGTTCATTCGTCATTGACCATTAATCCTTGTTCATTCTTCATCGTTCATTATTCATTGATCATTGATCCTTGTTCATTCTTCATCGTTCATTCGTCATTGACCATTAATCCTTGTTCATTCTTCATCGTTCATTCTTCATTGATCATTGATCCTTGTTCATTCTTCATCGTTCATTCTTCTTTGATCATTGATCCTTTTTCATTCTTCATCGTTCATTCGTCATTGACCATTAATCCTTGTTAAATCTTCATCGTTCATTCTTCATTGATCATTGTTCCTTGTTCATTCTTCATCGTTCATTCTTCATTGAGAATTAATCCTTGTTCATTCTTCATCGTTCATTCTTCATTGATCATTGATCCTTGTTCATTCTTCATCGTTCATTCTTCATTGATCATTGATCCTTGTTCATTCTTTATCGTTCATTCGTCATTGACCATTAATCCTTGTTAAATCTTCATCGTTCATTCTTCATTGATCATTGTTCCTTGTTCATTCTTCATCGTTCATTCTTCATTTAGAATTGATCCTTGTTCAGTCTTCTTCGTTCATTCTTCATTGATCATTGATCCTTGTTCATTCTTCATCGTTCATTCTTCATTGATCATTGATCCTTGTTCATTCTTCATCGTTCATTCTTCTTTGATCATTGATCCTTGTTCATTCTTCATTGATCATTGATCCTTGTTAATTCTTCATCGTTCATTCGTCATTGATCATTGATCCTTGTTCATTCTTCATCGTTCATTCGTCATTGATCATTGATCCTTGTTCATTCTTCATCGTTCATTCGTCATTGACCATTAATCCTTGTTCATTCTTCATCGTTCATTCTTCATTGATCATTGATCCTTGTTCATTCTTCATCGTTCATTCGTCATTGACCATTAATCCTTGTTCATTCTTCATCGTTTATTCGTCATTGATCATTGATCCTTGTTCATTCTTCATTGATCATTGATCCTTGTTCATTCTTCATCGTTCATTCGTCATTGATCATTGATCCTTGTTTATTCTTCATCGTTCATTCGTCTTTGACCGTTACTCCTTGTTCATTCTTCATCGTTCATTCTTCATTGATCATTGATCCTTGTTCATTCTTCAACGTTCATTCTTCTTTGATCATTGATCCTTGTTCATTCTTCATCGTTCATTCGTCATTGACCATTAATCCTTGTTCATTCTTCATCGTTCATTCTTCATTGATCATTCTTCATTGATCATTGATCCTTGTTCATTCTTCATCGTTCATTCGTCATTGACCATTAATCCTTCTTCATTCTTCATCGTTCATTCTTCATTGATCATTGTTCCTTGTTCATTCTTCATCGTTCATTATTGATTGAGAATTGATCCTTGTTCATTCTTTATCGTTCATTCTTCATTGATCATTGATCCTTGTTCATTCTTCATCGTTCATTCTTCATTGATCATTGATCCTTGTTCATTCTTCATCGTTCATTCGTCTTTGATCATTGATCCTTGTTCATTCTTCATCGTTCATTCGTCATTGACCATTAATCCTTGTTCATTCTTCATCGTTCATTCTTCATTGGTCATTGATCCTTGTTCATTCTTCATCGTTCATTCTTCATTGAGCATTGATCCTTGTTCATTCTTCATCGTTCATTCGTCATTGACCATTAATCCTTGTTCATTCTTCATCGATCATTCTTCATTGATCATTGTTCCTTATTCATTCTTCATCGTTCATTCTTCATTGATCATTGATCCTTGTTCATTCTTCATCGTTCATTCTTCATTGATCATTGATCCTTGTTCATTCTTCATCGTTCATTCGTCATTGATCATTGATCCTTGTTCATTCTTCATCGTTCATTCGTCATTGACCATTACTCCTTGTTCATTCTTCATCGTTCATTCTTCATTGATCATTGATCCTTGTTCATTCTTCATCGTTCATTCGTCATTGACCATTAATCCTTGTTCATTCTTCATCGTTCATTCTTCATTGATCATTGATCCTTGTTCATTCTTCATCGTTCATTCGTCATTGACCATTAATCCTTGTTCATTCTTCATCGTTCATTCTTCATTGATCATTGATCCTTGTTCATTCTTCATCGTTCATTCTTCTTTGATCATTGATCCTTGTTCATTCTTCATTGATCATTGATCCTTGTTCATTCTTCATCGTTCATTCGTCATTGATCATTGATCCTTGTTTATTCTTCATTGATAATTGATCCTTGTTCATTCTTCATCATTCATTCGTCATTGATCATTGATCCTTGTTCATTCTTCATCGTTCATTCGTCATTGACCATTACTCCTTGTTCATTCTTCATCGTTCATTCTTCATTGAGCATTGATCCTTGTTCATTCTTGATCGTTTATTCGTCATTGACCATTAATCCTTGTTCATTCTTCATCGTTCATTCTTCATTGATCATTGTTCCTTGTTCATTCTTCATCGTTCATTCTTCATTGATCATTGATCCTTGTTCATTCTTCATCGTTCATTCTTCATTGATCATTGATCCTTGTTCATTCTTCATCGTTCATTCGTCATTGATCATTGATCCTTGTTCATTCTTCATCGTTCATTCGTCATTGATGATTGATCCTTGTTCATTCTTCGTCGTTCATTCGTCATTGACCATTAATCCTTGTTCATTCTTCATCGTTCATTATTCATTGATCATTGATCCTTGTTCATTCTTCATCGTTCATTCGTCATTGACCATTAATCCTTGTTCATTCTTCATCGTTCATTCTTCATTGATCATTGATCCTTGTTCATTCTTCATCGTTCATTCTTCTTTGATCATTGATCCTTGTTCATTCTTCATCGTTCATTCGTCATTGACCATTAATCCTTGTTAAATCTTCATCGTTCATTCTTCATTGATCATTGTTCCTTGTTCATTCTTCATCGTTCATTCTTCATTGAGAATTAATCCTTGTTCATTCTTCATCGTTCATTCTTCATTGATCATTGATCCTTGTTCATTCTTCATCGTTCATTCTTCATTGATCATTGATCCTTGTTCATTCTTCATCGTTCATTCGTCATTGACCATTAATCCTTGTTAAATCTTCATCGTTCATTCTTCATTGATCATTGTTCCTTGTTCATTCTTCATCGTTCATTCTTCATTTAGAATTGATCCTTGTTCAGTCTTCTTCGTTCATTCTTCATTGATCATTGATCCTTGTTCATTCTTCATCGTTCATTCTTCATTGATCATTGATCCTTGTTCATTCTTCATCGTTCATTCTTCTTTGATCATTGATCCTTGTTCATTCTTCATTGATCATTGATCCTTGTTAATTCTTCATCGTTCATTCGTCATTGATCATTGATCCTTGTTCATTCTTCATCGTTCATTCGTCATTGATCATTGATCCTTGTTCATTCTTCATCGTTCATTCGTCATTGACCATTAATCCTTGTTCATTCTTCATCGATCATTCTTCATTGATCATTGTTCCTTATTCATTCTTCATCGTTCATTCTTCATTGATCATTGATCCTTGTTCATTCTTCATCGTTCATTCTTCATTGATCATTGATCCTTGTTCATTCTTCATCGTTCATTCGTCATTGATCATTGATCCTTGTTCATTCTTCATCGTTCATTCGTCATTGACCATTACTCCTTGTTCATTCTTCATCGTTCATTCTTCATTGATCATTGATCCTTGTTCATTCTTCATCGTTCATTCGTCATTGACCATTAATCCTTGTTCATTCTTCATCGTTCATTCTTCATTGATCATTGATCCTTGTTCATTCTTCATCGTTCATTCGTCATTGACCATTAATCCTTGTTCATTCTTCATCGTTCATTCTTCATTGATCATTGATCCTTGTTCATTCTTCATCGTTCATTCTTCTTTGATCATTGATCCTTGTTCATTCTTCATTGATCATTGATCCTTGTTCATTCTTCATCGTTCATTCGTCATTGATCATTGATCCTTGTTTATTCTTCATTGATAATTGATCCTTGTTCATTCTTCATCATTCATTCGTCATTGATCATTGATCCTTGTTCATTCTTCATCGTTCATTCGTCATTGACCATTACTCCTTGTTCATTCTTCATCGTTCATTCTTCATTGAGCATTGATCCTTGTTCATTCTTGATCGTTTATTCGTCATTGACCATTAATCCTTGTTCATTCTTCATCGTTCATTCTTCATTGATCATTGTTCCTTGTTCATTCTTCATCGTTCATTCTTCATTGATCATTGATCCTTGTTCATTCTTCATCGTTCATTCTTCATTGATCATTGATCCTTGTTCATTCTTCATCGTTCATTCGTCATTGATCATTGATCCTTGTTCATTCTTCATCGTTCATTCGTCATTGATGATTGATCCTTGTTCATTCTTCGTCGTTCATTCGTCATTGACCATTAATCCTTGTTCATTCTTCATCGTTCATTATTCATTGATCATTGATCCTTGTTCATTCTTCATCGTTCATTCGTCATTGACCATTAATCCTTGTTCATTCTTCATCGTTCATTCTTCATTGATCATTGATCCTTGTTCATTCTTCATCGTTCATTCTTCTTTGATCATTGATCCTTGTTCATTCTTCATCGTTCATTCGTCATTGACCATTAATCCTTGTTAAATCTTCATCGTTCATTCTTCATTGATCATTGTTCCTTGTTCATTCTTCATCGTTCATTCTTCATTGAGAATTAATCCTTGTTCATTCTTCATCGTTCATTCTTCATTGATCATTGATCCTTGTTCATTCTTCATCGTTCATTCTTCATTGATCATTGATCCTTGTTCATTCTTCATCGTTCATTCGTCATTGACCATTAATCCTTGTTAAATCTTCATCGTTCATTCTTCATTGATCATTGTTCCTTGTTCATTCTTCATCGTTCATTCTTCATTTAGAATTGATCCTTGTTCAGTCTTCTTCGTTCATTCTTCATTGATCATTGATCCTTGTTCATTCTTCATCGTTCATTCTTCTTTGATCATTGATCCTTGTTCATTCTTCATTGATCATTGATCCTTGTTAATTCTTCAACGTTCATTCGTCATTGATCATTGATCCTTGTTCATTCTTCATCGTTCATTCGTCATTGATCATTGATCCTTGTTCATTCTTCATCGTTCATTCGTCATTGACCATTAATCCTTGTTCATTCTTCATCGTTCATTCTTCATTGATCATTGATCCTTGTTCATTCTTCATCGTTCATTCGTCATTGACCATTAATCCTTGTTCATTCTTCATCGTTTATTCGTCATTGATCATTGATCCTTGTTCATTCTTCATTGATCATTGATCCTTGTTCATTCTTCATCGTTCATTCGTCATTGATCATTGATCCTTGTTCATTCTTCATCGTTCATTCGTCTTTGACCGTTACTCCTTGTTCATTCTTCATCGTTCATTCTTCATTGATCATTGATCCTTGTTCATTCTTCAACGTTCATTCTTCTTTGATCATTGATCCTTGTTCATTCTTCATCGTTCATTCGTCATTGACCATTAATCCTTGTTCATTCTTCATCGTTCATTCTTCATTGATCATTCTTCATTGATCATTGATCCTTGTTCATTCTTCATCGTTCATTCGTCATTGACCATTAATCCTTCTTCATTCTTCATCGTTCATTCTTCATTGATCATTGTTCCTTGTTCATTCTTCATCGTTCATTATTGATTGAGAATTGATCCTTGTTCATTCTTTATCGTTCATTCTTCATTGATCATTGATCCTTGTTCATTCTTCATCGTTCATTCTTCATTGATCATTGATCCTTGTTCATTCTTCATCGTTCATTCGTCTTTGATCATTGATCCTTGTTCATTCTTCATCGTTCATTCGTCATTGACCATTAATCCTTGTTCATTCTTCATCGTTCATTCTTCATTGGTCATTGATCCTTGTTCATTCTTCATCGTTCATTCTTCATTGAGCATTGATCCTTGTTCATTCTTCATCGTTCATTCGTCATTGACCATTAATCCTTGTTCATTCTTCATCGATCATTCTTCATTGATCATTGTTCCTTATTCATTCTTCATCGTTCATTCTTCATTGATCATTGATCCTTGTTCATTCTTCATCGTTCATTCTTCATTGATCATTGATCCTTGTTCATTCTTCATCGTTCATTCGTCATTGATCATTGATCCTTGTTCATTCTTCATCGTTCATTCGTCATTGACCATTACTCCTTGTTCATTCTTCATCGTTCATTCTTCATTGATCATTGATCCTTGTTCATTCTTCATCGTTCATTCGTCATTGACCATTAATCCTTGTTCATTCTTCATCGTTCATTATTCATTGATCATTGATCCTTGTTGATTCTTCATCGTTCAATCTTCATTGAGCATTGATCCTTGTTCATTCTTCATCGTTCATTCGTCATTGACCATTAATCCTTGTTCATTCTTCATCTATCATTCTTCATTGATCATTGTTCCTTGTTCATTCTTCATCGTTCATTCTTCATTGATCATTGATCCTTGTTCATTCTTCATCGTTCATTCTTCATTGATCATTGATCCTTGTTCATTCTTCATCGTTCATTCTTCATTGATCATTGATCCTTGTTCATTCTTCATCGTTCATTCGTCATTGACCATTAATCCTTGTTCATTCTTCATCGTTCATTCTTCATTGATCATTGATCCTTGTTCATTCTTCATCGTTCATTCTTCTTTGATCATTGATCCTTGTTCATTCTTCATTGATCATTGATCCTTGTTCATTCTTCATCGTTCATTCGTCATTGATCATTGATCCTTGTTTATTCTTCATTGATAATTGATCCTTGTTCATTCTTCATCATTCATTCGTCATTGATCATTGATCCTTGTTCATTCTTCATCGTTCATTCGTCATTGACCATTACTCCTTGTTCATTCTTCATCGTTCATTCTTCATTGAGCATTGATCCTTGTTCATTCTTGATCGTTTATTCGTCATTGACCATTAATCCTTGTTCATTCTTCATCGTTCATTCTTCATTGATCATTGTTCCTTGTTCATTCTTCATCGTTCATTCTTCATTGATCATTGATCCTTGTTCATTCTTCATCGTTCATTCTTCATTGATCATTGATCCTTGTTCATTCTTCATCGTTCATTCGTCATTGATCATTGATCCTTGTTCATTCTTCATCGTTCATTCGTCATTGATGATTGATCCTTGTTCATTCTTCGTCGTTCATTCGTCATTGACCATTAATCCTTGTTCATTCTTCATCGTTCATTATTCATTGATCATTGATCCTTGTTCATTCTTCATCGTTCATTCGTCATTGACCATTAATCCTTGTTCATTCTTCATCGTTCATTCTTCATTGATCATTGATCCTTGTTCATTCTTCATCGTTCATTCTTCTTTGATCATTGATCCTTGTTCATTCTTCATCGTTCATTCGTCATTGACCATTAATCCTTGTTAAATCTTCATCGTTCATTCTTCATTGATCATTGTTCCTTGTTCATTCTTCATCGTTCATTCTTCATTGAGAATTAATCCTTGTTCATTCTTCATCGTTCATTCTTCATTGATCATTGATCCTTGTTCATTCTTCATCGTTCATTCTTCATTGATCATTGATCCTTGTTCATTCTTCATCGTTCATTCGTCATTGACCATTAATCCTTGTTAAATCTTCATCGTTCATTCTTCATTGATCATTGTTCCTTGTTCATTCTTCATCGTTCATTCTTCATTTAGAATTGATCCTTGTTCAGTCTTCTTCGTTCATTCTTCATTGATCATTGATCCTTGTTCATTCTTCATCGTTCATTCTTCATTGATCATTGATCCTTGTTCATTCTTCATCGTTCATTCTTCTTTGATCATTGATCCTTGTTCATTCTTCATTGATCATTGATCCTTGTTAATTCTTCATCGTTCATTCGTCATTGATCATTGATCCTTGTTCATTCTTCATCGTTCATTCGTCATTGATCATTGATCCTTGTTCATTCTTCATCGTTCATTCGTCATTGACCATTAATCCTTGTTCATTCTTCATCGTTCATTCTTCATTGATCATTGATCCTTGTTCATTCTTCATCGTTCATTCGTCATTGACCATTAATCCTTGTTCATTCTTCATCGTTTATTCGTCATTGATCATTGATCCTTGTTCATTCTTCATTGATCATTGATCCTTGTTCATTCTTCATCGTTCATTCGTCATTGATCATTGATCCTTGTTCATTCTTCATCGTTCATTCGTCTTTGACCGTTACTCCTTGTTCATTCTTCATCGTTCATTCTTCATTGATCATTGATCCTTGTTCATTCTTCAACGTTCATTCTTCTTTGATCATTGATCCTTGTTCATTCTTCATCGTTCATTCGTCATTGACCATTAATCCTTGTTCATTCTTCATCGTTCATTCTTCATTGATCATTCTTCATTGATCATTGATCCTTGTTCATTCTTCATCGTTCATTCGTCATTGACCATTAATCCTTCTTCATTCTTCATCGTTCATTCTTCATTGATCATTGTTCCTTGTTCATTCTTCATCGTTCATTATTGATTGAGAATTGATCCTTGTTCATTCTTTATCGTTCATTCTTCATTGATCATTGATCCTTGTTCATTCTTCATCGTTCATTCTTCATTGATCATTGATCCTTGTTCATTCTTCATCGTTCATTCGTCTTTGATCATTGATCCTTGTTCATTCTTCATCGTTCATTCGTCATTGACCATTAATCCTTGTTCATTCTTCATCGTTCATTCTTCATTGGTCATTGATCCTTGTTCATTCTTCATCGTTCATTCTTCATTGAGCATTGATCCTTGTTCATTCTTCATCGTTCATTCGTCATTGACCATTAATCCTTGTTCATTCTTCATCGATCATTCTTCATTGATCATTGTTCCTTATTCATTCTTCATCGTTCATTCTTCATTGATCATTGATCCTTGTTCATTCTTCATCGTTCATTCTTCATTGATCATTGATCCTTGTTCATTCTTCATCGTTCATTCGTCATTGATCATTGATCCTTGTTCATTCTTCATCGTTCATTCGTCATTGACCATTACTCCTTGTTCATTCTTCATCGTTCATTCTTCATTGATCATTGATCCTTGTTCATTCTTCATCGTTCATTCGTCATTGACCATTAATCCTTGTTCATTCTTCATCGTTCATTATTCATTGATCATTGATCCTTGTTGATTCTTCATCGTTCAATCTTCATTGAGCATTGATCCTTTTTCATTCTTCATCGTTCATTCGTCATTGACCATTAATCCTTGTTCATTCTTCATCGATCATTCTTCATTGATCATTGTTCCTTGTTCATTCTTCATCGTTCATTCTTCATTGATCATTGATCCTTGTTCATTCTTCATCGTTCATTCTTCATTGATCATTGATCCTTGTTCATTCTTCATCGTTCATTCTTCATTGATCATTGATCCTTGTTCATTCTTCATCGTTCATTCGTCATTGACCATTAATCCTTGTTAAATCTTCATCGTTCATTCTTCATTGATCATTGTTCCTTGTTCATTCTTCATCGTTCATTCTTCATTTAGAATTGATCCTTGTTCATTCTTCTTCGTTCATTCTTCATTGATCATTGATCCTTGTTCATTCTTCATCGTTCATTCTTCATTGATCATTGATCCTTGTTCATTCTTCATCGTTCATTCTTCTTTGATCATTGATCCTTGTTCATTCTTCATTGATCATTGATCCTTGTTAATTCTTCATCGTTCATTCGTCATTGATCATTGATCCTTGTTCATTCTTCATCGTTCATTCGTCATTGATCATTGATCCTTGTTCATTCTTCATCGTTCATTCGTCATTGACCATTAATCCTTGTTCATTCTTCATCGTTCATTCTTCATTGATCATTGATCCTTGTTCATTCTTCATCGTTCATTCGTCATTGACCATTAATCCTTGTTCATTCTTCATCGTTTATTCGTCATTGATCATTGATCCTTGTTCATTCTTCATTGATCATTGATCCTTGTTCATTCTTCATCGTTCATTCGTCATTGATCATTGATCCTTGTTCATTCTTCATCGTTCATTCGTCATTGACCGTTACTCCTTGTTCATTCTTCATCGTTCATTCTTCATTGATCATTGATCCTTGTTCATTCTTCAACGTTCATTCTTCTTTGATCATTGATCCTTGTTCATTCTTCATCGTTCATTCGTCATTGACCATTAATCCTTGTTCATTCTTCATCGTTCATTCTTCATTGATCATTCTTCATTGATCATTGATCCTTGTTCATTCTTCATCGTTCATTCGTCATTGACCATTAATCCTTCTTCATTCTTCATCGTTCATTCTTCATTGATCATTGTTCCTTGTTCATTCTTCATCGTTCATTCTTCATTGAGAATTGATCCTTGTTCATTCTTTATCGTTCATTCTTCATTGATCATTGATCCTTGTTCATTCTTCATCGTTCATTCTTCATTGATCATTGATCCTTGTTCATTCTTCATCGTTCATTCGTCTTTGATCATTGATCCTTGTTCATTCTTCATCGTTCATTCGTCATTGACCATTAATCCTTGTTCATTCTTCATCGTTCATTCTTCATTGGTCATTGATCCGTGTTCATTCTTCATCGTTCATTCTTCATTGAGCATTGATCCTTGTTCATTCTTCATCGTTCATTCGTCATTGACCATTAATCCTTGTTCATTCTTCATCGATCATTCTTTATTGATCATTGTTCCTTATTCATTCTTCATCGTTCATTCTTCATTGATCATTGATCCATGTTCATTCTTCATCGTTCATTCTTCATTGATCATTGATCCTTGTTCATTCTTCATCGTTCATTCGTCATTGATCATTGATCCTTGTTCATTCTTCATCGTTCATTCGTCATTGACCATTACTCCTTGTTCATTCTTCATCGTTCATTCTTCATTGATTATTGATCCTTGTTCATTCTTCATCGTTCATTCTTCATTGGTCATTGATCCTTGTTCATTCTTCATCGTTCATTCTTCATTGAGCATTGATCCTTGTTCATTCTTCATCGTTCATTCGTCATTGACCATTAATCCTTGTTCATTCTTCATCGATCATTCTTTATTGATCATTGTTCCTTATTCATTCTTCATCGTTCATTCTTCATTGATCATTGATCCTTGTTCATTCTTCATCGTTCATTCTTCATTGATCATTGATCCTTGTTCATTCTTCATCGTGCATTCGTCATTGACCATTAATCCTTGTTCATTCTTCATCGTTCATTCTTCATTGATCATTGATCCTTGTTCAATCTTCATCGTTCATTCTTCATTGATCATTGATCCTTGTTCATTCTTCATCGTGAATTCGTCATTGACCATTAATCCTTGTTCATTCTTCATCGTTCATTCGTCATTGATCATTGATCCTTGTTCATTCTTCATCGTTCATTCGTCATTGACCATTACTCCTTGTTCATTCTTCATCGTTCATTCTTCATTGATTATTGATCCTTGTTCATTCTTCATCGTTCATTCGTCATTGACCATTAATCCTTGTTCATTCTTCATCGTTCATTCTTCATTGATCATTGTTCCTTGTTCATTCTTCATCGTTCATTCTTCATTGAGAATTGATCCTTGTTCATTCTTCATCGTTCATTCTTCATTGATCATTGATCCTTGTTCATTCTTCATCGTTCATTCGTCATTGATCATTGATCCTTGTTCATTCTTCATCGTTCATTCGTCATTGACCATTACTCCTTGTTCATTCTTCTTCGTTCATTCTTCATTGATCATTGATCCTTGTTCATTCTTCATCGTTCATTCGTCATTGATCATTGATCCTTGTTCATTCTTCATCGTTCATTCGTCATTGACCATTAATCCTTGTTCATTCTTCGTCGTTCATTCTTCATTGATCATTGATCCTTGTTCATTCTTCATCGTTCATTCTTCATTGATCATTGATCCTTGTTCATTCTTCATCGTTCATTCGTCATTGACCATTAATCCTTGTTCATTCTTCATCGTTCATTCTTCATTGATCATTGATCCTTGTTGATTCTTCATCGTTCAATCTTCATTGAGCATTGATCCTTGTTCATTCTTCATCGTTCATTCGTCATTGACCATTAATCCTTGTTCATTCTTCATCGATCATTCTTCATTGATCATTGTTCCTTGTTCATTCGTCATCGTTCATTCTTCATTGATCATTGATCCTTGTTCATTCTTCATCGTTCATTCTTCATTGATCATTGATCCTTGTTCATTCTTCATCGTTCATTCTTCATTGATCATTGATCCTTGTTCATTCTTCATCGTGCATTCGTCATTGACCATTAATCCTTGTTCATTCTTCATCGTTCATTCTTCATTGATCATTGATCCTTGTTCAATCTTCATCGTTCATTCTTCATTGATCATTGATCCTTGTTCATTCTTCATCGTTAATTCGTCATTAACCATTAATCCTTGTTCATTCTTCATCGTTCATTCGTCATTGATCATTGATCCTTGTTCATTCTTCATCGTTCATTCGTCATTGACCATTACTCCTTGTTCATTCTTCATCGTTCATTCTTCATTGATCATTGATCCTTGTTCATTCTTCATCGTTCATTCGTCATTGACCATTAATCCTTGTTCATTCTTCATCGTTCATTCTTCATTGAGAATTGATCCTTGTTCATTCTTCATCGTTCATTCTTCATTGATCATTGATCCTTGTTCATTCTTCATCGTTCATTCGTCATTGATCATTGATCCTTGTTCATTCTTCATCGTTCATTCGTCATTGACCATTACTCCTTGTTCATTCTTCATCGTTCATTCTTCATTGATCATTGATCCTTGTTCATTCTTCATCGTTCATTCGTCATTGATCATTGATCCTTGTTCATTCTTCATCGTTCACTCGTCATTGACCATTAATCCTTGTTCATTCTTCGTCGTTCATTCTTCATTGATCATTGATCCTTGTTCATTCTTCATCGTTCATTCTTCATTGATCATTGATCCTTGTTCATTCTTCATCGTTCATTCGTCATTGACCATTAATCCTTGTTCATTCTTCATCGTTCATTCTTCATTGATCATTGTTCCTTGTTCATTCTTCATCGTTCATTATTCATTGAGAATTGATCCTTGTTCATTCTTCATCGTTCATTCTTCATTGATCATTGATCCTTGTTCATTCTTCATCGTTCATTCTTCATTGATCATTGATCCTTGTTCATTCTTCATCGTTCATTCGTCATTGACCATTAATCCTTGTTCATTCTTCATCGTTCATTCTTCATTGATCATTGATCCTTGTTCAATCTTCATCGTTCATTCTTCATTGATCATTGATCCTTGTTCATTTTTCATCGTTAATTCGTCATTGACCATTAATCCTTGTTCATTCTTCATCGTTCATTCTTCATTGATCATTGATCCTTGTTCATTCTTCATCGTTCATTCGTCATTGACCATTAATCCTTGTTCATTCTTCATCGTTCATTCGTCATTGACCATTAATCCTTGTTCATTCTTCATCGATCATTCTTCATTGATCATTGTTCCTTGTTCATTCTTCATCGTTCATTCTTCATTGATCATTGATCATTGATCCTTGTTCATTCTTCATCGTTCATTCTTCATTGAGCATTGATCCTTGTTCATTCTTCATCGTTCATTCTTCATTGATCATTGATCCTTGTTCATTCTTCATCGTGCATTCGTCATTGACCATTAATCCTTGTTCATTCTTCATCGTTCATTCTTCATTGATCATTGATCCTTGTTCAATCTTCATCGTTCATTCTTCATTGATCATTGATCCTTGTTCATTCTTCATCGTTAATTCGTCATTGAACATTAATTCTTGTTCATTCTTCATCGTTCATTCGTCATTGATCATTGATCCTTGTTCATTCTTCATCGTTCATTCGTCATTGACCATTATTCCTTGTTCATTCTTCATCGTTCATTCTTCATTGATCATTGATCCTTGTTCATTCTTCATCGTTCATTCGTCATTGATCATTGATCCTTGTTCATTCTTCATCGTTCATTCGTCATTGACCATTATTCCTTGTTCATTCTTCATCGTTCATTCTTCATTGATCATTGATCCTTGTTCATTCTTCATCGTTCATTCTTCATTGATCATTGATCCTTGTTCATTCTTCATCGTTCATTCGTCATGGATCATTGATCCTTGTTCATTCTTCATCGTTCTTTCGTCATTGACCATTAATCCTTGTTCATTCTTCGTCGTTCATTCTTCATTGATCATTGATCCTTGTTCATTCTTCATCGTTCATTCGTCATTGACCATTACTCCTTGTTCATTCTTCATCGTTCATTCTTCATTGAGCATTGATCCTTGTTCATTCTTGATCGTTCATTCGTCATTGACCATTAATCCTTGTTCATTCTTCATCGTTCATTCTTCATTGATCATTGTTCCTTGTTCATTCTTCATCGTTCATTGTTCATTGATCATTGATCCTTGTTCATTCTTCATCGTTCATTCTTCATTGATCATTGATCCTTGTTCATTCTTCATCGTTCATTCTTCATTGATCATTGTTCCTTGTTCATTCTTCATCGTTCATTCTTCATTGAGAATTGATCCTTGTTCATTCTTTATCGTTCATTCTTCATTGATCATTGATCCTTGTTCATTCTTCATCGTTCATTCTTCATTGATCATTGATCCTTGTTCATTCTTCATCGTTCATTCGTCATTGATCATTGATCCTTGTTCATTCTTCATCGTTCATTCGTCATTGACCATTACTCCTTGTTCATTCTTCATCGTTCATTCTTCATTGATCATTGATCCTTGTTCATTCTTCATCGTTCATTCGTCATTGACCATTAATCCTTGTTCATTCTTCATCGTTCATTCTTCATTGATCATTGATCCTTGTTCATTCTTCATCGTTCATTCTTCATTGATCATTGATCCTTGTTCATTCTTCATCGTTCATTCGTCATTGACCATTAATCCTTGTTCATTCTTCATCGTTCATTCTTCATTGATCATTGATCCTTGTTCATTCTTCATCGTTCATTCTTCTTTGATCATTGATCCTTGTTCATTCTTCATTGATCATTGATCCTTGTTCATTCTTCATCGTTCATTTGTCATTGATCATTGATCCTTGTTTATTCTTCATTGATCATTGATCCTTGTTCATTCTTCAACGTTCATTCGTCATTGACCATTACTCCTTGTTCATTCTTCATCGTTCATTCTTCATTGATCATTGATCCTTGTTCATTCTTCATCGTTCATTCGTCATTGACCATTAATCCTTGTTCATTCTTCATCGTTCATTCTTCATTGATCATTGATCCTTGTTCATTCTTCATCGTTCATTCTTCATTGATCATTGATCCTTGTTCATTCTTCATCGTTCATTCGTCATTGACCATTAATCCTTGTTCATTCTTCATCGTTCATTCTTCATTGATCATTGTTCCTTGTTCATTCTTCATCGTTCATTCTTCATTGATCATTGATCCTTGTTCATTCTTAATCGTTCATTCTTCATTGATCATTGATCCTTGTTCATTCTTCATCGTTCATTCGTCATTGATCATTGATCCTTGTTCATTCTTCATCGTTCATTCGTCATTGATCATTGATCCTTGTTCATTCTTCGTCGTTCATTCGTCATTGACCATTAATCCTTGTTCATTCTTCATCGTTCATTATTCATTGATCATTGATCCTTGTTCATTCTTCATCGTTCATTCGTCATTGACCATTAATCCTTGTTCATTCTTCATCGTTCATTCTTCATTGATCATTGATCCTTGTTCATTCTTCATCGTTCATTCTTCTTTGATCATTGATCCTTGTTCATTCTTCATCGTTCATTCGTCATTGACCATTAACCCTTGTTCATTCTTCATCGTTCATTCTTCATTGATCATTCTTCATTGATCATTGATCCTTGTACATTCTTCATCGTTCATTCGTCATTGACCATTAATCCTTCTTCATTCTTCATCGTTCATTCTTCATTGATCATTGTTCCTTGTTCATTCTTCATCGTTCATTCTTCATTGAGAATTGATCCTTGTTCATTCTTTATCGTTCATTCTTCATTGATCATTGATCCTTGTTCATTCTTCATCGTTCATTCTTCATTGATCATTGATCCTTGTTCATTCTTCATCGTTCATTCGTCATTGATCATTGATCCTTGTTCATTCTTCATCGTTCATTCGTCATTGACCATTACTCCTTGTTCATTCTTCATCGTTCATTCTTCATTGATCATTGATCCTTGTTCATTCTTCATCGTTCATTCGTCATTGACCATTAATCCTTGTTCATTCTTCATCGTTCATTCTTCATTGATCATTGATCCTTGTTCATTCTTCATCGTTCATTCTTCATTGATCATTGATCCTTGTTCATTCTTCATCGTTCATTCGTCATTGACCATTAATCCTTGTTCATTCTTCATCGTTCATTCTTCATTGATCATTGATCCTTGTTCATTCTTCATCGTTCATTCTTCTTTGATCATTGATCCTTGTTCATTCTTCATTCATCATTGATCCTTGTTCATTCTTCATCGTTCATTCGTCATTGATCATTGATCCTTGTTTATTCTTCATTGATCATTGATCCTTGTTCATTCTTCATCATTCATTCGTCATTGATCATTGATCCTTGTTCATTCTTCATCGTTCATTCGTCATTGACCATTACTCCTTGTTCATTCTTCATCGTTCATTCTTCATTGAGCATTGATCCTTGTTCATTCTTGATCGTTCATTCGTCATTGACCATTAATCCTTGTTCATTCTTCATCGTTCATTCTTCATTGATCATTGTTCCTTGTTCATTCTTCATCGTTCATTCTTCATTGATCATTGATCCTTGTTCATTCTTCATCGTTCATTCTTCATTGATCATTGACCCTTGTTCATTCTTCATCGTTCATTCGTCATTGATCATTGATCCTTGTTCATTCTTCATCTTTCATTCGTCATTGATCATTGATCCTTGTTCATTCTTCGTCGTTCATTCGTCATTGACCATTAATCCTTGTTCATTCTTCATCGTTCATTATTCATTGATCATTGATCCTTGTTCATTCTTCATCGTTCATTCGTCATTGACCATTAATCCTTGTTCATTCTTCATCGTTCATTCTTCATTGATCATTGATCCTTGTTCATTCTTCATCGTTCATTCTTCTTTGATCATTGATCCTTGTTCATTCTTCATCGTTCATTCGTCATTGACCATTAATCCTTATTAAATCTTCATCGTTCATTCTTCATTGATCATTGTTCCTTGTTCATTCTTCATCGTTCATTCTTCATTGAGAATTAATCCTTGTTCATTCTTCATCGTTCATTCTTCATTGATCATTGATCCTTGTTCATTCTTCATCGTTCATTCTTCATTGATCATTGATCCTTGTTCATTCTTCATCGTTCATTCTTCATTGATCATTGATCCTTGTTCATTCTTCATCGTTCATTCGTCATTGACCATTAATCCTTGTTAAATCTTCATCGTTCATTCTTCATTGATCATTGTTCCTTGTTCATTCTTCATCGTTCATTCTTCATTTAGAATTGATCCTTGTTCATTCTTCATCGTTCATTCTTCATTGATCATTGATCCTTGTTCATTCTTCATCGTTCATTCTTCATTGATCATTGATCCTTGTTCATTCTTCATCGTTCATTCTTCTTTGATCATTGATCCTTGTTCATTCTTCATTGATCATTGATCCTTCTTAATTCTTCATCGTTCATTCGTCATTGATCATTGATCCTTGTTCATTCTTCATCGTTCATTCGTCATTGACCATTAATCCTTGTTCATTCTTCATCGATCATTCTTCATTGATCATTGTTCCTTGTTCATTCTTCATCGTTCATTCTTCATTGATCATTGATCCTTGTTCATTCTTCATCGTTCATTCTTCATTGATCATTGATCCTTGTTCATTCTTCATCGTTCATTCGTCATTGATCATTGATCCTTGTTCATTCTTCATCGTTCATTCGTCATTGACCATTACTCCTTGTTCATTCTTCATCGTTCATTCTTCATTGATCATTGATCCTTGTTCATTCTTCATCGTTCATTCGTCATTGACCATTAATCCTTGTTCATTCTTCATCGTTCATTCTTCATTGATCATTCTTCATTGATCATTGATCCTTGTTCATTCTTCATCGTTCATTCGTCATTGACCATTAATCCTTCTTCATTCTTCATCGTTCATTCTTCATTGATCATTGTTCCTTGTTCATTCTTCATCGTTCATTCTTCATTGAGAATTGATCCTTGTTCATTCTTTATCGTTCATTCTTCATTGATCATTGATCCTTGTTCATTCTTCATCGTCCATTCTTCATTGATCATTGATCCTTGTTCATTCTTCATCGTTCATTCGTCATTGATTATTGATCCTTGTTCATTCTTCATCGTTCATTCGTCATTGACCATTACTCCTTGTTCATTCTTCATCGTTCATTCTTCATTGATCATTGATCCTTGTTCATTCTTCATCGTTCATTCGTCATTGACCATTAATCCTTGTTCATTCTTCATCGTTCATTCTTCATTGATCATTGATCCTTGTTCATTCTTCATCGTTCATTCTTCATTGATCATTGATCCTTGTTCATTCTTCATCGTTCATTCGTCATTGACCATTAATCCTTGTTCATTCTTCATCGTTCATTCTTCATTGATCATTGATCCTTGTTCATTCTTCATCGTTCATTCTTCTTTGATCATTGATCCTTGTTCATTCTTCATTGATCATTGATCCTTGTTCATTCTTCATCGTTCATTCGTCATTGATCATTGATCCTTGTTTATTCTTCATTGATCATTTATCCTTGTTCATTCTTCATCATTCATTCGTCATTGATCATTGATCCTTGTTCATTCTTCATCGTTCATTCGTCATTGACCATTACTCCTTGTTCATTCTTCATCGTTCATTCTTCATTGAGCATTGATCCTTGTTCATTCTTGATCGTTCATTCGTCATTGACCATTAATCCTTGTTCATTCTTCATCGTTCATTCTTCATTGATCATTGTTCCTTGTTCATTCTTCATCGTTCATTGTTCATTGATCATTGATCCTTGTTCATTCTTCATCGTTCATTCTTCATTGATCATTGATCCTTGTTCATTCTTCATCGTTCATTCGTCATTGATCATTGATCCTTGTTCATTCTTCATCGTTCATTCGTCATTGATCATTGATCCTTGTTCATTCTTCGTCGTTCATTCGTCATTGACCATTAATCCTTGTTCATTCTTCATCGTTCATTATTCATTGATCATTGATCCTTGTTCATTCTTCATCGTTCATTCGTCATTGACCATTAATCCTTGTTCATTCTTCATCGTTCATTCTTCATTGATCATTGATCCTTGTTCATTCTACATCGTTCATTCTTCTTTGATCATTGATCCTTGTTCATTCTTCATCGTTCATTCGTCATTGACCATTAATCCTTGTTAAATCTTCATCGTTCATTCTTCATTGATCATTGTTCCTTGTTCATTCTTCATCGTTCATTCTTCATTGAGAATTAATCCTTGTTCATTCATCATCGTTCATTCTTCATTGATCATTGATCCTTGTTCATTCTTCATCGTTCATTCTTCATTGATCATTGATCCTTGTTCATTCTTCATCGTTCATTCTTCATTGATCATTGATCCTTGTTCATTCTTCATCGTTCATTCGTCATTGACCATTAATCCTTATTAAATCTTCATCGTTCATTCTTCATTGATCATTGTTCCTTGTTCATTCTTCATCGTTCATTCTTCATTTAGAATTGATCCTTGTTCATTCTTCATCGTTCATTCTTCATTGATCATTGATCCTTGTTCATTCTTCATCGTTCATTCTTCATTGATCATTGATCCTTGTTCATTCTTCATCGTTCATTCTTCTTTGATCATTGATCCTTGTTCATTCTTCATTGATCATTGATCCTTGTTAATTCTTCATCGTTCATTCGTCATTGATCATTGATCCTTGTTCATTCTTCATCGTTCATTCGTCATTGACCATTAATCCTTGTTCATTCTTCATCGTTCATTCTTCATTGATCATTGATCCTTGTTCATTCTTCATCGTTCATTCGTCATTGACCATTAATCCTTGTTCATTCTTCATCGTTTATTCGTCATTGATCATTGATCCTTGTTCATTCTTCATTGATCATTGATCCTTGTTCATTCTTCATCGTTCATTCGTCATTGATCATTGATCCTTGTTCATTCTTCATCGTTCATTCGTCATTGACCGTTACTCCTTGTTCATTCTTCATCGTTCATTCTTCATTGATCATTGATCCTTGTTCATTCTTCATCGTTCATTCTTCTTTGATCATTGATCCTTGTTCATTCTTCATTGATCATTGATCCTTGTTCATTCTTCATCGTTCATTCGTCATTGATCATTGATCCTTGTTCATTCTTCATCGTTCATTCGTCATTGATCATTGATCCTTGTTCATTCTTCATCGTTCATTCGTCATTGACCATTAATCCTTGTTCATTCTTCATTGATCATTGATCCTTGTTCATTCTTCATCGTTCATTCGTCATTGACCATTAATCCTTGTTCATTCTTCATCGTTCATTCGTCATTGACCATTAATCCTTGTTCATTCTTCATCGTTCATTCTCTATTGATCATTGATCCTTGTTCATACTTCATCGTTCATTCTTCATTGATCATTGATCCTTGTTCATTCTTCATGGTTCATTCTTCATTGATCATTGATCCTTGTTCATTCTTCATCGTTCATTCTTCATTGATCATTGATCCTTGTTCATTCTTCATCGTTCATTCGTCATTGACCATTTATCCTTGTTCATTCTTCATCGTTCATTCTTCATTGATCATTGATACTTGTTCATTCTTAATCGTTCATTCTTCATTGAGCATTGATCCTTGTTCATTCTTCATCGTTCATTCGTCATTGACCATTAATCCTTGTTCATTCTTCATCGATCATTCTTCATTGATCATTGTTCCTTGTTCATTCTTCATCGTTCATTCTTCATTGATCATTGATCCTTGTTCATTCTTCATCGTTCATTCTTCATTGATCATTGATCCTTGTTCATTCTTCATCGTTCATTCTTCATTGATCATTGATCCTTGTTCATTCTTCATCGTGCATTCGTCATTGACCATTAATCCTTGTTCATTCTTCATCGTTCATTCTTCATTAATCATTGATCCTTGTTCATTCTTCATCGTTAATTCGTCATTGACCATTAATCCTTGTTCATTCTTCATCGTTCATTCTTCATTGATCATTGTTCCTTGTTCATTCTTCATCGTTCATTCTTCATTGAGAATTGATCCTTGTTCATTCTTCATCGTTCATTCTTCATTGATCATTGATCGTTGTTCATTCTTCATCGTTCATTTGTCATTGACCATTAATCCTTGTTCATTCTTCATCGTTCATTCTTCATTGATCATTGATCCATGTTCATTCTTCATCGTTCATTCCTCATTGACCATTAATCCTTGTTCATTCTTCATTGATCATTGATCCTTGTTCATTCTTCATCGTTCATCCTTCTTTGATCATTGATCCTTGTTCATTCTTCATTGATCATTGATCCTAGTTCATTCGTCATTGATCATTGATCCTTGTTCATTCTTCATCGTTCATTCGTCATTGACCATTACTCCTTGTTCATTCTTCATCGTTCATTCTTCATTGATCATTGATCCTTGTTCATTCTTCATCGTTCATTCTTCTTTGATCATTGATCCTTGTTCATTCTTCATTGATCATTGATCCTTGTTCATTCTTCATCGTTCATTCGTCATTGATCATTGATCCTTGTTCATTCTTCATCGTTCATTCGTCTTTGATCATTGATCCTTGTTCATTCTTCATCGTTCATTCGTCATTGACCATTAATCCTTATTCATTCTTCATCGTTCATTCTTCATTGATCATTGATCCTTGTTCATTCTTCATCGTTCATTCGTCATTGACCATTAATCCTTGTTCATTCTTCATCGTTCATTCTTCATTGATCATTGATCCTTGTTCATTCTTCATCGTTCATTCTTCATTGATCATTGTTCCTTGTTCATTCTTCATCGTTCATTCGTCATTGACCATTAATCCTTGTTCATTCTTCATCGATCATTCTTCATTGATCATTGTTCCTTGTTCATTCTTCATCGTTCATTCTTCATTGATCATTAATCCTTGTTCATTCTTCATCGTTCATTCTTCATTGATCATTGATCCTTGTTCATTCTTCATCGTTCATTCGTCATTGATCATTGATCCTTGTTCATTCTTCATCGTTCATTCGTCATTGACCATTACTCCGTGTTCATTATTCATCGTTCATTCTTCATTGATCATTGATCCTTGTTCATTCTTCATCGATCATTCGTCATTGACCATTAATCCTTGTTCATTCTTCATCGTTCATTCTTCATTGATCATTGATCCTTGTTCATTCTTCATCGTTCATTCTTCATTGATCATTGTTCCTTGTTCATTCTTCATCGTTCATTCGTCATTGACCATTAATCCTTGTTCATTCTTCATCGTTCATTCTTGATTGATCATTTATCCTTGTTCATTATTCATCGTTCATTCGTCATTGACCATTAATCCTTGTTCATTCTTCATCGTTCATTCTTCATTGATCATTGATCCTTGTTCATTCTTCATCGTTCATTCGTCATTGACCATTAATCCTTGTTCATTCTTCATCGTTCATTCTTCATTGATCATTGATCCTTGTTCATTCTTCATCGTTCATTCTTCTTTGATCATTGTTCCTTGTTCATTCTTCATTGATCATTGATCCTTGTTCATTCTTCATCGTTCATTCGTCATTGATCATTGATCCTTGTTTATTCTTCATTGATCATTGATCCTTGTTCATTCTTCATCATTCATTCGTCATTGATCATTGATCCTTGTTCATTCTTCATCGTTCATTCGTCATTCACCATTACTCCTTGTTCATTCTTCATCGTTCATTCTTCATTGAGCATTGATCCTTGTTCATTCTTGATCGTTCATTCGTCATTGACCATTAATCCTTGTTCATTCTTCATCGTTCATTCTTCATTGATCATTGTTCCTTGTTCATTCTTCATCGTTCATTCTTCATTGATCATTGATCCTTGTTCATTCTTCATCGTTCATCCTTCTTTGATCATTGATCCTTGTTCATTCTTCATTGATCATTGATCCTAGTTCATTCGTCATTCATCATTGATCCTTGTTCATTCTTCATCGTTCATTCGTCATTGATCATTGATCCTTGTTCATTCTTCATCGTTCATTCGTCATTGATCATTGATCCTTGTTCATTCTTCATCGTTCATTCGTCATTGACCATTAATCCTTGTTCATTCTTCATTGATCATTGATCCTTGTTCATTCTTCATCGTTCATTCGTCATTGACCATTAATCCTTGTTCATTCTTCATCGTTCATTCGTCATTGACCATTAATCCTTGTTCATTCTTCATCGTTCATTCTCTATTGATCATTGATCCTTGTTCATACTTCATCGTTCATTCTTCATTGATCATTGATCCTTGTTCATTCTTCATGGTTCATTCTTCATTGATCATTGATCCTTGTTCATTCTTCATCGTTCATTCTTCATTGATCATTGATCCTTGTTCATTCTTCATCGTTCATTCGTCATTGACCATTTATCCTTGTTCATTCTTCATCGTTCATTCTTCATTGATCATTGATACTTGTTCATTCTTAATCGTTCATTCTTCATTGAGCATTGATCCTTGTTCATTCTTCATCGTTCATTCGTCATTGACCATTAATCCTTGTTCATTCTTCATCGATCATTCTTCATTGATCATTGTTCCTTGTTCATTCTTCATCGTTCATTCTTCATTGATCATTGATCCTTGTTCATTCTTCATCGTTCATTCTTCATTGATCATTGATCCTTGTTCATTCTTCATCGTTCATTCATCATTGATCATTGATCCTTGTTCATTCTTCATCGTTAATTCGTCATTGACCATTAATCCTTGTTCATTCTTCATCGTTCATTCTTCATTGATCATTGTTCCTTGTTCATTCTTCATCGTTCATTCTTCATTGAGAATTTATCCTTGTTCATTCTTCATCGTTCATTCTTCATTGATCATTGATCGTTGTTCATTCTTCATCGTTCATTTGTCATTGACCATTAATCCTTGTTCATTCTTCATCGTTCATTCTTCATTGATCATTGATCCTTGTTCATTCTTCATCGTTCATTCCTCATTGACCATTAATCCTTGTTCATTCTTCATTGATCATTGATCCTTGTTCATTCTTCATCGTTCATCCTTCTTTGATCATTGATCCTTGTTCATTCTTCATTGATCATTGATCCTAGTTCATTCGTCATTGATCATTGATCCTTGTTCATTCTTCATCGTTCATTCGTCATTGACCATTACTCCTTGTTCATTCTTCATCGTTCATTCTTCATTGATCATTGATCCTTGTTCATTCTTCATCGTTCATTCTTCTTTGATCATTGATCCTTGTTCATTCTTCATTGATCATTGATCCTTGTTCATTCTTCATCGTTCATTCGTCATTGATCATTGATCCTTGTTCATTCTTCATCGTTCATTCGTCTTTGATCATTGATCCTTGTTCATTCTTCATCGTTCATTCGTCATTGACCATTAATCCTTATTCATTCTTCATCGTTCATTCTTCATTGATCATTGATCCTTGTTCATTCTTCATCGTTCATTCGTCATTGACCATTAATCCTTGTTCATTCTTCATCGTTCATTCTTCATTGATCATTGATCCTTGTTCATTCTTCATCGTTCATTCTTCATTGATCATTGTTCCTTGTTCATTCTTCATCGTTCATTCGTCATTGACCATTAATCCTTGTTCATTCTTCATCGATCATTCTTCATTGATCATTGTTCCTTGTTCATTCTTCATCGTTCATTCTTCATTGATCATTAATCCTTGTTCATTCTTCATCGTTCATTCTTCATTGATCATTGATCCTTGTTCATTCTTCATCGTTCATTCGTCATTGATCATTGATCCTTGTTCATTCTTCATCGTTCATTCGTCATTGACCATTACTCCGTGTTCATTATTCATCGTTCATTCTTCATTGATCATTGATCCTTGTTCATTCTTCATCGTTCATTCGTCATTGACCATTAATCCTTGTTCATTCTTCATCGTTCATTCTTCATTGATCATTGATCCTTGTTCATTCTTCATCGTTCATTCTTCATTGATCATTGTTCCTTGTTCATTCTTCATCGTTCATTCGTCATTGACCATTAATCCTTGTTCATTCTTCATCGTTCATTCTTGATTGATCATTTATCCTTGTTCATTATTCATCGTTCATTCGTCATTGACCATTAATCCTTGTTCATTCTTCATCGTTCATTCTTCATTGATCATTGATCCTTGTTCATTCTTCATCGTTCATTCGTCATTGACCATTAATCCTTGTTCATTCTTCATCGTTCATTCTTCATTGATCATTGATCCTTGTTCATTCTTCATCGTTCATTCTTCTTTGATCATTGTTCCTTGTTCATTCTTCATCGTTCATTCTTCATTGATCATTGATCCTTGTTCATTCTTCATCGTTCATTCGTCATTGATCATTGATCCTTGTTTATTCTTCATTGATCATTGATCCTTGTTCATTCTTCATCATTCATTCGTCATTGATCATTGATCCTTGTTCATTCTTCATCGTTCATTCGTCATTCACCATTACTCCTTGTTCATTCTTCATCGTTCATTCTTCATTGAGCATTGATCCTTGTTCATTCTTGATCGTTCATTCGTCATTGACCATTAATCCTTGTTCATTCTTCATCGTTCATTCTTCATTGATCATTGTTCCTTGTTCATTCTTCATCGTTCATTCTTCATTGATCATTGATCCTTGTTCATTCTTCATCGTTCATCCTTCTTTGATCATTGATCCTTGTTCATTCTTCATTGATCATTGATCCTAGTTCATTCGTCATTGATCATTGATCCTTGTTCATTCTTCATCGTTCATTCGTCATTGATCATTGATCCTTGTTCATTCTTCATCGTTCATTCGTCATTGATCATTGATCCTTGTTCATTCTTCATCGTTCATTCGTCATTGACCATTAATCCTTGTTCATTCTTCATTGATCATTGATCCTTGTTCATTCTTCATCGTTCATTCGTCATTGACCATTAATCCTTGTTCATTCTTCATCGTTCATTCGTCATTGACCATTAATCCTTGTTCATTCTTCATCGTTCATTCTCTATTGATCATTGATCCTTGTTCATACTTCATCGTTCATTCTTCATTGATCATTGATCCTTGTTCATTCTTCATGGTTCATTCTTCATTGATCATTGATCCTTGTTCATTCTTCATCGTTCATTCTTCATTGATCATTGATCCTTGTTCATTCTTCATCGTTCATTCGTCATTGACCATTTATCCTTGTTCATTCTTCATCGTTCATTCTTCATTGATCATTGATACTTGTTCATTCTTAATCGTTCATTCTTCATTGAGCATTGATCCTTGTTCATTCTTCATCGTTCATTCGTCATTGACCATTAATCCTTGTTCATTCTTCATCGATCATTCTTCATTGATCATTGTTCCTTGTTCATTCTTCATCGTTCATTCTTCATTGATCATTGATCCTTGTTCATTCTTCATCGTTCATTCTTCATTGATCATTGATCCTTGTTCATTCTTCATCGTTCATTCTTCATTGATCATTGATCCTTGTTCATTCTTCATCGTGCATTCGTCATTGACCATTAATCCTTGTTCATTCTTCATCGTTCATTCTTCATTAATCATTGATCCTTGTTCATTCTTCATCGTTAATTCGTCATTGACCATTAATCCTTGTTCATTCTTCATCGTTCATTCTTCATTGATCATTGTTCCTTGTTCATTCTTCATCGTTCATTCTTCATTGAGAATTGATCCTTGTTCATTCTTCATCGTTCATTCTTCATTGATCATTGATCGTTGTTCATTCTTCATCGTTCATTTGTCATTGACCATTAATCCTTGTTCATTCTTCATCGTTCATTCTTCATTGATCATTGATCCATGTTCATTCTTCATCGTTCATTCCTCATTGACCATTAATCCTTGTTCATTCTTCATTGATCATTGATCCTTGTTCATTCTTCATCGTTCATCCTTCTTTGATCATTGATCCTTGTTCATTCTTCATTGATCATTGATCCTAGTTCATTCGTCATTGATCATTGATCCTTGTTCATTCTTCATCGTTCATTCGTCATTGACCATTACTCCTTGTTCATTCTTCATCGTTCATTCTTCATTGATCATTGATCCTTGTTCATTCTTCATCGTTCATTCTTCTTTGATCATTGATCCTTGTTCATTCTTCATTGATCATTGATCCTTGTTCATTCTTCATCGTTCATTCGTCATTGATCATTGATCCTTGTTCATTCTTCATCGTTCATTCGTCTTTGATCATTGATCCTTGTTCATTCTTCATCGTTCATTCGTCATTGACCATTAATCCTTATTCATTCTTCATCGTTCATTCTTCATTGATCATTGATCCTTGTTCATTCTTCATCGTTCATTCGTCATTGACCATTAATCCTTGTTCATTCTTCATCGTTCATTCTTCATTGATCATTGATCCTTGTTCATTCTTAATCGTTCATTCTTCATTGATCATTGTTCCTTGTTCATTCTTCATCGTTCATTCGTCATTGACCATTAATCCTTGTTCATTCTTCATCGATCATTCTTCATTGATCATTGTTCCTTGTTCATTCTTCATCGTTCATTCTTCATTGATCATTAATCCTTGTTCATTCTTCATCGTTCATTCTTCATTGATCATTGATCCTTGTTCATTCTTCATCGTTCATTCGTCATTGATCATTGATCCTTGTTCATTCTTCATCGTTCATTCGTCATTGACCATTACTCCGTGTTCATTATTCATCGTTCATTCTTCATTGATCATTGATCCTTGTTCATTCTTCATCGATCATTCGTCATTGACCATTAATCCTTGTTCATTCTTCATCGTTCATTCTTCATTGATCATTGATCCTTGTTCATTCTTCATCGTTCATTCTTCATTGATCATTGTTCCTTGTTCATTCTTCATCGTTCATTCGTCATTGACCATTAATCCTTGTTCATTCTTCATCGTTCATTCTTGATTGATCATTTATCCTTGTTCATTATTCATCGTTCATTCGTCATTGACCATTAATCCTTGTTCATTCTTCATCGTTCATTCTTCATTGATCATTGATCCTTGTTCATTCTTCATCGTTCATTCGTCATTGACCATTAATCCTTGTTCATTCTTCATCGTTCATTCTTCATTGATCATTGATCCTTGTTCATTCTTCATCGTTCATTCTTCTTTGATCATTGTTCCTTGTTCATTCTTCATTGATCATTGATCCTTGTTCATTCTTCATCGTTCATTCGTCATTGATCATTGATCCTTGTTTATTCTTCATTGATCATTGATCCTTGTTCATTCTTCATCATTCATTCGTCATTGATCATTGATCCTTGTTCATTCTTCATCGTTCATTCGTCATTCACCATTACTCCTTGTTCATTCTTCATCGTTCATTCTTCATTGAGCATTGATCCTTGTTCATTCTTGATCGTTCATTCGTCATTGACCATTAATCCTTGTTCATTCTTCATCGTTCATTCTTCATTGATCATTGTTCCTTGTTCATTCTTCATCGTTCATTCTTCATTGATCATTGATCCTTGTTCATTCTTCATCGTTCATCCTTCTTTGATCATTGATCCTTGTTCATTCTTCATTGATCATTGATCCTAGTTCATTCGTCATTCATCATTGATCCTTGTTCATTCTTCATCGTTCATTCGTCATTGATCATTGATCCTTGTTCATTCTTCATCGTTCATTCGTCATTGATCATTGATCCTTGTTCATTCTTCATCGTTCATTCGTCATTGACCATTAATCCTTGTTCATTCTTCATTGATCATTGATCCTTGTTCATTCTTCATCGTTCATTCGTCATTGACCATTAATCCTTGTTCATTCTTCATCGTTCATTCGTCATTGACCATTAATCCTTGTTCATTCTTCATCGTTCATTCTCTATTGATCATTGATCCTTGTTCATACTTCATCGTTCATTCTTCATTGATCATTGATCCTTGTTCATTCTTCATGGTTCATTCTTCATTGATCATTGATCCTTGTTCATTCTTCATCGTTCATTCTTCATTGATCATTGATCCTTGTTCATTCTTCATCGTTCATTCGTCATTGACCATTTATCCTTGTTCATTCTTCATCGTTCATTCTTCATTGATCATTGATACTTGTTCATTCTTAATCGTTCATTCTTCATTGAGCATTGATCCTTGTTCATTCTTCATCGTTCATTCGTCATTGACCATTAATCCTTGTTCATTCTTCATCGATCATTCTTCATTGATCATTGTTCCTTGTTCATTCTTCATCGTTCATTCTTCATTGATCATTGATCCTTGTTCATTCTTCATCGTTCATTCTTCATTGATCATTGATCCTTGTTCATTCTTCATCGTTCATTCATCATTGATCATTGATCCTTGTTCATTCTTCATCGTTAATTCGTTATTGACCATTAATCCTTGTTCATTCTTCATCGTTCATTCTTCATTGATCATTGTTCCTTGTTCATTCTTCATCGTTCATTCTTCATTGAGAATTGATCCTTGTTCATTCTTCATCGTTCATTCTTCATTGATCATTGATCGTTGTTCATTCTTCATCGTTCATTTGTCATTGACCATTAATCCTTGTTCATTCTTCATCGTTCATTCTTCATTGATCATTGATCCTTGTTCATTCTTCATCGTTCATTCCTCATTGACCATTAATCCTTGTTCATTCTTCATTGATCATTGATCCTTGTTCATTCTTCATCGTTCATCCTTCTTTGATCATTGATCCTTGTTCATTCTTCATTGATCATTGATCCTAGTTCATTCGTCATTGATCATTGATCCTTGTTCATTCTTCATCGTTCATTCGTCATTGACCATTACTCCTTGTTCATTCTTCATCGTTCATTCTTCATTGATCATTGATCCTTGTTCATTCTTCATCGTTCATTCTTCTTTGATCATTGATCCTTGTTCATTCTTCATTGATCATTGATCCTTGTTCATTCTTCATCGTTCATTCGTCATTGATCATTGATCCTTGTTCATTCTTCATCGTTCATTCGTCTTTGATCATTGATCCTTGTTCATTCTTCATCGTTCATTCGTCATTGACCATTAATCCTTATTCATTCTTCATCGTTCATTCTTCATTGATCATTGATCCTTGTTCATTCTTCATCGTTCATTCGTCATTGACCATTAATCCTTGTTCATTCTTCATCGTTCATTCTTCATTGATCATTGATCCTTGTTCATTCTTCATCGTTCATTCTTCATTGATCATTGTTCCTTGTTCATTCTTCATCGTTCATTCGTCATTGACCATTAATCCTTGTTCATTCTTCATCGATCATTCTTCATTGATCATTGTTCCTTGTTCATTCTTCATCGTTCATTCTTCATTGATCATTAATCCTTGTTCATTCTTCATCGTTCATTCTTCATTGATCATTGATCCTTGTTCATTCTTCATCGTTCATTCGTCATTGATCATTGATCCTTGTTCATTCTTCATCGTTCATTCGTCATTGACCATTACTCCGTGTTCATTATTCATCGTTCATTCTTCATTGATCATTGATCCTTGTTCATTCTTCATCGTTCATTCGTCATTGACCATTAATCCTTGTTCATTCTTCATCGTTCATTCTTCATTGATCATTGATCCTTGTTCATTCTTCATCGTTCATTCTTCATTGATCATTGTTCCTTGTTCATTCTTCATCGTTCATTCGTCATTGACCATTAATCCTTGTTCATTCTTCATCGTTCATTCTTGATTGATCATTTATCCTTGTTCATTATTCATCGTTCATTCGTCATTGACCATTAATCCTTGTTCATTCTTCATCGTTCATTCTTCATTGATCATTGATCCTTGTTCATTCTTCATCGTTCATTCGTCATTGACCATTAATCCTTGTTCATTCTTCATCGTTCATTCTTCATTGATCATTGATCCTTGTTCATTCTTCATCGTTCATTCTTCTTTGATCATTGTTCCTTGTTCATTCTTCATCGTTCATTCTTCATTGATCATTGATCCTTGTTCATTCTTCATCGTTCATTCGTCATTGATCATTGATCCTTGTTTATTCTTCATTGATCATTGATCCTTGTTCATTCTTCATCATTCATTCGTCATTGATCATTGATCCTTGTTCATTCTTCATCGTTCATTCGTCATTCACCATTACTCCTTGTTCATTCTTCATCGTTCATTCTTCATTGAGCATTGATCCTTGTTCATTCTTGATCGTTCATTCGTCATTGACCATTAATCCTTGTTCATTCTTCATCGTTCATTCTTCATTGATCATTGTTCCTTGTTCATTCTTCATCGTTCATTCTTCATTGATCATTGATCCTTGTTCATTCTTCATCGTTCATCCTTCTTTGATCATTGATCCTTGTTCATTCTTCATTGATCATTGATCCTAGTTCATTCGTCATTGATCATTGATCCTTGTTCATTCTTCATCGTTCATTCGTCATTGATCATTGATCCTTGTTCATTCTTCATCGTTCATTCGTCATTGATCATTGATCCTTGTTCATTCTTCATCGTTCATTCGTCATTGACCATTAATCCTTGTTCATTCTTCATTGATCATTGATCCTTGTTCATTCTTCATCGTTCATTCGTCATTGACCATTAATCCTTGTTCATTCTTCATCGTTCATTCGTCATTGACCATTAATCCTTGTTCATTCTTCATCGTTCATTCTCTATTGATAATTGATCCTTGTTCATACTTCATCGTTCATTCTTCATTGATCATTGATCCTTGTTCATTCTTCATGGTTCATTCTTCATTGATCATTGATCCTTGTTCATTCTTCATCGTTCATTCTTCATTGATCATTGATCCTTGTTCATTCTTCATCGTTCATTCGTCATTGACCATTTATCCTTGTTCATTCTTCATCGTTCATTCTTCATTGATCATTGATACTTGTTCATTCTTAATCGTTCATTCTTCATTGAGCATTGATCCTTGTTCATTCTTCATCGTTCATTCGTCATTGACCATTAATCCTTGTTCATTCTTCATCGATCATTCTTCATTGATCATTGTTCCTTGTTCATTCTTCATCGTTCATTCTTCATTGATCATTGATCCTTGTTCATTCTTCATCGTTCATTCTTCATTGATCATTGATCCTTGTTCATTCTTCATCGTTCATTCTTCATTGATCATTGATCCTTGTTCATTCTTCATCGTGCATTCGTCATTGACCATTAATCCTTGTTCATTCTTCATCGTTCATTCTTCATTGATCATTGATCCTTGTTCATTCTTCATCGTTAATTCGTCATTGACCATTAATCCTTGTTCATTCTTCATCGTTCATTCTTCATTGATCATTGTTCCTTGTTCATTCTTCATCGTTCATTCTTCATTGAGAATTGATCCTTGTTCATTCTTCATCGTTCATTCTTCATTGATCATTGATCGTTGTTCATTCTTCATCGTTCATTTGTCATTGACCATTAATCCTTGTTCATTCTTCATCGTTCATTCTTCATTGATCATTGATCCTTGTTCATTCTTCATCGTTCATTCCTCATTGACCATTAATCCTTGTTCATTCTTCATTGATCATTGATCCTTGTTCATTCTTCATCGTTCATCCTTCTTTGATCATTGATCCTTGTTCATTCTTCATTGATCATTGATCCTAGTTCATTCGTCATTGATCATTGATCCTTGTTCATTCTTCATCGTTCATTCGTCATTGACCATTACTCCTTGTTCATTCTTCATCGTTCATTCTTCATTGATCATTGATCCTTGTTCATTCTTCATCGTTCATTCTTCTTTGATCATTGATCCTTGTTCATTCTTCATTGATCATTGATCCTTGTTCATTCTTCATCGTTCATTCGTCATTGATCATTGATCCTTGTTCATTCTTCATCGTTCATTCGTCTTTGATCATTGATCCTTGTTCATTCTTCATCGTTCATTCGTCATTGACCATTAATCCTTATTCATTCTTCATCGTTCATTCTTCATTGATCATTGATCCTTGTTCATTCTTCATCGTTCATTCGTCATTGACCATTAATCCTTGTTCATTCTTCATCGTTCATTCTTCATTGATCATTGATCCTTGTTCATTCTTCATCGTTCATTCTTCATTGATCATTGTTCCTTGTTCATTCTTCATCGTTCATTCGTCATTGACCATTAATCCTTGTTCATTCTTCATCGATCATTCTTCATTGATCATTGTTCCTTGTTCATTCTTCATCGTTCATTCTTCATTGATCATTAATCCTTGTTCATTCTTCATCGTTCATTCTTCATTGATCATTGATCCTTGTTCATTCTTCATCGTTCATTCGTCATTGATCATTGATCCTTGTTCATTCTTCATCGTTCATTCGTCATTGACCATTACTCCGTGTTCATTATTCATCGTTCATTCTTCATTGATCATTGATCCTTGTTCATTCTTCATCGTTCATTCGTCATTGACCATTAATCCTTGTTCATTCTTCATCGTTCATTCTTCATTGATCATTGATCCTTGTTCATTCTTCATCGTTCATTCTTCATTGATCATTGTTCCTTGTTCATTCTTCATCGTTCATTCGTCATTGACCATTAATCCTTGTTCATTCTTCATCGTTCATTCTTGATTGATCATTTATCCTTGTTCATTATTCATCGTTCATTCGTCATTGACCATTAATCCTTGTTCATTCTTCATCGTTCATTCTTCATTGATCATTGATCCTTGTTCATTCTTCATCGTTCATTCGTCATTGACCATTAATCCTTGTTCATTCTTCATCGTTCATTCTTCATTGATCATTGATCCTTGTTCATTCTTCATCGTTCATTCTTCTTTGATCATTGTTCCTTGTTCATTCTTCATCGTTCATTCTTCATTGATCATTGATCCTTGTTCATTCTTCATCGTTCATTCGTCATTGATCATTGATCCTTGTTTATTCTTCATTGATCATTGATCCTTGTTCATTCTTCATCATTCATTCGTCATTAATCATTGATCCTTGTTCATTCTTCATCGTTCATTCGTCATTCACCATTACTCCTTGTTCATTCTTCATCGTTCATTCTTCATTGAGCATTGATCCTTGTTCATTCTTGATCGTTCATTCGTCATTGACCATTAATCCTTGTTCATTCTTCATCGTTCATTCTTCATTGATCATTGTTCCTTGTTCATTCTTCATCGTTCATTCTTCATTGATCATTGATCCTTGTTCATTCTTCATCGTTCATCCTTCTTTGATCATTGATCCTTGTTCATTCTTCATTGATCATTGATCCTAGTTCATTCGTCATTGATCATTGATCCTTGTTCATTCTTCATCGTTCATTCGTCATTGACCATTACTCCTTGTTCATTCTTCATCGTTCATTCTTCATTGATCATTGATCCTTGTTCATTCTTCATCGTTCATTCTTCTTTGATCATTGATCCTTGTTCATTCTTCATTGATTATTGATCCTTGTTCATTCTTCATCGTTCATTCGTCATTGATCATTGATCCTTGTTCATTCTTCATCGTTCATTCGTCTTTGATCATTGATCCTTGTTCATTCTTCATCGTTCATTCGTCATTGACCATTAATCCTTATTCATTCTTCATCGTTCATTCTTCATTGATCATTGATCCTTGTTCATTCTTCATCGTTCATTCGTCATTGACCATTAATCCTTGTTCATTCTTCATCGTTCATTCTTCATTGATCATTGATCCTTGTTCATTCTTCATCGTTCATTCTTCATTGATCATTGTTCCTTGTTCATTCTTCATCGTTCATTCGTCATTGACCATTAATCCTTGTTCATTCTTCATCGATCATTCTTCATTGATCATTGTTCCTTGTTCATTCTTCATCGTTCATTCTTCATTGATCATTAATCCTTGTTCATTCTTCATCGTTCATTCTTCATTGATCATTGATCCTTGTTCATTCTTCATCGTTCATTCGTCATTGATCATTGATCCTTGTTCATTCTTCATCGTTCATTCGTCATTGACCATTACTCCTTGTTCATTATTCATCGTTCATTCTTCATTGATCATTGATCCTTGTTCATTCTTCATCGTTCATTCGTCATTGACCATTAATCCTTGTTCATTCTTCATCGTTCATTCTTCATTGATCATTGATCCTTGTTCATTCTTCATCGTTCATTCTTCATTGATCATTGTTCCTTGTTCATTCTTCATCGTTCATTCGTCATTGACCATTAATCCTTGTTCATTCTTCATCGTTCATTCTTGATTGATCATTTATCCTTGTTCATTATTCATCGTTCATTCGTCATTGACCATTAATCCTTGTTCATTCTTCATCGTTCATTCTTCATTGATCATTAATCCTTGTTCATTCTTCATCGTTCATTCGTCATTGACCATTAATCCTTGTTCATTCTTCATCGTTCATTCTTCATTGATCATTGATCCTTGTTCATTCTTCATCGTTCATTCTTCTTTGATCATTGTTCCTTGTTCATTCTTCATTGATCATTGATCCTTGTTCATTCTTCATCGTTCATTCGTCATTGATCATTGATCCTTGTTTATTCTTCATTGATCATTGATCCTTGTTCATTCTTCATCATTCATTCGTCATTGATCATTGATCCTTGTTCATTCTTCATCGTTCATTCGTCATTCACCATTACTCCTTGTTCATTCTTCATCGTTCATTCTTCATTGAGCATTGATCCTTGTTCATTCTTGATCGTTCATTCGTCATTGACCATTAATCCTTGTTCATTCTTCATCGTTCATTCTTCATTGATCATTGTTCCTTGTTCATTCTTCATCGTTCATTCTTCATTGATCATTGATCCTTGTTCATTCTTCATCGTTCATTCTTCATTGATCATTGATCCTTGTTCATTCTTCATCGTTCATTCGTCATTGATCATTGATCCTTTTTCATTCTTCATCGTTCATTCGTCATTGATCATTGATCCTTGTTCATTCTTCGTCGTTCATTCGTCATTGACCATTAATCCTTGTTCATTCTTCATCGTTCATTATTCATTGATCATTGATCCTTGTTCATTCTTCATCGTTCATTCGTCATTGACCATTAATCCTTGTTCATTCTTCATCGTTCATTCTTCATTGATCATTGATCCTTGTTCATTCTTCATCGTTCATTCTTCTTTGATCATTGATCCTTGTTCATTCTTCATCGTTCATTCGTCATTGACCATTAATCCTTATTAAATCTTTATCGTTCATTCTTCATTGATCATTGTTCCTTGTTCATTCTTCATCGTTCATTCTTCATTGAGAATTAATCCTTGTTCATTCTTCATCGTTCATTCTTCATTGATCATTGATCCTTGTTCATTCTTCATCGTTCATTCTTCATTGATCATTGATCCTTGTTCATTCTTCATCGTTCATTCGTCATTGACCATTAATCCTTGTTCATTCTTCATCGTTTATTCGTCATTGATCATTGATCCTTGTTCATTCTTCATTGATCATTGATCCTTGTTCATTCTTCATCGTTCATTCGTCATTGATCATTGATCCTTGTTCATTCTTCATCGTTCATTCGTCATTGACCGTTACTCCTTGTTCATTCTTCATCGTTCATTCTTCATTGATCATTGATCCTTGTTCATTCTTCATCGTTCATTCTTCTTTGATCATTGATCCTTGTTCATTCTTCATTGATCATTGATCCTTGTTCATTCTTCATCGTTCATTCGTCATTGATCATTGATCCTTGTTCATTCTTCATCGTTCATTCGTCATTGATCATTGATCCTTGTTCATTCTTCATCGTTCATTCGTCATTGACCATTAATCCTTGTTCATTCTTCATTGATCATTGATCCTTGTTCATTCTTCATCGTTCATTCGTCATTGACCATTAATCCTTGTTCATTCTTCATCGTTCATTCGTCATTGACCATTAATCCTTGTTCATTCTTCATCGTTCATTCTCTATTGATCATTGATCCTTGTTCATACTTCATCGTTCATTCTTCATTGATCATTGATCCTTGTTCATTCTTCATGGTTCATTCTTCATTGATCATTGATCCTTGTTCATTCTTCATCGTTCATTCTTCATTGATCATTGATCCTTGTTCATTCTTCATCGTTCATTCGTCATTGACCATTTATCCTTGTTCATTCTTCATCGTTCATTCTTCATTGATCATTGATACTTGTTCATTCTTCATCGTTCATTCGTCATTGACCATTAATCCTTGTTCATTCTTCATCGATCATTCTTCATTGATCATTGTTCCTTGTTCATTCTTCATCGTTCATTCTTCATTGATCATTGATCCTTGTTCATTCTTCATCGTTCATTCTTCATTGATCATTGATCCTTGTTCATTCTTCATCGTTCATTCTTCATTGATCATTGATCCTTGTTCATTCTTCATCGTGCATTTGTCATTGACCATTAATCCTTGTTCATTCTTCATCGTTCATTCTTCCTTGATCATTGATCCTTGTTCATTCTTCATCGTTAATTCGTCATTGACCATTAATCCTTGTTCATTCTTCATCGTTCATTCTTCATTGATCATTGTTCCTTGTTCATTCTTCATCGTTCATTCTTCATTGAGAATTGATCCTTGTTCATTCTTCATCGTTCATTCTTCATTGATCATTGATCGTTGTTCATTCTTCATCGTTCATTTGTCATTGACCATTAATCCTTGTTCATTCTTCATCGTTCATTCTTCATTGATCATTGATCCTTGTTCATTCTTCATCGTTCATTCCTCATTGACCATTAATCCTTGTTCATTCTTCATTGATCATTGATCCTTGTTCATTCTTCATCGTTCATCCTTCTTTGATCATTGATCCTTGTTCATTCTTCATTGATCATTGATCCTAGTTCATTCGTCATTGATCATTGATCCTTGTTCATTCTTCATCGTTCATTCGTCATTGACCATTACTCCTTGTTCATTCTTCATCGTTCATTCTTCATTGATCATTGATCCTTGTTCATTCTTCATCGTTCATTCTTCTTTGATCATTGATCCTTGTTCATTCTTCATTGATCATTGATCCTTGTTCATTCTTCATCGTTCATTCGTCATTGATCATTGATCCTTGTTCATTCTTCATCGTTCATTCGTCTTTGATCATTGATCCTTGTTCATTCTTCATCGTTCATTCGTCATTGACCATTAATCCTTATTCATTCTTCATCGTTCATTCTTCATTGATCATTGATCCTTGTTCATTCTTCATCGTTCATTCGTCATTGACCATTAATCCTTGTTCATTCTTCATCGTTCATTCTTCATTGATCATTGATCCTTGTTCATTCTTCATCGTTCATTCTTCATTGATAATTGTTCCTTGTTCATTCTTCATCGTTCATTCGTCATTGACCATTAATCCTTGTTCATTCTTCATCGATCATTCTTCATTGATCATTGTTCCTTGTTCATTCTTCATCGTTCATTCTTCATTGATCATTAATCCTTGTTCATTCTTCATCGATCATTCTTCATTGATCATTGTTCCTTGTTCATTCTTCATCGTTCATTCTTCATTGATCATTGATCCTTGTTCATTCTTCATCGTTCATTCTTCATTGATCATTGATCCTTGTTCATTCTTCATCGTTCATTCTTCATTGATCATTGATCCTTGTTCATTCTTCATCGTGCATTTGTCATTGACCATTAATCCTTGTTCATTCTTCATCGTTCATTCTTCCTTGATCATTGATCCTTGTTCATTCTTCATCGTTAATTCGTCATTGACCATTAATCCTTGTTCATTCTTCATCGTTCATTCTTCATTGATCATTGTTCCTTGTTCATTCTTCATCGTTCATTCTTCATTGAGAATTGATCCTTGTTCATTCTTCATCGTTCATTCTTCATTGATCATTGATCGTTGTTCATTCTTCATCGTTCATTTGTCATTGACCATTAATCCTTGTTCATTCTTCATCGTTCATTCTTCATTGATCATTGATCCTTGTTCATTCTTCATCGTTCATTCCTCATTGACCATTAATCCTTGTTCATTCTTCATTGATCATTGATCCTTGTTCATTCTTCATCGTTCATCCTTCTTTGATCATTGATCCTTGTTCATTCTTCATTGATCATTGATCCTAGTTCATTCGTCATTGATCATTGATCCTTGTTCATTCTTCATCGTTCATTCGTCATTGACCATTACTCCTTGTTCATTCTTCATCGTTCATTCTTCATTGATCATTGATCCTTGTTCATTCTTCATCGTTCATTCTTCTTTGATCATTGATCCTTGTTCATTCTTCATTGATCATTGATCCTTGTTCATTCTTCATCGTTCATTCGTCATTGATCATTGATCCTTGTTCATTCTTCATCGTTCATTCGTCTTTGATCATTGATCCTTGTTCATTCTTCATCGTTCATTCGTCATTGACCATTAATCCTTATTCATTCTTCATCGTTCATTCTTCATTGATCATTGATCCTTGTTCATTCTTCATCGTTCATTCGTCATTGACCATTAATCCTTGTTCATTCTTCATCGTTCATTCTTCATTGATCATTGATCCTTGTTCATTCTTCATCGTTCATTCTTCATTGATAATTGTTCCTTGTTCATTCTTCATCGTTCATTCGTCATTGACCATTAATCCTTGTTCATTCTTCATCGATCATTCTTCATTGATCATTGTTCCTTGTTCATTCTTCATCGTTCATTCTTCATTGATCATTAATCCTTGTTCATTCTTCATCGTTCATTCTTCATTGATCATTGATCCTTGTTCATTCTTCATCGTTCATTCGTCATTGATCATTGATCCTTGTTCATTCTTCATCGTTCATTCGTCATTGACCATTACTCCTTGTTCATTATTCATCGTTCATTCTTCATTGATCATTGATCCTTGTTCATTCTTCATCGTTCATTCGTCATTGACCATTAATCCTTGTTCATTCTTCATCGTTCATTCTTCATTGATCATTGATCCTTGTTCATTCTTCATCGTTCACTCTTCATTGATCATTGTTCCTTGTTCATTCTTCATCGTTCATTCGTCATTGACCATTAATCCTTGTTCATTCTTCATCGTTCATTCTTGATTGATCATTTATCCTTGTTCATTATTCATCGTTCATTCGTCATTGACCATTAATCCTTGTTCATTCTTCATCGTTCATTCTTCATTGATCATTGATCCTTGTTCATTCTTCATCGTTCATTCGTCATTGACCATTAATCCTTGTTCATTCTTCATCGTTCATTCTTCATTGATCATTGATCCTTGTTCATTCTTCATCGTTCATTCTTCTTTGATCATTGTTCCTTGTTCATTCTTCATTGATCATTGATCCTTGTTCATTCTTCATCGTTCATTCGTCATTGATCATTGATCCTTGTTTATTCTTCATTGATCATTGATCCTTGTTCATTCTTCATCATTCATTCGTCATTGATCATTGATCCTTGTTCATTCTTCATCGTTCATTCGTCATTCACCATTACTCCTTGATCATTCTTCATCGTTCATTCTTCATTGAGCATTGATCCTTGTTCATTCTTGATCGTTCATTCGTCATTGACCATTAATCCTTGTTCATTCTTCATCGTTCATTCTTCATTGATCATTGTTCCTTGTTCATTCTTCATCGTTCATTCTTCATTGATCATTGATCCTTGTTCATTCTTCATCGTTCATCCTTCTTTGATCATTGATCCTTGTTCATTTTTCATTGATCATTGATCCTAGTTCATTCGTCATTGATCATTGATCCTTGTTCATTCTTCATCGTTCATTCGTCATTGACCATTACTCCTTGTGCATTCTTCATCGTTCATTCTTCATTGATCATTGATCCTTGTTCATTCTTCATCGTTCATTCTTCTTTGATCATTGATCCTTGTTCATTCTTCATTGATCATTGATCCTTGTTCATTCTTCATCGTTCATTCGTCATTGATCATTGATCCTTGTTCATTCTTCATCGTTCATTCGTCTCTGATCATTGATCCTTGTTCATTCTTCATCGTTCATTCGTCATTGACCATTAATCCTTATTCATTCTTCATCGTTCATTCTTCATTGATCATTGATCCTTGTTCATTCTTCATCGTTCATTCGTCATTGACCATTAATCCTTGTTCATTCTTCATCGTTCATTCTTCATTGATCATTGATCCTTGTTCATTCTTCATCGTTCATTCTTCATTGATCATTATTCCTTGTTCATTCTTCATCGTTCATTCGTCATTGACCATTAATCCTTGTTCATTCTTCATCGATCATTCTTCATTGATCATTGTTCCTTGTTCATTCTTCATCGTTCATTCTTCATTGATCATTAATCCTTGTTCATTCTTCATCGTTCATTCTTCATTGATCATTGATCCTTGTTCATTCTTCATCGTTCATTCGTCATTGATCATTGATCCTTGTTCATTCTTCATCGTTCATTCGTCATTGACCATTACTCCTTGTTCATTATTCATCATTCATTCTTCATTGATCATTGATCCTTGTTCATTCTTCATCGTTCATTCGTCATTGACCATTAATCCTTGTTCATTCTTCATCGTTCATTCTTCATTGATCATTGATCCTTGTTCATTCTTCATCGTTCATTCTTCATTGATCATTGTTCCTTGTTCATTCTTCATCGTTCATTCGTCATTGACCATTAATCCTTGTTCATTCTTCATCGTTCATTCTTGATTGATCATTTATCCTTGTTCATTATTCATCGTTCATTCGTCATTGACCATTAATCCTTGTTCATTCTTCATCGTTCATTCTTCATTGATCATTGATCCTTGTTGATTCTTCATCGTTCATTCGTCATTGACCATTAATCCTTGTTCATTCTTCATCGTTCATTCTTCATTGATCATTGATCCTTGTTCATTCTTCATCGTTCATTCTTCTTTGATCATTGTTCCTTGTTCATTCTTCATTGATCATTGATCCTTGTTCATTCTTCATCGTTCATTCGTCATTGATCATTGATCCTTGTTTATTCTTCATTGATCATTGATCCTTGTTCATTCTTCATCATTCATTCGTCATTGATCATTGATCCTTGTTCATTCTTCATCGTTCATTCGTCATTCACCATTACTCCTTGTTCATTCTTCATCGTTCATTCTTCATTGAGCATTGATCCTTGTTCATTCTTGATCGTTCATTCGTCATTGACCATTAATCCTTGTTCATTCTTCATCGTTCATTCTTCATTGATCATTGTTCCTTGTTCATTCTTCATCGTTCATTCTTCATTGATCATTGATCCTTGTTCATTCTTCATCGTTCATTCTTCATTGATCATTGATCCTTGTTCATTCTTCATCGTTCATTCGTCATTGATCATTGATCCTTTTTCATTCTTCATCGTTCATTCGTCATTGATCATTGATCCTTGTTCATTCTTCGTCGTTCATTCGTCATTGACCATTAATCCTTGTTCATTCTTCATCGTTCATTATTCATTGATCATTGATCCTTGTTCATTCTTCATCGTTCATTCGTCATTGACCATTAATCCTTGTTCATTCTTCATCGTTCATTCTTCATTGATCATTGATCCTTGTTCATTCTTCATCGTTCATTCTTCTTTGATCATTGATCCTTGTTCATTCTTCATCGTTCATTCGTCATTGACCATTAATCCTTATTAAATCTTTATCGTTCATTCTTCATTGATCATTGTTCCTTGTTCATTCTTCATCGTTCATTCTTCATTGAGAATTAATCCTTGTTCATTCTTCATCGTTCATTCTTCATTGATCATTGATCCTTGTTCATTCTTCATCGTTCATTCTTCATTGATCATTGATCCTTGTTCATTCTTCATCGTTCATTATTCATTGATCATTGATCCTTGTTCATTCTTCATCGTTCATTCGTCATTGACCATTAATCCTTGTTAAATCTTCATCGTTCATTCTTCATTGATCATTGTTCCTTGTTCATTCTTCATCGTTCATTCTTCATTTAGAATTGATCCTTGTTCATTCTTCATCGTTCATTCTTCATTGATCATTGATCCTTGTTCATTCTTCATCGTTCATTCTTCATTGATCATTGATCCTTGTTCATTCTTCATCGTTCATTCTTCTTTGATCATTGATCCTTGTTCATTCTTCATTGATCATTGATCCTTGTTAATTCTTCATCGTTCATTCGTCATTGATCATTTATCCTTGTTCATTCTTCATCGTTCATTCGTCATTGATCATTGATCCTTGTTCATTCTTCATCGTTCATTCGTCATTGACCATTAATCCTTGTTCATTCTTCATCGTTCATTCTTCATTGATCATTGATCCTTGTTCATTCTTCATCGTTCATTCGTCATTGACCATTAATCCTTGTTCATTCTTCATCGTTTATTCGTCATTGATCATTGATCCTTGTTCATTCTTCATTGATCATTGATCCTTGTTCATTCTTCATCGTTCATTCGTCATTGATCATTGATCCTTGTTCATTCTTCATCGTTCATTCGTCATTGACCGTTACTCCTTGTTCATTCTTCATCGTTCATTCTTCATTGATCATTGATCCTTGTTCATTCTTCATCGTACATTCTTCTTTGATCATTGATCCTTGTTCATTCTTCATTGATCATTGATCCTTGTTCATTCTTCATCGTTCATTCGTCATTGATCATTGATCCTTCTTCATTCTTCATCGTTCATTCGTCATTGATCATTGATCCTTGTTCATTCTTCATCGTTCATTCGTCATTGACCATTAATCCTTGTTCATTCTTCATTGATCATTGATCCTTGTTCATTCTTCATCGTTCATTCGTCATTGACCATTAATCCTTGTTCATTCTTCATCGTTCATTCGTCATTGACCATTAATCCTTGTTCATTCTTCATCGTTCATTCTCCATTGATCATTGATCCTTGTTCATTCTTCATCGTTCATTCTTCATTGATCATTGATCCTTGTTCATTCTTCATGGTTCATTCTTCATTGATCATTGATCCTTGTTCATTCTTCATCATTCATTCTTCATTGATCATTGATCCTTGTTCATTCTTCATCGTTCATTCGTCATTGACCATTAATCCTTGTTCATTCTTCATCCTTCATTCTTCATTGATCATTCTTCATCGTTCATTCTTCATTGAGCATTGATCCTTGTTCATTCTTCATCGTTCATTCGTCATTGACCATTAATCCTTGTTCATTCTTCATCGATCATTCTTCATTGATCATTGTTCCTTGTTCATTCTTCATCGTTCATTCTTCATTGATCATTGATCCTTGTTCATTCTTCATCGTTCATTCTTCATTGATCATTGATCCTTGTTCATTCTTCATCGTTCATTCTTCATTGATCATTGATCCTTGTTCATTCTTCATCGTGCATTCGTCATTGACCATTAATCCTTGTTCATTCTTCATCCTTAATTCTTCATTGATCATTGATCCTTGTTCAATCTTCATCGTTCATTCTTCGTTGATCATTGATCCTTGTTCATTCTTCATCGTTAATTCGTCATTGACCATTAATCCTTGTTCATTCTCCATCGTTCATTCTTCATTGATCATTGTTCCTTGTTCATTCTTCATCGTTCATTCTTCATTGAGAATTGATCCTTGTTCATTCTTCATCGTTCATTCTTCATTGATCATTGATCCTTGTTCATTCTTCATCGTTCATTTGTCATTGACCATTAATCCTTGTTCATTCTTCATCGTTCATTCTTCATTGATCATTGATCCTTGTTCATTCTTCATCGTTCATTCCTCATTGACCATTAATCCTTGTTCATTCTTCATTGATCATTGATCCTTGTTCATTCTTCATCGTTCATCCTTCTTTGATCATTGATCCTTGTTCATTCTTCATTGATCATTGATCCTAGTTCATTCGTCATTGATCATTGATCCTTGTTCATTCTTCATCGTTCATTCGTCATTGACCATTACTCCTTGTTCATTCTTCATCGTTCATTCTTCATTGATCATTGATCCTTGTTCATTCTTCATCGTTCATTATTCTTTGATCATTGATCCTTGTTCATTCTTCATTGATCATTGATCCTTGTTCATTCTTCATCGTTCATTCGTCATTGATCATTGATCCTTGTTCATTCTTCATCGTTCATTCGTCTTTGATCATTGATCCTTGTTCATTCTTCATCGTTCATTCGTCATTGACCATTAATCCTTATTCATTCTTCATCGTTCATTCTTCATTGATCATTGATCCTTGTTCATTCTTCATCGTTCATTCGTCATTGACCATTAATCCTTGTTCATTCTTCATCGTTCATTCTTCATTGATCATTGATCCTTGTTCATTCTTCATCGTTCATTCTTCATTGATCATTGTTCCTTGTTCATTCTTCATCGTTCATTCGTCATTGACCATTAATCCTTGTTCATTCTTCATCGATCATTCTTCATTGATCATTGTTCCTTGTTCATTCTTCATCGTTCATTCTTCATTGATCATTGATCCTTGTTCATTCTTCATCGTTCATTCGTCATTGACCATTAATCCTTGTTCATTCTTCATCGTTTATTCGTCATTGATCATTGATCCTTGTTCATTCTTCATTGATCATTGATCCTTGTTCATTCTTCATCGTTCATTCGTCATTGATCATTGATCCTTGTTCATTCTTCATCGTTCATTCGTCATTGACCGTTACTCCTTGTTCATTCTTCATCGTTCATTCTTCATTGATCATTGATCCTTGTTCATTCTTCATCGTACATTCTTCTTTGATCATTGATCCTTGTTCATTCTTCATTGATCATTGATCCTTGTTCATTCTTCATCGTTCATTCGTCATTGATCATTGATCCTTGTTCATTCTTCATCGTTCATTCGTCATTGATCATTGATCCTTGTTCATTCTTCATCGTTCATTCGTCATTGACCATTAATCCTTGTTCATTCTTCATTGATCATTGATCCTTGTTCATTCTTCATCGTTCATTCGTCATTGACCATTAATCCTTGTTCATTCTTCATCGTTCATTCGTCATTGACCATTAATCCTTGTTCATTCTTCATCGTTCATTCTTCATTGATCATTGATCCTTGTTCATTCTTCATCGTACATTCTTCTTTGATCATTGATCCTTGTTCATTCTTCATTGATCATTGATCCTTGTTCATTCATCATCGTTCATTCGTCATTGATCATTGATCCTTGTTCATTCTTCATCGTTCATTCGTCATTGATCATTGATCCTTGTTCATTCTTCATCGTTCATTCGTCATTGACCATTAATCCTTGTTCATTCTTCATTGATCATTGTTCCTTGTTCATTCTTCATCGTTCATTCGTCATTGACCATTAATCCTTGTTCATTCTTCATCGATCATTCTTCATTGATCATTGATCCTTGTTCATTCTTCATCGTTCATTATTCTTTGATCATTGATCCTTGTTCATTCTTCATTGATCATTGATCCTTGTTCATTCTTCATCGTTCATTCGTCATTGATCATTGATCCTTGTTCATTCTTCATCGTTCATTCGTCTTTGATCATTGATCCTTGTTCATTCTTCATCGTTCATTCGTCATTGACCATTAATCCTTATTCATTCTTCATCGTTCATTCTTCATTGATCATTGATCCTTGTTCATTCTTCATCGTTCATTCGTCATTGACCATTAATCCTTGTTCATTCTTCATCGTTCATTCTTCATTGATCATTGATCCTTGTTCATTCTTCATCGTTCATTCTTCATTGATCATTGTTCCTTGTTCATTCTTCATCGTTCATTCTTCATTGAGAATTGATCCTTGTTCATTCTTCATCGTTCATTCTTCATTGATCATTGATCCTTGTTCATTCTTCATCGTTCATTTGTCATTGACCATTAATCCTTGTTCATTCTTCATCGTTCATTCTTCATTGATCATTGATCCTTGTTCATTCTTCATCGTTCATTCCTCATTGACCATTAATCCTTGTTCATTCTTCATTGATCATTGATCCTTGTTCATTCTTCATCGTTCATCCTTCTTTGATCATTGATCCTTGTTCATTCTTCATTGATCATTGATCCTAGTTCATTCGTCATTGATCATTGATCCTTGTTCATTCTTCATCGTTCATTCGTCATTGACCATTACTCCTTGTTCATTCTTCATCGTTCATTCTTCATTGATCATTGATCCTTGTTCATTCTTCATCGTTCATTATTCTTTGATCATTGATCCTTGTTCATTCTTCATTGATCATTGATCCTTGTTCATTCTTCATCGTTCATTCGTCATTGATCATTGATCCTTGTTCATTCTTCATCGTTCATTCGTCTTTGATCATTGATCCTTGTTCATTCTTCATCGTTCATTCGTCATTGACCATTAATCCTTATTCATTCTTCATCGTTCATTCTTCATTGATCATTGATCCTTGTTCATTCTTCATCGTTCATTCGTCATTGACCATTAATCCTTGTTCATTCTTCATCGTTCATTCTTCATTGATCATTGATCCTTGTTCATTCTTCATCGTTCATTCTTCATTGATCATTGTTCCTTGTTCATTCTTCATCGTTCATTCGTCATTGACCATTAATCCTTGTTCATTCTTCATCGATCATTCTTCATTGATCATTGTTCCTTGTTCATTCTTCATCGTTCATTCTTCATTGATCATTGATCCTTGTTCATTCTTCATCGTTCATTCGTCATTGACCATTAATCCTTGTTCATTCTTCATCGTTTATTCGTCATTGATCATTGATCCTTGTTCATTCTTCATTGATCATTGATCCTTGTTCATTCTTCATCGTTCATTCGTCATTGATCATTGATCCTTGTTCATTCTTCATCGTTCATTCGTCATTGACCGTTACTCCTTGTTCATTCTTCATCGTTCATTCTTCATTGATCATTGATCCTTGTTCATTCTTCATCGTACATTCTTCTTTGATCATTGATCCTTGTTCATTCTTCATTGATCATTGATCCTTGTTCATTCTTCATCGTTCATTCGTCATTGATCATTGATCCTTGTTCATTCTTCATCGTTCATTCGTCATTGATCATTGATCCTTGTTCATTCTTCATCGTTCATTCGTCATTGACCATTAATCCTTGTTCATTCTTCATTGATCATTGATCCTTGTTCATTCTTCATCGTTCATTCGTCATTGACCATTAATCCTTGTTCATTCTTCATCGTTCATTCGTCATTGACCATTAATCCTTGTTCATTCTTCATCGTTCATTCTTCATTGATCATTGATCCTTGTTCATTCTTCATCGTACATTCTTCTTTGATCATTGATCCTTGTTCATTCTTCATTGATCATTGATCCTTGTTCATTCATCATCGTTCATTCGTCATTGATCATTGATCCTTGTTCATTCTTCATCGTTCATTCGTCATTGATCATTGATCCTTGTTCATTCTTCATCGTTCATTCGTCATTGACCATTAATCCTTGTTCATTCTTCATTGATCATTGTTCCTTGTTCATTCTTCATCGTTCATTCGTCATTGACCATTAATCCTTGTTCATTCTTCATCGATCATTCTTCATTGATCATTGATCCTTGTTCATTCTTCATCGTTCATTATTCTTTGATCATTGATCCTTGTTCATTCTTCATTGATCATTGATCCTTGTTCATTCTTCATCGTTCATTCGTCATTGATCATTGATCCTTGTTCATTCTTCATCGTTCATTCGTCTTTGATCATTGATCCTTGTTCATTCTTCATCGTTCATTCGTCATTGACCATTAATCCTTATTCATTCTTCATCGTTCATTCTTCATTGATCATTGATCCTTGTTCATTCTTCATCGTTCATTCGTCATTGACCATTAATCCTTGTTCATTCTTCATCGTTCATTCTTCATTGATCATTGATCCTTGTTCATTCTTCATCGTTCATTCTTCATTGATCATTGTTCCTTGTTCATTCTTCATCGTTCATTCGTCATTGACCATTAATCCTTGTTCATTCTTCATCGATCATTCTTCATTGATCATTGTTCCTTGTTCATTCTTCATCGTTCATTCTTCATTGATCATTGATCCTTGTTCATTCTTCATCGTTCATTCGTCATTGACCATTAATCCTTGTTCATTCTTCATCGTTTATTCGTCAGTGATCATTGATCCTTGTTCATTCTTCATTGATCATTGATCCTTGTTCATTCTTTATCGTTCATTCGTCATTGATCATTGATCCTTGTTCATTCTTCATCGTTCATTCGTCATTGACCGTTACTCCTTGTTCATTCTTCATCGTTCATTCTTCATTGATCATTGATCCTTGTTCATTCTTCATCGTACATTCTTCTTTGATTATTGATCCTTGTTCATTCTTCATTGATCATTGATCCTTGTTCATTCTTCATCGTTCATTCGTCATTGATCATTGATCCTTGTTCATTCTTCATCGTTCATTCGTCATTGATCATTGATCCTTGTTCATTCTTCATCGTTCATTCGTCATTGACCATTAATCCTTGTTCATTCTTCATTGATCATTGATCCTTGTTCATTCTTCATCGTTCATTCGTCATTGACCATTAATCCTTGTTCATTCTTCATCGTTCATTCGTCATTGACCATTAATCCTTGTTCATTCTTCATCGTTCATTCTCCATTGATCATTGATCCTTGTTCATTCTTCATCGTTCATTCTTCATTGATCATTGATCCTTGTTCATTCTTCATGGTTCATTCTTCATTGATCATTGATCCTTGTTCATTCTTCATCGTTCATTCTTCATTGATCATTGATCCTTGTTCATTCTTCATCGTTCATTCGTCATTGACCATTAATCCTTGTTCATTCTTCATCGTTCATTCTTCATTGATCATTCTTCATCGTTCATTCTTCATTGAGCATTGATCCTTGTTCATTCTTCATCGTTCATTCGTCATTTACCATTAATCCTTGTTCATTCTTCATCGATCATTCTTCATTGATCATTGTTCCTTGTTCATTCTTCATCGTTCATTCTTCATTGATCATTGATCCTTGTTCATTCTTCATCGTTCATTCTTCATTGATCATTGATCCTTGTTCATTCTTCATCGTTCATTCTTCATTGATCATTGATCCTTGTTCATTCTTCATCGTGCATTCGTCATTGACCATTAATCCTTGTTCATTCTTCATCGTTCATTCTTCATTGATCATTGATCCTTGTTCAATCTTCATCGTTCATTCTTCGTTGATCATTGATCCTTGTTCATTCTTCATCGTTAATTCGTCATTGACCATTAATCCTTGTTCATTCTTCATCGTTCATTCTTCATTGATCATTGTTCCTTGTTCATTCTTCATCGTTCATTCTTCATTGAGAATTGATCCTTGTTCATTCTTCATCGTTCATTCTTCATTGATCATTGATCCTTGTTCATTCTTCATCGTTCATTTGTCATTGACCATTAATCCTTGTTCATTCTTCATCGTTCATTCTTCATTGATCATTGATCCTTGTTCATTCTTCATCGTTCATTCCTCATTGACCATTAATCCTTGTTCATTCTTCATTGATCATTGATCCTTGTTCATTCTTCATCGTTCATCCTTCTTTGATCATTGATCCTTGTTCATTCTTCATTGATCATTGATCCTAGTTCATTCGTCATTGATCATTGATCCTTGTTCATTCTTCATCGTTCATTCGTCATTGACCATTACTCCTTGTTCATTCTTCATCGTTCATTCTTCATTGATCATTGATCCTTGTTCATTCTTCATCGTTCATTATTCTTAAATCATTGATCCTTGTTCATTCTTCATTGATCATTGATCCTTGTTCATTCTTCATCGTTCATTCGTCATTGATCATTGATCCTTGTTCATTCTTCATCGTTCATTCGTCTTTGATCATTGATCCTTGTTCATTCTTCATCGTTCATTCGTCATTGACCATTAATCCTTATTCATTCTTCATCGTTCATTCTTCATTGATCATTGATCCTTGTTCATTCTTCATCGTTCATTCGTCATTGACCATTAATCCTTGTTCATTCTTCATCGTTCATTCATCATTGATCATTGATCCTTGTTCATTCTTCATCGTTCATTCGTCATTGACCATTAATCCTTGTTCATTCTTCATCGTTCATTCTTCATTGATCATTGATCCTTGTTCATTCTTCATCGTTCATTCTTCTTTGATCATTGATCCTTGTTCATTCTTCATCGTTCATTCGTCATTGACCATTAATCCTTATTAAATCTTCATCGTTCATTCTTCATTGATCATTGTTCCTTGTTCATTCTTCATCGTTCATTCTTCATTGAGAATTAATCCTTGTTCATTCTTCATCGTTCATTCTTCATTGATCATTGATCCTTGTTCATTCTTCATCGTTCATTCTTCATTGATCATTGATCCTTGTTCATTCTTCATCGTTCATTCTTCATTGATCATTGATCCTTGTTCATTCTTCATCGTTCATTCGTCATTGACGATTAATCCTTGTTAAATCTTCATCGTTCATTCTTCATTGATCATTGTTCCTTGTTCATTCTTCATCGTTCATTCTTCATTTAGAATTGATCCTTGTTCATTCTTCATCGTTCATTCTTCATTGATCATTGATCCTTGTTCATTCTTCATCGTTCATTCTTCATTGATCATTGATCCTTGTTCATTCTTCATCGTTCATTCTTCTTTGATCATTGATCCTTGTTCATTCTTCATTGATCATTGATCCTTGTTAATTCTTCATCGTTCATTCGTCATTGATCATTTATCCTTGTTCATTCTTCATCGTTCATTCGTCATTGATCATTGATCCTTGTTCATTCTTCATCGTTCATTCGTCATTGACCATTAATCCTTGTTCATTCTTCATCGTTCATTCTTCATTGATCATTGATCCTTGTTTATTCTTCATCGTTCATTCGTCATTGACCATTAATCCTTGTTCATTCTTCATCGTTTATTCGTCATTGATCATTGATCCTTGTTCATTCTTCATTGATCATTGATCCTTGTTCATTCTTCATCGTTCATTCGTCATTGATCATTGATCCTTGTTCATTCTTCATCGTTCATTCGTCATTGACCGTTACTCCTTGTTCATTCTTCATCGTTCATTCTTCATTGATCATTGATCCTTGTTCATTCTTCATCGTACATTCTTCTTTGATCATTGATCCTTGTTCATTCTTCATTGATCATTGATCCTTGTTCATTCTTCATCGTTCATTCGTCATTGATCATTGATCCTTCTTCATTCTTCATCGTTCATTCGTCATTGATCATTGATCCTTGTTCATTCTTCATCGTTCATTCGTCATTGACCATTAATCCTTGTTCATTCTTCATTGATCATTGATCCTTGTTCATTCTTCATTGTTCATTCGTCATTGACCATTAATCCTTGTTCATTCTTCATCGTTCATTCGTCATTGACCATTAATCCTTGTTCATTCTTCATCGTTCATTCTCCATTGATCATTGATCCTTGTTCATTCTTCATCGTTCATTCTTCATTGATCATTGATCCTTGTTCATTCTTCATGGTTCATTCTTCATTGATCATTGATCCTTGTTCATTCTTCATCGTTCATTCTTCATTGATCATTGATCCTTGTTCATTCTTCATCGTTCATTCGTCATTGACCATTAATCCTTGTTCATTCTTCATCGTTCATTCTTCATTGATCATTCTTCATCGTTCATTCTTCATTGAGCATTGATCCTTGTTCATTCTTCATCGTTCATTCGTCATTGACCATTAATCCTTGTTCATTCTTCATCGATCATTCTTCATTGATCATTGTTCCTTGTTCATTCTTCATCGTTCATTCTTCATTGATCATTGATCCTTGTTCATTCTTCATCGTTCATTCTTCATTGATCATTGATCCTTGTTCATTCTTCATCGTTCATTCTTCATTGATCATTGATCCTTGTTCATTCTTCATCGTGCATTCGTCATTGACCATTAATCCTTGTTCATTCTTCATTGTTCATTCTTCATTGATCATTGATCCTTGTTCAATCTTCATCGTTCATTCTTCGTTGATCATTGATCCTTGTTCATTCTTCATCGTTAATTCGTCATTGACCATTAATCCTTGTTCATTCTCCATCGTTCATTCTTCATTGATCATTGTTCCTTGTTCATTCTTCATCGTTCATTCTTCATTGAGAATTGATCCTTGTTCATTCTTCATCGTTCATTCTTCATTGATCATTGATCCTTGTTCATTCTTCATCGTTCATTTGTCATTGACCATTAATCCTTGTTCATTCTTCATCGTTCATTCTTCATTGATCATTGATCCTTGTTCATTCTTCATCGTTCATTCCTCATTGACCATTAATCCTTGTTCATTCTTCATTGATCATTGATCCTTGTTCATTCTTCATCGTTCATCCTTCTTTGATCATTGATCCTTGTTCATTCTTCATTGATCATTGATCCTAGTTCATTCGTCATTGATTATTGATCCTTGTTCATTCTTCATCGTTCATTCGTCATTGACCATTACTCCTTGTTCATTCTTCATCGTTCATTCTTCATTGATCATTGATCCTTGTTCATTCTTCATCGTTCATTATTCTTTGATCATTGATCCTTGTTCATTCTTCATTGATCATTGATCCTTGTTCATTCTTCATCGTTCATTCGTCATTGATCATTGATCCTTGTTCATTCTTCATCGTTCATTCGTCTTTGATCATTGATCCTTGTTCATTCTTCATCGTTCATTCGTCATTGACCATTAATCCTTATTCATTCTTCATCGTTCATTCTTCATTGATCATTGATCCTTGTTCATTCTTCATCGTTCATTCGTCATTGACCATTAATCCTTGTTCATTCTTCATCGTTCATTCTTCATTGATCATTGATCCTTGTTCATTCTTCATCGTTCATTCATCATTGATCATTGTTCCTTGTTCATTCTTCATCGTTCATTCGTCATTGACCATTAATCCTTGTTCATTCTTCATCGATCATTCTTCATTGATCATTGTTCCTTGTTCATTCTTCATCGTTCATTCTTCATTGATCATTGATCCTTGTTCATTCTTCATCGTTCATTCGTCATTGACCATTAATCCTTGTTCATTCTTCATCGTTTATTCGTCATTGATCATTGATCCTTGTTCATTCTTCATTGATCATTGATCCTTGTTCATTCTTCATCGTTCATTCGTCATTGATCATTGATCCTTGTTCATTCTTCATCGTTCATTCGTCATTGACCGTTACTCCTTGTTCATTCTTCATCGTTCATTCTTCATTGATCATTGATCCTTTTTCATTCTTCATCGTACATTCTTCTTTGATCATTGATCCTTGTTCATTCTTCATTGATCATTGATCCTTGTTCATTCTTCATCGTTCATTCGTCATTGATCATTGATCCTTGTTCATTCTTCATCGTTCATTCGTCATTGATCATTGATCCTTGTTCATTCTTCATCGTTCATTCGTCATTGACCATTAATCCTTGTTCATTCTTCATCGTTCATTCTTCATTGATCATTGATCCTTGTTCATTCTTCATCGTTCATTCTTCATTGATAATTGTTCCTTGTTCATTCTTCATCGTTCATTCGTCATTGACCATTAATCCTTGTTCATTCTTCATCGATCATTCTTCATTGATCATTGTTCCTTGTTCATTCTTCATCGTTCATTCTTCATTGATCATTAATCCTTGTTCATTCTTCATCGTTCATTCTTCATTGATCATTGATCCTTGTTCATTCTTCATCGTTCATTCGTCATTGATCATTGATCCTTGTTCATTCTTCATCGTTCATTCGTCATTGACCATTACTCCTTGTTCATTATTCATCGTTCATTCTTCATTGATCATTGATCCTTGTTCATTCTTCATCGTTCATTCGTCATTGACCATTAATCCTTGTTCATTCTTCATCGTTCATTCTTCATTGATCATTGATCCTTGTTCATTCTTCATCGTTCATTCTTCATTGATCATTGTTCCTTGTTCATTCTTCATCGTTCATTCGTCATTGACCATTAATCCTTGTTCATTCTTCATCGTTCATTCTTGATTGATCATTTATCCTTGTTCATTATTCATCGTTCATTCGTCATTGACCATTAATCCTTGTTCATTCTTCATCGTTCATTCTTCATTGATCATTGATCCTTGTTCATTCTTCATCGTTCATTCGTCATTGACCATTAATCCTTGTTCATTCTTCATCGTTCATTCTTCATTGATCATTGATCCTTGTTCATTCTTCATCGTTCATTCTTCTTTGATCATTGTTCCTTGTTCATTCTTCATTGATCATTGATCCTTGTTCATTCTTCATCGTTCATTCGTCATTGATCATTGATCCTTGTTTATTCTTCATTGATCATTGATCCTTGTTCATTCTTCATCATTCATTCGTCATTGATCATTGATCCTTGTTCATTCTTCATCGTTCATTCGTCATTCACCATTACTCCTTGTTCATTCTTCATCGTTCATTCTTCATTGAGCATTGATCCTTGTTCATTCTTGATCGTTCATTCGTCATTGACCATTAATCCTTGTTCATTCTTCATCGTTCATTCTTCATTGATCATTGTTCCTTGTTCATTCTTCATCGTTCATTCTTCATTGATCATTGATCCTTGTTCATTCTTCATCGTTCATCCTTCTTTGATCATTGATCCTTGTTCATTCTTCATTGATCATTGATCCTAGTTCATTCGTCATTGATCATTGATCCTTGTTCATTCTTCATCGTTCATTCGTCATTGACCATTACTCCTTGTTCATTCATCATCGTTCATTCTTCATTGATCATTGATCCTTGTTCATTCTTCATCGTTCATTCTTCTTTGATCATTGATCCTTGTTCATTCTTCATTGATCATTGATCCTTGTTCATTCTTCATCGTTCATTCGTCATTGATCATTGATCCTTGTTCATTCTTCATCGTTCATTCGTCTCTGATCATTGATCCTTGTTCATTCTTCATCGTTCATTCGTCATTGACCATTAATCCTTATTCATTCTTCATCGTTCATTCTTCATTGATCATTGATCCTTGTTCATTCTTCATCGTTCATTCGTCATTGACCATTAATCCTTGTTCATTCTTCATCGTTCATTCTTCATTGATCATTGATCCTTGTTCATTCTTCATCGTTCATTCTTCATTGATCATTGTTCCTTGTTCATTCTTCATCGTTCATTCGTCATTGACCATTAATCCTTGTTCATTCTTCATCGATCATTCTTCATTGATCATTGTTCCTTGTTCATTCTTCATCGTTCATTCTTCATTGATCATTAATCCTTGTTCATTCTTCATCGTTCATTCTTCATTGATCATTGATCCTTGTTCATTCTTCATCGTTCATTCGTCATTGATCATTGATCCTTGTTCATTCTTCATCGTTCATTCGTCATTGACCATTACTCCTTGTTCATTATTCATCGTTCATTCTTCATTGATCATTGATCCTTGTTCATTCTTCATCGTTCATTCGTCATTGACCATTAATCCTTGTTCATTCTTCATCGTTCATTCTTCATTGATCATTGATCCTTGTTCATTCTTCATCGTTCATTCTTCATTGATCATTGTTCCTTGTTCATTCTTCATCGTTCATTCGTCATTGACCATTAATCCTTGTTCATTCTTCATCGTTCATTCTTCATTGATCATTTATCCTTGTTCATTATTCATCGTTCATTCGTCATTGACCATTAATCCTTGTTCATTCTTCATCGTTCATTCTTCATTGATCATTGATCCTTGTTCATTCTTCATCGTTCATTCGTCATTGACCATTAATCCTTGTTCATTCTTCATCGTTCATTCTTCATTGATCATTGATCCTTGTTCATTCTTCATCGTTCATTCTTCTTTGACCATTGTTCCTTGTTCATTCTTCATTGATCATTGATCCTTGTTCATTCTTCATCGTTCATTCGTCATTGATCATTGATCCTTGTTTATTCTTCATTGATCATTGATCCTTGTTCATTCTTCATCATTCATTCGTCATTGATCATTGATCCTTGTTCATTCTTCATCGTTCATTCGTCATTCACCATTACTCCTTGTTCATTCTTCATCGTTCATTCTTCATTGAGCATTGATCCTTGTTCATTCTTGATCGTTCATTCGTCATTGACCATTAATCCTTGTTCATTCTTCATCGTTCATTCTTCATTGATCATTGTTCCTTGTTCATTCTTCATCGTTCATTCTTCATTGATCATTGATCCTTGTTCATTCTTCATCGTTCATTCTTCATTGATCATTGATCCTTGTTCATTCTTCATCGTTCATTCGTCATTGATCATTGATCCTTTTTCATTCTTCATCGTTCATTCGTCATTGATCATTGATCCTTGTTCATTCTTCGTCGTTCATTCGTCATTGACCATTAATCCTTGTTCATTCTTCATCGTTCATTATTCATTGATCATTGATCCTTGTTCATTCTTCATCGTTCATTCGTCATTGACCATTAATCCTTGTTCATTCTTCATCGTTCATTCTTCATTGATCATTGATCCTTGTTCATTCTTCATCGTTCATTCTTCTTTGATCATTGATCCTTGTTCATTCTTCATCGTTCATTCGTCATTGACCATTAATCCTTATTAAATCTTTATCGTTCATTCTTCATTGATCATTGTTCCTTGTTCATTCTTCATCGTTCATTCTTCATTGAGAATTAATCCTTGTTCATTCTTCATCGTTCATTCTTCATTGATCATTGATCCTTGTTCATTCTTCATCGTTCATTCTTCATTGATCATTGATCCTTGTTCATTCTTCATCGTTCATTATTCATTGATCATTGATCCTTGTTCATTCTTCATCGTTCATTCGTCATTGACCATTAATCCTTGTTAAATCTTCATCGTTCATTCTTCATTGATCATTGTTCCTTGTTCATTCTTCATCGTTCATTCTTCATTTAGAATTGATCCTTGTTCATTCTTCATCGTTCATTCTTCATTGATCATTGATCCTTGTTCATTCTTCATCGTTCATTCTTCATTGATCATTGATCCTTGTTCATTCTTCATCGTTCATTCTTCTTTGATCATTGATCCTTGTTCATTCTTCATTGATCATTGATCCTTGTTAATTCTTCATCGTTCATTCGTCATTGATCATTTATCCTTGTTCATTCTTCATCGTTCATTCGTCATTGATCATTGATCCTTGTTCATTCTTCATCGTTCATTCGTCATTGACCATTAATCCTTGTTCATTCTTCATCGTTCATTCTTCATTGATCATTGATCCTTGTTCATTCTTCATCGTTCATTCGTCATTGACCATTAATCCTTGTTCATTCTTCATCGTTTATTCGTCATTGATCATTGATCCTTGTTCATTCTTCATTGATCATTGATCCTTGTTCATTCTTCATCGTTCATTCGTCATTGATCATTGATCCTTGTTCATTCTTCATCGTTCATTAGTCATTGACCGTTACTCCTTGTTCATTCTTCATCGTTCATTCTTCATTGATCATTGATCCTTGTTCATTCTTCATCGTACATTCTTCTTTGATCATTGATCCTTGTTCATTCTTCATTGATCATTGATCCTTGTTCATTCTTCATCGTTCATTCGTCATTGATCATTGATCCTTCTTCATTCTTCATCGTTCATTCGTCATTGATCATTGATCCTTGTTCATTCTTCATCGTTCATTCGTCATTGACCATTAATCCTTGTTCATTCTTCATTGATCATTGATCCTTGTTCATTCTTCATCGTTCATTCGTCATTGACCATTAATCCTTGTTCATTCTTCATCGTTCATTCGTCATTGACCATTAATCCTTGTTCATTCTTCATCGTTCATTCTCCATTGATCATTGATCCTTGTTCATTCTTCATCGTTCATTCTTCATTGATCATTGATCCTTGTTCATTCTTCATGGTTCATTCTTCATTGATCATTGATCCTTGTTCATTCTTCATCATTCATTCTTCATTGATCATTGATCCTTGTTCATTCTTCATCGTTCATTCGTCATTGACCATTAATCCTTGTTCATTCTTCATCGTTCATTCTTCATTGATCATTCTTCATCGTTCATTCTTCATTGAGCATTGATCCTTGTTCATTCTTCATCGTTCATTCGTCATTGACCATTAATCCTTGTTCATTCTTCATCGATCATTCTTCATTGATCATTGTTCCTTGTTCATTCTTCATCGTTCATTCTTCATTGATCATTGATCCTTGTTCATTCTTCATCGTTCATTCTTCATTGATCATTGATCCTTGTTCATTCTTCATCGTTCATTCTTCATTGATCATTGATCCTTGTTCATTCTTCATCGTGCATTCGTCATTGACCATTAATCCTTCTTCATTCTTCATCGTTCATTCTTCATTGATCATTGATCCTTGTTCAATCTTCATCGTTCATTCTTCGTTGATCATTGATCCTTGTTCATTCTTCATCGTTAATTCGTCATTGACCATTAATCCTTGTTCATTCTCCATCGTTCATTCTTCATTGATCATTGTTCCTTGTTCATTCTTCATCGTTCATTCTTCATTGAGAATTGATCCTTGTTCATTCTTCATCGTTCATTCTTCATTGATCATTGATCCTTGTTCATTCTTCATCGTTCATTTGTCATTGACCATTAATCCTTGTTCATTCTTCATCGTTCATTCTTCATTGATCATTGATCCTTGTTAATTCTTCATCGTTCATTCCTCATTGACCATTAATCCTTGTTCATTCTTCATTGATCATTGATCCTTGTTCATTCTTCATCGTTCATCCTTCTTTGATCATTGATCCTTGTTCATTCTTCATTGATCATTGATCCTAGTTCATTCGTCATTGATCATTGATCCTTGTTCATTCTTCATCGTTCATTCGTCATTGACCATTACTCCTTGTTCATTCTTCATCGTTCATTCTTCATTGATCATTGATCCTTGTATATTCTTCATCGTTCATTATTCTTTGATCATTGATCCTTGTTCATTCTTCATTGATCATTGATCCTTGTTCATTCTTCATCGTTCATTCGTCATTGATCATTGATCCTTGTTCATTCTTCATCGTTCATTCGTCTTTGATCATTGATCCTTGTTCATTCTTCATCGTTCATTCGTCATTGACCATTAATCCTTATTCATTCTTCATCGTTCATTCTTCATTGATCATTGATCCTTGTTCATTCTTCATCGTTCATTCGTCATTGACCATTAATCCTTGTTCATTCTTCATCGTTCATTCTTCATTGATCATTGATCCTTGTTCATTCTTCATCGTTCATTCTTCATTGATCATTGTTCCTTGTTCATTCTTCATCGTTCATTCGTCATTGACCATTAATCCTTGTTCATTCTTCATCGATCATTCTTCATTGATCATTGTTCCTTGTTCATTCTTCATCGTTCATTCTTCATTGATCATTGATCCTTGTTCATTCTTCATCGTTCATTCGTCATTGACCATTAATCCTTGTTCATTCTTCATCGTTTATTCGTCATTGATCATTGATCCTTGTTCATTCTTCATTGATCATTGATCCTTGTTCATTCTTCATCGTTCATTCGTCATTGATCATTGATCCTTGTTCATTCTTCATCGTTCATTCGTCATTGACCGTTACTCCTTGTTCATTCTTCATCGTTCATTCTTCATTGATCATTGATCCTTGTTCATTCTTCATCGTACATTCTTCTTTGATCATTGATCCTTGTTCATTCTTCATCGTTCATTCGTCATTGATCATTGATCCTTGTTCATTCTTCATCGTTCATTCGTCATTGATCATTGATCCTTGTTCATTCTTCATCGTTCATTCGTCATTGACCATTAATCCTTGTTCATTCTTCATTGATCATTGATCCTTGTTCATTCTTCATCGTTCATTCGTCATTGACCATTAATCCTTGTTCATTCTTCATCGTTCATTCGTCATTGACCATTAATCCTTGTTCATTCTTCATCGTTCATTCTTCATTGATCATTGATCCTTGTTCATTCTTCATCGTACATTCTTCTTTGATCATTGATCCTTGTTCATTCTTCATTGATCATTGATCCTTGTTCATTCATCATCGTTCATTCGTCATTGATCATTGATCCTTGTTCATTCTTCATCGTTCATTCGTCATTGATCATTGATCCTTGTTCATTCTTCATCGTTCATTCGTCATTGACCATTAATCCTTGTTCATTCTTCATTGATCATTGTTCCTTGTTCATTCTTCATCGTTCATTCGTCATTGACCATTAATCCTTGATCATTCTTCATCGATCATTCTTCATTGATCATTGATCCTTGTTCATTCTTCATCGTTCATTATTCTTTGATCATTGATCCTTGTTCATTCTTCATTGATCATTGATCCTTGTTCATTCTTCATCGTTCATTCGTCATTGATCATTGATCCTTGTTCATTCTTCATCGTTCATTCGTCTTTGATCATTGATCCTTGTTCATTCTTCATCGTTCATTCGTCATTGACCATTAATCCTTATTCATTCTTCATCGTTCATTCTTCATTGATCATTGATCCTTGTTCATTCTTCATCGTTCATTCGTCATTGACCATTAATCCTTGTTCATTCTTCATCGTTCATTCTTCATTGATCATTGATCCTTGTTCATTCTTCATCGTTCATTCTTCATTGATCATTGTTCCTTGTTCATTCTTCATCGTTCATTCGTCATTGACCATTAATCCTTGTTCATTCTTCATCGATCATTCTTCATTGATCATTGTTCCTTGTTCATTCTTCATCGTTCATTCTTCATTGATCATTGATCCTTGTTCATTCTTCATCGTTCATTCGTCATTGACCATTAATCCTTGTTCATTCTTCATCGTTTATTCGTCATTGATCATTGATCCTTGTTCATTCTTCATTGATCATTGATCCTTGTTCATTCTTCATCGTTCATTCGTCATTGATCATTGATCCTTGTTCATTCTTCATCGTTCATTCGTCATTGACCGTTACTCCTTGTTCATTCTTCATCGTTCATTCTTCATTGATCATTGATCCTTGTTCATTCTTCATCGTACATTCTTCTTTGATCATTGATCCTTGTTCATTCTTCATTGATCATTGATCCTTGTTCATTCTTCATCGTTCATTCGTCATTGATCATTGATCCTTGTTCATTCTTCATCGTTCATTCGTCATTGATCATTGATCCTTGTTCATTCTTCATCGTTCATTCGTCATTGACCATTAATCCTTGTTCATTCTTCATTGATCATTGATCCTTGTTCATTCTTCATCGTTCATTCGTCATTGACCATTAATCCTTGTTCATTCTTCATCGTTCATTCGTCATTGACCATTAATCCTTGTTCATTCTTCATCGTTCATTCTCCATTGATCATTGATCCTTGTTCATTCTTCATCGTTCATTCTTCATTGATCATTGATCCTTGTTCATTCTTCATGGTTCATTCTTCATTGATCATTGATCCTTGTTCATTCTTCATCGTTCATTCTTCATTGATCATTGATCCTTGTTCATTCTTCATCGTTCATTCGTCATTGACCATTAATCCTTGTTCATTCTTCATCGTTCATTCTTCATTGATCATTCTTCATCGTTCATTCTTCATTGAGCATTGATCCTTGTTCATTCTTCATCGTTCATTCGTCATTGACCATTAATCCTTGTTCATTCTTCATCGATCATTCTTCATTGATCATTGTTCCTTGTTCATTCTTCATCGTTCATTCTTCATTGATCATTGTTCCTTGTTCATTCTTCATCGTTCATTCGTCATTGACCATTAATCCTTGTTCATTCTTCATTGATCATTCTTCATTGATCATTGTTCCTTGTTCATTCTTCATCGTTCATTCTTCATTGATCATTGATCCTTGTTCATTCTTCATCGTTCATTCGTCATTGACCATTAATCCTTGTTCAATCTTCATCGTTTATTCGTCTTTGATCATTGATCCTTGTTCATTCTTCATCGTTCATTCGTCATTGACCATTAATCCTTATTCATTCTTCATCGTTCATTCTTCATTGATCATTGTTCCTTGTTCATTCTTCATCGTTCATTCGTCATTGACCATTAATCCTTGTTCATTCTTCATCGTTCATTCTTCATTGATCATTGATCCTTGTTCATTCTTCATCGTTCATTTGTCATTGACCATTAATCCTTGTTCATTCTTCATCGTTCATTCTTCATTGATCATTGATCCTTGTTCATTCTTCATCGATCATGCTTCATTGACCATTAATCCTTGTTCATTCTTCATTGATCATTGATCCTTGTTCATTCTTCATCGTTCATCCTTCTTTGATCATTGATCCTTGTTCATTCTTCATTGATCATTGATCCTAGTTCATTCGTCATTGATCATTGATCCTTGTTCATTCTTCATCGTTCATTCGTCATTGACCATTACTCCTTGTTCATTCTTCATCGTTCATTCTTCATTGATCATTGATCCTTGTTCATTCTTCATCGTTCATTATTCTTAAATCATTGATCCTTGTTCATTCTTCATTGATCATTGATCCTTGTTCATTCTTCATCGTTCATTCGTCATTGATCATTGATCCTTGTTCATTCTTCATCGTTCATTCGTCTTTGATCATTGATCCTTGTTCATTCTTCATCGTTCATTCGTCATTGACCATTAATCCTTATTCATTCTTCATCGTTCATTCTTCATTGATCATTGATCCTTGTTCATTCTTCATCGTTCATTCGTCATTGACCATTAATCCTTGTTCATTCTTCATCGTTCATTCTTCATTGATCATTGATCCTTGTTCATTCTTCATCGTTCATTCGTCATTGACCATTAATCCTTGTTCATTCTTCATCGTTCATTCTTCATTGATCATTGATCCTTGTTCATTCTTCATCGTTCATTCTTCTTTGATCATTGATCCTTGTTCATTCTTCATCGTTCATTCGTCATTGACCATTAATCCTTATTAAATCTTCATCGTTCATTCTTCATTGATCATTGTTCCTTGTTCATTCTTCATCGTTCATTCTTCATTGAGAATTAATCCTTGTTCATTCTTCATCGTTCATTCTTCATTGATCATTGATCCTTGTTCATTCTTCATCGTTCATTCTTCATTGATCATTGATCCTTGTTCATTCTTCATCGTTCATTCTTCATTGATCATTGATCCTTGTTCATTCTTCATCGTTCATTCGTCATTGACGATTAATCCTTGTTAAATCTTCATCGTTCATTCTTCATTGATCATTGTTCCTTGTTCATTCTTCATCGTTCATTCTTCATTTAGAATTGATCCTTGTTCATTCTTCATCGTTCATTCTTCATTGATCATTGATCCTTGTTCATTCTTCATCGTTCATTCTTCATTGATCATTGATCCTTGTTCATTCTTCATCGTTCATTCTTCTTTGATCATTGATCCTTGTTCATTCTTCATTGATCATTGATCCTTGTTAATTCTTCATCGTTCATTCGTCATTGATCATTTATCCTTGTTCATTCTTCATCGTTCATTCGTCATTGATCATTGATCCTTGTTCATTCTTCATCGTTCATTCGTCATTGACCATTAATCCTTGTTCATTCTTCATCGTTCATTCTTCATTGATCATTGATCCTTGTTCATTCTTCATCGTTCATTCGTCATTGACCATTAATCCTTGTTCATTCTTCATCGTTTATTCGTCATTGATCATTGATCCTTGTTCATTCTTCATTGATCATTGATCCTTGTTCATTCTTCATCGTTCATTCGTCATTGATCATTGATCCTTGTTCATTCTTCATCGTTCATTCGTCATTGACCGTTACTCCTTGTTCATTCTTCATCGTTCATTCTTCATTGATCATTGATCCTTGTTCATTCTTCATCGTACATTCTTCTTTGATCATTGATCCTTGTTCATTCTTCATTGATCATTGATCCTTGTTCATTCTTCATCGTTCATTCGTCATTGATCATTGATCCTTCTTCATTCTTCATCGTTCATTCGTCATTGATCATTGATCCTTGTTCATTCTTCATCGTTCATTCGTCATTGACCATTAATCCTTGTTCATTCTTCATTGATCATTGATCCTTGTTCATTCTTCATCGTTCATTCGTCATTGACCATTAATCCTTGTTCATTCTTCATCGTTCATTCGTCATTGACCATTAATCCTTGTTCATTCTTCATCGTTCATTCTCCATTGATCATTGATCCTTGTTCATTCTTCATCGTTCATTCTTCATTGATCATTGATCCTTGTTCATTCTTCATGGTTCATTCTTCATTGATCATTGATCCTTGTTCATTCTTCATCGTTCATTCTTCATTGATCATTGATCCTTGTTCATTCTTCATCGTTCATTCGTCATTGACCATTAATCCTTGTTCATTCTTCATCGTTCATTCTTCATTGATCATTCTTCATCGTTCATTCTTCATTGAGCATTGATCCTTGTTCATTCTTCATCGTTCATTCGTCATTGACCATTAATCCTTGTTCATTCTTCATCGATCATTCTTCATTGATCATTGTTCCTTGTTCATTCTTCATCGTTCATTCTTCATTGATCATTGATCCTTGTTCATTCTTCATCGTTCATTCTTCATTGATCACTGATCCTTGTTCATTCTTCATCGTTCATTCTTCATTGATCATTGATCCTTGTTCATTCTTCATCGTGCATTCGTCATTGACCATTAATCCTTGTTCATTCTTCATCGTTCATTCTTCATTGATCATTGATCCTTGTTCAATCTTCATCGTTCATTCTTCGTTGATCATTGATCCTTGTTCATTCTTCATCGTTAATTCGTCATTGACCATTAATCCTTGTTCATTCTCCATCGTTCATTCTTCATTGATCATTGTTCCTTGTTCATTCTTCATCGTTCATTCTTCATTGAGAATTGATCCTTGTTCATTCTTCATCGTTCATTCTTCATTGATCATTGATCCTTGTTCATTCTTCATCGTTCATTTGTCATTGACCATTAATCCTTGTTCATTCTTCATCGTTCATTCTTCATTGATCATTGATCCTTGTTCATTCTTCATCGTTCATTCCTCATTGACCATTAATCCTTGTTCATTCTTCATTGATCATTGATCCTTGTTCATTCTTCATCGTTCATCCTTCTTTGATCATTGATCCTTGTTCATTCTTCATTGATCATTGATCCTAGTTCATTCGTCATTGATCATTGATCCTTGTTCATTCTTCATCGTTCATTCGTCATTGACCATTACTCCTTGTTCATTCTTCATCGTTCATTCTTCATTGATCATTGATCCTTGTTCATTCTTCATCGTTCATTATTCTTTGATCATTGATCCTTGTTCATTCTTCATTGATCATTGATCCTTGTTCATTCTTCATCGTTCATTCGTCATTGATCATTGATCCTTGTTCATTCTTCATCGTTCATTCGTCTTTGATCATTGATCCTTGTTCATTCTTCATCGTTCATTCGTCATTGACCATTAATCCTTATTCATTCTTCATCGTTCATTCTTCATTGATCATTGATCCTTGTTCATTCTTCATCGTTCATTCGTCATTGACCATTAATCCTTGTTCATTCTTCATCGTTCATTCTTCATTGATCATTGATCCTTGTTCATTCTTCATCGTTCATTCATCATTGATCATTGTTCCTTGTTCATTCTTCATCGTTCATTCGTCATTGACCATTAATCCTTGTTCATTCTTCATCGATCATTCTTCATTGATCATTGTTCCTTGTTCATTCTTCATCGTTCATTCTTCATTGATCATTGATCCTTGTTCATTCTTCATCGTTCATTCGTCATTGACCATTAATCCTTGTTCATTCTTCATCGTTTATTCGTCATTGATCATTGATCCTTGTTCATTTTTCATTGATCATTGATCCTTGTTCATTCTTCATCGTTCATTCGTCATTGATCATTGATCCTTGTTCATTCTTCATCGTTCATTCGTCATTGACCGTTACTCCTTGTTCATTCTTCATCGTTCATTCTTCATTGATCATTGATCCTTGTTCATTCTTCATCGTACATTCTTCTTTGATCATTGATCCTTGTTCTTTCTTCATTGATCATTGATCCTTGTTCATTCTTCATCGTTCATTCGTCATTGATCATTGATCCTTGTTCATTCTTCATCGTTCATTCGTCATTGATCATTGATCCTTGTTCATTCTTCATCGTTCATTCGTCATTGACCATTAATCCTTGTTCATTCTTCATTGATCATTGATCCTTGTTCATTCTTCATCGTTCATTCGTCATTGACCATTAATCCTTGTTCATTCTTCATCGTTCATTCGTCATTGACCATTAATCCTTGTTCATTCTTCATCGTTCATTCTCCATTGATCATTGATCCTTGTTCATTCTTCATCGTTCATTCTTCATTGATCATTGATCCTTGTTCATTCTTCATGGTTCATTCTTCATTGATCATTGATCCTTGTTCATTCTTCATCGTTCATTCTTCATTGATCATTGATCCTTGTTCATTCTTCATCGTTCATTCGTCATTGACCATTAATCCTTGTTCATTCTTCATCGTTCATTCTTCATTGATCATTCTTCATCGTTCATTCTTCATTGAGCATTGATCCTTGTTCATTCTTCATCGTTCATTCGTCATTGACCATTAATCCTTGTTCATTCTTCATCGATCATTCTTCATTGATCATTGTTCCTTGTTCATTCTTCATCGTTCATTCTTCATTGATCATTGATCCTTGTTCATTCTTCATCGTTCATTCTTCATTGATCATTGATCCTTGTTCATTCTTCATCGTTCATTCTTCATTGATCATTGATCCTTGTTCATTCTTCATCGTGCATTCGTCATTGACCATTAATCCTTGTTCATTCTTCATCGTTCATTCTTCATTGATCATTGATCCTTGTTCAATCTTCATCGTTCATTCTTCGTTGATCATTGATCCTTGTTCATTCTTCATCGTTAATTCGTCATTGACCATTAATCCTTGTTCATTCTTCATCGTTCATTCTTCATTGATCATTGTTCCTTGTTCATTCTTCATCGTTCATTCTTCATTGAGAATTGATCCTTGTTCATTCTTCATCGTTCATTCTTCATTGATCATTGATCCTTGTTCATTCTTCATCGTTCATTTGTCATTGACCATTAATCCTTGTTCATTCTTCATCGTTCATTCTTCATTGATCATTGATCCTTGTTCATTCTTCATCGTTCATTCCTCATTGACCATTAATCCTTGTTCATTCTTCATTGATCATTGATCCTTGTTCATTCTTCATCGTTCATCCTTCTTTGATCATTGATCCTTGTTCATTCTTCATTGATCATTGATCCTAGTTCATTCGTCATTGATCATTGATCCTTGTTCATTCTTCATCGTTCATTCGTCATTGACCATTACTCCTTGTTCATTCTTCATCGTTCATTCTTCATTGATCATTGATCCTTGTTCATTCTTCATCGTTCATTATTCTTAAATCATTGATCCTTGTTCATTCTTCATTGATCATTGATCCTTGTTCATTCTTCATCGTTCATTCGTCATTGATCATTGATCCTTGTTCATTCTTCATCGTTCATTCGTCTTTGATCATTGATCCTTGTTCATTCTTCATCGTTCATTCGTCATTGACCATTAATCCTTATTCATTCTTCATCGTTCATTCTTCATTGATCATTGATCCTTGTTCATTCTTCATCGTTCATTCGTCATTGACCATTAATCCTTGTTCATTCTTCATCGTTCATTCTTCATTGATCATTGATCCTTGTTCATTCTTCATCGTTCATTCTTCATTGATCATTGTTCCTTGTTCATTCTTCATCGTTCATTCGTCATTGACCATTAATCCTTGTTCATTCTTCATCGATCATTCTTCATTGATCATTGTTCCTTGTTCATTCTTCATCGTTCATTCTTCATTGATCATTGATCCTTGTTCATTCTTCATCGTTCATTCTTCATTGATCATTGATCCTTGTTCATTCTTCATCGTTCATTCGTCATTGATCATTGATCCTTGTTCATTCTTTATCGTTCATTCGTCATTGACCATTACTCCTTGTTCATTATTCATCGTTCATTCTTCATTGATCATTGATCCTTGTTCATTCTTCATCGTTCATTCGTCATTGACCATTAATCCTTGTTCATTCTTCATCGTTCATTCTTCATTGATCATTGATCCTTGTTCATTCTTCATCGTTCATTCTTCATTGATCATTGATCCTTGTTCATTCTTCATCGTTCATTCGTCATTGACCATTAATCCTTGTTCATTCTTCATCGTTCATTCTTGATTGATCATTTATCCTTGTTCATTATTCATCGTTCATTCGTCATTGACCATTAATCCTTGTTCATTCTTCATCGTTCATTCTTCATTGATCATTGATCCTTGTTCATTCTTCATCGTTCATTCGTCATTGACCATTAATCCTTGTTCATTCTTCATTGATCATTGATCCTTTTTCATTCTTCATCGTTCATTCGTCATTGACCATTAATCCTTGTTCATTCTTCATCGTTCATTCGTCATTGACCATTAATCCTTGTTCATTCTTCATCGTTCATTCTCCATTGATCATTGATCCTTGTTCATTCTTCATCGTTCATTCTTCATTGATCATTGATCCTTGTTCATTCTTCATGGTTCATTCTTCATTGATCATTGATCCTTGTTCATTCTTCATCGTTCATTCTTCATTGATCATTGATCCTTGTTCATTCTTCATCGTTCATTCGTCATTGACCATTAATCCTTGTTCATTCTTCATCGTTCATTCTTCATTGATCATTCTTCATCGTTCATTCTTCATTGAGCATTGATCCTTGTTCATTCTTCATCGTTCATTCGTCATTGACCATTAATCCTTGTTCATTCTTCATCGATCATTCTTCATTGATCATTGTTCCTTGTTCATTCTTCATCGTTCATTCTTCATTGATCATTGATCCTTGTTCATTCTTCATCGTTCATTCTTCATTGATCATTGATCCTTGTTCATTCTTCATCGTTCATTCTTCATTGATCATTGATCCTTGTTCATTCTTCATCGTGCATTCGTCATTGACCATTAATCCTTGTTCATTCTTCATCGTTCATTCTTCATTGATCATTGATCCTTGTTCAATCTTCATCGTTCATTCTTCGTTGATCATTGATCCTTGTTCATTCTTCATCGTTAATTCGTCATTGACCATTAATCCTTGTTCATTCTTCATCGTTCATTCTTCATTGATCATTGTTCCTTGTTCATTCTTCATCGTTCATTCTTCATTGAGAATTGATCCTTGTTCATTCTTCATCGTTCATTCTTCATTGATCATTGATCCATGTTCATTCTTCATCGTTCATTTGTCATTGACCATTAATCCTTGTTCATTCTTCATCGTTCATTCTTCATTGATCATTGATCCTTGTTCATTCTTCATCGTTCATTCCTCATTGACCATTAATCCTTGTTCATTCTTCATTGATCATTGATCCTTGTTCATTCTTCATCGTTCATCCTTCTTTGATCATTGATCCTTGTTCATTCTTCATTGATCATTGATCCTAGTTCATTCGTCATTGATCATTGATCCTTGTTCATTCTTCATCGTTCATTCGTCATTGACCATTACTCCTTGTTCATTCTTCATCGTTCATTCTTCATTGATCATTGATCCTTGTTCATTCTTCATCGTTCATTATTCTTAAATCATTGATCCTTGTTCATTCTTCATTGATCATTGATCCTTGTTCATTCTTCATCGTTCATTCGTCATTGATCATTGATCCTTGTTCATTCTTCATCGTTCATTCGTCTTTGATCATTGATCCTTGTTCATTCTTCATCGTTCATTCGTCATTGACCATTAATCCTTATTCATTCTTCATCGTTCATTCTTCATTGATCATTGATCCTTGTTCATTCTTCATCGTTCATTCGTCATTGACCATTAATCCTTGTTCATTCTTCATCGTTCATTCTTCATTGATCATTGATCCTTGTTCATTCTTCATCGTTCATTCTTCATTGATCATTGTTCCTTGTTCATTCTTCATCGTTCATTCGTCATTGACCATTAATCCTTGTTCATTCTTCATCGATCATTCTTCATTGATCATTGTTCCTTGTTCATTCTTCATCGTTCATTCTTCATTGATCATTGATCCTTGTTCATTCTTCATCGTTCATTCTTCATTGATCATTGATCCTTGTTCATTCTTCATCGTTCATTCGTCATTGATCATTGATCCTTGTTCATTCTTTATCGTTCATTCGTCATTGACCATTACTCCTTGTTCATTATTCATCGTTCATTCTTCATTGATCATTGATCCTTGTTCATTCTTCATCGTTCATTCGTCATTCACCATTAATCCTTGTTCATTCTTCATCGTTCATTCTTCATTGATCATTGATCCTTGTTCATTCTTCATCGTTCATTCTTCATTGATCATTGATCCTTGTTCATTCTTCATCGTTCATTCGTCATTGACCATTAATCCTTGTTCATTCTTCATCGTTCATTCTTGATTGATCATTTATCCTTGTTCATTATTCATCGTTCATTCGTCATTGACCATTAATCCTTGTTCATTCTTCATCGTTCATTCTTCATTGATCATTGATCCTTGTTCATTCTTCATCGTTCATTCGTCATTGACCATTAATCCTTGTTCATTCTTCATCGTTCATTCTTCATTGATCATTGATCCTTGTTCATTCTTCATCGTTCATTCTTCTTTGATCATTGATCCTTGTTCATTCTTCATTGATCATTGATCCTTGTTCATTCTTCATCGTTCATTCGTCATTGATCATTGATCCTTGTTTATTCTTCATTGATCATTGATCCTTGTTCATTCTTCATCATTCATTCATCATTGATCATTGATCCTTGTTCATTCTTCATCGTTCATTCGTCATTGACCATTACTCCTTGTTCATTCTTCATCGTTCATTCTTCATTGAGCATTGATCCTTGTTTATTCTTGATCGTTCATTCGTCATTGACCATTAATCCTTGTTCATTCTTCATCGTTCATTCTTCATTGATCATTGTTCCTTGTTCATTCTTCATCGTTCATTCTTCATTGATCATTGATCCTTGTTCATTCTTCATCGTTCATTCTTCATTGATCATTGATCCTTGTTCATTCTTCATCGTTCATTCGTCATTGATCATTGATCCTTGTTCATTCTTCATCGTTCATTCGTCATTGATCATTGATCCTTGTTCATTCTTCGTCGTTCATTCGTCATTGACCATTAATCCTTGTTCATTCTTCATCGTTCATTATTCATTGATCATTGATCCTTGTTCATTCTTCATCGTTCATTCGTCATTGACCATTAATCCTTGTTCATTCTTCATCGTTCATTCTTCATTGATCATTGATCCTTGTTCATTCTTCATCGTTCATTCTTCTTTGATCATTGATCCTTGTTCATTCTTCATCGTTCATTCGTCATTGACCATTAATCCTTGTTAAATCTTCATCGTTCATTCTTCATTGATCATTGTTCCTTGTTCATTCTTCATCGTTCATTCTTCATTGAGAATTAATCCTTGTTCATTCTTCATCGTTCATTCTTCATTGATCATTGATCCTTGTTCATTCTTCATCGTTCATTCTTCATTGATCATTGATCCTTGTTCATTCTTCATCGTTCATTCTTCATTGATCATTGATCCTTGTTCATTCATCATCGTTCATTCGTCATTGACCATTAATCCTTGTTAAATCTTCATCGTTCATTCTTCATTGATCATTGTTCCTTGTTCATTCTTCATCGTTCATTCTTTATTTAGAATTGATCCTTGTTCATTCTTCATCGTTCATTCTTCATTGATCATTGATCCTTGATCATTCTTCATCGTTCATTCTTCATTGATCATTGATCCTTGTTCATTCTTCATCGTTCATTCTTCTTTGATCATTGATCCTTGTTCATTCTTCATTGATCATTGATCCTTATTAATTCTTCATCGTTCATTCGTCATTGATCATTGATCCTTGTTCATTCTTCATCGTTCATTCGTCATTGACCATTAATCCTTGTTCATTCTTCATCGTTCATTCTTCATTGATCATTGATCCTTGTTCATTCTTCATCGTTCATTCGTCATTGATCATTGATCCTTGTTCATTCTTCATCGTTCATTCGTCATTGACCATTACTCCTTGTTCATTCTTCATCGTTCATTCTTCATTGATCATTGATCCTTGTTCATTCTTCATCGTTCATTCGTCATTGACCATTAATCCTTGTTCATTCTTCATCGTTCATTCTTCATTGATCATTGATCCTTGTTCATTCTTCATCGTTCATTCTTCATTGATCATTGATCCTTGTTCATTCTTCATCGTTCATTCGTCATTGACCATTAATCCTTGTTCATTCTTCATCGTTCATTCTTCATTGATCATTGTTCCTTGTTCATTCTTCATCGTTCATTCTTCATTGATCATTGATCCTTGTTCATTCTTAATCGTTCATTCTTCATTGATCATTGATCCTTGTTCATTCTTCATCGTTCATTCGTCATTGATCATTGATCCTTGTTCATTCTTCATCGTTCATTCGTCATTGATCATTGATCCTTGTTCATTCTTCGTCGTTCATTCGTCATTGACCATTAATCCTTGTTCATTCTTCATCGTTCATTATTCATTGATCATTGATCCTTGTTCATTCTTCATCGTTCATTCGTCATTGACCATTAATCCTTGTTCATTCTTCATCGTTCATTCTTCATTGATCATTGATCCTTGTTCATTCTTCATCGTTCATTCGTCATTGACCATTACTCCTTGTTCATTCTTCATCGTTCATTCTTCATTGAGCATTGATCCTTGTTCATTCTTGATCATTCATTCGTCATTGATCATTGATCCTTATTCATTCTTCATCGTTCATTCGTCATTGACCATTAATCCTTGTTCATTCTTCATCGTTCATTCTTCATTGAGCATTGATCCTTGTTCATTCTTGATCGTTCATTCGTCATTGACTATTAATCCTTGTTCATTCTTCATCGTTCATTCTTCATTGATCATTGTTCCTTGTTCATTCTTCATCGTTCATTCTTCATTGATCATTGATCCTTGTTCATTCTTCATCGTTCATTCTTCATTGATCATTGATCCTTGTTCATTCTTCATCGTTCATTCGTCATTGATCATTGATCCTTGTTCATTCTTCATCGTTCATTCGTCATTGATCATTGATCCTTGTTCATTCTTCGTCGTTCATTCGTCATTGACCATTAATCCTTGTTCATTCTTCATCGTTCATTCGTCATTGACCATTAATCCTTGTTAAATCTTCATCGTTCATTCTTCATTGATCATTGTTCCTTGTTCATTCTTCATCGTTCATTCTTCATTGATCATTGTTCCTTGTTCATTCTTCATCGTTCATTCTTTATTTAGAATTGATCCTTGTTCATTCTTCATCGTTCATTCTTCATTGATCATTGATCCTTGTTCATTCTTCATCGTTCATTCTTCATTGATCATTGATCCTTGTTCATTCTTCATCGTTCATTCTTCTTTGATCATTGATCCTTGTTCATTCTTCATTGATCATTGATCCTTATTAATTCTTCATCGTTCATTCGTCATTGATCATTGATCCTTGTTCATTCTTCATCGTTCATTCGTCATTGACCATTAATCCTTGTTCATTCTTCATCGATCATTCTTCATTGATCATTGTTCCTTGTTCATTCTTCATCGTTCATTCTTCATTGATCATGGATCCTTGTTCATTCTTCATCGTTCATTCTTCGTTGATCATTGATCCTTGTTCATTCTTCATCGTTCATTCGTCATTGATCATTGATCCTTGTTCATTCTTCATCGTTCATTCGTCATTGACCATTACTCCTTGTTCATTCTTCATCGTTCATTCTTCATTGATCATTGATCCTTGTTCATTCTTCATCGTTCATTCGTCATTGACCATTAATCCTTGTTCATTCTTCATCGTTCATTCTTCATTGATCATTGATCCTTGTTCATTCTTCATCGTTCATTCTTGATTGATCATTGTTCCTTGTTCATTCTTCATCGTTCATTCGTCATTGACCATTAATCCTTGTTCATTCTTCATCGTTCATTCTTCATTGATCATTGATCCATGTTCATTCTTCATCGTTCATTCTTCTTTGATCATTGATCCTTGTTCATTCTTCATTGATCATTGATGCTTATTCATTCTTCATCGTTCATTCGTCATTGATCATTGATCCTTGTTTATTCTTCATTGATCATTGATCCTTGTTCATTCTTCATCGTTCATTCGTCATTGACCATTACTCGTTGTTCATTCTTCATCGTTTATTCTTCATTGAGCATTGATCCTTGTTCATTCTTGATCGTTCATTCGTCATTGACCATTAATCCTTGTTCATTCTTCATCGTTCATTCTTCATTGATCATTGTTCCTTGTTCATTCTTCATCGTTCATTCTTCATTGATCATTGATCCTTGTTCATTCTTCATCGTTCATTCTTCATTGATCATTGATCCTTGTTCATTCTTCATCGTTCATTCGTCATTGATCATTGATCCTTGTTCATTCTTCATCGTTCATTCGTCATTGATCATTGATCCTTGTTCATTCTTCGTCGTTTATTCGTCATTGACCATTAATCCTTGTTCATTCTTCATCGTTCATTATTCATTGATCATTGATCCTTGTTCATTCTTCATCGTTCATTCGTCATTGACCATTAATCCTTGTTCATTCTTCATCGTTCATTCTTCATTGATCATTGATCCTTGTTCATTCTTCATCGTTCATTCGTCATTGACCATTACTCCTTGTTCATTCTTCATCGTTCATTCTTCATTGAGCATTGATCCTTGTTCATTCTTGATCATTCATTCGTCATTGATCATTGATCCTTATTCATTCTTCATGGTTCATTCGTCATTGGCCATTAATCCTTGTTCATTCTTCATCGTTCATTCTTCATTGAGCATTGATCCTTGTTCATTCTTGATCGTTCATTCGTCATTGACTATTAATCCTTGTTCATTCTTCATCGTTCATTCTTCATTGATCATTGTTCCTTGTTCATTCTTCATCGTTCATTCTTCATTGATCATTGATCCTTGTTCATTCTTCATCGTTCATTCTTCATTGATCATTGATCCTTGTTCATTCTTCATCGTTCATTCGTCATTGATCATTGATCCTTGTTCATTCTTCATCGTTCATTCGTCATTGATCATTGATCCTTGTTCATTCTTCGTCGTTCATTCGTCATTGACCATTAATCCTTGTTCATTCTTCATCGTTCATTCGTCATTGACCATTAATCCTTGTTAAATCTTCATCGTTCATTCTTCATTGATCATTGTTCCTTGTTCATTCTTCATCGTTCATTCTTCATTGAGAATTAATCCTTGTTCATTCTTCATCGTTCATTCTTCATTGATCATTGATCCTTGTTCATTCTTCATCGTTCATTCGTCATTGACCATTAATCCTTGTTCATTCTTCATCGTTCATTCTTCATTGATCATTGATGCTTGTTCATTCTTCATCGTTCATTCGTCATTGATCATTGATCCTTGTTTATTCTTCATTGATCATTGATCCTTGTTCATTCTTCATCGTTCATTCGTCATTGACCATTACTCCTTGTTCATTCTTCATCGTTCATTCTTCATTGATCATTGATCCTTGTTCATTCTTCATCGTTCATTCTTCATTGAGCATTGATCCTTGTTCATTCTTGATCGTTCATTCGTCATTGACCATTAATCCTTGTTCATTCTTCATCGTTCATTCTTCATTGATCATTGTTCCTTGTTCATTCTTCATCGTTCATTCGTCATTGACCATTAATCCTTGTTCATTCTTCATCGTTTATTCGTCATTGATCATTGATCCTTGTTCATTCTTCATTGATCATTGATCCTTGTTCATTCTTCATCGTTCATTCGTCATAGATCATTGATCCTTGTTCATTCTTCATCGTTCATTCGTCATTGACCGTTACTCCTTGTTCATTCTTCATCGTTCATTCTTCATTGATCATTGATCCTTGTTCATTCATCATCGTTCATTCTTCTTTGATCATTGATCCTTGTTCATTCTTCATTGATCATTGATCCTTGTTCATTCTTCATCGTTCATTCGTCATTGACCATTAATCCTTGTTCATTCTTCATCGATCATTCTTCATTGATCATTGTTCCTTGTTCATTCTTCATTGTTCATTCTTCATTGATCATGGATCCTTGTTCATTCTTCATCGTTCATTCTTCGTTGATCATTGATCCTTGTTCATTCTTCATCGTTCATTCGTCATTGATCATTGATCCTTGTTCATTCTTCATCGTTCATTCGTCATTGACCATTACTCCTTGTTCATTCTTCATCGTTCATTCTTCATTGATCATTGATCCTTGTTCATTCTTCATCGTTCATTCGTCATTGACCATTAATCCTTGTTCATTCTTCATCGTTCATTCTTCATTGATCATTGATCCTTGTTCATTCTTCATCGTTCATTCTTGATTGATCATTGTTCCTTGTTCATTCTTCATCGTTCATTCGTCATTGACCATTAATCCTTGTTCATTCTTCATCGTTCATTCTTCATTGATCATTGATCCATGTTCATTCTTCATCGTTCATTCTTCTTTGATCATTGATCCTTGTTCATTCTTCATTGATCATTGATGCTTATTCATTCTTCATCGTTCATTCGTCATTGATCATTGATCCTTGTTTATTCTTCATTGATCATTGATCCTTGTTCATTCTTCATCGTTCATTCGTCATTGACCATTACTCGTTGTTCATTCTTCATCGTTTATTCTTCATTGAGCATTGATCCTTGTTCATTCTTGATCGTTCATTCGTCATTGACCATTAATCCTTGTTCATTCTTCATCGTTCATTCTTCATTGATCATTGTTCCTTGTTCATTCTTCATCGTTCATTCTTCATTGATCATTGATCCTTGTTCATTCTTCATCGTTCATTCTTCATTGATCATTGATCCTTGTTCATTCTTCATCGTTCATTCGTCATTGATCATTGATCCTTGTTCATTCTTCATCGTTCATTCGTCATTGATCATTGATCCTTGTTCATTCTTCGTCGTTCATTCGTCATTGACCATTAATCCTTGTTCATTCTTCATCGTTCATTATTCATTGATCATTGATCCTTGTTCATTCTTCATCGTTCATTCGTCATTGACCATTAATCCTTGTTCATTCTTCATCGTTCATTCTTCATTGATCATTGATCCTTGTTCATTCTTCATCGTTCATTCGTCATTGACCATTACTCCTTGTTCATTCTTCATCGTTCATTCTTCATTGAGCATTGATCCTTGTTCATTCTTGATCATTCATTCGTCATTGATCATTGATCCTTATTCATTCTTCATCGTTCATTCGTCATTGACCATTAATCCTTGTTCATTCTTCATCGTTCATTCTTCATTGAGCATTGATCCTTGTTCATTCTTGATCGTTCATTCGTCATTGACTATTAATCCTTGTTCATTCTTCATCGTTCATTCTTCATTGATCATTGTTCCTTGTTCATTCTTCATCGTTCATTCTTCATTGATCATTGATCCTTGTTCATTCTTCATCGTTCATTCTTCATTGATCATTGATCCTTGTTCATTCTTCATCGTTCATTCGTCATTGATCATTGATCCTTGTTCATTCTTCATCGTTCATTCGTCATTGATCATTGATCCTTGTTCATTCTTCGTCGTTCATTCGTCATTGACCATTAATCCTTGTTCATTCTTCATCGTTCATTCGTCATTGACCATTAATCCTTGTTAAATCTTCATCGTTCATTCTTCATTGATCATTGTTCCTTGTTCATTCTTCATCGTTCATTCTTCATTGAGAATTAATCCTTGTTCATTCTTCATCGTTCATTCTTCATTGATCATTGATCCTTGTTCATTCTTCATCGTTCATTCGTCATTGACCATTAATCCTTGTTCATTCTTCATCGTTCATTCTTCATTGATCATTGATGCTTGTTCATTCTTCATCGTTCATTCGTCATTGATCATTGATCCTTGTTTATTCTTCATTGATCATTGATCCTTGTTCATTCTTCATCGTTCATTCGTCATTGACCATTACTCCTTGTTCATTCTTCATCGTTCATTCTTCATTGATCATTGATCCTTGTTCATTCTTCATCGTTCATTCTTCATTGAGCATTGATCCTTGTTCATTCTTGATCGTTCATTCGTCATTGACCATTAATCCTTGTTCATTCTTCATCGTTCATTCTTCATTGATCATTGTTCCTTGTTCATTCTTCATCGTTCATTCGTCATTGACCATTAATCCTTGTTCATTCTTCATCGTTTATTCGTCATTGATCATTGATCCTTGTTCATTCTTCATTGATCATTGATCCTTGTTCATTCTTCATCGTTCATTCGTCATAGATCATTGATCCTTGTTCATTCTTCATCGTTCATTCGTCATTGACCGTTACTCCTTGTTCATTCTTCATCGTTCATTCTTCATTGATCATTGATCCTTGTTCATTCATCATCGTTCATTCTTCTTTGATCATTGATCCTTGTTCATTCTTCATTGATCATTGATCCTTGTTCATTCTTCATCGTTCATTCGTCATTGACCATTAATCCTTGTTCATTCTTCATCGATCATTCTTCATTGATCATTGTTCCTTGTTCATTCTTCATCGTTCATTCTTCATTGATCATGGATCCTTGTTCATTCTTCATCGTTCATTCTTCGTTGATCATTGATCCTTGTTCATTCTTCATCGTTCATTCGTCATTGATCATTGATCCTTGTTCATTCTTCATCGTTCATTCGTCATTGACCATTACTCCTTGTTCATTTTTCATCGTTCATTCTTCATTGATCATTGATCCTTGTTCATTCTTCATCGTTCATTCGTCATTGACCATTAATCCTTGTTCATTCTTCATCGTTCATTCTTCATTGATCATTGATCCTTGTTCATTCTTCATCGTTCATTCTTGATTGATCATTGTTCCTTGTTCATTCTTCATCGTTCATTCGTCATTGACCATTAATCCTTGTTCATTCTTCATCGTTCATTCTTCATTGATCATTGATCCATGTTCATTCTTCATCGTTCATTCTTCTTTGATCATTGATCCTTGTTCATTCTTCATTGATCATTGATGCTTATTCATTCTTCATCGTTCATTCGTCATTGATCATTGATCCTTGTTTATTCTTCATTGATCATTGATCCTTGTTCATTCTTCATCGTTCATTCGTCATTGACCATTACTCGTTGTTCATTCTTCATCGTTTATTCTTCATTGAGCATTGATCCTTGTTCATTCTTGATCGTTCATTCGTCATTGACCATTAATCCTTGTTCATTCTTCATCGTTCATTCTTCATTGATCATTGTTCCTTGTTCATTCTTCATCGTTCATTCTTCATTGATCATTGATCCTTGTTCATTCTTCATCGTTCATTCTTCATTGATCATTGATCCTTGTTCATTCTTCATCGTTCATTCGTCATTGATCATTGATCCTTGTTCATTCTTCATCGTTCATTCGTCATTGATCATTGATCCTTGTTCATTCTTCGTCGTTCATTCGTCATTGACCATTAATCCTTGTTCATTCTTCATCGTTCATTATTCATTGATCATTGATCCTTGTTCATTCTTCATCGTTCATTCGTCATTGACCATTAATCCTTGTTCATTCTTCATCATTCATTCTTCATTGATCATTGATCCTTGTTCATTCTTCATCGTTCATTCGTCATTGACCATTACTCCTTGTTCATTCTTCATCGTTCATTCTTCATTGAGCATTGATCCTTGTTCATTCTTGATCATTCATTCGTCATTGATCATTGATCCTTATTCATTCTTCATCGTTCATTCGTCATTGACCATTAATCCTTGTTCATTCTTCATCGTTCATTCTTCATTGAGCATTGATCCTTGTTCATTCTTGATCGTTCATTCGTCATTGACTATTAATCCTTGTTCAATCTTCATCGTTCATTCTTCATTGATCATTGTTCCTTGTTCATTCTTCATCGTTCATTCTTCATTGATCATTGATCCTTGTTCATTCTTCATCGTTCATTCTTCATTGATCATTGATCCTTGTTCATTCTTCATCGTTCATTCGTCATTGATCATTGATCCTTGTTCATTCTTCATCGTTCATTCGTCATTGATCATTGATCCTTGTTCATTCTTCGTCGTTCATTCGTCATTGACCATTAATCCTTGTTCATTCTTCATCGTTCATTCGTCATCTACCATTAATCCTTGTTAAATCTTCATAGTTCATTCTTCATTGATCATTGTTCCTTGTTCATTCTTCATCGTTCATTCTTCATTGAGAATTAATCCTTGTTCATTCTTCATCGTTCATTCTTCATTGATCATTGATCCTTGTTCATTCTTCATCGTTCATTCGTCATTGACCATTAATCCTTGTTCATTCTTCATCGTTCATTCTTCATTGATCATTGATGCTTGTTCATTCTTCATCGTTCATTCGTCATTGATCATTGATCCTTGTTTATTCTTCATTGATCATTGATCCTTGTTCATTCTTCATCGTTCATTCGTCATTGACCATTACTCCTTGTTCATTCTTCATCGTTCATTCTTCATTGATCATTGATCCTTGTTCATTCTTCATCGTTCATTCTTCATTGAGCATTGATCCTTGTTCATTCTTGATCGTTCATTCGTCATTGACCATTAATCCTTGTTCATTCTTCATCGTTCATTCTTCATTGATCATTGTTCCTTGTTCATTCTTCATCGTTCATTCGTCATTGACCATTAATCCTTGTTCATTCTTCATCGTTTATTCGTCATTGATCATTGATCCTTGTTCATTCTTCATTGATCATTGATCCTTGTTCATTCTTCATCGTTCATTCGTCATAGATCATTGATCCTTGTTCATTCTTCATCGTTCATTCGTCATTGACCGTTACTCCTTGTTCATTCTTCATCGTTCATTCTTCATTGATCATTGATCCTTGTTCATTCATCATCGTTCATTCTTCTTTGATCATTGATCCTTGTTCATTCTTCATTGATCATTGATCCTTGTTCATTCTTCATCGTTCATTCGTCATTGATCATTGATCCTTGTTCATTCTTCATCGTTCATTCGTCATTGATCATTGATCCTTGTTCATTCTTCATCGTTCATTCGTCATTGACCATTAATCCTTGTTCATTCTTCATCGTTCATTCTTCAATGATCATTGATCCTTGTTCATTCTTCATCGTTCATTCGTCATTGACCATTAATCCTTGTTCATTCTTCATCGTTCATTCATCATTGACCATTAATCCTTGTTCATTCTTCATCGTTCATTCTCCATTGATCATTGATCCTTGTTCATTCTTCATCGTTCATTCTTCATTGATCATTGATCCTTGTTCATTCTTCATGGTTCATTCTTCATTGATCATTGATCCTTGTTCATTCTTCATCGTTCATTCTTCATTGATCATTGATCCTTGTTCATTCTTCATCGTTCATTCGTCATTGACCATTAATCCTTGTTCATTCTTCATCGTTCATTCTTCATTGATCATTGATCGTTGTTCATTCTTCATCGTTCATTCTTCATTGAGCATTGATCCTTGTTCATTCTTCATCGTTCATTCGTTATTGACCATTAATCCTTGTTCATTCTTCATCGATCATTCTTCATTGATCATTGTTCCTTGTTCATTCATCATCGTTCATTCTTCATTGATCATTGATCCTTGTTCATTCTTCATCGATCATTCTTCATTGATCATTGTTCCTTGTTCATTCTTCATCGTTCATTCTTCATTGATCATTGATCCTTGTTCATTCTTCATCGTTCATTCTTCATTGATCATTGATCCTTGTTCATTCTTCATCGTTCATTCTTCATTGATCATTGATCCTTGTTCATTCTTCATCGTTCATTCGTCATTGATCATTGATCCTTGTTCATTCTTCATCGTTCATTCGTCATTGACCATTAATCCTTGTTCATTCTTCATTGTTCATTCTTCATTGATCATTGATCCTTGTTCGTTCTTCATCGTTCATTCGTCATGGACCATTAATCCTTGTTCATTCTTCATCGTTTATTCGTCAATGATCATTGATCCTTGTTCATTCTTCATTGATCATTGATCCTTGTTCATTCTTCATCGTTCATTCGTCATTGATCATTGATCCTTGTTCATTCTTCATCGTTCATTCGTCATTGACCGTTACTCCTTGTTCATTCTTCATCGTTCATTCTTCATTGATCATTGTTCCTTGTTCATTCTTCATCGTTCATTCTTCTTTGATCATTGATCCTTGTTCATTCTTCATTGATCATTTATCCTTGTTCATTCTTCATCGTTCATTCGTCATTGACCATTAATCCCTGTTCATTCTTCATCGTTTATTCGTCATTGATCATTGATCCTTGTTCATTCTTCATTGATCATTGATCCTTGTTCATTCTTCATCGTTCATTCGTCATAGATCATTGATCCTTGTTCATTCTTCATCGTTCATTCGTCATTGACCGTTACTCCTTGTTTATTCTTCATCGTTCATTCTTCATTGATCATTGATCCTTGTTCATTCTTCATCGTTCATTCTTCTTTGATCATTGATCCTTGTTCATTCTTCATTGATCATTGATCCTTGTTCATTCTTCATCGTTCATTCGTCATTGATCATTGATCCTTGTTCATTCTTCATCGTTCATTCGTCATTGATCATTGATCCTTGTTCATTCTTCATCGTTCATTCGTCATTGACCATTAATCCTTGTTCATTCTTCATCGTTCATTCTTCATTGATCATTGATCGTTGTTCATTCTTCATCATTCATTCTTCATTGAGCATTGATCCTTGTTCATTCTTCATCGTTCATTCGTCATTGACCATTAATCCTTGTTCATTCTTCATCGATCATTCTTCATTGATCATTGTTCCTTGTTCATTCTTCATCGTTCATTCTTCATTGATCATTGATCCTTGTTCATTCTTCATCGATCATTCTTCATTGATCATTGATCCTTGTTCATTCTTCATCGTTCATTCTTCATTGATCATTGATCCTTGTTCATTCTTCATGGTTCATTCTTCATTGATCATTGATCCTTGTTCATTCTTCATCGTTCATTCTTCATTGATCATTGATCCTTGTTCATTCTTCATCGTTCATTCGTCATTGACCATTAATCCTTGTTCATTCTTCATCGTTCATTCTTCATTGATCATTGATCGTTGTTCATTCTTCATCGTTCATTCTTCATTGAGCATTGATCCTTGTTCATTCTTCATCGTTCATTCGTCATTGACCATTAATCCTTGTTCATTCTTCATCGATCATTCTTCATTGATCATTGTTCCTTGTTCATTCTTCATCGTTCATTCTTCATTGATCATTGATCCTTGTTCATTCTTCATCGATCATTCTTCATTGATCATTGTTCCTTGTTCATTCTTCATCGTTCATTCTTCATTGATCATTGATCCTTGTTCATTCTTCATCGTTCATTCTTCATTGATCATTGATCCTTGTTCATTCTTCATCGTTCATTCTTCATTGATCATTGATCCTTGTTCATTCTTCATCGTTCATTCGTCATTGATCATTGATCCTTGTTCATTCTTCATCGTTCATTCGTCATTGACCATTAATCCTTGTTCATTCTTCATCGTTCATTCTTCATTGATCATTGATCCTTGTTCATTCTTCATCGTTCATTCGTCATGGACCATTAATCCTTGTTCATTCTTCATCGTTTATTCGTCAATGATCATTGATCCTTGTTCATTCTTCATTAATCATTGATCCTTGTTCATTCTTCATCGTTCATTCGTCATTGATCATTGATCCTTGTTCATTCTTCATCGTTCATTCGTCATTGACCGTTACTCCTTGTTCATTCTTCATCGTTCATTCTTCATTGATCATTGATCCTTGTTCATTCTTCATCGTTCATTCTTCTTTGATCATTGATCCTTGTTCATTCTTCATTGATCATTTATCCTTGTTCATTCTTCATCGTTCATTCGTCATTGACCATTAATCCTTGTTCATTCTTCATCGTTTATTCGTCATTGATCATTGATCCTTGTTCATTCTTCATTGATCATTGATCCTTGTTCATTCTTCATCGTTCATTCGTCATAGATCATTGATCCTTGTTCATTCTTCATCGTTCATTCGTCATTGACCGTTACTCCTTGTTCATTCTTCATCGTTCATTCTTCATTGATCATTGATCCTTGTTCATTCTTCATCGTTCATTCTTCTTTGATCATTGATCCTTGTTCATTCTTCATTGATCATTGATCCTTGTTCATTCTTCATCGTTCATTCGTCATTGATCATTGATCCTTGTTCATTCTTCATCGTTCATTCGTCATTGATCATTGATCCTTGTTCATTCTTCATCGTTCATTCGTCATTGACCATTAATCCTTGTTCATTCTTCATCGTTCATTCTTCAATGATCATTGATCCTTGTTCATTCTTCATCGTTCATTCGTCATTGACCATTAATCCTTGTTCATTCTTCATCGTTCATTCGTCATTGACCATTAATCCTTGTTCATTCTTCATCGTTCATTCTCCATTGATCATTGATCCTTGTTCATTCTTCATCGTTCATTCTTCATTGATCATTGATCCTTGTTCATTCTTCATGGTTCATTCTTCATTGATCATTGATCCTTGTTCATTCTTCATCGTTCATTCTTCATTGATCATTGATCCTTGTTCATTCTTCATCGTTCATTCGTCATTGACCATTAATCCTTGTTCATTCTTCATCGTTCATTCTTCATTGATCATTGATCGTTGTTCATTCTTCATCGTTCATTCTTCATTGAGCATTGATCCTTGTTCATTCTTCATCGTTCATTCGTCATTGACCATTAATCCTTGTTCATTCTTCATCGATCATTCTTCATTGATCATTGTTCCTTGTTCATTCTTCATCGTTCATTCTTCATTGATCATTGATCCTTGTTCATTCTTCATCGATCATTCTTCATTGATCATTGTTCCTTGTTCATTCTTCATCGTTCATTCTTCATTGATCATTGATCCTTGTTCATTCTTCATCGTTCATTCTTCATTGATCATTGATCCTTGTTCATTCTTCATGGTTCATTCTTCATTGATCATTGATCCTTGTTCATTCGTCATCGTTCATTCGTCATTGATCATTGATCCTTGTTCATTCTTCATCGTTCATTCGTCATTGACCATTAATCCTTGTTCATTCTTCATCGTTCATTCTTCATTGATCATTGATCCTTGTTCATTCTTCATCGTTCATTCGTCATGGACCATTAATCCTTGTTCATTCTTCATCGTTTATTCGTCAATGATCATTGATCCTTGTTCATTCTTCATTGATCATTGATCCTTGTTCATTCTTCATCGTTCATTCGTCATTGATCATTGATCCTTGTTCATTCTTCATCGTTCATTCGTCATTGACCGTTACTCCTTGTTCATTCTTCATGGTTCATTCTTCATTGATCATTGATCCTTGTTCATTCGTCATCGTTCATTCGTCATTGATCATTGATCCTTGTTCATTCTTCATCGTTCATTCGTCATTGACCATTAATCCTTGTTCATTCTTCATCGTTCATTCTTCATTGATCATTGATCCTTGTTCATTCTTCATCGTTCATTCGTCATGGACCATTAATCCTTGTTCATTCTTCATCGTTTATTCGTCAATGATCATTGATCCTTGTTCATTCTTCATTGATCATTGATCCTTGTTCATTCTTCATCGTTCATTCGTCATTGATCATTGATCCTTGTTCATTCTTCATCGTTCATTCGTCATTGACCGTTACTCCTTGTTCATTCTTCATCGTTCATTCTTCATTGATCATTGATCCTTGTTCGTTCTTCATCGTTCATTCTTCTTTGATCATTGATCCTTGTTCATTCTTCATTGATCATTTATCCTTGTTCATTCTTCATCGTTCATTCGTCATTGATCATTGATCCTTGTTCATTCTTCATCGTTCATTCGTCATTGATCATTGATCCTTGTTCATTCTTCATCGTTCATTCGTCATTGACCATTAATCCTTGTTCATTCTTCATCGTTCATTCTTCATTGATCATTGATCCTTGTTCATTCTTCATCGTTCATTCGTCATTGACCATTAATCCTTGTTCATTCTTCATCGTTCATTCGTCATTGACCATTAATCCTTATTCATTCTTCATCGTTCATTCTCCATTGATCATTGATCCTTGTTCATTCTTCATCGTTCATTCTTCATTGATCATTGATCCTTGTTCATTCTTCATCGTTCATTCGTTATTGACCATTAATCCTTGTTCATTCTTCATCGTTCATTCTTCATTGATCATTGTTCCTTGTTCATTCTTCATCGTTCATTCTTCATTGAGAATTGATCCTTGTTCATTCTTCATAGTTCATTCTTCATTGATCATTGATCCTTGTTCATTCTTCATCGTTCATTCTTCATTGATCATTGATCCTTGTTCATTCTTCATCGTTCATTCTTCTTTGATCATTGATCCTTGTTCATTCTTCATTCATCATTGATCCTTGTTCATTCTTCATCGTTCATTCGTCATTGATCATTGATCCTTGTTCATTCTTCATCGTTCATTCGTCATTGATCATTGATCCTTGTTCATTCTTCATCGTTCATTCGTCATTGACCATTAATCCTTGTTCATTCTTCATCGTTCATTCTTCATTGATCATTGATCCTTGTTCATTCTTCATCGTTCATTCGTCATTGACCATTAATCCTTGTTCATTCTTCATCGTTCATTCTTCATTGATCATTGATCCTTGTTCATTCTTCATCGTTCATTCTTCTTTGATCATTGATCCTTGTTTATTCTTCATTGATCATTGATCCTTGTTCATTCTTCATCGTTCATTCGTCATTGATCATTGATCCTTGTTCATTCTTCATTGATCATTGATCCTTGTTCATTCTTCATCGTTCATTCTTCTTTGATCATTGATCCTTGTTCATTCTTCATTCATCATTGATCCTTGTTCATTCTTCATCGTTCATTCGTCATTGATCATTGATCCTTGTTCATTCTTCATCGTTCATTCGTCATTGACCATTAATCCTTGTTCATTCTTCATCGTTCATTCTTCATTGATCATTGATCATTGATCCTTGTTCATTCTTCATCGTTCATTCGTCATTGACCATTAATCCTTGTTCATTCTTCATCGTTCATTCTTCATTGATCATTGATCCTTGTTCATTCTTCATCGTTCATTTGTCATTGACCATTAATCCTTGTTCATTCTTCATCGTTCATTCTTCATTGATCATTGATCCTTGTTCATTCTTCATCGTTCATTCTTCATTGAGCATTGATCCCTGTTCATTCTTCATCGTTCATTCGTCATTGACCATTAATCCTTGTTCATTCTTCATCGTTCATTCTTCATTCTTCATTGATCATTGATCCTTGTTCATTCTTCATCGTTCATTCGTCATTGATCATTGATCCTTGTTCATTCTTCATCGTTCATTCGTCATTGACCATTAATCCTTGTTCATTCTTCATCGTTCATTCTTCATTGATCATTGATCGTTGTTCATTCTTCATCATTCATTCTTCATTGAGCATTGATCCTTGTTCATTCTTCATCGTTCATTCGTCATTGACCATTAATCCTTGTTCATTCTTCATCGATCATTCTTCATTGATCATTGTTCCTTGTTCATTCTTCATCGTTCATTCTTCATTGATCATTGATCCTTGTTCATTCTTCATCGATCATTCTTCATTGATCATTGATCCTTGTTCATTCTTCATCGTTCATTCTTCATTGATCATTGATCCTTGTTCATTCTTCATGGTTCATTCTTCATTGATCATTGATCCTTGTTCATTCTTCATCGTTCATTCTTCATTGATCATTGATCCTTGTTCATTCTTCATCGTTCATTCGTCATTGACCATTAATCCTTGTTCATTCTTCATCGTTCATTCTTCATTGATCATTGATCGTTGTTCATTCTTCATCGTTCATTCTTCATTGAGCATTGATCCTTGTTCATTCTTCATCGTTCATTCGTCATTGACCATTAATCCTTGTTCATTCTTCATCGATCATTCTTCATTGATCATTGTTCCTTGTTCATTCTTCATCGTTCATTCTTCATTGATCATTGATCCTTGTTCATTCTTCATCGATCATTCTTCATTGATCATTGTTCCTTGTTCATTCTTCATCGTTCATTCTTCATTGATCATTGATCCTTGTTCATTCTTCATCGTTCATTCTTCATTGATCATTGATCCTTGTTCATTCTTCATCGTTCATTCTTCATTGATCATTGATCCTTGTTCATTCTTCATCGTTCATTCGTCATTGATCATTGATCCTTGTTCATTCTTCATCGTTCATTCGTCATTGACCATTAATCCTTGTTCATTCTTCATCGTTCATTCTTCATTGATCATTGATCCTTGTTCATTCTTCATCGTTCATTCGTCATGGACCATTAATCCTTGTTCATTCTTCATCGTTTATTCGTCAATGATCATTGATCCTTGTTCATTCTTCATTAATCATTGATCCTTGTTCATTCTTCATCGTTCATTCGTCATTGATCATTGATCCTTGTTCATTCTTCATCGTTCATTCGTCATTGACCGTTACTCCTTGTTCATTCTTCATCGTTCATTCGTCATTGATCATTGATCCTTGTTCATTCTTCATCGTTCATTCGTCATTGACCATTAATCCTTGTTCATTCTTCATCGTTCATTCTTCATTGATCATTGATCGTTGTTCATTCTTCATCATTCATTCTTCATTGAGCATTGATCCTTGTTCATTCTTCATCGTTCATTCGTCATTGACCATTAATCCTTGTTCATTCTTCATCGATCATTCTTCATTGATCATTGTTCCTTGTTCATTCTTCATCGTTCATTCTTCATTGATCATTGATCCTTGTTCATTCTTCATCGATCATTCTTCATTGATCATTGATCCTTGTTCATTCTTCATCGTTCATTCTTCATTGATCATTGATCCTTGTTCATTCTTCATGGTTCATTCTTCATTGATCATTGATCCTTGTTCATTCTTCATCGTTCATTCTTCATTGATCATTGATCCTTGTTCATTCTTCATCGTTCATTCGTCATTGACCATTAATCCTTGTTCATTCTTCATCGTTCATTCTTCATTGATCATTGATCGTTGTTCATTCTTCATCGTTCATTCTTCATTGAGCATTGATCCTTGTTCATTCTTCATCGTTCATTCGTCATTGACCATTAATCCTTGTTCATTCTTCATCGATCATTCTTCATTGATCATTGTTCCTTGTTCATTCTTCATCGTTCATTCTTCATTGATCATTGATCCTTGTTCATTCTTCATCGATCATTCTTCATTGATCATTGTTCCTTGTTCATTCTTCATCGTTCATTCTTCATTGATCATTGATCCTTGTTCATTCTTCATCGTTCATTCTTCATTGATCATTGATCCTTGTTCATTCTTCATCGTTCATTCTTCATTGATCATTGATCCTTGTTCATTCTTCATCGTTCATTCGTCATTGATCATTGATCCTTGTTCATTCTTCATCGTTCATTCGTCATTGACCATTAATCCTTGTTCATTCTTCATCGTTCATTCTTCATTGATCATTGATCCTTGTTCATTCTTCATCGTTCATTCGTCATGGACCATTAATCCTTGTTCATTCTTCATCGTTTATTCGTCAATGATCATTGATCCTTGTTCATTCTTCATTAATCATTGATCCTTGTTCATTCTTCATCGTTCATTCGTCATTGATCATTGATCCTTGTTCATTCTTCATCGTTCATTCGTCATTGACCGTTACTCCTTGTTCATTCTTCATCGTTCATTCTTCATTGATCATTGATCCTTGTTCATTCTTCATCGTTCATTCTTCTTTGATCATTGATCCTTGTTCATTCTTCATTGATCATTTATCCTTGTTCATTCTTCATCGTTCATTCGTCATTGACCATTAATCCTTGTTCATTCTTCATCGTTTATTCGTCATTGATCATTGATCCTTGTTCATTCTTCATTGATCATTGATCCTTGTTCATTCTTCATCGTTCATTCGTCATAGATCATTGATCCTTGTTCATTCTTCATCGTTCATTCGTCATTGACCGTTACTCCTTGTTCATTCTTCATCGTTCATTCTTCATTGATCATTGATCCTTGTTCATTCTTCATCGTTCATTCTTCTTTGATCATTGATCCTTGTTCATTCTTCATTGATCATTGATCCTTGTTCATTCTTCATCGTTCATTCGTCATTGATCATTGATCCTTGTTCATTCTTCATCGTTCATTCGTCATTGATCATTGATCCTTGTTCATTCTTCATCGTTCATTCGTCATTGACCATTAATCCTTGTTCATTCTTCATCGTTCATTCTTCAATGATCATTGATCCTTGTTCATTCTTCATCGTTCATTCGTCATTGACCATTAATCCTTGTTCATTCTTCATCGTTCATTCGTCATTGACCATTAATCCTTGTTCATTCTTCATCGTTCATTCTCCATTGATCATTGATCCTTGTTCATTCTTCATCGTTCATTCTTCATTGATCATTGATCCTTGTTCATTCTTCATGGTTCATTCTTCATTGATCATTGATCCTTGTTCATTCTTCATCGTTCATTCTTCATTGATCATTGATCCTTGTTCATTCTTCATCGTTCATTCGTCATTGACCATTAATCCTTGTTCATTCTTCATCGTTCATTCTTCATTGATCATTGATCGTTGTTCATTCTTCATCGTTCATTCTTCATTGAGCATTGATCCTTGTTCATTCTTCATCGTTCATTCGTCATTGACCATTAATCCTTGTTCATTCTTCATCGATCATTCTTCATTGATCATTGTTCCTTGTTCATTCTTCATCGTTCATTCTTCATTGATCATTGATCCTTGTTCATTCTTCATCGATCATTCTTCATTGATCATTGTTCCTTGTTCATTCTTCATCGTTCATTCTTCATTGATCATTGATCCTTGTTCATTCTTCATCGTTCATTCTTCATTGATCATTGATCCTTGTTCATTCTTCATGGTTCATTCTTCATTGATCATTGATCCTTGTTCATTCGTCATCGTTCATTCGTCATTGATCATTGATCCTTGTTCATTCTTCATCGTTCATTCGTCATTGACCATTAATCCTTGTTCATTCTTCATCGTTCATTCTTCATTGATCATTGATCCTTGTTCATTCTTCATCGTTCATTCGTCATGGACCATTAATCCTTGTTCATTCTTCATCGTTTATTCGTCAATGATCATTGATCCTTGTTCATTCTTCATTGATCATTGATCCTTGTTCATTCTTCATCGTTCATTCGTCATTGATCATTGATCCTTGTTCATTCTTCATCGTTCATTCGTCATTGACCGTTACTCCTTGTTCATTCTTCATGGTTCATTCTTCATTGATCATTGATCCTTGTTCATTCGTCATCGTTCATTCGTCATTGATCATTGATCCTTGTTCATTCTTCATCGTTCATTCGTCATTGACCATTAATCCTTGTTCATTCTTCATCGTTCATTCTTCATTGATCATTGATCCTTGTTCATTCTTCATCGTTCATTCGTCATGGACCATTAATCCTTGTTCATTCTTCATCGTTTATTCGTCAATGATCATTGATCCTTGTTCATTCTTCATTGATCATTGATCCTTGTTCATTCTTCATCGTTCATTCGTCATTGATCATTGATCCTTGTTCATTCTTCATCGTTCATTCGTCATTGACCGTTACTCCTTGTTCATTCTTCATCGTTCATTCTTCATTGATCATTGATCCTTGTTCGTTCTTCATCGTTCATTCTTCTTTGATCATTGATCCTTGTTCATTCTTCATTGATCATTTATCCTTGTTCATTCTTCATCGTTCATTCGTCATTGATCATTGATCCTTGTTCATTCTTCATCGTTCATTCGTCATTGATCATTGATCCTTGTTCATTCTTCATCGTTCATTCGTCATTGACCATTAATCCTTGTTCATTCTTCATCGTTCATTCTTCATTGATCATTGATCCTTGTTCATTCTTCATCGTTCATTCGTCATTGACCATTAATCCTTGTTCATTCTTCATCGTTCATTCGTCATTGACCATTAATCCTTATTCATTCTTCATCGTTCATTCTCCATTGATCATTGATCCTTGTTCATTCTTCATCGTTCATTCTTCATTGATCATTGATCCTTGTTCATTCTTCATCGTTCATTCGTTATTGACCATTAATCCTTGTTCATTCTTCATCGTTCATTCTTCATTGATCATTGTTCCTTGTTCATTCTTCATCGTTCATTCTTCATTGAGAATTGATCCTTGTTCATTCTTCATAGTTCATTCTTCATTGATCATTGATCCTTGTTCATTCTTCATCGTTCATTCTTCATTGATCATTGATCCTTGTTCATTCTTCATCGTTCATTCTTCTTTGATCATTGATCCTTGTTCATTCTTCATTCATCATTGATCCTTGTTCATTCTTCATCGTTCATTCGTCATTGATCATTGATCCTTGTTCATTCTTCATCGTTCATTCGTCATTGATCATTGATCCTTGTTCATTCTTCATCGTTCATTCGTCATTGACCATTAATCCTTGTTCATTCTTCATCGTTCATTCTTCATTGATCATTGATCCTTGTTCATTCTTCATCGTTCATTCGTCATTGACCATTAATCCTTGTTCATTCTTCATCGTTCATTCTTCATTGATCATTGATCCTTGTTCATTCTTCATCGTTCATTCTTCTTTGATCATTGATCCTTGTTCATTCTTCATTGATCATTGATCCTTGTTCATTCTTCATCGTTCATTCGTCATTGATCATTGATCCTTGTTCATTCTTCATTGATCATTGATCCTTGTTCATTCTTCATCGTTCATTCTTCTTTGATCATTGATCCTTGTTCATTCTTCATTCATCATTGATCCTTGTTCATTCTTCATCGTTCATTCGTCATTGATCATTGATCCTTGTTCATTCTTCATCGTTCATTCGTCATTGACCATTAATCCTTGTTCATTCTTCATCGTTCATTCTTCATTGATCATTGATCATTGATCCTTGTTCATTCTTCATCGTTCATTCGTCATTGACCATTAATCCTTGTTCATTCTTCATCGTTCATTCTTCATTGATCATTGATCCTTGTTCATTCTTCATCGTTCATTTGTCATTGACCATTAATCCTTGTTCATTCTTCATCGTTCATTCTTCATTGATCATTGATCCTTGTTCATTCTTCATCGTTCATTCTTCATTGAGCATTGATCCTTGTTCATTCTTCATCGTTCATTCGTCATTGACCATTAATCCTTGTTCATTCTTCATCGTTCATTCTTCATTCTTCATTGATCATTGTTCCTTGTTCATTCTTCATCGTTCATTCTTCATTGATCATTGATCCTTGTTCGTTCTTCATCGTTCATTCTTCATTGATCATTGATCCTTGTTCATTCTTCATTGATCATTGATCCTTGTTCATTCTTCATCGTTCATTCGTCATTGATCATTGATCCTTGTTCATTCTTCATCGTTCATTCGTCATTGACCATTACTCCTTGTTCATTCTTCATCGTTCATTCTTCATTGATCATTGATCCTTGTTCATTCTTCATCGTTCATTCTTCTTTGATCATTGATCCTTGTTCATTCTTCATTGATCATTGATCCTTGTTCATTCTTCATCGTTCATTCGTCATTGATCATTGATCCTTTTTCATTTTCATCGTTCATTCGTCATTGATCATTGATCCTTGTTCATTCTTCATCGTTCATTCGTCATTGACCATTAATCCTTGTTCATTCTTCATCGTTCATTCTTCATTGATCATTGATCCTTGTTCATTCTTCATCATTCATTCGTCATTGACCATTAATCCTTGTTCATTCTTCATCGTTCATTCTTCATTGATCATTGATCCTTGTTCATTCTTCATCGTTCATTCTTCATTGAGCATTGATCCTTGTTCATTCTTCATCGTTCATTCGTCATTGACCATTAATCCTTGTTCATTCTTCATCGTTCATTCTTCATTGATCATTGTTCCTTGTTCATTCTTCATCGTTCATTCTTCATTGATCATTGATCCTTGTTCGTTCTTCATCGTTCATTCTTCATTGATCATTGATCCTTGTTCATTCTTCATCGTTCATTCGTCATTGATCATTGATCCTTGTTCATTCTTCATCGTTCATTCGTCATTGACCATTACTCCTTGTTCATTCTTCATCGTTCATTCTTCATTGATCATTGATCCTTGTTCATTCTTCATCGTTCATTCGTCATTGACCATTAATCCTTGTTCATTCTTCATCGTTCATTCTTCATTGATCATTGATCCTTGTTCATTCTTCATCGTTCATTCTTCATTGAGCATTGATCCTTGTTCATTCTTCATCGTTCATTCGTCATTGACCATTAATCCTTGTTCATTCTTCATCGTTCATTCTTCATTGATCATTGTTCCTTGTTCATTCTTCATCGTTCATTCTTCATTGATCATTGATCCTTGTTCGTTCTTCATCGTTCATTCTTCATTGATCATTGATCCTTGTTCATTCTTCATCGTTCATTCGTCATTGATCATTGATCCTTGTTCATTCTTCATCGTTCATTCGTCATTGACCATTACTCCTTGTTCATTCTTCATCGTTCATTCTTCATTGATCATTGATCCTTGTTCATTCTTCATCGTTCATTCGTCATTGATCATTGATCCTTGTTCATTCTTCATCGTTCATTCGTCATTGACCATTAATCCTTGTTCATTCTTCGTCGTTCATTCTTCATTGATCATTGATCCTTGTTCATTCTTCATCGTTCATTCTTCATTGATCATTGATCCTTGTTCATTCTTCATCGTTCATTCGTCATTGACCATTAATCCTTGTTCCTTCTTCATCGTTCATTCTTCATTGATCATTGTTCCTTGTTCATTCTTCATCGTTCATTCGTCATTGACCATTAATCCTTGTTCGTTCTTCATCGTTCATTCTTCATTGATCATTGATCCTTGTTCATTCTTCATCGTTCATTCTTCATTGAGCATTGATCCTTGTTCATTCTTCATCGTTCATTCGTCATTGACCATTCATCCTTGTTCATTCTTCGTCGTTCATTCTTCATTGATCATTGATCCTTGTTCATTCTTCATCGTTCATTCTTCATTGATCATTGATCCTTGTTCATTCTTCATCGTTCATTCTTCATTGATCATTGATCCTTGTTCATTCTTCATCGTTCATTCGTCATTGATCATTGATCCTTGTTCATTCTTCATCGTTCATTCGTCATTGACCATTAATCCTTGTTCATTCTTCGTCGTTCATTCTTCATTGATCATTGATCCTTGTTCATTCTTCATCGTTCATTCTTCATTGATCATTGATCCTTGTTCATTCTTCATCGTTCATTCGTCATTGACCATTAATCCTTGTTCATTCTTCATCGTTCATTCTTCATTGATCATTGTTCCTTGTTCATTCTTCATCGTTCATTCTTCATTGATCATTGATCCTTGTTCATTCTTCATCGTTCATTCGTCATTGACCATTAATCCTTGTTCATTCTTCATCGTTCATTCTTCATTGATCATTGTTCCTTGTTCATTCTTCATCGTTCATTCGTCATTGACCATTAATCCTTGTTCGTTCTTCATCGTTCATTCTTCATTGATCATTGATCCTTGTTCATTCTTCATCGTTCATTCTTCATTGAGCATTGATCCTTGTTCATTCTTCATCGTTCATTCGTCATTGACCATTAATCCTTGTTCATTCTTCATCGTTCATTCTTCATTTATCATTGTTCCTTGTTCATTCTTCATCGTTCATTCTTCATTGATCATTGATCCTTGTTCATTCTTCATCGTTCATTCTTCATTGATCATTGATCCTTGTTCATTCTTCATCGTTCATTCGTCATTGACCATTAATCCTTGTTCATTCTTCATCCTTCATTCTTCATTGACCGTTAATCGTTGTTCATTCTTCATCGTTCATTCTTCATTGATCTATGATTCTTGTTCATTCTTCATCGTTCATTCTTCATTGATCATTGATCGTTGTTAATTCTTCATCGTTCATTCGTCATTGATCATTGATCCTTGTTCATTCTTCATCGTTCATTCGTCATTGACCATTACTCCTTGTTCATTCTTCATCGTTCATTCTTCATTGATCATTGATCCTTGTTCATTCTTCATCGTTCATTCGTCATTGATCATTGATCATTGATCCTTGTTCATTCTTCATCGTTCATTCGTCATTGACCATTAATCCTTGTTCATTCTTCATCGTTCATTCTTCATTGATCATTACTCCTTGTTCATTCTTCATCGTTCATTCTTCATTGATCATTGATCCTTGTTCATTCTTCATCGTTCATTCGTCATTGACCATTAATCCTTGTTCATTCTTCATCGTTCATTCTTCTTTGATCATTGATCCTTGTTCATTCTTCATCGTTCATTCTTCTTTGATCATTGATCCTTGTTCATTCTTCATTGATCATTGATCCTTGTTCATTCTTCATCGTTCATTCGTCATTGATCATTGATCCTTGTTCATTCTTCATTGATCATTGATCCTTGTTCATTCTTCATCGTTCATTCTTCTTTGATCATTGATCCTTGTTCATTCTTCATTCATCATTGATCCTTGTTCATTCTTCATCGTTCATTCGTCATTGATCATTGATCCTTGTTCATTCTTCATCGTTCATTCGTCATTGACCATTAATCCTTGTTCATTCTTCATCGTTCATTCTTCATTGATCATTGATCATTGATCCTTGTTCATTCTTCATCGTTCATTCGTCATTGACCATTAATCCTTGTTCATTCTTCATCGTTCATTCTTCATTGATCATTGATCCTTGTTCATTCTTCATCGTTCATTTGTCATTGACCATTAATCCTTGTTCATTCTTCATCGTTCATTCTTCATTGATCATTGATCCTTGTTCATTCTTCATCGTTCATTTTTCATTGAGCATTGATCCTTGTTCATTCTTCATCGTTCATTCGTCATTGACCATTAATCCTTGTTCATTCTTCATCGTTCATTCTTCATTCTTCATTGATCATTGTTCCTTGTTCATTCTTCATCGTTCATTCTTCATTGATCATTGATCCTTGTTCGTTCTTCATCGTTCATTCTTCATTGATCATTGATCCTTGTTCATTCTTCATTGATCATTGATCCTTGTTCATTCTTCATCGTTCATTCGTCATTGATCATTGATCCTTGTTCATTCTTCATCGTTCATTCGTCATTGACCATTACTCCTTGTTCATTCTTCATCGTTCATTCTTCATTGATCATTGATCCTTGTTCATTCTTCATCGTTCATTCTTCTTTGATCATTGATCCTTGTTCATTCTTCATTGATCATTGATCCTTGTTCATTCTTCATCGTTCATTCGTCATTGATCATTGATCCTTGTTCATTTTCATCGTTCATTCGTCATTGATCATTGATCCTTGTTCATTCTTCATCGTTCATTCGTCATTGACCATTAATCCTTGTTCATTCTTCATCGTTCATTCTTCATTGATCATTGATCCTTGTTCATTCTTCATCGTTCATTCGTCATTGACCATTAATCCTTGTTCATTCTTCATCGTTCATTCTTCATTGATCATTGATCCTTGTTCATTCTTCATCGTTCATTCTTCATTGAGCATTGATCCTTGTTCATTCTTCATCGTTCATTCGTCATTGACCATTAATCCTTGTTCATTCTTCATCGTTCATTCTTCATTGATCATTGTTCCTTGTTCATTCTTCATCGTTCATTCTTCATTGATCATTGATCCTTGTTCGTTCTTCATCGTTCATTCTTCATTGATCATTGATCCTTGTTCATTCTTCATCCTTCATTCGTCATTGATCATTGATCCTTGTTCATTCTTCATCGTTCATTCGTCATTGACCATTACTCCTTGTTCATTCTTCATCGTTCATTCTTGATTGATCATTGATCCTTGTTCATTCTTCATCGTTCATTCGTCATTGATCATTGATCCTTGTTCATTCTTCATCGTTCATTCGTCATTGACCATTAATCCTTGTTCATTCTTCGTCGTTCATTCTTCATTGATCATTGATCCTTGTTCATTCTTCATCGTTCATTCTTCATTGATCATTGATCCTTGTTCATTCTTCATCGTTCATTCGTCATTGACCATTAATCCTTGTTCATTCTTCATCGTTCATTCTTCATTGATCATTGTTCCTTGTTCATTCTTCATCGTTCATTCGTCATTGACCATTAATCCTTGTTCATTCTTCATCGTTCATTCGTCATTGATCATTGATCCTTGTTCATTCTTCATCGTTCATTCGTCATTGACCATTAATCCTTGTTCATTCTTCGTCGTTCATTCTTCATTGATCATTGATCCTTGTTCATTCTTCATCGTTCATTCTTCATTGATCATTGATCCTTGTTCATTCTTCATCGTTCATTCGTCATTGACCATTAATCCTTGTTCATTCTTCATCGTTCATTCTTCATTGATCATTGTTCCTTGTTCATTCTTCATCGTTCATTCGTCATTGACCATTAATCCTTGTTCATTCTTCATCGTTCATTCTTCATTGATCATTGATCCTTGTTCATTCTTCATCGTTCATTCTTCATTGAGCATTGATCCTTGTTCATTCTTCATCGTTCATTCGTCATTGACCATTAATCCTTGTTCATTCTTCATCGTTCATTCTTCATTTATCATTGTTCCTTGTTCATTCTTCATCGTTCATTCTTCATTGATCATTGATCCTTGTTCATTCTTCATCGTTCATTCTTCATTGATCATTGATCCTTGTTCATTCTTCATCGTTCATTCGTCATTGACCATTAATCCTTGTTCATTCTTCATCGTTCATTCTTCATTGACCGTTAATCCTTGTTCATTCTTCATCGTTCATTCTTCATTGATCTATGATTCTTGTTCATTCTTCATCGTTCATTCTTCATTGATCATTGATCCTTGTTAATTCTTCATCGTTCATTCGTCATTGATCATTGATCCTTGTTCATTCTTCATCGTTCATTCGTCATTGACCATTACTCCTTGTTCATTCTTCATCGTTCATTCTTCATTGATCATTGATCCTTGTTCATTCTTTATCGTTCATTCGTCATTGATCATTGATCCTTGTTCATTCTTCATCGTTCATTCGTCATTGACCATTAATCCTTGTTCATTCTTCGTCGTTCATTCTTCATTGATCATTGATCCTTGTTCATTCTTCATCGTTCATTCTTCATTCATCATTGATCCTTGTTCATTCTTCATCGTTCATTCGTCATTGACCATTAATCCTTGTTCATTCTTCGTCGTTCATTCTTCATTGATAATTCCTTGTTCATTCTTCATCGTTCATTCTTCTTTGATCATTGATCCTTGTTCATTCTTCATTGATCATTGATCCTTGTTAATTCTTCATCGTTCATTCGTCATTGATCATTGATCCTTGTTCATTCTTCATCGTTCATTCGTCATTGATCATTGATCCTTGTTCATTCTTCATCGTTCATTCGTCATTGACCATTAATCCTTGTTCATTCTTCATCGTTCATTCTTCATTGATCATTGATCCTTGTTCATTCTTCATCGTTCATTCGTCATTGACCATTAATCCTTGTTCATTCTTCATCGTTTATTCGTCATTAATCATTGATCCTTGTTCATTCTTCATTGATCATTGATCCTTGTTCATTCTTCATCGTTCATTCGTCATTGATCATTGATCCTTGTTCATTCTTCATCGTTCATTCGTCATTGATCATTGATCCTTGTTCATTCTTCATCGTTCATTCGTCATTGACCATTAATCCTTGTTCATTCTTCATCGTTCATTCTTCATTGATCATTGATCCTTGTTAATTCTTCATCGTTCATTCGTTATTGACCATTAATCCTTGTTCATTCTTCATCGTTCATTCGTCATTGACCATTAATCCTTGTTCATTCTTCATCGTTCATTCTCCATTGATCATTGATCCTTGTTCATTCTTCATCGTTCATTCTTCATTGATCATTGATCCTTGTTCATTCTTCATCGTTCATTCGTTATTGACCATTAATCCTTGTTCATTCTTCATCGTTCATTCTTCATTGATCATTGTTCCTTGTTCATTCTTCATCGTTCATTCTTCATTGAGAATTGATCCTTGTTCATTCTTCATCGTTCATTCTTCATTGATCATTGATCCTTGTTCATTCTTCATCGTTCATTCTTCATTGATCATTGATCCTTGTTCATTCTTCATCGTTCATTCTTCTTTGATCATTGATCCTTGTTCATTCTTCATTGATCATTAATCCTTGTTCATTCTTCATCGTTCATTCGTCATTGATCATTGATCCTTGTTCATTCTTCATCGTTCATTCGTCATTGATCATTAATCCTTGTTCATTCTTCATCGTTCATTCGTCATTGACCATTAATCCTTGTTCATTCTTCATCGTTCATTCTTCATTGATCATTGATCCTTGTTCATTCTTCATCGTTCATTCGTCATTGACCATTAATCCTTGTTCATTCTTCATCGTTCATTCTTCATTGATCATTGATCCTTGTTCATTCTTCATCGTTCATTTGTCATTGACCATTAATCCTTGTTCATTCTTCATCGTTCATTCTTCATTGATCATTGATCCTTGTTCATTCTTCATCGTTCATTTTTCATTGAGCATTGATCCTTGTTCATTCTTCATCGTTCATTCGTCATTGACCATTAATCCTTGTTCATTCTTCATCGTTCATTCTTCATTCTTCATTGATCATTGTTCCTTGTTCATTCTTCATCGTTCATTCTTCATTGATCATTGATCCTTGTTCGTTCTTCATCGTTCATTCTTCATTGATCATTGATCCTTGTTCATTCTTCATTGATCATTGATCCTTGTTCATTCTTCATCGTTCATTCGTCATTGATCATTGATCCTTGTTCATTCTTCATCGTTCATTCGTCATTGACCATTACTCCTTGTTCATTCTTCATCGTTCATTCTTCATTGATCATTGATCCTTGTTCATTCTTCATCGTTCATTCTTCTTTGATCATTGATCCTTGTTCATTCTTCATTGATAATTGATCCTTGTTCATTCTTCATCGTTCATTCGTCATTGATCATTGATCCTTGTTCATTTTCATCGTTCATTCGTCATTGATCATTGATCCTTGTTCATTCTTCATCGTTCATTCGTCATTGACCATTAATCCTTGTTCATTCTTCATCGTTCATTCTTCATTGATCATTGATCCTTGTTCATTCTTCATCGTTCATTCGTCATTGACCATTAATCCTTGTTCATTCTTCATCGTTCATTCTTCATTGATCATTGATCCTTGTTCATTCTTCATCGTTCATTCTTCATTGAGCATTGATCCTTGTTCATTCTTCATCGTTCATTCGTCATTGACCATTAATCCTTGTTCATTCTTCATCGTTCATTCTTCATTGATCATTGTTCCTTGTTCATTCTTCATCGTTCATTCTTCATTGATCATTGATCCTTGTTCGTTCTTCATCGTTCATTCTTCATTGATCATTGATCCTTGTTCATTCTTCATCCTTCATTCGTCATTGATCATTGATCCTTGTTCATTCTTCATCGTTCATTCGTCATTGACCATTACTCCTTGTTCATTCTTCATCGTTCATTCTTGATTGATCATTGATCCTTGTTCATTCTTCATCGTTCATTCGTCATTGATCATTGATCCTTGTTCATTCTTCATCGTTCATTCGTCATTGACCATTAATCCTTGTTCATTCTTCGTCGTTCATTCTTCATTGATCATTGATCCTTGTTCATTCTTCATCGTTCATTCTTCATTGATCATTGATCCTTGTTCATTCTTCATCGTTCATTCGTCATTGACCATTAATCCTTGTTCATTCTTCATCGTTCATTCTTCATTGATCATTGTTCCTTGTTCATTCTTCATCGTTCATTCGTCATTGACCATTAATCCTTGTTCATTCTTCATCGTTCATTCTTCATTGATCATTGATCCTTGTTCATTCTTCATCGTTCATTCTTCATTGAGCATTGATCCTTGTTCATTCTTCATCGTTCATTCGTCATTGACCATTAATCCTTGTTCATTCTTCATCGTTCATTCTTCATTTATCATTGTTCCTTGTTCATTCTTCATCGTTCATTCTTCATTGATCATTGATCCTTGTTCATTCTTCATCGTTCATTCTTCATTGATCATTGATCCTTGTTCATTCTTCATCGTTCATTCGTCATTGACCATTAATCCTTGTTCATTCTTCATCGTTCATTCTTCATTGACCGTTAATCCTTGTTCATTCTTCATCGTTCATTCTTCATTGATCTATGATTCTTGTTCATTCTTCATCGTTCATTCTTCATTGATCATTGATCCTTGTTAATTCTTCATCGTTCATTCGTCATTGATCATTGATCCTTGTTCATTCTTCATCGTTCATTCGTCATTGACCATTACTCCTTGTTCATTCTTCATCGTTCATTCTTCATTGATCATTGATCCTTGTTCATTCTTTATCGTTCATTCGTCATTGATCATTGATCCTTGTTCATTCTTCATCGTTCATTCGTCATTGACCATTAATCCTTGTTCATTCTTCGTCGTTCATTCTTCATTGATCATTGATCCTTGTTCATTCTTCATCGTTCATTCTTCATTCATCATTGATCCTTGTTCATTCTTCATCGTTCATTCGTCATTGACCATTAATCCTTGTTCATTCTTCGTCGTTCATTCTTCATTGATAATTCCTTGTTCATTCTTCATCGTTCATTCTTCTTTGATCATTGATCCTTGTTCATTCTTCATTGATCATTGATCCTTGTTAATTCTTCATCGTTCATTCGTCATTGATCATTGATCCTTGTTCATTCTTCATCGTTCATTCGTCATTGATCATTGATCCTTGTTCATTCTTCATCGTTCATTCGTCATTGACCATTAATCCTTGTTCATTCTTCATCGTTCATTCTTCATTGATCATTGATCCTTGTTCATTCTTCATCGTTCATTCGTCATTGACCATTAATCCTTGTTCATTCTTCATCGTTTATTCGTCATTAATCATTGATCCTTGTTCATTCTTCATTGATCATTGATCCTTGTTCATTCTTCATCGTTCATTCGTCATTGATCATTGATCCTTGTTCATTCTTCATCGTTCATTCGTCATTGATCATTGATCCTTGTTCATTCTTCATCGTTCATTCGTCATTGACCATTAATCCTTGTTCATTCTTCATCGTTCATTCTTCATTGATCATTGATCCTTGTTCATTCTTCATCGTTCATTCGTTATTGACCATTAATCCTTGTTCATTCTTCATCGTTCATTCGTCATTGACCATTAATCCTTGTTCATTCTTCATCGTTCATTCTCCATTGATCATTGATCCTTGTTCATTCTTCATCGTTCATTCTTCATTGATCATTGATCCTTGTTCATTCTTCATCGTTCATTCGTTATTGACCATTAATCCTTGTTCATTCTTCATCGTTCATTCTTCATTGATCATTGTTCCTTGTTCATTCTTCATCGTTCATTCTTCATTGAGAATTGATCCTTGTTCATTCTTCATCGTTCATTCTTCATTGATCATTGATCCTTGTTCATTCTTCATCGTTCATTCTTCATTGATCATTGATCCTTGTTCATTCTTCATCGTTCATTCTTCTTTGATCATTGATCCTTGTTCATTCTTCATTGATCATTAATCCTTGTTCATTCTTCATCGTTCATTCGTCATTGATCATTGATCCTTGTTCATTCTTCATCGTTCATTCGTCATTGATCATTGATCCTTGTTCATTCTTCATCGTTCATTCGTCATTGACCATTAATCCTTGTTCATTCTTCATCGTTCATTCTTCATTGATCATTGATCCTTGTTCATTCTTCATCGTTCATTCGTCATTGACCATTAATCCTTGTTCATTCTTCATCGTTCATTCTTCATTGATCATTGATCCTTGTTCATTCTTCATCGTTCATTCTTCTTTGATCATTGATCCTTGTTCATTCTTCATTGATCATTGATCCTTGTTCATTCTTCATCGTTCATTCGTCATTGATCATTGATCCTTGTTCATTCTTCATTGATCATTGATCCTTGTTCATTCTTCATCGTTCATTCTTCTTTGATCATTGATCCTTGTTCATTCTTCATTGATCATTGATCCTTGTTCATTCTTCATCGTTCATTCGTCATTGATCATTGATCCTTGTTCATTCTTCATCGTTCATTCGTCATTGACCATTAATCCTTGTTCATTCTTCATCGTTCATTCTTCATTGATCATTGATCCTTGTTCATTCTTCATCGTTCATTCGTTATTGACCATTAATCCTTGTTCATTCTTCATCGTTCATTCGTCATTGACCATTAATCCTTGTTCATTCTTCATCGTTCATTCTTCATTGATCATTGATCCTTGTTCATTCCTCATCGTTCATTTGTCATTGACCATTAATCCTTGTTCATTCTTCATCGTTCATTCTTCATTGATCATTGATCCTTGTTCATTCTTCATCGTTCATTCGTCATTGACCATTAATCCTTGTTCATTCTTCATCGTTCATTCTTCATTGATCATTGATCCTTGTTCATTCTTCATCGTTCATTCTTCATTGAGCATTGATCCTTGTTCATTCTTCATCGTTCATTCGTCATTGACCATTAATCCTTGTTCATTCTTCATCGTTCATTCTTCATTGATCATTGTTCCTTGTTCATTCTTCATCGTTCATTCTTCATTGATCATTGATCCTTGTTCGTTCTTCATCGTTCATTCTTCATTGATCATTGATCCTTGTTCATTCTTTATTGATCATTGATCCTTGTTCATTCTTCATCGTTCATTCGTCATTGATCATTGATCCTTGTTCATTCTTCATCGTTCATTCGTCATTGACCATTACTCCTTGTTCATTCTTCATCGTTCATTCTTCATTGATCATTGATCCTTGTTCATTCTTCATCGTTCATTCTTCTTTGATCATTGATCCTTGTTCATTCTTTATTGATCATTGATCCTTGTTCATTCTTCATCGTTCATTCGTCATTGATCATTGATCCTTGTTCATTTTCATCGTTCATTCGTCATTGATCATTGATCCTTGTTCATTCTTCATCGTTCATTCTTCTTTGATCATTGATCCTTGTTCATTCTTCATTGATCATTGATCCTTGTTCATTCTTCATCGTTCATTCGTCATTGATCATTGATCCTTGTTCATTCTTCATTGATCATTGATCCTTGTTCATTCTTCATCGTTCATTCTTCTTTGATCATTGATCCTTGTTCATTCTTCATTGATCATTGATCCTTGTTCATTCTTCATCGTTCATTCGTCATTGATCATTGATCCTTGTTCATTCTTCATCGTTCATTCGTCATTGACCATTAATCCTTGTTCATTCTTCATCGTTCATTCTTCATTGATCATTGATCCTTGTTCATTCTTCATCGTTCATTCGTTATTGACCATTAATCCTTGTTCATTCTTCATCGTTCATTCGTCATTGACCATTAATCCTTGTTCATTCTTCATCGTTCATTCTTCATTGATCATTGATCCTTGTTCATTCCTCATCGTTCATTCGTCATTGACCATTAATCCTTGTTCATTCTTCATCGTTCATTCTTCATTGATCATTGATCCTTGTTCATTCTTCATCGTTCATTCGTCATTGACCATTAATCCTTGTTCATTCTTCATCGTTCATTCTTCATTGATCATTGATCCTTGTTCATTCTTCATCGTTCATTCTTCATTGAGCATTGATCCTTGTTCATTCTTCATCGTTCATTCGTCATTGACCATTAATCCTTGTTCATTCTTCATCGTTCATTCTTCATTGATCATTGTTCCTTGTTCATTCTTCATCGTTCATTCTTCATTGATCATTGATCCTTGTTCGTTCTTCATCGTTCATTCTTCATTGATCATTGATCCTTGTTCATTCTTTATTGATCATTGATCCTTGTTCATTCTTCATCGTTCATTCGTCATTGATCATTGATCCTTGTTCATTCTTCATCGTTCATTCGTCATTGACCATTACTCCTTGTTCATTCTTCATCGTTCATTCTTCATTGATCATTGATCCTTGTTCATTCTTCATCGTTCATTCTTCTTTGATCATTGATCCTTGTTCATTCTTTATTGATCATTGATCCTTGTTCATTCTTCATCGTTCATTCGTCATTGATCATTGATCCTTGTTCATTTTCATCGTTCATTCGTCATTGATCATTGATCCTTGTTCATTCTTCATCGTTCATTGGTCATTGACCATTAATCCTTATTCATTCTTCATCGTTCATTCTTCATTGATCATTGATCCTTGTTCATTCTTCATCGTTCATTCGTCATTGACCATTAATCCTTGTTCATTCTTCATCGTTCATTCTTCATTGATCATTGATCCTTGTTCATTCTTCATCGTTCATTCTTCATTGAGCATTGATCCTTGTTCATTCTTCATCGTTCATTCGTCATTGACCATTAATCCTTGTTCATTCTTCATCGTTCATTCTTCATTGATCATTGTTCCTTGTTCATTCTTCATCGTTCATTCTTCATTGATCATTGATCCTGATTCGTTCTTCATCGTTCATTCTTCATTGATCATTGATCCTTGTTCATTCTTCATCGTTCATTCGTCATTGATCATTGATCCTTGTTCATTCTTCATCGTTCATTCGTCATTGACCATTACTCCTTGTTCATTCTTCATCGTTCATTCTTCATTGATCATTGATCCTTGTTCATTCTTCATCGTTCATTCGTCATTGATCATTGATCCTTGTTCATTCTTCATCGTTCATTCGTCATTGACCATTAATCCTTGTTCATTCTTCATCGTTCATTCTTCATTGATCATTGTTCCTTGTTCATTCTTCATCGTTCATTCTTCATTGATCATTGATCCTTGTTCGTTCTTCATCGTTCATTCTTCATTGATCATTGATCCTTGTTCATTCTTCATTGATCATTGATCCTTGTTCATTCTTCATCGTTCATTCGTCATTGATCATTGATCCTTGTTCATTCTTCATCGTTCATTCGTCATTGACCATTACTCCTTGTTCATTCTTCATCGTTCATTCTTCATTGATCATTGATCCTTGTTCATTCTTCATCGTTCATTCTTCTTTGATCATTGATCCTTGTTCATTCTTTATTGATCATTGATCCTTGTTCATTCTTCATCGTTCATTCGTCATTGATCATTGATCCTTGTTCATTTTCATCGTTCATTCGTCATTGATCATTGATCCTTGTTCATTCTTCATCGTTCATTGGTCATTAACCATTAATCCTTGTTCATTCTTCATCGTTCATTCTTCATTGATCATTGATCCTTGTTCATTCTTCATCGTTCATTCGTCATTGACCATTAATCCTTGTTCATTCTTCATCGTTCATTCTTCATTGATCATTGATCCTTGTTCATTCTTCATCGTTCATTCTTCATTGAGCATTGATCCTTGTTCATTCTTCATCGTTCATTCGTCATTGACCATTAATCCTTGTTCATTCTTCATCGTTCATTCTTCATTGATCATTGTTCCTTGTTCATTCTTCATCGTTCATTCTTCATTGATCATTGATCCTGATTCGTTCTTCATCGTTCATTCTTCATTGATCATTGATCCTTGTTCATTCTTCATCGTTCATTCGTCATTGATCATTGATCCTTGTTCATTCTTCATCGTTCATTCGTCATTGACCATTACTCCTTGTTCATTCTTCATCGTTCATTCTTCATTGATCATTGATCCTTGTTCATTCTTCATCGTTCATTCGTCATTGATCATTGATCCTTGTTCATTCTTCATCGTTCATTCGTCATTGACCATTAATCCTTGTTCATTCTTCATCGTTCATTCTTCATTGATCATTGATCCTTGTTCATTCTTCATCGTTCATTCTTCATTGATCATTGATCCTTGTTCATTCTTCATCGTTCATTCGTCATTGACCATTACTCCTTGTTCATTCTTCATCGTTCATTCTTCATTGATCATTGATCCTTGTTCATTCTTCATCGTTCATTCGTCATTGATCATTGATCCTTGTTCATTCTTCATCGTTCATTCGTCATTGACCATTAATCCTTGTTCATTCTTCATCGTTCATTCTTCATTGATCATTGATCCTTGTTCATTCTTCATCGTTCATTCTTCATTGATCATTGAACCTTGTTCATTTTTCATCGTTCATTCGTCATTGACCATTAATCCTTGTTCATTCTTCATCGTTCATTCTTCATTGATCATTGTTCCTTGTTCATTCTTCATCGTTCATTCGTCATTGATCATTGATCCTTGTTCATTCTTCATCGTTCATTCGTCATTGACCGTTACTCCTTGTTCATTCTTCATCGTTCATTCTTCATTGATCATTGATCCTTGTTCATTCTTCATCGTTCATTCTTCTTTGATCATTGATCCTTGTTCATTCTTCATTGATCATTGATCCTTGTTCATTCTTCATCGTTCATTCGTCATTGATCATTGATCCTTGTTCATTCTTCATCGTTCATTCGTCATTGATCATTGATCCTTGTTCATTCTTCATCGTTCATTCGTCATTGACCATTAATCCTTGTTCATTCTTCATCGTTCATTCTTCATTGATCATTGATCCTTGTTCATTCTTCATCGTTCATTCGTTATTGACCATTAATCCTTGTTCATTCTTCATCGTTCATTCGTCATTGACCATTAATCCTTGTTCATTCTTCATCGTTCATTCTCCATTGATCATTGATCCTTGTTCATTCTTCATCGTTCATTCTTCATTGATCATTGATCCTTGTTCATTCTTCATCGTTCATTCGTTATTGACCATTAATCCTTGTTCATTCTTCATCGTTCATTCTTCATTGATCATTGTTCCTTGTTCATTCTTCATCGTTCATTCTTCATTGAGAATTGATCCTTGTTCATTCTTCATCGTTCATTCTTCATTGATCATTGATCCTTGTTCATTCTTCATCGTTCATTCTTCATTGATCATTGATCCTTGTTCATTCTTCATCGTTCATTCTTCTTTGATCATTGATCCTTGTTCATTCTTCATTGATCATTAATCCTTGTTCATTCTTCATCGTTCATTCGTCATTGATCATTGATCCTTGTTCATTCTTCATCGTTCATTCGTCATTGATCATTGATTCTTGTTCATTCTTCATCGTTCATTCGTCATTGACCATTAATCCTTGTTCATTCTTCATCGTTCATTCTTCATTGATCATTGATCCTTGTTCATTCTTCATCGTTCATTCGTCATTGACCATTAATCCTTGTTCATTCTTCATCGTTCATTCTTCATTGATCATTGATCCTTGTTCATTCTTCATCGTTCATTCTTCATTGAGCATTGATCCTTGTTCATTCTTCATCGTTCATTCGTCATTGACCATTAATCCTTGTTCATTCTTCATCGTTCATTCTTCATTGATCATTGATCCTTGTTCATTCTTCATCGTTCATTCGTCATTGACCATTACTCCTTGTTCATTCTTCATCGTTCATTCTTCATTGATCATTGATCCTTGTTCATTCTTCATTGTTTATTCGTCATTGATCATTGATCCTTGTTCATTCTTCATCGTTCATTCGTCATTGACCATTAATCCTTGTTCATTCTTCATCGTTCATTCTTCATTGATCATTGTTCCTTGTTCATTCTTCATCGTTCATTCTTCATTGATCATTGATCCTTGTTCGTTCTTCATCGTTCATTCTTCATTGATCATTGATCCTTGTTCATTCTTCATTGATCATTGATCCTTGTTCATTCTTCATCGTTCATTCGTCATTGATCATTGATCCTTGTTCATTCTTCATCGTTCATTCGTCATTGACCATTACTCCTTGTTCATTCTTCATCGTTCATTCTTCATTGATCATTGATCCTTGTTCATTCTTCATCGTTCATTCTTCTTTGATCATTGATCCTTGTTCATTCTTTATTGATCATTGATCCTTGTTCATTCTTCATCGTTCATTCGTCATTGATCATTGATCCTTGTTCATTTTCATCGTTCATTCGTCATTGATCATTGATCCTTGTTCATTCTTCATCGTTCATTGGTCATTGACCATTAATCCTTGTTCATTCTTCATCGTTCATTCTTCATTGATCATTGATCCTTGTTCATTCTTCATCGTTCATTCGTCATTGACCATTAATCCTTGTTCATTCTTCATCGTTCATTCTTCATTGATCATTGATCCTTGTTCATTCTTCATCGTTCATTCTTCATTGAGCATTGATCCTTGTTCATTCTTCATCGTTCATTCGTCATTGACCATTAATCCTTGTTCATTCTTCATCGTTCATTCTTCATTGATCATTGTTCCTTGTTCATTCTTCATCGTTCATTCTTCATTGATCATTGATCCTGATTCGTTTTTCATCGTTCATTCTTCATTGATCATTGATCCTTGTTCATTCTTCATCGTTCATTCGTCATTGATCATTGATCCTTGTTCATTCTTCATCGTTCATTCGTCATTGACCATTACTCCTTGTTCATTCTTCATCGTTCATTCTTCATTGATCATTGATCCTTGTTCATTCTTCATTGTTCATTCGTCATTGATCATTGATCCTTGTTCATTCTTCATCGTTCATTCGTCATTGACCATTAATCCTTGTTCATTCTTCATCGTTCATTCTTCATTGATCATTGTTCCTTGTTCATTCTTCATCGTTCATTCTTCATTGATCATTGATCCTTGTTCGTTCTTCATCGTTCATTCTTCATTGATCATTGATCCTTGTTCATTCTTCATTGATCATTGATCCTTGTTCATTCTTCATCGTTCATTCGTCATTGATCATTGATCCTTGTTCATTCTTCATCGTTCATTCGTCATTGACCATTACTCCTTGTTCATTCTTCATCGTTCATTCTTCATTGATCATTGATCCTTGTTCATTCTTCATCGTTCATTCTTCTTTGATCATTGATCCTTGTTCATTCTTTATTGATCATTGATCCTTGTTCATTCTTCATCGTTCATTCGTCATTGATCATTGATCCTTGTTCATTTTCATCGTTCATTCGTCATTGATCACTGATCCTTGTTCATTCTTCATCGTTCATTGGTCATTGACCATTAATCCTTGTTCATTCTTCATCGTTCATTCTTCATTGATCATTGATCCTTGTTCATTCTTCATCGTTCATTCGTCATTGGCCATTAATCCTTGTTCATTCTTCATCGTTCATTCTTCATTGATCATTGATCCTTGTTCATTCTTCATCGTTCATTCTTCATTGAGCATTGATCCTTGTTCATTCTTCATCGTTCATTCGTCATTGACCATTAATCCTTGTTCATTCTTCATCGTTCATTCTTCATTGATCATTGTTCCTTGTTCATTCTTCATCGTTCATTCTTCATTGATCATTGATCCTGATTCGTTCTTCATCGTTCATTCTTCATTGATCATTGATCCTTGTTCATTCTTCATCGTTCATTCGTCATTGATCATTGATCCTTGTTCATTCTTCATCGTTCATTCGTCATTGACCATTAATCCTTGTTCATTCTTCATCGTTCATTCTTCATTGATCATTGATCCTTGTTCATTCTTCATCGTTCATTCGTCATTGACCATTAATCCTTGTTTATTCTTCATCGTTCATTCTTCATTGATCATTGATCCTTGTTCATTCTTCATCGTTCATTCTTCATTGAGCATTGATCCTTGTTCATTCTTCATCGTTCATTGGTCATTGACCATTAATCCTTGTTCATTCTTCATCGTTCATTCGTCATTGACCATTAATCCTTGTTCATTCTTCATCGTTCATTCTTCATTGATCATTGATCCTGATTCGTTCTTCATCGTTCATTCTTCATTGATCATTGATCCTTGTTCATTCTTCATCGTTCATTCGTCATTGACCGTTAATCCTTGTTCATTCTTCATCGTTCATTCTTCATTGATCATTGTTCCTTGTTCATTCTTCATCGTTCATTCGTCATTGATCATTGATCCTTGTTCATTCTTCATCGTTCATTCGTCATTGACCGTTACTCCTTGTTCATTCTTCATCGTTCATTCTTCATTGATCATTGATCCTTGTTCATTCTTCATCGTTCATTCTTCTTTGATCATTGATCCTTGTTCATTCTTCATTGATCATTGATCCTTGTTCATTCTTCATCGTTCATTCGTCATTGATCATTGATCCTTGTTCATTCTTCATCGTTCATTCGTCATTGATCATTGATCCTTGTTCATTCTTCATCGTTCATTCGTCATTGACCATTAATCCTTGTTCATTCTTCATCGTTCATTCTTCATTGATCATTGATCCTTGTTCATTCTTCATCGTTCATTCGTTATTGACCATTAATCCTTGTTCATTCTTCATCGTTCATTCGTCATTGACCATTAATCCTTGTTCATTCTTCATCGTTCATTCTCCATTGATCATTGATCCTTGTTCATTTTCATCGTTCATTCGTCATTGATCATTGATCCTTGTTCATTCTTCATCGTTCATTGGTCATTGACCATTAATCCTTATTCATTCTTCATCGTTCATTCTTCATTGATCATTGATCCTTGTTCATTCTTCATCGTTCATTCGTCATTGACCATTACTCCTTGTTCATTCTTCATCGTTCATTCTTCATTGATCATTGATCCTTGTTCATTCTTCATCGTTCATTCTTCTTTGATCATTGATCCTTGTTCATTCTTTATTGATCATTGATCCTTGTTCATTCTTCATCGTTCATTCGTCATTGATCATTGATCCTTGTTCATTTTCATCGTTCATTCGTCATTGATCATTGATCCTTGTTCATTCTTCATCGTTCATTGGTCATTGACCATTAATCCTTGTTCATTCTTCATCGTTCATTCGTCATTGATCATTGATCCTTGTTCATTCTTCATCGTTCATTCGTCATTGACCATTAATCCTTGTTCATTCTTCATCGTTCATTCTTCATTGATCATTGATCCTTGTTCATTCTTCATCGTTCATTCTTCATTGATCATTGATCCTTGTTCATTCTTCATCGTTCATTCGTCATTGACCATTACTCCTTGTTCATTCTTCATCGTTCATTCTTCATTGATCATTGATCCTTGTTCATTCTTCATCGTTCATTCGTCATTGATCATTGATCCTTGTTCATTCTTCATCGTTCATTCGTCATTGACCATTAATCCTTGTTCATTCTTCATCGTTCATTCTTCATTGATCATTGATCCTTGTTCATTCTTCATCGTTCATTCTTCATTGATCATTGAACCTTGTTCATTTTTCATCGTTCATTCGTCATTGACCATTAATCCTTGTTCATTCTTCATCGTTCATTCTTCATTGATCATTGTTCCTTGTTCATTCTTCATCGTTCATTCGTCATTGATCATTGATCCTTGTTCATTCTTCATCGTTCATTCGTCATTGACCGTTACTCCTTGTTCATTCTTCATCGTTCATTCTTCATTGATCATTGATCCTTGTTCATTCTTCATCGTTCATTCTTCTTTGATCATTGATCCTTGTTCATTCTTCATTGATCATTGATCCTTGTTCATTCTTCATCGTTCATTCGTCATTGATCATTGATCCTTGTTCATTCTTCATCGTTCATTCGTCATTGATCATTGATCCTTGTTCATTCTTCATCGTTCATTCGTCATTGACCATTAATCCTTGTTCATTCTTCATCGTTCATTCTTCATTGATCATTGATCCTTGTTCATTCTTCATCGTTCATTCGTTATTGACCATTAATCCTTGTTCATTCTTCATCGTTCATTCGTCATTGACCATTAATCCTTGTTCATTCTTCATCGTTCATTCTCCATTGATCATTGATCCTTGTTCATTCTTCATCGTTCATTCTTCATTGATCATTGATCCTTGTTCATTCTTCATCGTTCATTCGTTATTGACCATTAATCCTTGTTCATTCTTCATCGTTCATTCTTCATTGATCATTGTTCCTTGTTCATTCTTCATCGTTCATTCTTCATTGAGAATTGATCCTTGTTCATTCTTCATCGTTCATTCTTCATTGATCATTGATCCTTGTTCATTCTTCATCGTTCATTCTTCATTGATCATTGATCCTTGTTCATTCTTCATCGTTCATTCTTCTTTGATCATTGATCCTTGTTCATTCTTCATTGATCATTAATCCTTGTTCATTCTTCATCGTTCATTCGTCATTGATCATTGATCCTTGTTCATTCTTCATCGTTCATTCGTCATTGATCATTGATTCTTGTTCATTCTTCATCGTTCATTCGTCATTGACCATTAATCCTTGTTCATTCTTCATCGTTCATTCTTCATTGATCATTGATCCTTGTTCATTCTTCATCGTTCATTCGTCATTGACCATTAATCCTTGTTCATTCTTCATCGTTCATTCTTCATTGATCATTGATCCTTGTTCATTCTTCATCGTTCATTCTTCATTGAGCATTGATCCTTGTTCATTCTTCATCGTTCATTCGTCATTGACCATTAATCCTTGTTCATTCTTCATCGTTCATTCTTCATTGATCATTGATCCTTGTTCATTCTTCATCGTTCATTCGTCATTGACCATTACTCCTTGTTCATTCTTCATCGTTCATTCTTCATTGATCATTGATCCTTGTTCATTCTTCATTGTTTATTCGTCATTGATCATTGATCCTTGTTCATTCTTCATCGTTCATTCGTCATTGACCATTAATCCTTGTTCATTCTTCATCGTTCATTCTTCATTGATCATTGTTCCTTGTTCATTCTTCATCGTTCATTCTTCATTGATCATTGATCCTTGTTCGTTCTTCATCGTTCATTCTTCATTGATCATTGATCCTTGTTCATTCTTCATTGATCATTGATCCTTGTTCATTCTTCATCGTTCATTCGTCATTGATCATTGATCCTTGTTCATTCTTCATCGTTCATTCGTCATTGACCATTACTCCTTGTTCATTCTTCATCGTTCATTCTTCATTGATCATTGATCCTTGTTCATTCTTCATCGTTCATTCTTCTTTGATCATTGATCCTTGTTCATTCTTTATTGATCATTGATCCTTGTTCATTCTTCATCGTTCATTCGTCATTGATCATTGATCCTTGTTCATTTTCATCGTTCATTCGTCATTGATCATTGATCCTTGTTCATTCTTCATCGTTCATTGGTCATTGACCATTAATCCTTGTTCATTCTTCATCGTTCATTCTTCATTGATCATTGATCCTTGTTCATTCTTCATCGTTCATTCGTCATTGACCATTAATCCTTGTTCATTCTTCATCGTTCATTCTTCATTGATCATTGATCCTTGTTCATTCTTCATCGTTCATTCTTCATTGAGCATTGATCCTTGTTCATTCTTCATCGTTCATTCGTCATTGACCATTAATCCTTGTTCATTCTTCATCGTTCATTCTTCATTGATCATTGTTCCTTGTTCATTCTTCATCGTTCATTCTTCATTGATCATTGATCCTGATTCGTTTTTCATCGTTCATTCTTCATTGATCATTGATCCTTGTTCATTCTTCATCGTTCATTCGTCATTGATCATTGATCCTTGTTCATTCTTCATCGTTCATTCGTCATTGACCATTACTCCTTGTTCATTCTTCATCGTTCATTCTTCATTGATCATTGATCCTTGTTCATTCTTCATTGTTCATTCGTCATTGATCATTGATCCTTGTTCATTCTTCATCGTTCATTCGTCATTGACCATTAATCCTTGTTCATTCTTCATCGTTCATTCTTCATTGATCATTGTTCCTTGTTCATTCTTCATCGTTCATTCTTCATTGATCATTGATCCTTGTTCGTTCTTCATCGTTCATTCTTCATTGATCATTGATCCTTGTTCATTCTTCATTGATCATTGATCCTTGTTCATTCTTCATCGTTCATTCGTCATTGATCATTGATCCTTGTTCATTCTTCATCGTTCATTCGTCATTGACCATTACTCCTTGTTCATTCTTCATCGTTCATTCTTCATTGATCATTGATCCTTGTTCATTCTTCATCGTTCATTCTTCTTTGATCATTGATCCTTGTTCATTCTTTATTGATCATTGATCCTTGTTCATTCTTCATCGTTCATTCGTCATTGATCATTGATCCTTGTTCATTTTCATCGTTCATTCGTCATTGATCACTGATCCTTGTTCATTCTTCATCGTTCATTGGTCATTGACCATTAATCCTTGTTCATTCTTCATCGTTCATTCTTCATTGATCATTGATCCTTGTTCATTCTTCATCGTTCATTCGTCATTGGCCATTAATCCTTGTTCATTCTTCATCGTTCATTCTTCATTGATCATTGATCCTTGTTCATTCTTCATCGTTCATTCTTCATTGAGCATTGATCCTTGTTCATTCTTCATCGTTCATTCGTCATTGACCATTAATCCTTGTTCATTCTTCATCGTTCATTCTTCATTGATCATTGTTCCTTGTTCATTCTTCATCGTTCATTCTTCATTGATCATTGATCCTGATTCGTTCTTCATCGTTCATTCTTCATTGATCATTGATCCTTGTTCATTCTTCATCGTTCATTCGTCATTGATCATTGATCCTTGTTCATTCTTCATCGTTCATTCGTCATTGACCATTAATCCTTGTTCATTCTTCATCGTTCATTCTTCATTGATCATTGATCCTTGTTCATTCTTCATCGTTCATTCGTCATTGACCATTAATCCTTGTTTATTCTTCATCGTTCATTCTTCATTGATCATTGATCCTTGTTCATTCTTCATCGTTCATTCTTCATTGAGCATTGATCCTTGTTCATTCTTCATCGTTCATTGGTCATTGACCATTAATCCTTGTTCATTCTTCATCGTTCATTCGTCATTGACCATTAATCCTTGTTCATTCTTCATCGTTCATTCTTCATTGATCATTGATCCTGATTCGTTCTTCATCGTTCATTCTTCATTGATCATTGATCCTTGTTCATTCTTCATCGTTCATTCGTCATTGACCGTTAATCCTTGTTCATTCTTCATCGTTCATTCTTCATTGATCATTGTTCCTTGTTCATTCTTCATCGTTCATTCGTCATTGATCATTGATCCTTGTTCATTCTTCATCGTTCATTCGTCATTGACCGTTACTCCTTGTTCATTCTTCATCGTTCATTCTTCATTGATCATTGATCCTTGTTCATTCTTCATCGTTCATTCTTCTTTGATCATTGATCCTTGTTCATTCTTCATTGATCATTGATCCTTGTTCATTCTTCATCGTTCATTCGTCATTGATCATTGATCCTTGTTCATTCTTCATCGTTCATTCGTCATTGATCATTGATCCTTGTTCATTCTTCATCGTTCATTCGTCATTGACCATTAATCCTTGTTCATTCTTCATCGTTCATTCTTCATTGATCATTGATCCTTGTTCATTCTTCATCGTTCATTCGTTATTGACCATTAATCCTTGTTCATTCTTCATCGTTCATTCGTCATTGACCATTAATCCTTGTTCATTCTTCATCGTTCATTCTCCATTGATCATTGATCCTTGTTCATTTTCATCGTTCATTCGTCATTGATCATTGATCCTTGTTCATTCTTCATCGTTCATTGGTCATTGACCATTAATCCTTATTCATTCTTCATCGTTCATTCTTCATTGATCATTGATCCTTGTTCATTCTTCATCGTTCATTCGTCATTGACCATTACTCCTTGTTCATTCTTCATCGTTCATTCTTCATTGATCATTGATCCTTGTTCATTCTTCATCGTTCATTCTTCTTTGATCATTGATCCTTGTTCATTCTTTATTGATCATTGATCCTTGTTCATTCTTCATCGTTCATTCGTCATTGATCATTGATCCTTGTTCATTTTCATCGTTCATTCGTCATTGATCATTGATCCTTGTTCATTCTTCATCGTTCATTGGTCATTGACCATTAATCCTTGTTCATTCTTCATCGTTCATTCTTCATTGATCATTGATCCTTGTTCATTCTTCATCGTTCATTCGTCATTGACCATTAATCCTTGTTCATTCTTCATCGTTCATTCTTCATTGATCATTGATCCTTGTTCATTCTTCATCGTTCATTCTTCATTGAGCATTGATCCTTGTTCATTCTTCATCGTTCATTCGTCATTGACCATTAATCCTTGTTCATTCTTCATCGTTCATTCTTCATTGATCATTGTTCCTTGTTCATTCTTCATCGTTCATTCTTCATTGATCATTGATCCTGATTCGTTCTTCATCGTTCATTCTTCATTGATCATTGATCCTTGTTCATTCTTCATCGTTCATTCGTCATTGATCATTGATCCTTGTTCATTCTTCATCGTTCATTCGTCATTGACCATTACTCCTTGTTCATTCTTCATCGCTCATTCTTCATTGATCATTGATCCTTGTTCATTCTTCATTGTTCATTCGTCATTGATCATTGATCCTTGTTCATTCTTCATCGTTCATTCGTCATTGACCATTAATCCTTGTTCATTCTTCATCGTTCATTCTTCATTGATCATTGTTCCTTGTTCATTCTTCATCGTTCATTCTTCATTGATCATTGATCCTTGTTCGTTCTTCATCGTTCATTCTTCATTGATCATTGATCCTTGT